>NC_061885.1:1875000-2500000 GCF_905147765.1 Vanessa atalanta
ATAAATTAGGGTTGTCGATAAAATGCATTAATAAAATTGTTAACCAGCATGCAGTAAATCTTTTAAAGAGGTTGATTTATAGTGAAACTCTTTTGCTGACAGTTACAGCCAATAATTCATACAATTACAAAATACACATTTTTATTTTGAATAAAAATATTCTGTAATTAATTTCTATAAAATTAACGAGGGTAAGATTTATTACAGCGCCAATGTCTGTTGGCGGTGGGGCCCACTTTTTATCAGGTGGCCTATTTGTTCGACCGTCTACATAATTATACTATAAAAAAAATACAAAGGTATGAAAACATTTAAATCATATCATTTTCATAGGCTTGTAACCAAAAAAAAAAATACATAAATTAAAATAAAATATAATACTATTATTATTCATTAAATTTAAAATATTTACCGATATGTGAAGTTCGTGTAATGGCATTACATCATTATTTTTTTGTATTTGTTCTTAAATACGAGTTGCATTTAATTACCGTTTGCATCTCCACATACCAGGTCCAATGTAAGCCACCCACACATACACACAAATAAAATATCAAAATCGGTCTAACCGCTTACGAGGAATTCAGTTACGTACACGCGTACACAATTTATATATTATAGATAAAAAATAATGTTTATTTTTGTTAATATTGACTTTAGCTCAAACTTTATACAGCTGTTGTTGATACGTTGCGTGATGGTAGGTATCTGGGATATTACAATCAACGTATTATAAGTAACGCGCGAATTGTATCGGATAATTGTTTACAAAAAAAAAAAAGATTTAAGAAACATTGCTATACGTTCTGGGCATTAAGCTCATGTTTAATATATTATGTACAAATAAATAAATCTTTAATGAAAAAAAAAAAAAAACAGTGAAATATAATTGCTAAGCCGACTATATTAAAATTCATGTTCTTTTTTTAAAGTATATATACGTTAGAATATATTTGTCAAATTAACTTTTGTTATCTGTATTATCCTCTCTATATTCTACTAAGCCCGTTAGAATATATAGTTTGTATATTTTCATTTCTAAAACGCATTCATTTAAAAAATCTTATACAGTTTAAAATTGCAGAACAACAGATTTAAATCTATTCACCCACGAAGGCGCGCCATTGTACACTTTAAATTATTGGTGTGCATTAGAGAGACGCTCGTGCTTATAACATCTAAAAAGAGGTCTTAGTGTGTGTGAGACGATTACTTTACGAATAAAGACAGAAAAAATATACACCAATATAAGTAAATTTTGGTCGTATTATCTTTTACCTATTGTAGTGAGACGCCCGCGAATTATGCGTTTATTAAACAGATTTTTTGGAATTCTGAAACTTATGACTGGTTTTGTTGTGATTTAATTTCATTGTAAACTGACGACGTCTGTCCGCACGTTTTGAATTAGTTTTTTTTATACAGCCATAGTGCCACATCTATCCGGCCAGTAACTGTTTTCCGCTCTCTAAAATTTATTATTTGTTAAATCGTAACAATTTTAAAATTATAATTAAGAATCCTCTTTAATTTTCCGCACATCTACGACTGGAGCTCTTCAAAATAAGACCATAATTTTCTACGTGAATCTATCGTCCCATAATCACTGGGACTAAAATCGGCTTACGCTATTAATACATATAAATAATATGTCGTGATCGCTATTATGAAGAACAAATACCAATTCATATAAGTATATTATAACATAAAAGAACCCGTCATCAACCCTATTCAGGGAGGCGGGGTGACGTCGCGCTGATTTCGGAAATCAATCGGGCTATATGGCTTCACAGTTGTTTGCCAGCAAATTGACGTCGTTAGGTAATTTCCATAGATGTCAGAGCTATTGCTGATTAATTGGAAGTAATGAAGTATTCATGACGTTATCGAATGCAACTTGCTGTTTATGCAATATTTTTTAGAATACGTTCGAAATTTAAATTATTATTTTTTAAATAAATCGCAATTCAAAAACCGTGGCATTCCTATGTAAAATAATAATCGTGTAATTTTTGTTCCCGATCATAGAGCGAGACTTTAATTTTTTTTTTTAAATATGACAGGCAACAGACGAACAGATGGGTCTTTTCTGTGATCACTGACTTTGTGCTGGAAATGGTCTACGTTTAATGTTAGTCTAACGGACATTTAAAATTGCGATTTTGTTTCGTAACAAAAACCTTGTTCAGCGATTTTTCTAACAACAATGATGTTCACCCTCATTGGGATGTTGTTGGGAAAACCATGAAATCACAGTTGGTTGTTTTACCTAAATATTTGTATTCACATATTGACACACTACAGTAACACCGTATCAGACTTTATTGTATAAAATCAAATATTACTACAACTACTATGAATGTAATTTCCGAAAACCCTTTACAATCTTAATATTTTATAAAATTTCTCAAAAGCCTACACAGCCATTTAAGAATTTAAAATTAAAAAAGAATTGAAGAACTTGCACTCAAAGCCTCACCCCCTAATTCACCCCTTCGAGGGGTGAATCGAAAAGTAGCATATCCTTGGGGTTCAAGCATACTCCATACCATATTTCATTAAATTCGGTTTAGTGTTTAAGCCGTAATGACGAAAAACCCAGCTAGTCACTTTGCGTTTATAAAATTAATATAGATTCAAGTACGTTATATAGTCACAATTAAAATAATGTCTGTGAGTAATTATTGAGTAAGCCAGTGTAACAGTCACAAGGGACATTTAGTTCCCAAGGTTGGTGGCGCATTTGAGTGATGTGAGGAATTTTATTATTTCAAACAGCGAAAATGTCTATGGGCGGTGGTGACCACTTACCATCAGATGGTCCATTTGCCCGTTCGCCTAGCTAAAAAATAATAAAACGAAAATGAAGAAAAAATGCTAAGAGAAGGCTAATGAAAAAAGTTTTGTCTATATTGGTCTAATAGTTTTATAGTTACGCATTACAGATAAATATCTAGATAGGTTAATGTTCTTCGCTGTTAAAACCATCATGACGTATTGTTCTATTAATCTGGTTTCAACTGGAATATTATTTAAAAAATCCATACGAATATTATAAATGCGAAAGTAACTGTGACTGTTATCTCTTCACTTTTAAAATGCTGAACCAATGTCGATGAAATTTCGTATGGGGCCAGTCTGAGTGCCGGGGTGCGCGGGTAATGTCGCGGGATCAGCTAGTACTTATATATACTTATATATATATATTATATATATGTAACGTATGTTTTAAAATGAAACGCTTTCGACGATTTACTTCAAGTGTATTTAGTCGTGTGCTGTATTTTTTATGATAAATACGCATCTCGACTTGCCTTTATTTTCTACACGTTTTTTTTAGAAATAATCTTTATATTTATTTAATAATCTCCTCGGGTTGCCCACACCCTCCTCATTTCAGTGAATTTGTATTCCCGTTACTATCACTAACTTCAAACCATAGACTTTTATCAAATATATTTTTTAAAAACAATCTAAGTAGGTTCGTTTAAGATATATTATAAAAAAAAGAGTTTAGTGATAATGCTGTTTAAGTGTATTTCTTTAACTAACTTCTACTTATTATAAAATGTATTTGTTTTTATTATTCAATTTAATCTATTAAAACCTATACCACGATTTTGTATTACTTATGTTTAATACTCATATATTTATGGCTTTTTAATCGGAGCGCGGCAAAATTAATTACATATTAACGGATACAATCTATTGACATTTACGCGAGCATACAATCTCATATTGTGCTCTAATGCAGATAAAGAGGTTGTTAAGATCTCGTTTGAGTACAAAATTATTAATTTAACAAAATACACATGAGCTTGCGGTGATCCGTTGCGTAATGTCAATGTAAAAAATACAAACCTTTGCAAATACATAATGTAGAATGATGTAAGATTCATGCTGTCACGTCAATAGTTTAAATCGGATGAAACTGCGATGCGCAGTTTTTTATTTAATAATATTATACGAGTATACGAAAACCTTCTCCGAAACGTTCTGTATCTCCTGTTATATTCAACAGACGTTCTGTTCATGCCGTTCTTATATTATATAACTTTAATTATGTTCGGCAGCATCACTATCTAAATTTTTGAATTGCGAATTGATTAATATCTTGCGTTGAATTCGACAACGACGACTTTTTCTTTGACTCGGATTTCGACTTTGTAGAGAGGGAGATTCCCCTGGTGTTATTATAATATATAGTATTCGTGGGATTTTGTAATGTCTGACTGAAAAAAACGAATACAGCAATACAAGGATTCTGGATCCTGGTATAAGTTTAACGTAGTTTATTGCGTAGTTAAAAATGGCTCATTTATTAGTACATATAATGAAAATAATTATAATTTATATTTTTGTACACTTCAAACACGAAGCTAAGAAGTAATGTAATGTCGACAGAAAAAAATCGGTAATCATCATTATTATTAAATAATTGCCCATAAACAAATCTGACCTCCTTTTTCTTTTTTCTATAATAACCTAAAACGTTTACATCTCTATGGATCACCGTGCTAGCGGTGATATTCATTATATGTATATAAGTATGAATATATCTGGATGATTGTGATCATCAATATTGGACTTTGATTTTTATTTTACACACAATAGTTTTCATTATAAAACAGCGATAAAAATAAACTGACAAAAACAACGAAGCATATTTTTAGCCGAAATGTTTTTTACGTTTTTTGTTTCGAAATGAAAAAGCCCAGAGGCAATTTTTTCATTTCCTATTTTGTATAAAAATCGTAATTATATACCGACCTTTAACAAACAAACGTTTCTTTCCTTTTAATTTTATAAAATAAGCATTTCCAACGTTATCTGGATTTCTTAGATCTTTAATTAGACTATTAGGGATTCCGTACGCGTACCTAAAACGTTTCGTTCATTTAAAACCAGAATCGTTTGTATTTTCGATTACTATCTCGTCTAGTAGCAAGCTTATAATGGTTTACGTTTTGAAATCCAAGATTCGAATTTTGAAATTCAGTTGGGTTAATAAAAAAAGCATCGAGGTTTTCCAGAATCCTTAGTAGCAGTTTGAAATTAAGAAGCTAGAAATGTTCTCGTAAAACCATTGGTCTTGGGATCAATATCTTTCGTTGGGTTACTTTCTGATCAGAGAATAGAGTTGCAAGCATTTGTTCACTATGATATCTCAAGCTAGATGAGAATTAAAGGAGGATAGTATTTGAAATTAGAAGTAGGTATAAAGTATATATTTTTTTGTATCGAAAATATGACAAAAAACAGTCAATTTTTTTTTTATTAATATCATTTGTAAAATATTTAATGTAATGTGATTTAGTTGTTCGTATTTTTTTTTTAAATATTTCTATTTTAGGATATAAAAATACAGCACAATTAGAGTACTAATCAAAATATTCCATAAATTTATTTAATTCAACTTCGATTATGAACTTATTCTGTCAACAGCTTGACAGTTTGTTAGTCCATTTCGTTTATAAGATTGACTTTTCGAATGTGTAATTTTGAGGAGCACAGAAAGTATTAAACATTTTTAGTAAGATTTATTTATGTTGAGTTGAGTTGACGTGGTAAAACTAGTGAGTTAGCTTGGCGCGATATTGCTTAGCGTTAATGTTGACTGAAGTGTGTTCCTAGATGGCGTTGAGGTCGCCTTTAGCATGAATTTGCATGAGAATATTAAAATGAAATAACTATTCATACCATTTTCTAAATAATTATGCGTTTTTTGATTAAGCAAGTATACCATTGTAATGGCCGCATTGTACTACTGGCACAAATAAGTCTTCAGATCCCGATGTTTTAGGCTCAAGAGAAAATGAAATTATAGAATACGATACGATAAACGCCTCATGTTGATGAGAGTAAAGGAATACAAGTTTATTTGAGTTTGTGTTTACACTTGTACTTTATAATATTACCTACGATGTTGACTTCCGAAATCTGCATCATATTCAATACTCCTACAATTATTCAAGTTACTCTTTTTCAATTCTTTTTAGCGCTTAACAAATGGCATTCCTTTCATTGAGCTTCGAGACATTTATTAATGTTACTAGCTCCCCTAATTGTCCTCGATGAGCTACTGAAATATCGAGATAAAAAAATATGTCTATAAAAAAAGGTAATGCAGTCAGCGTTTCTTTATTTAAATTAAATATATATTGATATTTTTAAATATAGTTTATAGCTCAGAAAAAATATTATCTGATATGATGACGATGGTCATAGAAGTAGCACATAGATTTTTTTGTAAAGTAAATATATTTTCCTTATTAAAAAACTAATATAAACCAACGAAGCATTGTGAATACACGTCACGCACACACAGCTGAGATGGGGCATGACGGTATTAGAGAGCATCACGTCACGGCATACGAGTCGGTACTACCTTCAAAGCGCCGCGCTTTGAAAGTAGTAGAATAGATGTTTTACATCAAAAATGAAGCACATCAAAACTGAGTGGTGGTTACTCGGGCTTGAACCAGCAATCATCGGAGATACACGTGTTTTAACTTCTGCGATATCTTGGCTTCAGCATAACAAACAACTATGAACGAATGTAACAAGTTACAATTTTTTTTTTATAAATGTTGGACAACATCACATACATTACTCTGATCCCAATGTAAGTAGCCAAAGCACTTGTGTTATGGAAAATCAGAAGTAACGACGGTACCACATACACACAGCCCCAAGATAACTCGGCCGGGAATCGAACCCGGGACCTCAGAGTGGCGTACCCATGAAAACCGGTGTACACACTACTCGCCACGGAGGTCGTCGAATTGGGAAGGCCAAGTCCGTAGTACTTGCTCGAATTTGAAGGAAAAAAGTCTAACGGACTGTTTCTTATTAGCTAAGGCTAATAAGAAAGAGAATCCTAAGGGATGTAAGCTTCGGGATTTCCCCCATTACCAGGGTAAATTGCTCACAAGTAGCACCGGCTATCTGATCATTTATTCTGACCTAAGGCCTTCTATGATCAAACGACCCAGTGAAATCTCTTATAAATAAATATCAAATTTCAACTAAGAGCGATACAATTTTAGAACCGCAAATTAATTTAAGACATCTTAGTTACTTAAAGCGTATACGTTATAATTTAGGAATATCGTTTAATTTGAAGTCACGAGGGTGTTCTAATTAAAATGGAGTAAACAACCCGTATCGTTGTAACGAGGCTTCAGGTAATAGAGGTTTTGATGACTCATTCGCGAGGTTTTGTTGAATTTGTAAACAACTACACGAGTGGATTTTTAATTATGTAGTTACGTGCGATGTGGTGAGTGTGAAAACTTGTCACTTTTGACACTAGAATAATAATTATTTAACTTCGATGTATTCATAATTTTATAAGTTAGTTTTTTAATTTTATCTTTTTTATTTTTATATGTTATTTCGAGTCGATTGGAAAAAATGAAATGACTGCAAAAGCCAATCTGAATTTACGCGATCAATAAACTCCTTAGTGGTAGGGCTTTGTGCAAGCCCGTCTGGGTAGGTACGGCTTACTGCAATATTTGTAATTATTGTTTTTCGTTTTGAAAGGTAAAGGAGACAGTGTAAAGTTAGTAGAAATGTAACATCTTAGTTCCCCAGGTTGGTGGCATAATGACGATGTAAGGGGGATTACGATTTTCAGTTTTAAATCATTTCATGCATTTGTACTCTTTTTTTAAGTCAGTTTGAAACAAATACAACATTACTACAGAAGTATTACATCCGAGCCAAGCTCTATCGAATTTTCTAAATCCTTAAAGTTTTTTAACGTTATGCGCCCGCAGAGAATTGCATGGAGTGTGTGTGAATAAGTCTTCATTAGAATTAGTGTGAAATCCTTAGTGATTTAGTAATTTTGGTGAAATAAATTTTCAACATTGACAAACACGAATTTAATTAAATGTTTTTATATGAGAGAGATTGAAAATGTTGTTTGATATTATCAGCTATTCTTTATTCAAGTAGGCTTTTACAAGCACTTTTGAGTCTTCGTTTTACAGAACTATATTAAGTAAAGCTACCAGCTTCAGACAGGCATCGTAGAATTTTCATGTGCTTAATATATGTTTATAATTCATCTCGTGCGTGGAGGTGATGGAAAACATCGTAAATAGTACTTGACTATTCGACACAGGTAGTTGTATGTGTCGGAATAATAATAATCTGTTACACGTGTATCTCCTAAGCTGCACTGAGGCCTGGTAGAACAAGTGCTCACTCTTTTTTACTAACTTTATTCTTTAAATCATTATGCAATGTGCATGGGCAAACGTTATTAAAACTTTTGGTATCTTTTTGATAATACATTGCGTGTTTACATAATAAATTATGGCGTGGTAAAGGAACATTAAAACGGCGTTATTTTTTCATATATCATTCGAATTCAACCTAAAAATATAATTTGATATTTTACTCAAATAGGCTTTTATAACTCTTATCAGTTTTTCAAGATAGATAAAATATAAATTCGTTCGATGTTTCGGAACATTGGTTCTGCTGGGAAGAATCGGCAAGAAGCTTAATAATTTTTTATTAAACTATGTATTAAAAACGAAAGAGAATAGTTTATGGTACAACATCTACGTACGTTTCTTTGTACTGTTCACTAATATAAAAAATAACTCCTGAGAAAAATCTCGACTCTTTATTTACACTTATGTTTTCGTAAGGATTACAATCCGGTTAACAACTAAGCAGGGCCGTTTTCGCAGGATGCATTAGCACTCACCATCGTACATACGTACGTTGTGATCATGTACAAGCTACGATCTACGTAAAAACTATTCACCGCTATTACTTTTTGTTATGTAATATATATGGACTGGGAAATGGACCACCTAATAGATTTGTCACCAATGCCAATTGGGTACTTTAAGAATCATTCCGTTCAATTTCTTGCAGCACCAATGACTAAGGGCGATGTGATCACTTATCGTCAAGTCCGTCCGTCCACCTAACTTTACCATAAAAAATACTTAGTTTTCTACTACTAAGTATTTCTTGTGTACATCGAGTTACTTTGTAATTCAAACAGATCATGTATTATAAGAGCGTTTCACTGTGTAAACTGGTTTGTACCAGTAAGTGTGCAACAACAACTTCGGGCTTCATATTGTCAAATAAAAACACAATTATATATGGCGTTTTTGATACAGATAGACTAAATTTATTTTAAGCTTAGTATTGTTTTCTATTTGTTGTCGTCAATTTAACAAATTATATTTAAAAAAAAAAAAACTGTACTAAAAAGTTTTTTCTGAACGTCATATATAGAAAACAAAATAATAATAGAGGTATAAAAATCATTGTAATCTTTGCATATATGTATAATAAAATTAATAAATAAACGAAGAATATTATATGCACGAGAATATTATTTTATTTATAATGAAAATTAAGGTCTAAAGTTCTAGAGATTCGTAAGTAGACCATGTAGTAGTTTACTTGGTGGTAGTGCTTTGTGCAAGCCCGTCTGGGCAGTACCCCCTCATCAAAGATTCCACCGCCAAACAGCATACGGTGTATTGTTGTGTTCCGGTTTGAAGGGTGAGTACAGGCACAAGAGACACAAAAATTATTTGAGAAGATCGGTGGCGCATTGGTAATGTAAGGAATAGTTAATATGGGCGGTGGTGACCACTTACCATGAGTTGGTCCATTTATTTGAGTTGGTTGATAGAACAATTTTGGAATGAAACGATCCTTCTGGCTCTTTTGATAAATATCAAAAGAGCCATACATTTACAAATTATTTATTATTATTTACAAATTTATTTACGTTATTATTTACAAATTGTAAATAATAACAAATTAACGGATAACGCAGCCTCTATCCATACTATATTTGTGCTGCAGAAAAGGACTATTCGCGCAATCTATAATCTAGATCTAGAAGCTAAAGAATCATCGAGATATACATTTAAAGATAATTAAGATGTAACTGTTGCTTCTCAATATATGTATATTCAGTAATTATTAGAAGTATTTGAAACGGGATATTTAGAACAATTAGAAAGACATTCGTAGATAATGTCGAAATATCGAGTTCCACCAAATAAAAATAAAAGACATGGTAAATATCCCGTTTCAAATACTTATAGTAATAAAAATAGCCATGTTAATTTAAAATCTTATATATAAAATTTTAAATTAACATGGCTATTAATTAATTGAAGATTATTACTGAATATATATATATTCAGTAATATATATTCAGTAATATTTTGTATGTACTGAAAAGTATGAATTATTTTATGAGAAAATGTGATACTCATAGCATAGGTACAAGGAACAAACAAAAACTTATTACTCCTGTTACTCGACTGCATAGAGTCAGTAACTCTTGTGGGGCCATGTATACGGTTCTAAAACAGGATCCCAGAAAGCGTACAAAATGCCTTTGTAGCCAAATTAAAAAAAAAAAAAATGTTAAGGAACGCTTGTGTGCGTATTATTATATAATTAGTGAGTTTATGATTGATAGCAGACCTTGGGAATGAAACTATCGCCTCCTGGCTAGTACTCAATAAGTAAGTATAATTATTTATATTATATCATATTATATTATATATTGAATTTGAATTGAATTTCCGCAAACCCGCATTAGAGCAGCGTGGTGGAATATACTCCAAAGCTTCTCCTCAAAAAGAGAGGAGGTCTTTAGCCCAGCAGAAATTTACAGGCTGCTAATGCTAAAAAATGATTATATTGAATAAAGGAATTTGATTTGATTTGATTTATTTACCTATCATACCTATATTGTATAAAAAAATACTGATACTGTATTTCAAATCCAAATTAGTTTCTTTAATTTGCGAAGCAACGAACGACCTAAGATGACCTGGCGAAAGAAACTCATCATCAAATATTATAATAATATATAATTTTTAATATAATCAAGAAATAGTCAGATGGCATTCGTTTCATTCCAAAGGTTTGCTATCAACTAAGAACTCAATAATTGTGTTATATCATTTGCACGTTATACGGGTTAGTGAGCAAGCGTGATTTTAGGCAAAAGGGTTATTTTAGATTCTCATTGAAAGATTACCAAAGCATTGATAATTATATTTCAGCAGAGGCGACGCTTATTTGGTGGGCTTTGTGCAGCCACTCTGGGTAGGTACTACCCCCATTTTACTTTTTCTACCGTCAAACAGCAATACGTAGTATTGTTGTTTGACGGTAGAAAGACATTTTTAACTTTGCCATTTCATAGATTCAAGTCATTTGTAAATTATTGTTATAAAAAGCGTAGAGTTAATGCTTGTTGACTTCCAGGCAGGAGACATAACATACATATATAATTGTATTTAACTAACATGACTGTATTTTTAGATGTTGAAAGAGCAACTACTGAGTTTCTTGCCGGTTCTTCTCGGCAGAATCTACATTCCGAATCAAAGGTGCTTGTAAAAGCCTACTTGAATAAATTATATTTTGATTTTGTTGAGTTTTTGTTTTCGATCAGTGTAACTTCAGCAAAAGGTCATAACATGATGAATTTTGTGTCCAAAAGTTCATGGTTATTTTTTTGCAAAAAATGGACAAATAATTTACTCACCTGTTTCTTCGTGTATACATAAACAAGACACTACTAGGAATACCTTATTTGAATATAATAAGTAGTTTACAAGTTATGCGGTAACAGATGAATATACTTACGGCTAAATAATTAACTCTCCGCAGTCTGGTAAGGAAATAAACACAACTCAGATACAGTAATCAAATTTTATTGTCAATCTGTTTATTTACAATAAACACTAGCTACATGTATCAATGACAGCGTATTTCAACGGTAACAAGAGTAGTATGTTAAAGTTAGCGAGGAGTGTATAGTAAATTAAAATATTCACAATTTGTAATCCCTCGTGATCCTTCACTATATCACGTTTTGTCGTATTCTAACGACGAAGCTATACAATGCTATTATTTTAGAGTTACATACAATGTTCATAAACTAGTTTATTTATTAAATTCAATTGTTAAAAAACTTACAAATTATCCTTTATTATTTTAAAGACGCATACAATTAAAAGATATCGATTTATTTATAGTTATTCATATATATCTAGATAGATTTCCAAAACTGAGAACGCGTCGGAAGAAATGACAGTTACCCACACAAACGCATAGCTGTGTCAAACGTAACTGTACGAGTAACGCACACCAAGATAATAAAGTTGATTCGTTTGTTCTAGTTCTTTTGTAATGCGACACTTTTTCTAGATATATACATATAATATAGAAAATAAATCACGACAAATCAAATAACATTAATTTTCTTTTAATTCGATTTATTAATAAAACGATTTCAATTAGATTTTTTTTTTTTATATTTGAACTTTTTATCGTGACGTGGACTTTTATTTAACGTGTACCTATACACATATATTTATTAGCTATGTATGTATTATTTGGTCTTCATTATTTACCAAAATATTTAAGATATGATTTTGTTTACACATTAATATATAGTGTAAATGCGTAAATATTTTACTTATTACAATTTTTGTTATACAAATTATAACTACAAAACGATACATATTATAATACATTGAAAAGCTGTATAATCATTGATTATAAATACTATTTACAATTTTTAAATCCATAGCTAAATTCTTACTAATATTATAAAGGCGAAAGTTTGTATGTATGGATGTCTGTTACTCTTTTGCGCAAAAACTATTCAATGAATTATAACGAAACTTTGCAATAATGTAGCTTATATATACATGATAATAACACAGGCTATAATTTATAAATATATAATGTAAATAATACTTGAAAAACCAAACCCTTATACACGAGCGATAATGCGAGCAAAAACTAGTTATATTATATTTGATGAAAATATAAAAACTAAATCATAAAATTTAAATTTGAGTTAATTAAAAACATTTTTATTATGACATACTCTTTGTATCCGTACTTTAATAATACGTAACGTTTGATCTACGTTAATTCAATCCTTGTTTGAGACCAAGTTGTAACAAAGCCTAATAATAATTCTCTTCGTAATCTCTTTAAATTATAATTTTCAGTAATCGTTTTTAATTAAATTTTTACCTATATTCTAGATCAGGAAATAAGTTTCAATTATAAATAGCATACACGATCGAAAAGATGATATATTTGTAAATGATAATGTCCACTGTGTAAAACACGTAGCTCTATCTACGCGTAAATTCGTAGCCTCGTAGGGCGTAGCGTTTTTTACACGATACCATAATTCACTTTGATACACAATAGTGTACATAAAAATGTAAATGTATTTTAAATCAATGATTATAAGTAATATATTCTCTTAAATTAATTTAGTTATATGACTCTTAAATCTATAATATATTCTAAAGAAAATGTATAAAGGTAAAGGTTCTATTTATATGGTCATTTATTCATTTAATTTACTTAAACAAGAACACATTTAGAACTCCCACGACTAAAGACTTGAATATTTGTCGATTTAATTCTCATTTGACTTACTAAACAGACCAACCGACTTCAAATCATTGGGCTTGTTACATTAAGGTGTATAACGACTTAATTAGCTCACCAAATATGTTCCGCGTTACTAAAACTGCGTTAACAATGGAGAATATGATATGAATACGCACTGCTCTCCGCTTTAGATTTGCACACAAATAACCACGCGGCGTATGGAAATTTAAGAGCATCAAAAAGCGCGAAAGAATCTAATAAGGCAGTCATAGGTGCACAGGATGATAATTATAGTTTATACGCAACCCTAAAATGAATTTATTGTAATTAACTACAAAAATAAATCCAATCTCCCAAAAGTCTTTAGTCTGTGGGAACCCTTAAACTTAAATATATTACACAAGTGAATATATGGAAGCATTCGTGTAGGTTTATAATATATTAATTTTAACAATAAAAGGCACTGTTTCTAAAAATTTAATTACAATGATTATTACTGGAGTTCTGAATGATTATTGTAATTAAGCTAGCGCAGACAGACAGACAGATAATGACTCAATTAGATATATATTACTTGTGTTATCTAAATGTCTTATAGGTTTAAGGATTCATGACATAGGAGATCAAACTGTAATAAATTCCTTTAATTTTTATTCGTTTATTAAAAAATAATTTAAATAAATTTACAAGTAAAAAGGTTACAATATATAGAATAGACAAGTATATCAAAAAATTAGGTTTATTATATAATATTCTTAATATTAAACGTCTGCGCTGACTGGTTCAATTTTTTTTCGGAATTTTCACACTGATAACTTACACGGAATTGGTGTTTCAATTATATCGATTTAATCGAATTTAACTACGTATGAGTAAGAAGTAAATTATATCGTTGCAGTGAAAACCCGTAAAGCGAAAAATAATTGCTTTTTATATTGAATTATTGGGCAAATGAAACGGGAGATATATGTTTAATGCTATTAATAGTAATGAGAACTTTGGGAAACGTTACTGATGTTCATTTAATATTAAAAGGATCTTGGAGATCAGAGCCAAGATGGTTTAGCTACTATTAGACTTTACCTCAACCAATTATATACATAACAATGTATTTTAAATGTTGGAAACGAGTAACTACTGAGTTTCTTGCCGGTTTTTCTCGGTAGAATCTACATTCCGAATCGTTGGTAGTTTCACTTAAAATAGTTTAGTAAAATAACGATTCATAAGTGCTTGTAAAAGCCTACTTGAATAAAGATATCATATTTTAATCAAAGATTGCGTTTAACCATCTTCGAGTTTTTTTATGCAAAATTTCTCTTTATAATATTAATCTCGTTCGGTGAACATCCCGAGGAAACCTGCACGCGTTGGTATTAAATTCTATAAGTATGTACTAACCCGCTTTCATGCGGCTTGTAGAATCAGCATCTATCCTTCCCGAACAATCAAGCCTTTGTCACAGCAATTCGATTTCATACCTTTACAGTCTTTCATTAAAATAACTCTGTAAATCCTTATATTTTTTCATCCGAAAGAGTTTTTGTCCTATAATTTGAGAGGTTATTCTATGCAATTACAATGTTTTCACTGCGAAACGATTGTAAACGGATTATAATTAAAGATATTACAATTAGCTATCAGGACATGACTACTACACATCGATTACGTAATTAGAGTTACTTAATCAAATCCTTAAGTGCGTATGCATCGTATAATTACATATTTATATTAATATCAAATAGTTGTAATCACTTAAATTTATAATACTAAATTAAATAATTTTCTTACTTAATATAATTTATTAAAGAATATATTATCGAATTTATATTATTACGATCGAATTATTTTTACATTTTTATTTTGTATCTGTGGTGGTTTTATAAATTCTTAATTTTTATTAGGTTATATAATTTCAATGAAAGATCAAACTGTTTTTACATCATCCGACACGATATCGTGTCGATATTGAACAAATATGGTAACTGTATTCAATATGCTTGAAAGAGTAGTTCTTTTAAATCATCAAGACACTACTTACGATATCGAAAGATTTCATTGTTGTTATTTATTATAATTCTTTATTTATATTGGACGATTTAAAGGGGAAATGGTTTTTTTTAAAGATAAGTGTACAAGGTAACATTCTTTAATCTCATTAATAACTTTTTAAGAAATAAGTTAAAGTTGCTTTGAAGTTATACACTTTTGGTTTCTTATTAATTATAGATTATAATCTTAAATAAATACATATTAATGGTCCAATAATATTGTATATTTACTGATTTATGATATTTTTACATGAATTTTGTAAAATATATACCACTATATAGTTACTTAAATGATTAATGTATGTTACATAGTATTGCTGATTGTTGTAAAACGACGTCAAACATATATATTTTATTACAGATAGTTGGGGAAAATACTATTTTCACTTACATATATATCTTATATAATACGAATACGATTAAATTTCCTCCAAAAACTTGGCACATACATCTAATATTACAAAGTATTATTTGGCATTAAAATACGATATAAATCGGGCGCCATGTCGTTTTTATTTACGTAATAACTGTTGTTTTTTGTAAACTCGCTGTGGGTAACAGATTATGAATTGTATTTTGTTTTGGATCTAATAAAACATTTTCTCTGCTATCTGATCTTATACATATTAAACAACACAGCACCAAAACTAACCTAAGATTACATAATAATCAATTAGATGTAAAAGCCCGCGGTCAATTGTCCGTTACACAAACACGGGCCCTTCACTTTCCACTCACAGGACGTGTAAATTCTCACAGTTTTTGAATTTCGAATCTTCTTTACCGAAAATCCATGTTAACATCTGCCTGGCTTTCATACTCGCTCGTACGACACCCCTCGATTTGTACCAATGTGCAGGAGATGACTCCCTGCCTCCGTCAGCCGAGTATTGCTGCCTCTTCAGTCGTATTTGATTAAGAATACCCACGAGTAACTCGTCGACGTTGTGGTTAATCCCGACAGACACTTCTATAAACTTCGCTTTATACGTGCACGCGAGACACTTGCCGTCTGTGAACAAATAAATCAAATGAACAAAAATCCCATCGAAAAAACTTCGAACCACTGGGAATAAATGTTGTCAACGTTAAATGGTAACTTTCTGCATGTAATACGACCATTATTAACTTTTAGAAGTTATTTTCATAGAAAACGAGTTTGTATTAAATTAAATTCTATAAATTTCCAGTGCATATATTTTAAGAAGTTTTAATTAAATTCATTTTTAATTTGACAAATATTACTCTATGACAATGATGAAATCTTATTTTAAAAGTAAAGAATAACGTATTATCTAAAACTTTAATTGCTGAACCTTAAAAATCAGTGAAATCGGAATGTGAGCTTGGTCATTAAGGTGCACAAGATTTTCTAAAAATAAACTAGATTTTTTTTTTGTGGAATCATTATAAGTAAGTAATATAAATGTAATATTTAAAAAGGTAAAAATAACGTGACGTAATTATCCATGGCAAGATTTTAAAACATTTAAATATAGAAAAAATATTATAAAGAATAAGCGTATACTTTAAGTGACTTTTTTCCGTAAGTATAAAAAGAGCACAAACTATTCTGCCAATGAAACAATTTATGGAGGAGTTGAAGATTTGTCTGTTGGAGATTTCTCGGTTCTAAACTTTGAAGTTTTTATTGATTACTCTTTACTTATTATTTTACTCTTACTGAATTAGATTACTCTTACTGAAGTAATGTACCCTTTTAATAATGACCATGTACAATGGTACATGGTCATTATTAAAAGGGTCATTATACCATTTTCAGTAGAATTTTTAAAATTAGATCCTTAGTAGCGGAGACTACCTATGTAGGTAATTTCCTTAACTAAAGATCTAAAATGTATGTACAACAATCAAACTAATTTTACAAAAACCTTCTGAAAACAGCCTTATATAACAGCCGTACTGTATGTATTACGCCAAATTTAATTTTTAATTTTTTTTCACTTATGTTACGTAGAATGGAAAACTTTTACAGGGCCCATTATAAACTTTTTCACAATAATTGGCGAACTGTCAAATAAGACGTTAACGCTAGTGATGTTCTGTATTATATCACTGTTTACTGATGTTCGAATTTTAGCATGAATTACGTGAAAATTATCGATAAAGTTAGTGAGATATAAAATATAAAAGGAATAAATACTATAAATAGATTTTTTTGATACCGAAAATAATAAATGATTGATTTGTTTTTTTAATTTTTCGTTCTTTCTCTGAGACTTCAATCCACACATATTTCATTACATAATTTTGTATGGGCAAAACTAACGCTGATTGTACTCTGAAGAGTCCAAGATGCTTATCCCGTCATAGTGGAGTGTATCTGTAATGGAAGTCGCTGGTGAAATTTGAAAAAGGAATCGATTTAGATGAGATAGAAAAATATAACGGCATTTTGTCTTTTCCGCAATTGGTGGAGGACATAGAATTATATAAACTTATTTTAGCTATAAAGTGTAGATAAGTCTGTAGATGTTCCTAAAGGTCAAACCCTCTTTCATCTATTATATTAAAAAATAAAACATATTAAGTAAACATTAGACACGTTACGACGTCAACTAAAAAAGGCAGTTTCCTAAAGTAACTTTGTTAGGAGATTGGGAACGATTTCGAGGTCAAGATGTCGTCAAATCAATTGACATAATAATAGGGATAACAAAGTTACGATTCGATCTAGAGAATTCCCTAAGGGCTTTTTTTTAGATAGAATATGTTATATAAAGTTGGAAATATTTTTGGGCAAGATTGTCAATTACAGTTTTCGTAGAGAGTGGATTTGTAATGTTATTTTAAGAAACATTACGCCCATTGTCGGTTTCCTTATTAATTTTACTTTATATTATATTGAAGGGTTTTTTTTGCAAGCATTTAAAATATATTTTTTAAGATTTTTATCGTTTCTTATAAGAAGATACATACAATTTCATTTAGCGTAAAATTAAAAAGTTTGCTCAACTCTTCGGCGCAAGGTGCGCCAAAGAAATTCTTCCTTCTAGTAAGACATTTTAATGTCTCAATCACTCTATTCCTTATCGTCTTGGTGGTTTAATAAATGAGTGAACTTATAAGGCTGCGGAACTCTGGAGTATTGGGTTTTAATCCCAAGTCAGGCTAGTAAAAGTTTTCTACTAAGAAGTTCTAGGTGGTAGTCTAGACTGCCGTCTCTTCGGATTATGAAAGTGAGAGATGCACTCTAGTGTAGCACATACTTGTGCTTGTGTATCTCCTGTGAAGCTATAGTTTACTTTATTCATACTAATACTCTTTTTGTAATATAATATAATCATTCAACATTAAATATGCACACATCAATAAAAACAAAAAGAAGATAATTGTTCTGAATAATACCTTGAGTGGAAACAGCTCTACTCCTCGCCAGGTCAATTTTGTTGCCAACGAGAAGCGCCGGTCGGGCCCTCAGCATGTCAAAATCAATAAGTCTCGCCAGTTCCTGTTCTGCTTTCTGGAACGATGCCTTGTCCACCACTGAGTAGATAACCACGAATGCATCTGGTGGCTCCGAACGATCGATTTCTTCCTACGAAAAAAAGGAAAAACATTTAAACCTTAAGAAAAATTTTCGCCATCCAAGATTAAATTAGAAACTCATTTAAGAACACGATCGTCAAATGTCATTTGATACGCAATATCGACGCAACGATTATAGCGTATTACCGTAAGTCGATTTACAGCATATCACGAGTGAGATATGACCTGAGTTCTTACAGAATGCGACTGCTGTGGAAATTTACTCTGACATGCTGTAAAAGCAATGACTCATATGACCAGTAATTGAGTGCGTGGGTTTAAATTGGAAAATGATTTAGACTTTTACAAATAACAAAAAGTGACGTACCAACCGTATGTTGATGTGTAAAATGATGTTTATTAAGGTCATAAAAATATTTATTCAGGGAATATTGATAATTTGTATGATACGTTCGTGTGTTTACTTTTGGGCCTGACTAAACATTGTTAAATTTACTACATAATAATTAAGGCTCGTAACATATTAAAACACTTACTAATAAATGAGGCATGTTATTTGATAAAATGATAAGGATGAGTTGATTTTCACGTTTAATGTCTCCATCTACAATTATAGATCATTAAAATATAATTATTCTTAGCTAAATACATGAAATTCAATGAAATGACAGTTCAACGGGCGGCCATGTTTAATGTTTACGGGTACGTTCAGAGAGCTGTGTAATGAATGATTATTGTTAGTTTTCACTACTGAAATAGAAAAAATAGAAGTTATATAATAATAAAGTTTTTAAAAATTGATAAGTAAAGCAAATGATAAGCCGTAGTTTTTTAGATTTATTCATTTCACCCGAGCAAAGCTGGGTTTTTATCTAGTATTGTAAATAATTTAGTTCGAAAAGAGACTCATCTCTCTCCGATTTTTCTAGTGATATTGCTCTTGATATGTTGCAAGGATTTTAAACGAATAACTCATTTTTATTGGGATAATATTTCTTTTATACACTTTTATCTAATATAATAGAGTCCGATCTTATGTTTATAAAACTAATTGGTTTTCTGTCCGCTTCGCTCGTCCAGCTCGTAGTTCGCTTTGAAAATAAATTAATCTTCTGAATTCAGTGTAGTGTAACGAACTTCTCTAAAGTCGTGCGCCGAATTTAACATAATGTAAAGAAATATTTATACCGAAAATCCCATAGAATATAACTGTTCTGTAAAGATTTAAATGCCGAGATGGCCCAGTGGTTAGAACGCGTGCATCTTAACCGATGATATCCGGTTCAAACCCAGGCAGGCACCACTGAATTT
This sequence comes from Vanessa atalanta, assembly GCF_905147765.1. Lineage (NCBI taxonomy): Eukaryota > Metazoa > Arthropoda > Insecta > Lepidoptera > Nymphalidae > Vanessa > Vanessa atalanta. Next base: position 1,895,313 of record NC_061885.1, read on the forward strand.
TCATGTGCTTAATTTGTGTTTATAATTCATCTCATGCTCGGCGGTGAAGGAAAACATCGTGAGGAAACCTGCATGTGTCTAATTTCAACGAAATTCTGCCACATGTGTATTCCACCAAACCGCATTGGAGCAGCCTGGTGGAATATGCTCCAAACCTTCTCCTCAAGGGAGATGAGGCCTTTATCTCAGCAGTGGAAAATTTACAGGCTGCTAATGCTAAATGCTAAAAAGATTTAAATTGTATTGGAAACTAAATACGATAGAGGACTATGTATGAAACTTTTGTATAAATAAAAAGAAGACGAAACGACCTCAAAGACAAAGATTTATTTCCTAAGTTTATTTAATTAGGAAACCTTACCGTTTAAAAGAAATTAAAAACAGTAACGGTTCGTTTTGATTTTTTTTACTCTAATGTTCTTTTAATTTTCTTTATTCACTTAGAGTTCTCATTTTCACTCGAGTGAAAATTTGCTTCGTTAATTACTATCCTTCGCTCGCGTATCCGCATGAAATACTGTGCTAATGAAAACCAATTTACCTTGACCCTTCTGGAAAATGCAGTCTTTAGATATTTAAAGGTTTCTCTGCTGTGGAAATTGACACAAACAATTATGCACTTTTTAACACAAGGCTTTAGGTTTAATTTACATGAAAGAGATTTTTTATACAATATTTTGTTAAATAAACTATTAATAAAAAAGGGATTTTATACTGTAAGATTGATTATATACAATGTCGATAATATTATAGTATTTGTTGAATTTCATACAAGTTATATAAATTTAAATGTATATGAATTATTTCGTGTATATGACGAAAACGTACAACTATATAATAACAATTAAGTTTTACAGGTTCTCCTGGAACCAGCGGCTGCTTTAGATGAAATTGAATCTAGTAAAAAAATAAATAAATTTAACAAAAAAGAGTTTTCACTAATAGATGGACTGATTCCCGAGGAAGATTTAGGTATGAGATTTATGAATATTATATTACAATTATTTGATAATGCAGTACCAGAAATTCCACGATTACTTTTATAGTGTCCCGTTAATATTAAAAAAAGTTTCTTAGTCTTATCACATACTTGTGTCAAAAGTTAAGTCTTTTCCAAATGGAAAAGAAATTTAAATAAATACAATTAAAAAGTAAGTTCTACGAAAACCCAACTCTATTAAATATAAATATAGTATAAATGAATTGACATTTGTCTGTGGGTAAACCAATTGATCGAACAAACATTCCGTGGATGTCTTCATTCTGTTCTAGCTTCTGCGTGAGCTAGTTTATTTAATAAGCAGGTATAAACTGCTTAAAAAAAGCGATATAATATTTAATAATATTTTAATACTAGCTTCTGATATTATGACATAGATATATAGTGGTCAAATAACAAGGCTCTGATATCTGCCAACAGATCTTCCGATCTGTTTGTATTGGTAGTTTGCAAACTACCAATACTCCGAACTATTTATTTGATAACTTACACGCAGGTACACTTACAAATACCAATTTCTAAGAGATTGTATTCGATTACCTCAACCTTGCCTTTATAAACTAATATGTATATAATAAAATTTGAAAATGATCCGAGGAAAGATAAATCTCATAATTGAGGTAACTTAGTACAAGAGTCCAAGCTCTCTTGAATATTTTAATAATGTATACCAATTTTTGGTGGCAGGGCTCTGTGCAAGCCCATCTGAGAAGGTACCACCCACTCATCAGATATTCTACCGCCAAACAGCAATACTTAGTATTGTTGTGTTCTGGTTTGAAGGGTGAGTGAGCCAGTGAACTACAGGCACAGGGGACATAACATCTTAGCTACCAAGGTTGGTGGTGCATTGGTGTAATGTAAGGAATGGTTATTATTTCTTACAGCGCCAATGTCTAAAAACAGTCTTCTCTTATATCCGGCCATTTTGGAAATTTGACCATGTGGTTTATTAACTGTCATGGTGAAGCATACTTTAAGCGCGAACTGTACTCTCTTGAAATTAAAGGGTATCAAAGATATTCGTGGAATATACACTATTTATCCTTTAGTATAGTAATAACTGTAACCTATGGACATTACGATAGAGAACTTTTAATATTAGTTTGGTGCCGTTGCATAATTTTTGAGGTCTTAAATTCTTCAGTAACATTATTGGCGTGCCAATCTCCTAAAATAAAATATGACGGGACCTCAAGACTAATCTTTATAAGAAATTTCAACCCCTATTTCAACCCTTAGGGGTAGAATATCCAGAAACGCTATAATACATATCTATCTATACTCAGTATCCCAAAAATAAAGATTAATGCTTATAATTTCAAAAATGACGGATTCCCAGACTAACCTAACCCATAAGAAATGTCCACCGCTAGGGGTAGAATATCCAGAAACGCTTAAATACGTATCTACACATTTTCAACCATTATCCTAAAAATCAAGTTTCGTGTTTCTAACTTATATATAACATATATTATATATCGGACTTGCATACAAATTGTCAACCCTTATTTCACCCCCTTAGGGGTAGAATATCCAGAAGCGCTTAATTACTATTTCATTTGATATGAGCCGAGATGGCCCAGTGGCTAGAACGCGTGCATCTTAACCGATGATTTCGGGTTCAAACCCAGGCAGGCACCACTGAAATTTCATGTGCTTAATTTGTGTTTATAATTCATCTCGTGCTCGGCGGTGAAGGAAAACATCGTGAGGAAACCTGCATGTGTCTAATTTCAACGAAATTCTGCCACATGTGTATTCCGTCAACCCGCATTGGAGCAGCGTGGTGGAATATGCTCCAAATCTTCTCCTCAAAGGGAGAGGAGGCCTTTATCCCAGCAGTGGGACATTTACGGGCTGCTAATGCTAATGCTAAACTATTTCATTAGGAAATAAAACTAGTGACAAATTTGTTACAACGCTTATTGGTACATAAATATATATTATATAAAATATTCTAATTTAGATACATAATTTTATATCGATTTAATTGTAATTAATTGCTATTATTTTAAAAAACAACTATATTTTTAATTAGAAATTGGATTCACTATTTACGTTATCACATATATAATTTATAACTTCACATAATGGCCTTCAGGAGCATTAACCATAAACGTATACCGATATCGCAAACCGTATGAAAAAGACTATTCGTATAATCCAGATATTAACGCGGATGAAATTGCGAGGTACAAATACTATTATAATAAAATACTCTATACAATTTTAACAAACGCATAATTCGACTATATGAAACGACCGATTGGACAATTGTAATTATAATTCGTATTTGTCCTTGTACCAATATTTTTTAACTAGACGCTTGTCATGAATACTGTATTTATCATTCAAAAAAATATTGAAAAATAATAGTTTATTGCATACTCTAGGGGTTGATTCTACTAAAAAGACGTCACTTTGTCCTTTAATCGACTCTCGAAACATAAATCGGTGCTGTTTATCTGTTATCCAATTCTACTAACACAAGGATCCAGTTGCGGTTCGATCGAAATTAGTACGGAATAGAATTAGGAATGTACCGTTATCATTTAGTAGGATTGCCTTCCGGGTCATAAACGGCGTGTATGGTTGAATGTATTACAATCAGCTCCGCACAAAATCAAAATCAAAATAGCTTTATCAAGTAGGCTTTTACAAGCACTTTTCAATCATTTAACAAACTATATTATGTGAAGCCACCACCAGTTCGGAATACAGAATTCACCGCGAAGAACCGGCAAGAAACTCAGTAGTTACTCTTTTTCAACATTTAAAAATACAAAGTCGTCATAGTATATACAATTATTTATGTAGTAATATATCCTGCCTGGAAGTCAAGTATTAGCTCCACGCTTTTATATATTATTATAATATTGATTAACAAACATCGAAATATACACGTTAGGTCTTATAATGTTATTAAGATAATCCTGTTTTACATATTTATCTTGGACACTTTATGTTATAAATATTTACTAGACGGTAGGTTTGTGTGCAAGCCCGCATCAAGCTCGCACACATACACAAGTATTCTAATACCAAACAGCAATACCTAGACAGTGTAACTACAGGCACAAGGAAGATAACATATTAGTTCATTACGTGTTAGGAATGGTCAAAGTTTCTTACATTGCCAATGTCTACGGGCGATGGTCACCACATCTTACCACCAAGTGGCCCATTTGTTGGTCCGCCTAACTATTTTATTATTATTTTGAGTATAATTTAAATTAGTTTTTTATACTATTTAACATTTCACTTTAAATAAGTTGCTATTATTGTGCTTACAATAAGTACATCGCTAATTTAGTGGATTCATTTACTTTGTTTTGTACTATAAGCGTCAGAGTTGTGAGGATTGATGTTTAAGATTTACATTATAATTACACACGACCGTCGACGTCCAGAGACGCGCTCCGAGTAAGTCAATCTAAATCCAGTATTTCGAGTATATCGCGTGAGAACAGGCAAGCGTATATAGCTCTCACCCGCTCACACAAAATAAAACGATATTACGATTACTTAAATAATGTTTTTACTGTTGATATAATAAATAAATCTTCATCCTATTGTCATTTTAACCCAAACAACTGGATATTAATTCAATATAGACGTTTCAATATCATTTTCAAATAGCTTTGTTTTTATTGGTCATTCCTCAGCTGTTTTGATTGAATCGACGATGCTTTGTATTGCTTTGATTATTTTCCACAGTTTTGAAGTGCAAGTACATTAGGAAAGGAAACGTAGAATAATACAAAATAATTCTATGATGCACTGAAGTGAGTGTATGGTCGTTTGTGTGTTAATGTACTTATTTAAACTGATAGTCTGAAGTCTCACAGCGTTTGCTAATGCGAATATACGGACTTCTTTATAAAAGGTGTTTAGCAGGTGCTTAGTTAACTCTGATTTCTCTTTCCGACGTATATGATTTGACATTCGAAAGAAGAGGATAGTTTTGCTTAACGATTCTATCACTTATATATATTCTATCACTTATAGGTTATAAATCTGTTCACTAATGAAGGCGCACCCCTCTTCGTTAAATTATTGGCGTGCAGTAACAAATATAATCTAATTTGTATTTTTTTTTGCTGTCTTTGTTCTCACGTGTTGTTAAGTAAAGTCATTTCTATTTAATTCAATATTGTAACATGAGGAATATCTAAAGTGTATTTATGAACATAATTTCGAAAAAAATTGTTTTGTTACTAACAGTATTTAAAACGGGATATTTACCATGTTTTTTATTACTATTTGGTGGAGCTCGAGCTCGATTCACGAGAACGTGAAATAACGTTTTAAAATAACCATCTTAATTTAAAATCTTATATAAAATTGTTTTGTTTTGATTATGTAGCACATAAACTTCTATACCATTGAAATCACCATGACAATTGGGACAGGTACGTCAATCGCGTCTTGCATTTGAAATAAATTTGATAAGTAAGTTTTAAGGTCATTTGGATGTTATAATGAGACAAAACATGACCTATCGCAATCGTTAACAATGGGAAATGGTCTGGACTATTGGAAGTTACCCAAGATTTAAACGACCAAATTCAAGAGGCGTGACGATACCATTGCATAGAAGGAAAATAATCGTAAATTTTATTAACCACTATGTTTTTTGTCGAATATAATGATCACTTTAAATAGTGGTAAAAAAGTTCTTCAAGTTTGGAACAGTCAAAATTGATTTTGATGATGACTAAAAATCGTATCGACTTTGTTTTTTTACCACATAGTTTTTTTAATGATATATCTCATAGTGATAGGTACCCCCTTTTCTCATACGCGGGCGGAAGTTTGCGGAAGTAAATCTAGTCACATAATAAAAAGCTCAATTTAAAATATTAATATTTCAACATCACGGAACATGCGTACGTGACTCGTAATCAATATCCTCATTTTCTTTTCCCGCTTGCCAAAAAAATTAGACCTGAATAAAAATTCAATATTAAAACAAATAAATTTAAAATTCATCAAACGATCGAGACCAGACGAACAATTTTATTGGTTCTTGTACTGTGTTCCAGCATCGTCGGCGTGGTCTTCATTGTTGAGGAATTTCATCTTATACCTGATGTCAGTATAGAGTCTATACCAAATACCAATGGTACTTAATAATATGTAAGTCAATATACGTTGACAGGATAAAGTATATTCGCTTGCCAATGTTGTCACCAGTATCATTTTTATTTAGCATTAGCAGCCTGTAAAAATTGCCACTACTGGGCTAAAGGCCTCCTCTCCCTTTGAGGAGAAGGTTTGGAGCATATTCCACCACGCTGCTCCAATGCGGGTTGGCTGAATACACATGTGGCAGAATTCCGTTGAAATTAGATACATGCAGGTTTCCTCACGATGTTTTCCTTCACCGCCGAGCACGAGATGAATTATAAACATAAATTAAGCACATGAAAATTCAGTGGTCCGAAATCATCGGTTAAGATGCACGCGTTCTAACCACTGGGCCATCTCGGCTCAGTATCATAGATAATCATTATATCAAGATACATCTTAATCAAGTAGACTGTACAAGGATTTATACATCGTCATTTTACAAGGTTTTCATTGTTAAGCTTCCACTAATTCCAAATGTAGTTTCTTTCGAGAAGAATATGTTATAGACCTGTTCACTATTTAGGCGGCCCCTTCACGTTAAAATTTAACGATTTAGTTTTGATTAACAAATATAATCTATATCCTGTACAAGATAGCTTGATCTTTTTGACAGATGTAATCTTTTCTAAAAAAATATTTAAAAAAATACATATAATACAAAAGTTCCTAAAGATTCACGCGTTATCCGAAAATTTTAAGACTTTTTCTATTATCGGTTCTTTTGGTTAGGTCTCTTTGGCTAGTGGTGGGGCTCTTTAGCTGGTATAACTCTTAGTAGAAAAATAAGTTAAAAAAAATTGAGGTATATTTTGCTCGTCGTTTCGCCGTCGTGGATGAATGGATCTGTATCCGATATTTAATTAGAGTACACAGTACCAATTCGATAAACATTTTTAAAATTTAGTACTGCAAAATATTATTTTATTAACATTAAGGCGACCCAATATTTCTTTACTTGCTGATCAAATGTCGCTTACTAGAAACACCTCAACTTATTTTGTTTGATTACAAAATACACTTCGGATCCGACCAAAATAAACTTTTTAAATAATAACGAAATAAATAAAATAAAGATAATAGCTATGTGTGTTGAAAGTAAGTAACAAGATATGTTGAAAGTTGTAGTATGTGAGTTTCAAAGAAGTATCTCATACAAGACAAAGGAGTGTGGCTTAACAAATCTCGGCGTTACTGGAGTTTGTTAATATAACAAGCATATTTGTTGAACTTTATGGTATAAAATATGTATATAAAGTAAACATAAAAAATACTATATATTTAAAAATGTAGATGTACTGATTTGTATATTCATTTAAATGACTTCGATATATGACTTAAAATAGCTATAAATGATATAGGAATATTTTTTTTAAATTATATTGACAACTAGCGACCTGCCCCGGCTTTGCACGGGTGCAATAATGATACTAATACTACAGAATGTTTTCAATTACAACGATACTATGTCCTTGCATTTTTAATCTGTAATATCTTCGAAAGTGTTTCTCTACTATATTGTACATGTATTATACATATAAACTTTCATCTTTTCTCTATTAGAAAAAATCGTAACAAAATCCGTTGCGTAGTTTTAAAGATCTAAGCATAGGGACAGACAGACAGCGGGAAGCGACTTTGTTTTATACTTTGTAGTGAAAAAAAAGTATTGCTATCAGTTACGTTGCTGGTTATAATTAATTATCAATCTTAATTTTAAATTTCAGTTCAAACTGGGGCAAGTAACACTGTGTTTTCATCTTATTTTATTTTTGATTATAATTCAACTTGAGCTCGGCGGTGAAGAGAACAACTTGATGAAATTAACATGTCCAGGGTGAAATTTTACGACATTTATAACAACTTTGAAGTAGCGTGGTGGTTTATATAAAATACATATCTAGTGGCCGGTATAATTCCAGCTAATTTAAAAAAAACCGCAATGTATTGTACACCTAAATCTTACTCGTGAATTACTCCGTCCATTTGTGAGTATTCAATTTCAGTTTGGTAGTTTCTGACATGTATATACAGACGCGGCGGAGGATTTTTTTTTTTTAAATATTGTATAAATTTTGGTTACCTTAGTGCTCGTGCAATTCACGAAGTAGAGTTCTGATTCTTCACCATTCAGCATTATCGATACTTTCTGTTCTGAACTGTCGATATCTGTAAAAAAATAAGTTGTATTAATATAAGTCACAAAAGTCTGAATTCTTGGAGGAAATCATGTAAACTATTTAATTTTGTTTGATGTTCATATATTAAAACGAACAAATTATTTAATTAAGGAATGTATTACATAAATATTAGCAAATCATAAACAAGCGACTTATCGTAGGTAATCGTTATAAATAACTTCAAGTGTTTGATGATGCTTGTCATCGATAGATGGCGTTAGTGGAGTTTCTTAGATTGGAAAAGGCGGCAAGAAGTTTGACGGCATCAAATTGGACTTTTGGCTACCCGTGGTAGCCCGTAGATGTAATAATTGATTTTGTCGGCCTTTAAATAAGAATGGATAAATAACAACCTTATTTATTGCTTAGACTTATGAAGTATACTTATTGGTTGGTTATAGTTAGTCTACCTATACAGCATTTAATATGGCTTCAGTTTGATATAGTGAGCATAACTTATTCCAATGGAAGTGGGAAAGAAGATAAACAAGCCTTAGATTTATATATTTCATGCGATATGGTAATAACTCAGCTATGTTGTGCATTACTAATTATAATTGATATATCGTTATTTATAAAACAACATTATTAGGCTTAACTACTTGTTTTCAGTTTAATTTTAATCCCGATAACAGTTTCGTCGAAGTTCAAAACGCTATTTTATCGCAAATCCATAGTAAATGTCATAGATTAATCAAGCTCTCGACCAATGATAGCGTGTCGATTTGCTGTCAAATGTTGTTTATTTAGATTTTTTCCTGTTATGGTTGTTAAAAGTGTAAAAAAACAGTATTTAGAAGAATAATAAGATTTATTAATAATTTAGAAGTTGTATTTTTCAAAAATTTGTCTGGAAAACCCATGCTGGGTTTCCATTGCATTCCATTTCATTAGCTCGTGAAATATGTATTTTTAATAACCTTCGACTGATCAAGCTTTTTTGTTTTCACGAAGTAATTTCTATTTTAGTAATAAGGCGACCTTTGAAGCATTTTTTCCTTATTTATAATATTATTTTTTCGTATTTGGGGTAATTTGGGGGTGGTTCTTATTACTTAGAGTATAATATACATATATTACACTGTTAGTAATAGGAAGCAGCCTAGAAAGATGTCAAGCTAAAATTCACGCGTCAAAATGAATTTTGAGGTGGGAGGCTGGGAGGTTCTGGAATTTCGTATGTCAGCACGTCGCTCGACTCTACTCATTTTGGTAGTCGGCACTAGGCGTGTTTTGATGATTATATTGTTATAAAACTTTTTGATCGTTTAATATTTCGGTAAAGGAATCCTTCTTATTTATTTTTATATTATGCATTACAAGACAACGATCTAAATTATAAAAGCAAGAAAATTTACAAAAGTTGTATAAGATGAAACAGGCAATTTTCTTTTGATTTATAAAAGTATGATAATGTAAAATACTGTTCTGTATGTGTGGCGCGGTGTTTTTTATTTCCGCTTGGAAGAAGATACCGAGCGGACGTGCGGACATTTGCGGTTGTTATGAATTATTAAAACATTGCCTTAAGAAATTAAATTAAAAAAATATATTTATAATAATAATATATATCTAAAAATATACTAGGAATTCATTAGCATAAATATTTTTTTTTTATATAGGCAGGCGGATGAGCAAATGGGCCACCTGGTGGTAAGTGGTAACCACCTCCCTGGCGCTGTAAGAAATATTAAACATTCTTTATATTGCTAATGTGTCATTAACCTTGGGATCTAAGATCTTATACCAGTAGTTGAATAAAATCATTAATTTACATACCTATACGGAAATGTGATATAATTCTAAATATTATTTCGAACCAACCAAGAGTCTTTACAAAAATAAGTTATTTCAGTATTATATAAATAGTACCAGTTATTAAAGTCCTCCGCTCGGCTCCTTTGCCGTCGTCCAATATTGTTAGGACGAAGTTCTAGAGTTCATTCGACCATATTACTTGTATTTTACGAGATGAGTTAAAAACAAAAAATGCTCCCTAGTACCTGGATTTGAACATTTCAAGCTACAGTCTTGGTTTGTACTTAGTCGAGTTCAAAATCAAAGAAAGTTAAACGTGGACGTTTAAATAGTTCCCATGTAGAACAAACAAAGTGCACTTGACTGGTAAATGTCTGGAGAGCCGAAACTAACACAACTCCGATTGAAACTTCTTGTCGTATCCATTGATGGGCGAAGGATATGTAAGTTTAAAAAAATGTATATTTATGTATATTTATTAATGTTATTTTTTGTGTGACTGCGTCGTTAGTCTAGTGACTGGGTTCAAACCCTAGGTCGGGTCGTGTGACAAAGTTCCACGTGACTAGGAAAGCACGGATATCCGTCGGTCCTTTGCACTTTTTCGCTACTGCTTTTATTTAAAAAAAAAAAACATCCTTCTGCAGCGGGTCTCCAAAACAAAACTCCTTGAGAATATTTTGCTAATGATTCCCCATAAGGGTTTATGATGCGCTTATCAAAAATAAATAATCTGTTTTTATGACACCCACAGGGTGAGATAAAGTGAGTATTTTGCTGCAAGATACATACCTAATTATATTATACTTTTTGTCGTTGATAACGTCATTCAAGCTCACGGACAACCGAGTGGTCCAAATCGGTTGTTAATGCTTTAAATAGTTCCATATAGAACAAACCGAACCGCAATGATTTTCTCAATTGTTTCACAGTTGGTCTATACTAAAATTACACCTACAAATACGATTACGATTAACTTATAAAACCCATATATGACAAAATGTAAATTAACCATTAAATATCGATAGTATTTGATGAAAAAAAACCGTCCGTTAATCTTCGTACCTAATAACAGGTTTTCCCTCAATTAGTCACTCCCTTATCGATCAGCGATTAATCAAAATGTTAGCGTGACTTCTAATTTATCAACACTAAGGTTTAAAGTAAATGCAATTATGTCCACTAGTGCTATAATTTTGCTAATTATTTTAAAACTCTTTGATGAAGTTCCATTATATAACTTTTTTAATACAAATCACTGGGTATTTAATTTGCTGGTGTGGTTACGCAACCAGGACATGAAGTTTGAGGTTGTTAGGTAGATGTTACACTATATTATATACTATATTAAAAATAAACATTTGATTATGACTTGGATTATTAATATAGAAAACGAATATGTATAAAATATTAACAATTATTTACACAGTGACCACTTATTATCCGTGAAATAACTCTTGGACGAATTTTATCAAGAGCTATTGAGATTTGTAACAAATAAAAGTCGGTATGACCCATGCAAAATTATTTATTATCTTAACTCTTAAACATTCATATACAACGAAAAGCAATTTACCTCTTACGCCTTTTTAAATTATTTAATGATATTGTTCTTACCAAAAGAAGTAATACTGTCAAGTTCGACTTAAAAAAAAAAACTAAATTGTCTTCCAAATTTAAAAACAAGTTTAGTATTATCAATTACGTTTGAAATTATGCTGTTGACAGTTAAAACTTGGACATTGTAATAGGCCTTTTTTTAAAACAGACCTGCTGTGTTTTATTCATCCACTGATATCATATTCCGACTAGACATCGGAATTCCGATTCAACGAGGAAACGCTATTACCATTTTTGTCAAAATTCCACTCGATCATAATTTGTATGTATGCAGGACTTTTTTACTTTGATTTCTTTGTACATATTTGGTAACAAACTTATAAATTTAATAATAATCCAATACATTTGTATGGAAATAAGACGATATAAAACAAACAACAATATAATATGTACGCAATGTAACAATAAGGCTGCCTACAAAGGCAATCTACCAACTTCTTAATTTAAAATATGATTTAGTCATTTCCTTATGTACAAGGAAAAGATAAAAGGAATGTTTCTAAATAAAAAACGTGATCTTAGTGACTTCGTGACCTCTCAGTAAAATACCCAGTAAAGACTGTAAATGTATAGCTGGGCTAAGGCCTGCTTTAGAGGAGTTTTGGGGCTAATTCCACCACGCTGCTCCAATATGGGTTGTTAGATAAACCTGTGGCAGATTTATATCCAACATATATACTAATTTTTCAACATATCGTGTTGCTTTTTTTTTTGATTGAGCACACGTTCTAATAACTACTGCGCCATCATAGCTTCAACATATATGAGTATGTATATATAATGATATTTGAAATTAAATCAGTTTATCACAACATAATCTAGTAGTACTTCTTTAGTTAGTGTTATGTTCCAGTTTAAAGCCGAGTGAGAGGGACATAACATTTTAGCACCTAAAGTTAGCGGCGCATTTGCGAAGTAGGGAATGTTAATATTTCTTACAGCACGAATGTATATGTGCTGTGGTGACCCCATTAAATAAATCTATAAATGTTAATTGTTAGTTACTAAGTGCTGATTATCACCAGAAGCAAATACGATACAATTATGAAGTATAACGATAAGAAAAAAAGATAAAAAAATGGCTAAAAATAAAACGAATACACTTAGTATCCACATTCCAAACCGGTGGCAGTTCTACAGGTAATTCTTATTTTATGACGATTCAAAAATGCTTGAGAAAAGAGCCAACTTGATTAACATTTGATTTCACTTGATTTGACATCTACGAAATTCTAAGAAACTTTTTCGTTCGGATAATCTTATAGGAATATTAAAAAAAAAATGTTAATAAAACTCTTTGTATATTCGTATTTGACTTTATTCAAAAGTCGAAAGATATTCACAGAAGTTTAACTTACGAATTATAATGTTGCCCTTATTAAATTCTATTTGAATACGACGTAATGAGCACGTGTGTTGGGTAACGAATACTCATGTAATTTCCCCAACCTCTTCTGATTGGGTTAATTCAATTTGTCCCTTTGAATATTAATTTTAATCTCTATGACATAAGTATCTATATGTACATACGTCTGTGTATATATGTCATCGTAAAATTGTTGACATACTCCTTTAAATTTAACGCTTAATTTTTAGTTAGTTAATTTCAGTTAAATTACAAGCACTAATCTAACGTAACAGATTACCAATTATCGAAATTTTGTATGTTTTATTGTTAGTTGAATTACTGTTCTCAGTCTTATGACAACTAAAAATCTTGCGAGATAGATTTGACGGTTTATACAATTTCACGGCTATAATACATATATTCAGATTTTTATAGACATTTTGTCTTTTGAAACAAAGAGTTTGTTGAACTATTAATTGTTGTATTTTGGAAAGAAGAAAGATTCAATTAAAGAATATTGTATTGATCAATCTTCATGTTTTCATTGTTGAGATACGCAATGGGAATTACAGACTAAATAAAATAAACACTAAGTACACTAAGTACTTGATATACTAATGAAAAGAAATGAAAAAAAATATATCCCGCTGAGTTTCTTTCGCCGGTTCTTCTCAGGTCCGAGGTGCTAAATTCCGAACCGGTGGTAGATTTTTGACAATCAATAAGCAAGTGTAAACACTTCTATATTGAATAAAGATTTTTGACTTTTTGACTTTGACTTTGACTTTACTATTACTAGACTTTGTAATAGTTAAGTAGTAAGCATTCCTTTTGCGGACGAGCATGTGGGCCACTTGATGGTAAGTGGTTACCACCGCTCATAGACAATGGCGCTATAAGAAATATAACCCACTTCTCACATCGCCAATGCGCCACCGACATTGGAAACTAAGATGTTATGTCCCTTGTCTCTGTAGTTACACTGGCTCAAACCGGAACAGAACAATACTGAGTTCTGTTGTTTAGCAATAAAATATTTGATGAGTGGGTGGTACCCAGACGGGCTTGCACGAAGCCCACAAGTCCTCCTACGATTTATCGATTATGGTGATACTTTTTTATCGTGTTTTTAAAGAGTTTTAACATAAACTTGTGCTTTGAAATCTTTGTATCGACTATTTGGTTCAAGATATTTAGGAACCGATATTTTAGAGTCATTGACCCGATATTAATAATCAAGAATGTCAAATGTGTCCATTTCGTATGTGTGCGTAAAGGCATTTGTGTTTGTTATACTTTTAAAAAAGTTTTATATGATCAATACTTTTAGACTGATTTTTTAAACAATATGTTTTTATACTGTGAAAGTAATTTACAATTACGTAATACACTACAGTAATTAACAAAATAGTATAGCAATATCAGTTGCAAATAAGTAAGAATTGTGTAACAAAATAAAAAAAAAAAAGATTTTCCAATCATGGGACAGAATACCGCGCCTAAAAATTGCTTGGCCGAATATTCCGTATTCCTTTTTTAAATACGAATATTTGGTTCGTGTCAAGTCTTGAATGAATATTGTGATTGCGTTTTTATATTTCAGCTGCCCGTTCCGACTTCTTACGAGTACAATTATAAAGATTTTATCTCCATGCCAGCCATGAATAAATAAAATAATTTTTAAATATCGAATGGTGCCGGAAAGATGACTAAGGATTAATTGAATATTAAAAAAAAAAGACAGTCGATGTCGCCGTATAGTAAAATAATTTCTTATTCACAAACCACACTCACACACGTCGGAATTTAATGTGTAAAAATAAGTGTATATCATCGATGTTTTATTACCTTTTATGTATTATAGTGATGAGACGTCCATTTAAAAGGCATTCAAACTGATAAATGAGTGTCAGTTGATTGTTTGGATGAAGAAATATTAAATAAATGGGCTATTATCGATATTGTTTGCAGAGGAATGCTACAAAAAAAATTGTATGACATTAAGAAGTTAATAAATATACAGTAAAGAAACACACACACACTGACACATTGACTGTTACACTGGCTATGTATGCCTTACCTATACAATTGACTTAATATATACTAAAACATATATTATAAAGTTTTGTTTGTTGTTTAGTCGGATTTCACGCAAAAAATATTTTTCCTATTGATGTGCAACTTTGATATGATTCGTTTGTAGTTTCTGGTTGGACATAGTACTTAGTAGGAAAGAAAACTGGTGATCTAAGTGCTTTAGAATCTGATATGATTCGTTTGCAGTTTCTGGTTGGACATAGTACTTAGTAGTAAAGAACTGGCAATCCAAGTTCATTAGAAGCGATCGCACTGAAAACTACAGAGAAACAGATATTTTTTTATGTGACAGATTTGTAAGTCTTCAAAATTTATAAAATATACATCTGCATGTATTGTTAAAGATAATAACAGTAAACGCTTTAACGTTTTAAACAGAAAGTCAAACAAATAACCTCAAAAGAAGTTTAGTTTAAATGGCGTAGAGTTGAGCCTGTTTTATGTATAGATTACGTTTTTTTTCTAACTGGCAACTTTATTCTTCAATCACAAAATAATCAATATATACAATTGATATTGTTTCTATAGTATTTTCTACAGTACTTAATGATATTATGGTGATATTGTTAGGAAGTAATAAATAAAATGGATGGATTTAATGAATGACATGTAAGTACGCTCAGTTTTCGTTACAAATTTAATAGAATAATAAAAATATAGAGAAAATCTTGCCCTAATTAATAAGTCGGTTCCGTCCCTTGGGAACTGTCCTGTCTGGTAAATTGCCTTGGACGACTTTAGTAAAATAGATTAATGATTTAGCTTTTCTTGCTTCAAATCATTTCTAGTAAAGAAAGACATTGACTTTCATGTTTTTTTTTATTCTCAATGGAAATTCTATGTTCTTTTTTTGAAATATTTAATAATAATTCAGATGTTGCTATTTTTTTATATCATTGTCAAATTCTCCTTGTAAAGGTCTCCGGAAGCGTTCCTATTTTAAACATTAATTTGAGTGATGATAAATTTCCCGTGAAAAGTGAAAACTTTTCAGTATTGTTGTATGATTCTGAAATGTTCCTCAAAGAGATATTGCGTTGGAAATATTAGTTTAGTCGTGTCGTACTTACGATACGTACGATATTGCTATCTTTTTTTTTAAATAAAACTGGGATTGCTTTTTCCTGTACACCTAACGAAGTTGCCTTCGAAGTTTTATACGGATAAAAAAGTTGGAGTTGAAGCAAATTCGAAATGCTTCATGTCCCAGATTTTCTAAATGTTTTTGATACTGCAATTCAAGTCTACAATTATGCCAATATTAGTTGTGCCTCTACACTGGCTCGCTCACTCTTCAAACTTGCTATTTGGCGGTCGAATATTTGATAAGAAAATCTTGGTTTAAAGAGTACTACTAGTATACAATTGAACAGATAGCCGTAATTCGGTCCATATATTGTTCACGATTTTGCCAAACCTACGACAGACATTTGAAGTGGGTTAAAGATCCATCACACCTTCCACAGCAAGCTTATTAATCGGCCTATTCATTACCCAATATCTCTCTTTAGTTTCGAATTAATTGGAATTACTTCCCTTTTCGAAAAATATTTGTAAGCAACTATTAGAATAATTTAAAATGTGTATAAGAATTCGGCTAATGGTACTTATAATTGGAATTTGTAAATGATATTTATGTAAAGGAATTTGTACAGTATAACTATTGTATAAGGTATTTGAGTGAGCCAGTGTAATCACAGGCACAAGGGACATAACATCTTAGTTCCCAAGTTTGGTGGCGCATAGGTGATGTAAGGAATGGTTAATATTTCTTAGAGCGCCTTTGTCTATGGGCGGTGGTGACCACTTAACATCAGGTGGCCCATATGCTCGTCCACCAACCAAGGCCATAAAAAAAAAAAAGAGATTGCCTTGTATCTGTATGAATGGAGACAAATATTTTCCAAAATTCCGATAATGTTTGTTTTACCTAGGGTTACTAACATTTTATAAAAATTACCAAGGTAAGTATAAAATGTAGAAAATAAACCAGGGATTTGATTCAAAAAAAAGGACAAGGGAAATTATCAAAATGTGTTTTTTAAAAATTAATATAGTTCATAAACACTGCCACACTGTATTTATCGCGGTGTTGTTTTTGATGCTTTTAGTATTTAAATATATGACGTACTGACCTTTGCCAAACTGGGTCTTTTGATGTATATCATAATCAAAATTACAGGCTTCGTGTTAGTAAAATAAAGTATAAATAAATAAAGCTCATGACCATCCCCGCAGCAACGGAAATATTGAAATTTATCGCTTAGAATATTTATACCAAAATTAATCCCCGAAGTGGAATTTATTTTTAAGTACCTAATATATCAAATTCTAAATTCTCTTCGAAATTTTAATTCCTTTTTCATAAATTAAGCAAGATTTAAAACCCATAGACAATTCGTAGCAGCTAAAAAAAAAAAGAATTTTCAGAATTTCAATGAAATGCGAAGCCACAGAATTATCTATATAATTCAAGCCTTAAACTACAGAAATGAATAGACAAAATTGACTCTTTTCTATAAAACTAAATACAACCTATTATAAACCTTAACGGTAACACAATAAGGATTGATACGCGTTTATAGAGGTTGCCAAAATTCAATCAACTTCTTTTACGTTCAGTGACATTTTACCGACGATCTAAATCTCCCGAGACAGCCTTATGATGAGGTCTAATCGAGTTTATTATACTTGTATCGTGGTCTTTTATACTCCGTCATTGATAAAACTTTTTGAATTGTTAGTGATACAAGCAAGTATATTATTTGTGTCATTTGTAAGTCAGTCGCTATTATCGACGACCTCCGTGGTCGAGTTGTGTGTACACCGGTTTTAATGTGCACGTCACTCCGAGGTCCCGGGTTCGATCCCGGCCGAGTCGAAGTAGAAAAAGTTCATTAATTTTCTATGTTGTCTTGGGTCTGGGTGTATGTGGTACTGTCGTTATTTCTGATTTTCCATAACACAAGCGTTTTAGCTACTTACATTGGTATTAGAGTAATGTATGTGATGTTGTCCAATATTTATTTATTATTTATTATAACTATATGATTTTGACAAAAAATTATCAGTATACTTAAATTAATTTATAAGACTTGTGACATTTGTGTTATGCTTAAAAATCCTACTCATGATATTGACGACCTCACGGCTGATTTTGGGTTAGATAGCCGTTTTCAAACTAAGCCTAGTCAATAATGCAGCCTTTTCAATCAAAGGGCTAAAGATAAACAAACCTTAGAAACTTATATATTTTTATTCTAATAAAACTTCAAAAGTATCCATAAAACATCGCCGATATTCAAAACACCATATTTTCACAAATAATGACTAAAAAATATTATTCAAGATCTTGACAGATATCTCAACAATTCAATGTCAAAGTCTATTTGTCGTAACGCCTGTGTTTGGAATAGACTAGTAATGTCTTAGTATGTCAAATATGTTTCATGCAGAATATCTTGACACATTTACACCCTAAACTAATATTATGAATGCAAAAGTAACTCTGTCTGTCTGTCTATCTGGTACTTCTTCACGGCCAAACTACTGAACCGAATTTGATGAAATTTGGTATGAACCAAGATTGAACTCCAAGATAGGACAGAGGTTGATCCAGACTGTTTATCCCTAATACCTGATGACTAAATAAAAGGCAAACGAATCCCCGGCTGACAATAAGTTGTACATAATTGTATCTTTTAATAAATCAAGATGTAAGTTTCTTATTATTATACTATGTAAGGTTTTAATAGATGTATTGTAATGTAATGTTTCGATTTTGCATTAACAATCTGTAAATTTCCCACTGCTGGGCTAAAGGCCTCCTCTCCCTTTGTGGAGAAGGTTTGGAGCATATTCCACCACGCTGCTCCAATGCGGGTTGGCGGAATACACATGTGGCAGAATTTCGTTGAAATTAGACACAGGCAGGTATCCTCACGATGTTTTCCTTCACCGCCGGGCACGAGATGAATTATAAACACAAATTAAGCACATGAAAATTCAGTGGTGCCTGCCTGGGTTTGAACCCGAAATCATCGGTTAAGATGCACGCGTTCTAACCACTGGGTCATCTCGACTCATGTCTGCCTGTGTATGCTTAGATCTTTAAAACTATGCAACGGATTTAATTGCAGTTTTTTTTAAGATTTATAAATATAATTACATGGATATGATATAGTAGAGAAACACTGATAATTTTAAATAAACACATTTTTTTCGATTACATCGGAAACGCTGCCTGAACCCTACGAGATAGATCAAAATAATATACTACAGTATTGTACGCCTTAAAAAGGTCTACAAAAAAGTCATTGATGTTATATTTCTATCTCTTAGGATTAGGTCTATCTTCTAGGATAACCCACAATAACCATTTTTATCATTTACTTTTTACGAGAAATAATGGCTTATTGACGAAGCGATTATAAGCAATAAAGGATTAATCCTTATTCAATAAAGTCCCTTAAATAGATTGTGCTTTTAATATAGATCAATATGGCCCTTTACAGCTTGTAATTTAAATGAATATTTTTGAAGATATTACAGATTTAAAACGCAAGGACATAGCGGTTTGTTGTCTAATGACGAAAACATCTGTGATATAAAGACATTCTGTACTATATTTAGTATTAGCATTGCATCCGTGCGAAGCCGGGGCGGGTCGCTAGTTAATCATAAAAAATATTATAAATACGAACATGAATTTGATTATTAGTTAGTTTATTTCGTTTTTCTGTCTTAACGCTTTTCAGAGGAACACAACGACCATACAAGCGAGCGTAGCCGTAGGCAGTAAGTAGTTTACTAAATGCCCGTGAGTCTGCCCGTGACCACGAACACTGCAAAGTGCTCGAAACGTCGGGATGTTAAAATAATTAATATACGCGATTAAATCCGTTAAAAACTAGTTTTATTTCAATAGTTTACTAAATGTTTAAAATTTAAGGATTTAAACCCATTTTTTTTTGTATTCTTTAAATTAATTAGCAATAAATTTAAAGGTGTGTTTCAAAGAAGCGTAGTCGAGTCGGAGAGCTTTCGAAGAATTCGAGAACTCAATCTGCGATTTTAATTAGTTGCCCTTTGTTATCAAGAGTAATTAAAAGTGGATGAGCCGCATCTCAGGCGATTCAATGGCCACTTATCCTGTATGATTGATTGGTTGATCGATCTAATATCGAAGGTTGATTTTAGCGCTTGTTAATATGAATCTTTTTAGTATATATTTTTTATGATATATAACCTTTTTTGACCTTACTGAAATTTTACAGTTATATGACAATTTTTTATTATACATTAAGATTTTGTATTATTGGTGGTTGTGGGTACCCTCTAATTTATTTACGTCATAGCCGACAGGGTAGATTTGTTTTATTGCAGCCTGAGTGAACTCACAACTATAGCCACTTGGACTATATTATATATAACGTAGACTTATTTTAAATATTGTTAAACCTGCTGTTATATCAAATTATGACAACCATGTCCTATAATGATATGTATACAGTTTTGTATTATAAATAAATTTGTCGTAAATCTTTATTTCCTTCTTGTTCGCGTTGAAGAACTATCTTCAAAGGATAAGTATACTTTTTATTATAGTTATCGTTAGTTCTCCTTTAGCGTTTAATTGTAAGTACAAGGTAAGTATTTACTTAATGAAGTTTTAACTTAAACTAAAGAAGAAATAAATAATTCTCCGCGATGACATAATTAAGATTATACGATTATCTATTATATAGTGCGATTATTTTTTATTAACAAGTATTAACCCTTAAACATGGATTTTATTTGGATTAAAAAAGAAACGTCAAACTTGACAGATAGGTTTAGAAGCTTTTATACAGAAAGTAATCTCTAATCTAAGAGCCGACGTCTAAACATATTTTTGTTTAAAAATGTTGCGTAAATCCATCGATTGATTTTGGCCCTAATTGCTTATCCGGATTAAATTTTCGATCTTTGATCTTAAATATAATTCACTCAGATTGATTGCGAATTTCATCCGTATTTATTGTTTATTTAATTATTGTATTTTTATCTTATTTTGATTGTTGGTTTAGATGATATAATTCACTTAAAGTTCTATTTAAAAAAAAATTAACATACACATATTTGTATATCTAGTTCAGACATAGAAGTCTTATTTGATTTTTTTAGATAATGATTTATATATTAATTGTTCAAAATATATATATACTATTTTCAAGTCAAAACGAAAGTCAAGTTACACATGTAATTAAAAACAATTCAATTATTATTTATCCTTCATGAATTTTAATAAATATTAACTTCTACATTTTTTTTTATTATCTTTATAATGTTTTATCGAGTAGGTAATGCGGCTTTTTAATCAAAGTTTACTTAACATGTGATTTTAATTTATGATTTGTTTGTTTGTTATTTGTGATACATAAAAAACTATTTTATTAATTTAATCCACGATCGTCTGAATTAAATGATTTCAAGTAAATTTCC
Organism: Vanessa atalanta; assembly: GCF_905147765.1. Taxonomy (NCBI): domain Eukaryota; kingdom Metazoa; phylum Arthropoda; class Insecta; order Lepidoptera; family Nymphalidae; genus Vanessa; species Vanessa atalanta. The sequence continues at coordinate 1,916,932 of NC_061885.1, forward strand.
AAATAACATTTTCATTGTAAAGATTTATTTAAACACTGATTTATGTATAGTGTCCAATTCGACATTGATTACGCTTTGCAATGTTCGGTTGCGTTACATACGTTCTTTTCCTGGTAATCTCTGTTATTCGCAATGACGTATTGATTTTTAAAAGTTCTGTTATGACGTTTGTTTTTTTTATTTTATTTTATTCTTTGACAGTTACAAAATGCATTGGTCGTATCGTATAGTGCCAGAAAATATATCAAAGTTCTTTTATAAACGTATCTATTTATATGTGTTTATACAAACATTTTCATTATATATATATGTAATTTATAAAATGAAAAGTATCGTAAACAATCGTTATGAGACTATGGTCAATCGATTTGGAATCGTCCGTAGATGGTTATAGATCTATTTTCACAATAATTTAACGTGAAGAGGCGCGACTTTGTGAGTAAATTGGCTGTTAATTTTTTGAATTCCGTTGATCATTACCCCTTTGTATTTAATGACCAGCGAAGCAGACGGGAATATAATTAATGAAAAAGAATAATTTTGTAGAGTTTATCTGAGTTTGTAGCTCATTTTCAGTGGAATTTACATTTCAACGATTACATTAGATTTACAATATTTTTTTTTTTTTTAAATTTAATGCGTATGTACTTTGAAGAACTTAACATACCTATATTGGTTTGATTTGTTCATATTCCATGACTTTGTAAGTACTCTTACTCCCACACAATAGTACAACACTCTCAGAATAAAGCGTTTTATGATAGAAATAATCTAAAAATATTTTGACCCCTACAGTAGTCGCACATGATCAGACATTTGAAATCTCTCTAATAAGCAACGTCAACTAACTCTAGAATCGCGCGCGCTCATTGGTCAAATCAAACAGCGCGCGCTTTCACGGCTTCCTGTTACACATTTCTGTCTCTTTTCACGAAATCACCGATGGATTGCAAAAAAGCGAGATAGAAGATGTTACCCAGTATATACTTTTAATTTATATTCAGATATATCCTTTATTCAAAAGTAAGAAATATTTGAATGTTCGCTTTGGATGCCCATGTATAGTACGTACGTTTCAATATAAAAGTTATCTAATAAGGTGATACAAAATGCCAACTATCTGACTTCGTTTATCTCGGCTAGATCCAGCGTTAATTTTATTGTGGCGGAGGAACGGAATAAAAGAAATATTCTTTTGTATTTTTCAAACGAACTGGAACAATTAACCGCTTTGTCTTGCTCTTTTTCCTCTGTGATTATTGTAATTAGAGAATATTTATATTGTATGTTACGTTATTTTTGCTTTACCTTTAAGTTTTTTAATTAAGAAAATATCTTGTAACGTACATATAAATTATTATTGAGCTAATTTATTTCACTTTGTTCAAGTGACTACTTTGTATTCGATCTCGTGGCGCCTACCGATGAGACGGAGAGGGTACCGCTGGTTTTTTAGTGGGTATTCCGGTGTGCCGCTAACATCTTGGGCACCGGCGAGTTCCACACGCGTTTTTAACGCGTTTTTCCAGCGAAAAAAAAAAGTGACTACTTTGTAATGGCCGTTAAAAAAAGGATTATATGTATGTAAAATATATAAATGTTATATTAGATATAAAAAATATGTATATGTTTCTTTCGTTGGTTTTTCTCGGTCAGAGATTTTTGACTGTCGATAATCAATCCAAACTGGAAACGACAAGATTAACTCTGAATACGAATATTATTATCATTCTTTAATTAAAAAAAAGTAACTACTTATAATTCGATCGTCATTATCTTGTATATTTTGTTTTCTTTTCATACGTGATTCTGCTCTAAGTTCGTTATGTTATATCTAAATTCATACATACATACATCAACAACCTGTAAATTTCCCACTGCTGGGCTAAGGCCTCCTCTCCCTTCGAGGAGAAGATATGGAGCATATTCCACCACGCTGCTGCAATGCGGGTTGGTATATCTAAATTCGTGTGCGGATTTTTCATTCTGTAATACAGGTCTATGTCTATAATAGACAGCAGCTCCACAGTTTCTCTTGACTGTCTGTTCCTAATCTTATATTTTAACATTATTTGTGGTCACCACCGCCCATAGACAAAGGCGCTGTAAGAAATATTAACCATTCCTTACATCACCTATGCGCCACCAACTTTGGGAACTAAGATGTTATGTCCCTTGTGCCTGTGATTACACTGGCTCACTCACCCTTCTAACCGGAACACAACAATACAGTGTACTGTTATTTGGTGGTAGAATATCTGATGAGTGGGTGGTACCTACCCAGACGGTCTTGCACAAAGTTCTTTTGACAGACGAAATAAATAAGGATAAATTTATTTATAAACGTCGATAGGAATGTTAAAAATCATAAGAAATAGTACTTTTTCTGACGTCACTAACTCACTTCCATTTTATAACGTGATCACACACCATTACGGTAGATTATAATTTCTTAAGTGATGGAATACGAGACCTAATGCATCACTCGGAAACAAGGCGCTTACGCTTTGTGGATTAATATCCAGAAACGTTAATTACTAACTAAACACATGTCAGTGTTATAAGTTAACTGCCGTTTGGACTAGTAGCTAGAGGCTGCGAATACGAAGACCCTGAGTAAAATTAGTTGATAAGTAATTTTAAGTAGCAGTCCGCTTTGGAAAGTGACAGTTTTAGCGAAAGCACGTCCATCCATTCTGAATAAATCTTTTTTTTTTTTTTAATTAAATATATTTATTCAACATAATAAACATATACAGGAATAACCGTGATGGTCCCGGATTAGAATAGGACCTCCCCAACTCTACCCGTGGGTGTCGTAAGAGGCGACTAAGGGTATTCAAGGCCCACTGCATATCACCTGCACTTAGGGCTACCCGCACGGTGGCGGGTAAACCACCACGACAGCATTCCCAAGGAAGGTGTCAGGAAGGAAGGAAGGTGTCAGGCAGGCGGCCGACCATAAAATCTTAAGCCAAAACCCTTAGCAGCATGGATACTAAAAACCATTCGAGTGATAGGGCTAGGGCGTACCCCACAGGCGACGCGCAGGGGCAGCACCCGGCTCCTGTGGGAAATGGACAAGGGTTGTCGCACCGGAACGGGCGGGTGCGACGTAAGAAGCGAGCTCGAAGTGTGAGAGAGTTAAAATTGAGGTGTGCAAGTTGGAATGTAGGAACGATGTCTGGAAGAGGAAGAGAGCTAGCAGATGTTTTAAAAAGGCGACGGATAAATGCAGCGTGCCTGCAAGAGACAAAGTGGAAGGGTGCAAGGGCTAGGGAAATCGGAGAAGGATATAAATTATTTTATTGTGGAAGTGATGGCAAGAGAAATGGTGTGGGTATAGTTTTAGATAGTAGGTTAAAAGAATGTGTGGTGGATATAAAAAGAGCGAATGATAGACTGATAGCGATTAAACTGATTGTGGACGGCATGACACTGAATCTAGTAAGTGTGTATGCGCCGCAGTCAGGCTGTGAGGAGAGCGTGAAAGAAAAGTTTTGGGAGGACTTTGATTGCCTGCTGATGAATATACAGGATAGCGAGGAAGTCTACGTGGGTGGTGATTTTAATGGCCATGTAGGAAGAGAGAATGATGGATATGAGAGAGTGCATGGTGGGTGGGGATTGGGAAACCGGAACGCTGACGGTGAGACACTTTTACAAGCTGCCTGTGCCTTCGACCTGGCTATAACAAACACGTGGTTTAAGAAAAAAGAGGAACACCTAATAACCTACAAGAGTGGCCACCACGCGACACAGATAGACTACTTCCTAGTGAGGCGGAGGAGTCTATGCTGTGTCAAAAACTGTAAAGTGCTGCCAGGCGAAGCATTAGTCGCCCAACATAGGCTTGTGGTGATGGATGTTAAATTAAGTGTCTCCCCCAGAAACAGCCAAATACGGCCCCCTCCAAAGACAAGATGGCGTATGTTAGAGAATGATGAATGTGCTAGTAGATTTAGGAACCATATAGTGGAGAAAATTATAGAAATGAATGAGATGGAAGAGAAATTGGTAGATGATTGTTGGAATGAGATGGCCAGGCACATAAGGAAGGTCGCAAAGGATGTGTTTGGAGAGTCGAAAGGAAAAGGTCTGATAGATAGGGATACATGGTGGTGGAATTTGGAAGTGCAAAATGTACTGAGAGAGAAGAAAGTGGCATTTAAAGAATGGCAGGTTGTAAAAAATGTGAATACAAGTTTAAAAGATGAAAAAAAGGAAGTTTACAAGGAATTTAAGAGGAGAGCAAAGAAGGCGGTAGCAGTGGCCAGAGCTAAGGCACAAGAAAAGTTGTACAACTCACTGGACAGCCCTAGAGGCCAGAAGGAACTCTACCGAATTACGAGAGAGAGAGAAAGACGATCGAGAGATATAACACATATCAAATGCATGAAAGATGAGGCTGGTAAGGTGTTATGTAGAGATGAGGAAATAAAAGAGCGATGGAAGATTTATTTTGAAAAGCTTATGAATGAAGAGAATGACTGGAATGGTATTCTCCAAGAGGCACAAGTAAATAAGGGATTAGTAAGAGAAATAAGCATGGATGAGATAATGACAGCAGTCAAAAGTATGAAAAATGGGAAGGCTTTGGGTCCAGATGACATACCAGTTGAAGTATGGAAGGTGTTAAAGACTGACGGATGTATGTGGTTGACTTTATTCTTCAATAAGTTGTTGCATGAAGAAACCATCCCTCAAGAATGGTGCAGTAGTTCGCTAGTGCCCATCTTCAAAAATAAAGGGGATATACAGGATTGCAACAACTATAGAGGGATAAAGCTCATGTCACATACTATGAAAATATGGGAGAAGGTAATAGAGAGAAGATTGCGAGAAGAGAGTGAAATTGCCCAAAATCAGTTTGGGTTTATGTCAGGTCGAGGGACAATGGACGCTATTTTTGCACTCCGCCAATTGTGCGAGAAGTACAGACGTGCTCACAAGAACCTGCACATGGTATTCATTGATCTCGAGAAAGCCTATGATAGGGTGCCTCGTGAAGTGTTATGGTGGGCATTGAAAGAGAAAGGTTTGCCTGGGAAGTATGTGGAGTTAGTCCGTGCTATGTACAGGGGATCCTGTACCTACGTCCGATCGTCTGCCGGCAACACTGACCAGTTCAGTGTGGCTGTAGGGTTGCACCAAGGGTCGGCTCTAAGTCCTTACCTCTTCCTGCTGATTATGGACGCTCTAACGGCGAACATACAGGAGGAGGCACCCTGGTGCATGCTTTTTGCCGACGACATTGTACTGGTTGGTGAAGATGGACCTGAGATCCAGAATAGATTGGAAGATTGGCAACAGAAACTGGAGAATGTTGGCTTGAAAATCAGTAGAACGAAGACTGAATACATGTTCTGCGATTTCGGCGGTCTCTCCGGTCCTGAAGCCATAGCGCTTGATGGCGTAGCCCTTCCAGTCGGCTCCGACTTCCGGTATCTCGGTTCACTCATTCAAGGCGATGGCGAAATAGATCGAACGGTAAAGCACAGGATTAACACAGGGTGGATGAAATGGCGGCAGGTTACGGGAACAATTTGTGACCCCCGTATTCCCCTTAGACTTAAGGGGAAGATCTATAAGACCATGATCAGACCTGCTATTCTATATGGATCAGAGTGTTGGGCTATAAAAGGGATGACTGAAAGACAATTGCATGTGGCGGAGATGAGAATGCTGAGAGCAATGTGTGGTGTTACGCGAATGGATAGAGTAAGGAATGAGTACATAAGAGGAAGTTTGAAAGTGGCACCGGTAACCGAGAAGCTATCTGGAAACCGGCTGTCTTGGTATGGGCATGTTATGCGGAGGAATGAGGACCATGTTGTGAGAAAGGTTTTGAGTATGGATGTGGATGGATATAGAGGTAGGGGACGACCCAAGAAACGATGGATGGATTGTGTGAAAGACGATATGGTTAGAAAGAATGTTACTTGTGAGATGACGTCTGACAGAGAAGTATGGAAGAAGAGGACATGCTGCGCCGACCCCAAGTAAAATTGGGATAAGGGCAGGAGGATGATGATGATGAAACATATACAGGAAAACTAATTAATAACCATTATATGTTTTGTCTAGTATGTCTTTCCCGTAAATTATTACGTATTATCAAAAGTAGATATGTTTCTATACAAATAAACTTTTTTTCTTATATTAAGCGGAATAATTTAAGTGATATATTACCTCTTTGCCTGTCGTAAGCGTTTATACATTCGCTCGTCTGAAACTGGCTGATGAGCGCAGTCTTGCCAACTCCAGGAGCGCCGACCATCGCAACACGATGGCATGCCACTGGACGGCGTTCTTGGGACTCTGGTGCGGATTGTGCGGGTGATGATGGTGCAAGGCTGCCGGAGCGTGATCGGCGTCGTCGGAACGAGTCACCTCGGTTCACTATGCCTGATGGAAAAACGAAACAAGGTTTAACATTTTATATTCAGTTAAGTAAATAAATATACCAGTGTCATGCCATACCAGTAAATTCTGGTATGGCAATTATTAATTTTTTAGATATTATGTTCACTTAACACGGGCGACCTCCGTGGTCAAGTAGTGTGTACACTGGTTTTCATGGGTACGCTACTCTGAGGTCCCGGGTTCGATTCCCGGCTGAGTCGATGTAAAAAAGGTTCATTAATTTTCTATGTTGTCTTGGGCCTGGGTATTTGTGGTACCGTCATTACTTCTGATTTTCCATAACACTTTAGCTATTTACATTGGGATCAGAGTAATGTATGTGATGTTGTCCAATATTTATTATTTAAATATTTATTTATTACTTAATCTATAGGTTTTATTAAAAAAAAACAGTATTAAGTTATTAAAATGTCCATAATGTATACATATTACGTATACCTACGTATGAATATAAAGTTTGTATGATGTAATAAAGCGCAGCTACTGATATTCTTGTAGAATTTTCTCGCTTAAATCTACATACCAAAACCGGTGGTAACTTAACATTAATTATATCTTGTTAATTGACTAAAATATGCTTGTAAAGGGATCATTAAATTTATTCAAATATAATTACTCAACTTTATTGATTTAAGTTAAACATAGCCTTGATAAAACTCATAGTTAGATTAACTGATTTGGATTTTATCTGAACACTCACGGATGGCCTATCAAAATCAAAATATACTTTATTCAAGTAGGGTTGTACAAGCACTTTTCAATCATTTAACAAATTTTATTAAGTGAAGCTACCACCGGTTCGGAATACAGATTCTAACGAAAAGAACCGGCAAGAAACTCAGTAGTTACTTTTTTTAACATTTAAAATACAAAGTTATGTTAGTTAAATACAAACATATATGTATATAATATACCCTGCCTGGAAGTCAACAAGTATAAACTCCACGCTTTATATCATCTTTATAATCTTGTATCGAATAATATGCTTTATTTACCAATATATTTTTTTAAAAGATTTTATATTATGAACCGGCAAAGTTAAAAAAATCTGCGGACTGCAATCAATTAGCGTCCATATTGAAGCCGTATTAGCGAATTTTCTGTTGATCAGCGTTTCAGAAACTGAAGCTTAACTCTTTAACCTAGTCGCTTATATTTTTCAAGTAATATACTATTTCTATTCCAGTCCAAGAGTCTTACGACGGAGATTATATCGCTAATTACGCTATTCATGTGATGCAAGTGTCCAAGGCTCCACTCGTGTAAAAAGTGAAACGAGTAATCAGGCAGATTACTTATATAACATATAAATATTCAGCGTCAGATATTTATATGTAAGTTGATTTAACACATTGATATTTAACACATGTCATAAAATAAAATAATAATTGTATATATACATATATATTGTATATTTATGTAATATGTATGCGGACCGGCAAGATGACCACCTGATATTAAGTGGTCACTTCCGCTCATAGACAGCGCTGTCAGAAATATTAACCATTCCTTGCATCGACAATGCACCACTAACCTTGATACTAAGATCTTGTGAAACCCTTGCCCTTGTGTCTTAAGCCAATAACACACAATAATTATTATTATTATTGGCGGCAGAATACCTGATGACAGGGTGGTACCTACCTAGACAAGCTTATAAAAATAGAGCCCTAAGATATGAAAACTTCAGAGATTATGAAATGTAATATGACTGTTATGCCGCATAACTTAAGACCCAAATAACAGAAATAATGCGTTTATGTCCTTATACACTTTGGTTTGTGCCGTTTGGATAGGTACCGATTAATTATGTTCTATCTGAATTTCTACAAACAGCAATACGTGTATTCCTATGTACTTTGAAGAGTGAGTCAGCCAGTGTAACTCCAGGCACTACGGGCATAGCGTTGTAGTTCCCAAGGTTGGAGGCAAATTAACGATCACGATTTTTGCAAATATTTTCTACAGTGTAAATCGTAACCATCGAGCATTTGCCAATCTATGTTAAATAAAAAAAAAAAAACAATTTTAGAGTAAATTGTAATATTTATTAGTTTAAAAATTCAAATAGAAGTCACAAATCTATATTTTAATGTAACCATCAGCACAGTATCGGAAACGAACAGTTTCGACATGTGATGTCAGATTCATTGTTGTGAAATGTTGATGACGTCAATCCCAAACGATTGCGCTCGCGCAGCTTGAGTATACAAACTTTCACGCGTCCGTTACTCATGTTTATATTCGTTGCATTCGAATTTTAAACATAAAATATTTTAATTATAATTAGTTTTAATGTACAGTATACCTACTACGTAATAGCAAGATTTTAATGTGAGCTCCGTTTCAAGATAATGTTCAAAGAAAATGCCGATGGTAAATATTATATTCGTAATTTAATACTAGCCAAGTGAGTTGAATTAAATATATGCGATGATTTTGGAGAACGATTCATAATTTCAATCCGGCAACACACCACGAATGAAGTCAGGTACATTTACGTACGTTCCGAGGCCCGGGAATGTATACGATTGTCTATCGGTGTCAAAGTGACATCTTCGATCATTATGGGATAATGTTGCCCTAATACAAGCTTACGCTTAAATCCAGGGGCTTTGTTTTACGAAAATTTCAAATAAAAATTGACTAAAACAAGTCACAAATAACTCGCATTTTAAGATTTATATTCGTAAGAGATTTTCTGTGATTTGCGCACATTATAAATTTGTCTCGAAGAGTAAATAATAGTTTCCGCATACTGAGTTACATATGACGTCATACATGAGACGCCATACTATGAGTCTGTATTAAAAATAAATGTATATAAGTATGTAATAATGGATAAGTGCTATTGGTAGATATTTGTTTTGATAATGACTCAATTAATGTACTAAAACTACTAATACTCAATCAAAATATACTTTTTACTTGCGTATCACACCATCGTTTCGGAGTGTAGATTCTACCGGTTGGTAAGAAAATCAGTAGTGTGTACTATGTTATTGTGAATATACATGCATAACATTGTTGTAAATATATTGTGACGCAACTCTAAGTGTTCCTACTTTGATCAAAACATCCCGAAAGGAGTCTAGTTCCAAGATTATAAAGAGATCTTTTGCATTTTGGATTATAAAGTAAAGCAACCTGTTAATGTTCTACTGAAATTTCCTACTTTTATTAAAGTGTTGGGAGAAAAAAATCGTATGAAAACCTACACGTGTCGAATGAAAATCTGAAATAAATGCTTAGTTAGTCGTAGGATATTTACGGACTGACTTAACTTACTTAAAGTTTACTTAAAATTACTTTTACTGGACAGTATTTTGATTATTTTATCAATATTCAATATACGAGTATATCGTTTATTGATTGACGATAGTCTACCACCCGCATATAAAAAAAAACATCAGACAGTACTTGGTGGTGGCTTTGTACAAGCCCACCTGGGTACCGACCACTCATCATATATCCTACCGCAAAACAGCATTACTTTGTATCGTTGTGGTTGGTTAACCAGTGTTTTGGTACCGTTGCAGTTCCCAGACACACCTAACAAATCCTCTAAACAAAAAAAAAATATAACACCCATACATATCAAAGCAATCTATTTACACAGAGAGCAATACGAATACGAACTTTCCAGACACTCCATCATTTAACTATTTAAAGAAACAGACGCGAGAGGATATCATGAGAATCGAATGACGTAACGCACGAATGGATTCCGTATTGAGATATTTACCGAAATTGCATTTATAAATATATAAATACATGTATCAAAAATACAAAGCTAGGCGTTATGAAACATAATAACAGTGTGATTATGTTTAACAAAGACATCTCCAGAATTGTATTTTATGAATGAAATATTTAAAATGTGCCTATATTTTTAGATTAAGTCAGATTGGAGTGAAGGTTACAAGATTGAGTTATAATTAAACTAATTTCAATCATATCAGTATACCAGAAGCAATAATTTTGAGAGAACATCGATTTACATAACGAACGCCATAAATGCTCTCAGGAATCACGTTATTTTTTCGACTTAATCTATAAATCATACCATTAGTTAATTTGCTCAAAGCATTCATGAACTATGTACCTTTAATGCTCATGAATCAGTCTATCTATTCGCGAAAATGGAACGATAATCCACATAGATATTGCTGAGATTAGCGGAAATATACAAACGATTAGTATCATTTTTTTGGAACGAGGTTCTTTTACGCGGTTTGCATTAGAGTGACGTGGCAGAAATAGTCACGTAAGTAAATGTATGTATGTATTATATTATACAGCAAAAACAACTTCCACTCAAACGTGAAGCCAACGAATCCTATCTTTTCTAAAATTTATCCGAATATTGAAGATGAATGTTTAATATAAAGTATTATTTAGAAGATTGTTAGAGATGGTCATTATTACAAATCCTTGAACCGAAAATTCTACATCAACAAAACTATAGAGGTTCACAATAATTTTATTGCAAATAAATTTCATTCCAAACAATACATGTATGATGAATTATTCTTCAAGTTCAAGAGGAAATAATTATTTATAATATTCCATTGCTATTCCTCGAAAATAGGTTACGAATGAATTAACTACAAAATTACTTACAACCTAATTGTGTTTCTTACAATGTAGGCTTAACAAAACACTGAACAATAATGTAACAATTATAATTGCAAACCGTTTGCTTACACACAAATGTGTAGCAGACTGTTTGCCCTGATGGGATCGAATATAGCACAAACACAAACCAAAGGCTAAAACAAGCGGTCCGAGGAATTGACGTCATACTTTTAATGCAGATTCACAAGTGTTTCACGAGCAAGTGCGATTTCAGAGGTGTGTCTGATGCCTTTGGATTTAAATATACTTCTCTCTGCTTTGTTGATCTAGTGGTTAACCGAAAACACTGTAGATACCGAGGTTCTCGGTTTAAGTCCGGGGTCGAACGTATAAAACGTTTATGGAATATATTGTTCAAAAATTCTCCATATTGACTTGAACTGTGCAAGCAGCATTAACATCTGAAAACACGTCAAATAGTTGGTCATATAACAGAACTCTCCACGGTGGTGTCGGATTCTAGTCACATGATGGTAAATGGTCAACACTGGCCATGGACACAAGCGCTGTAAGAGAAATTAACCATACCTTGCATCGACACTAAAATGTTATGTTCTTTGTGCCTGAACTTATACTGGCTCACTCACCATTTAAACTGGAATACATAAATACTGAGTATTGCTCTTGGTGGTAGAATATGCGATGAGTTGGAGGTACCTAGAGGAGATTGCACAAACCTACCACCGAGTAAAACCTGTACCTGTACTTGCACACGCATTTGAGAACAATATATCCTATGCAGTAGCCGTGACCAAAATCGTTAATAGTAATGTTCTTATGACGTCACACTTTTATTGTTGTTGACATTTTTTTCCTTTTTTAATGATTATTAAATTAAATTAGAATTGCTTTGTAAGCGTTTTACTATCACTCTATCGCAAGCTTTCGGGTAAATTAAAAGGGGACAATAGACAAATATTTATTCAATTAAGTTTACTGTGGCTGTGAACGTTGGATTAAACTTTCCGCCTTAATTAATCGAGTTAATTGGCTAGATCGACTAATTCCTGTAAGAAAATTTAAATCTTGTTTTTCAATTTCGTATTTGCAATTTTTAACGAGATAATTACCTAATAGAATAGACAGTGTAGATCCGAAGGTTTTAGAAGGTCACCACGTCAAAATCAGGCAACCATCACTGAATTTTTAACGGAACCATTGGAAGAAAACCTGCCAAGGCAAACCCGCAGTGTTAAAATTAACCAAAGCATACTTGTAATTGATCACTGGATCAGTGGATTGTCGTAGTAAAATAAATTCGAAATCATTATCCAAGAAGAAGAATTTGGTCCACCAACAAAGGAAATTTATTTTGGCATTAATGGCACTTCACTAATTCTTTTACTGCCGGGCAGTAATATATTTCATACAGCTCTGGGACATAAGATATTAGATCCTGTGGTTAGTGGCACATTGGCAGTGGAAGAGCAAGTTTATCCTTATATTTCCACTGAATAAGAACAGAGATGACCACATACTTTAGGAAGCCAATTCTTCATACGCATTTCCAAAAAGAAATATATATAAAATAAGGTATTATATAAATAAAATCTATCCTTCGTTCTCTAATCAATTAAAACATACAGCTTATAAGTATTTTAACGGAAAGACCGGACGATAAGCTCAGCAAAAGGTAGAGAGCATTATTTTTACTTTAAGTAATCCGTACGAATTAAAGTATTTTTTTTTATTTTTTCATTTCATCCACATGTAGGTAATATTATATTCAAATATATATTATGTTATAATACATATGCTATGTTAATTTTATATCTGTAAATATTCCAAGATCCTTATGAATTATTATTTACGTTAAAATATGTACATGTAGACAAAATACTGACAGTTTGGTTGAAACAAAACCGTCACCGTTTCAGGTACCGTCGCAAAGTGGCGGGAGAAGTTTCTTGGCAAATTTAAACTTTTTCTGATATATAATGTAAAATGAACTTGATGTGTTGGCATATTCTAGGCACGTACCAAACACCTGCAATGCGGGTGAACATTGAAAGATTTTTAAGCGGCGATTCAATTTTTAATGGAAGTAATAACATACCAAGAAAATTCAAGACTTTCTCTGAAAGCACGACTTATTGGATAAAATGAGAAAAAAAAACAAAGAGATGTTTGTTTGCAAATGTTTAATTAGATTATAAATGAAGATATGTTTCCTTGGATATTTCCAAGGACTCATATTTGTAACACAAATTTTTATATTAAAAGTTGTAAAAAGTCATCAAAGTTGACAAAATCCAGAATTTTGTTCGATGTCTCTTTTCAGATCTTAGAGTTTGCTTATTCGAAAGATTCATTTGGATGAACAAGATCTTCCTTGACTATTTATAAGTATATGTCTATGCCCCTCTATGAATACTCACTTAATGCTGGGTTTAGGCATCCTCTGATCTGCAGAAAAGGTATGGAGTTTCTTCAACTAACATCTGTACATTTCCTTCATGATGTTTTCCTTTGCTACTGCATGAAATGGATATTATATACAAATTATGCACAAAATAACTCCAGGTTTGGACGTGCAATGAGTTAAGAATCACGTGTCCCAACCTTAAATAAAATAATAAATATTTGGACATTTTGTTTCACCCAGTGCCATCATTGTATTCATATTCTTGATTAACAGATTTTTTCAACCTTTTAATTTGAGCAATATGTACAGTGAATAAACAAGAGCCTAATGTGCAATCAGGTTTGTTTGTCTGCTGTGCGTTTGGTTGCCGTTACACGTACAACATTGCGTGTTTGTGTCTCCATTTGTGTAGCAGAGAATATTAGATTGTTGAAACAATATTAGCTCTGCGGCAGTGAAATGGACAGGCAATCAAAATAGGTTCAAAACCAAAATGAAACATTTTATACTCTATTCAAGTAAGTAAGTGAAGCACTTTTAAATCATCATAATAAATTCAAGATAAATTAAATTCAAGTCGGTCCCTATCATAGATTCTGATTAGAAGAACCGACAAGAAAACTTCGCACTTACACTTTTTTATAAATCATATAATATAATATAATGTTATAATCATAAACTTTTTTATTAATTATATTTTTTACGAAAATAAACGGATATATACCAAAATTTTTATCGTTTAATTAATCTTGAACAAATATGTATTTTTAAGTATATGTAAAATTATCTTGAATTGCTTCTCAATTATTTCGAATGCAAAATTTTCTTATTCCCAAGGAATTAAACGTGTTGTCCTTGTCTTCGTGGTGGTCTTCACACTTTTCGTGTTTGGTGTATTTTTTGGCCCCGATGGTCTTGTGGCTAGAAGATATGTATTGGATTTTTTCCAGAGTTTTTTTTTTACATTTTTACATTTTTTTACATTTCACTTTAATTAGACCTGCATTGGTTGATCTTCTTTAAGATTGGCCTACGAAATCGGTTAGGACGACGGTTTTTGTTACATATTTTATTTCTTGGCAGCAGATCATTTAGATAACTTCACAAATTTTGAGATAACTTCATAGAAACCCTTTTTAAGATCAGCTTAAAAAAATACCAGTGATAAAGCGAAGCGAAGCGATTAGTTGTGATAGAAATTATTATAGTAAAAATTTTCCTAGATAACGTCACGACTTCGCACAGGTAATGTATAAATAAATTTAAAACGTATACGTTACGCGAGTGTTTTATTACTCTGACGTAGCGGCCATGAGCGATATATCTGATGGTTAAGACGCAGAATAATATAAATCACATAAAAATATTACTAATAAATCAAGCTGGCTACTGTATTTTCGTCTAAATAATCGGTTACAGAACACATTCGTATTTCAATGCGAGTAAAATGTTATCGCTTCAGTAATTTCAGTATCACGTTTGATTTAGTTTAAATGTTTAATTACTTCAAACAACAAATAACTCTCTGAATTTGTGGTATTATTTACTGGTCGTTTTGTGGTTGTGAAAATGTCCACATTAATGCTTATAATTAATTACATCAAATTTTCTTAAAAATTATTTGACTTAACTTTGACTTTATCTAATACGTATGTATATAAAAATGGATATTTTGTATGTGTTCTCTATTGGGTATATGTATATGATTACGACACGGAATTAGGTACGACATAATTTGACAGATAATTATGAAAATTGGAACATATTGTGTATATTTTATGGAGACGGTTTTTTTATACTTACCACTAAACAATTGTGTGTCAAGTGCCGCAGTAGCCAATCAACTTCTGTTCTGTTCAACTGATCACCGTGATAGCTTTTTTTTCAACGTCCACCGAGTTTAGTTAGTATTATATAATTTTCATATTTGTGTTTCAGTTTAAAGGATAAGTGGGGCAATTTAATGACAGCTATGAGATATATATAATTTCTGCCACGTGTGTATCTACTGACTCTTATTGGTGTAGCTTGGTGGAAAAAGCTCGAATTTTTTTAATTAGAGGAGAGAAGATCTTAGCCCAACTGCTACAGATATGCTGACATTCGATATAATCGTATTATATGAATATGATATGAATTATATATGACGATGAATATAAAAAGAAGAAACTACTGATCATGGATTTATTCATTCACTAAAGTTCTCTCTCCATTCCAAATTATTGACATGCATTGGTATGAGTGACGCGCGTGCTTACAGGAAGTCTTAGGATGCGTCAGATAACTAATGTAAAAAAAGACAGCAGAAAAGTAATTAGATTATATTTGTTAATCAACGCCAGTAATTTGACGTGATTTATTATTGAAAGGTAAATTAAAAATTATATATTTCAATTAAAAAGGACGTACATTCAACACACAGGTTCATAAGTGGACAGATCAATAACTTCTTCTCCTCAGAAGAAACTATATTTAGAATTGATTGTAGTCTTATATTAAAAGCAACTAATTGTACATGTTACTTGATTAAGGTGTATCTTGATATTACGATTATCTACGATACTGGTGACAATACAGGCAAGCCAATATATTTCAATTAAAAATTAATCATATAACCTATCAATGTGTGCTTACGTATTATAAGTACCATTAGTATTTGGTATAGACTCTATACTGACATCAGGTATAAGATAAAATTCCTCAATAATGAAGACTACGTTAACGATGCTGGAACATTGTACAAGTACCAATAAAATTGTTCGTCTGGTCTCGATCGTTTGATGAATTTTAAATTTATCCCTCTTAAAATTAAATTTAAATTCAGGTATAATGTTTTGGCAAGCGACGGGTAAAGAAAATGAGGAAATTGATTACGAGTCACGTACACATATTACGTGATGTTCAAATATTTTAAATGGAGTTTTTATAATCTGACTAGACTTACTTTGATTCCACAAAGTTCCACCCACTTATACCTACTACCACTCTGGATAAGATGCAAAATTTAAACAAATATTAAAAAAATATATTTTTCATTATTGTTACTTTAAAGCCAGCAAGCGGATTTAGTCTATGACCTGGGGCCACGATAAAGCTCTTCTCATAATTGTTACTCATTTTTTGTTAGATACTTTTAGATTTTGTTTTTCCAAAGGCACTTGAAGAACCTTTTCAACTTCTTACAAGTACTCCGAAACTCATTACTAGTTAACTACCTACTCTTAATTAACTATAAATAATTAACCATATAATAAATCTTTTTACTTTTAAGGTCTGTTTTTTTGTGCCTGGTCCACTAAGTTTTAATATACACCACAATTTAAAGTGATCATTATATTCGACAAAGAACATAGTCGTTAATAAAATGTACGATTATTTTCCCTCTATGCAATGGTATCGTCACGCCTTTTGAATTTGGTCGTTTAAATCTTGGGTAACTTCCAATAGTCCAGACCATTTCCCATTGTTAACGATTGCGATAGCTCATGTATTGTCTCATATTAATATCCAAATGACCTTAAAACTTGCTTATTTATTTCTATTGCAAGACACGACAGACGTACCTATCCCAATTGTCATGTTGATTTCAATGGTATAGAAGTTTATGTGCTACATCATCAAAATCAAACAATCTTAATTTAAATCATGCTCAAACAATGCACTTCAGATATTCATCACAGCATGAGATTAATTTTACAGCTTCTACCGATTTGGTATCTAGATTCTACCGAGAACTATCAGCAAGAAACTCCGTATTTTCTCTTTTCCACCTATTAAAATAGGTAAGTTCAGTAAAATTATTTTTTATCCTGCACGAAAGCCAGTGAAGAGTTACAAATAAGGGGATGTTATATAAAAACCTTCTCCTTGAAAAAAAAATATATCTTTGTATCAAAGTTGTAGGTAATGCAAACATATGAAGTTGAAGTTTAATAATTTCACTGTGATATATCGAGTAACAAGGTTCATATTTGTTTGTGTAAATAGGTGTTTTTTATCTTGATAAAATATTTGGCAATTAGTTCGAATCAGTTTCTACAATGTAATATTTTAATTTATAGTTATTATTTGTATATATGTCTCTATGTGTGTAGTCCTGTCTTAAGAAGCACAACATATTGTGCTTCTTAAGACATGGGCATCCAGTGTTCAGGTGATATTTCCTCTCTCTTCCAAAAAAGATTTCAATGTTCCAATTCCGATCGCTAGACCATCGGAACAACATCGTAGTTTTTTGCAATGCTTGCACCCTGGATCATGACGGGCCTATTTATATATATATGTTAATTTTTTATTTTGTGTTTTTTTTATTTTACAACCTTTTGTGTAAGTTTTCATTACCAGGTTAGCTAGTAGAAAATGAATTCACCTTTCTGCAGTTTTGCTTTAATTAATAAAATATATAGGTACATAAAAACCCTGTATGTGTTAGTACCGTCTACTCATCAGTCATTTCATTTCTAAACAAAAAAAATCAATCATTTGGTAAACAGTATTTCAAATTAATAGCAATGGACTTCCAGATTCTGAAACTTTAGTTTCATAAACCGATTTGGCTTAAATCTTAATGCTCATTGGTCATCTATACCGTCATTGGCGGCGTTCGACGAATGATCACTCAGGTTTAAACCGAATTAGTTTGACTTTGATCAGTGGTTCGGACTAGAGGTGAGACTGGTAATTACGAGCACAGCGGGAATGATATCTTAGTACTAATAATTAATTGGCGGCACTTAGATGTTTAAGTTGATATTTTACTAGATGAGGTTAGTATTATTTTGCACTTGCAAAATATTGTAATACATTGCAAAGCATAAAATATCATTTTTTTAAATATAATACTTATTCCTTTATGTTATGGTGCACATAAAAAATAATAAAAAAAAATCTTTTTATAATTTTTTTTTGTAAATATGCAACTCAGGACTGCATAACTCGACTCGACGACTAAATAAATTGTGAATAATTAAATAACAATAAATAAATAAAACTCTTATTAAAACGCCTTGTGGATTGACACAATATCAAAAAAATAAGTCTTAATATAATGTATTTTTTAAGTCTCACCTGTCACCCGGAAGCATAACGCTTTTTCTTACGCGACAATTTCTGTCAGTTCACTCTACTGTAAACCGCGTAAAAGTACATCGTTCGAAAAATAAAAAAGATTAAATTGTTAACGTTGCTTGGGAACAAAAATTTCAAAGACTACACTCGAAATTTCCGCTCATTTATCTAAATACTTGACGCTTAGAACTAGTCAACATCCCTCAGGGAAATGTACCTCGTGCTCGTAAGTTACATCTTAAGCTAGCAAGAATGTATAGTTGTTAACATGCTTTAGTGAAACGTTTAAGGCAATATTGTAACCTGCGTTAGTGATCCCTAGAGTGCTTGAATGAATAACGTAAACGCTCAAGTTAGCGTTAAGCGATGTAGGAGAAATTACAGAGGGCAAAGGTAACGTAAAAATTCGTTAACGTATCCCGTATGAGGATTATTAAATTCTAAGGATACGAGTGACCTATTTAACCCTTATTCTGACCATTTACGACATTTTTATTGTCATATTGTCGGGAATATTTTTGTAGGTATTTGTTGTTTTTTTTTCATTATATTATATTTTTAACCGACTCAAAAAGGCGGAGGTTATCAATCTAACAATAATTGTAACTACATTATATTATCGTAAATCGACTTTTAAGTATTCTAATACTTTTCATTTCATTTTACTTTTAGAGTTCTCCTAAGTAAAATCAAATAAAAAAATTAGATTAACGATAATATAATGTAGTTACAATTGTTGTTAGTTTTGGAGTCGGTGCCAGCCACAGGCACGCGTCGCGCCGGTGTGAGAAAGAAGAAGCGATACAAGTTACTCGAAATCGGTTAAAAATACTGCTATATTGAAAATAAAAAGTTGAGAGGAAGAAAGGAACCCGGATGGAACGAAGTTGTTATTATTATAAGAAATTATTATTATATTTTTTTATTATTTATTATGTACAAAAAACCTGTATACAGTCAACAAAAATAATCGTCAGGACACCACACTGTTCAATGCGAAATAGAAATGAAAATATCTGGCTTGCTTTCTATAAGAGAGAGAGAGACAGACAGAGAAACATGCGCACGCCGCACAGCTTACAATAGTTTACTATAGCAAAAAGTGCCGTTACAACTTTTCGTGAGAATTTTTTCCTTCTTACTTTCTTAGTTCCTTGTCACAACGCGCGATAAGGAACTTCGTTCCAATTGCTTGATATGTATAGTAGTTTTAAACGACCTTGTTCAAATCCATTTCACAATATTAATATTTTTAAGCTCTTGTCGACATACCGATAATTCCACTAAATTCTAAAACGAATGATATATTAATAACAATAGCAGTATAACGAATTTTCTTACTGCCATTTCGATTTCTAGATAATGTCAGTTCCCGATCAAAACAAAAGCCTACAGTCCTACGCTCAACACCTTTGATCTACTTCCGATAGCGGTTGACGTTTTCCGCCTCGTTCCATTTACTAAGCGTCCTTATCTCGGATGTAAAGTAACTCGACGCGAGTAATTTTAAAGTTTTTTGTATAGAAAATACTAAAAACAAAAGAGAAACTGTGATAAGAAAGTTTCGATGGGTGGATAAATATTTGTCACTCAGTGACATCAGAACGAATGACTGAATGAATCTGAATGAAATTTGGCACAGAGACACATTGTCTGGAATACGAGTAGCAAACAGGTTACTTATAAACTCGCAAAAATGTGTCTAACCCCTGCAACCGATAAGGTATTTATTGGTCTTTGTTGAGTAGAAGAATTACCATTTACCACACTACTCTACACTCCACAACAAGTTGGCATGTATCTACCTAACTTAAAGAAAACTATAAGATTAATATAAATAGATAAAAAAAAAACTTTGAAGAAAAGTTTCAAATGTAATAGTTCTAATCAAAATATGTATTGTTAATTCTGTTATTTTTCATACCATAAAACTAATTTAAATATAAATACGTTTATGTATGTTAATATGAAGACACTCGACTATGTTCTTTTCGCACTCTGTTCATTAAACTCTTTAATTTGATATCCTTATCATAGGCGATACTATGGAAATAATTAATCGCCATTTCGTGGCGTCCGGAACTACTTCAAATTTAACTTACAATTATTGATTACATACACTAGGACAGGTGAAACTAGCTAATAATTAGAATGAGCTCGTAAAATATACGTACCTAAAATATATCAATGTATTCTATTCACAAATAATATAAAAAGAACATTTTTTTTTATGGCATTGCTTGGCGGACGAGCATATGAACCACCTGATACTAAGTTGACGCTGCAAGAAATATTAACCATTCCTTTACATCACCTATGCGCCATCAATCTGGGGAACTAAGATGTTACGTCCCTTGTGCCTGTAGTTACACTGGCTCACTCACCCTTCAAATTGGAACACAACAATACTGAGTACTGCTGTTTGGCTGTAGAATATCTGATGAGTGGGTGGTACCTAATTATGATTTAATGTATTCCATGATATTCATAATTCGCTAAACCGATCACATCCGAATTAAGTGGCTTCAAAATCATCAATCTTTATTTATCTCTAATGCGAAAATTATCTTTACGCAAACGTAATAATTTGTAATGTCATTATAACTAAATACATTCGCAAAATTGACGACTGTTTTTTTTTAATTTGTCGATGCTCCATTGAATATTTTCTTATATCAGATGGTCCGTTAAAACCTTATCATACTAATATAATAAAGAAATAAGTACTGTTCGTTTGTTTTTAACTAAATATAAACACGTATAAATACTAGAAAACTAAAATTCAAGTGCGATAAAATTAAGAGAAATTTCATATAAGTCTTGTCATATTAAAACATTGAATAAACAAAACAAGTTTCATCAAAGTGCTCGTATCTAAGGAAATTTCAAACATATCTCAACAAAGGCGGTTGTTTCGCTGTAGCGCGTGACAGGTGGGAGGCTCCACTTAACTAGCTATCCTACGAGTTGACTGGAAATTTCGTAAAAGTTCATGAAAAATAAAACGGACTTGAAGATATAAAATTGGCGAAGTTCAGCAGCAGGCAGTGAAATAATTCAGTTATATAATCTGAATAATAATTTTATGGTACATAAAATTTATAAAAGGTAACAGCCGTTTTCTTCCTTCGCGGGGAAGAGTTGGAGCTGATCTCAACATATGTGTCAAGTAAAGTAACATTTTTTTACATTAGCAGCCTGTAAATTTCCCACTGCTGGGCTAAGGCCTCCTCTCCCTTTTAAGGACAATGTCTGCTTAAATGCGGGCTGTCAAGTAAAGTAATAGCCTGCAATAGCCCCACTTCTGGGCAAAAGCCTCCTCTCCTTTTTGAGGAGAAGATTTCGGACATACTCCACCAGGTTGCAAATACAAATCAAGCATATGAAAATTCAGTGATGTTTGCCCGGGTTTGAACTTTGATTACGATTCACATCCACCATTATGCCACTCCAATAAATATTTCCTTACGATGATTTTCTTTATCACCGAGCCCGAGAATTTCAATTACGAATTTATAAACAGTAATTAAGCACTTGAAAACTCAGTGGTTTCTCGGGCTCCCACAAGCCGTCCTTTCCGTCGGTTAAATTTCATTGTAATCTATCCGATAAACTTGTAATACACTGGCTCACTTACACTCCAATTCGGAACATTAAACTAAATATACTTGGCAGTAGAATAGTTGAATGAATTAAAGTGAATGACATACCTAAAAAAAAAACACCAAGCCAGTTGGATAATTTATAATAGCCTCCTTTTTTACGTTAAAAAATATAATATATGATATTAGTCCTATAACAAAATAGTCTCCCAAAATAACGCTAATAAAACATCAGCCTTCTGTCGGAAGGACTACGAAGGGTGTGATAAATGTACTAACTTAATAAGAGCTCGGGTCAGAGTTCGTTCGGTAAACGTTGACAAGTTACGTATTGTAAAAGATTTATTTTTCCATTTCGCGAATGAAATATACCTTACTCAGAATCAAGTACATTTTATTACAATTTTGATTGTTCTTTTTAAGAACAATTTACAAAACAATTTGTATAGATATTCTCACGAAGGCGCGCCTCCTTTACGTTATATTATTATTGGTGTGCATTTATATGTGTGAGTGCTTTTGTTTACTAGATATCTTAGTGTGCCTGAGTCTGCAGAGATATAGAAAATAATAGCAAAATTTTATGCTATTCAAATTTGATAATTAATCATTCGTAAACATTATTACACTATTGAAAATTACTTTAAATAAAGGTAACAAAAATATTTAGTCGTACTGTGGTATCCTTACTCACTAGCGCTCAATCTAAGATTCGATTTTCCTTCCCCTCAGACCGCGGATGCGTTTAGACGAGCATCCGTACACAGTTTATGTTTTTATTTAGAATATATACCTACATGTTATTGTAGAACGAAAACCTAATGACGTCAAGGAAGTGACGTCACCTTTGAGACGTACTAAAAGAAAGGGGCATCCATCTTGGGTTGTCATGGTGGTAACAAGTTTTTAACTGTCGGTTGCATTCTAGATGAATTTCATAATATTTTGTTGATATATAACTGAAACTTAGATAATCAGTGTCCGTCGATATTTATTTTAAATGTTTTAGTGAATGGTCGATTATAATTTAAATATTTTTTATAGCATATAAAAAGCGGAACAGGACTGTTACTCCTTAATACAGATTTTATGAACTAGATAGGATTACTTAAATAGATCAACAGTTCACCCAATTATACAAAACTACTTTTGTAACCTTATAAAATTTCAATCGCTCTGACATGAATAAAGTATTATTATTATTGTGTATCATTACAGGTTTCATCCGTAATGCGGACAAACTTATGTAATGCTCGAAGCAGACCTGTCGTATACAAATTCTCCCGGTGAGGGACCGCCCTTAAGCCAGAACCCGAATTTTATTGAGTCGCAACATTGAATATCACTTCATAAGAAATTATTATTGACGTTTTACATAAACCTCTTCTCAATCCTAATACCCTAGTGGATAAACTCGTGGTCTGAACCGATTTAATCTGCGAAATGTGAGTTTTTTTTTTGTATTTATTCTGTGGTTATAATTCGTGTTGAGCTGTGAAGGAAAACATTGTGAGCAGTTTGCACGTGATAAGATATAGTGCCACTGTTTTAGAATTACATTTATATATGTTGCTATAACATTAAAAAGTTTCTTTGTAATATCTATGTAAATATATAGGCAAAGGTTAACCAGTTCAGAGCCTTTTTCTCTTCAAAAAGTTTCTTAGTTTGTCCAACTATTTTCTTTTTTGTTTGGTAGTTATTGAAGGGTTTTAGTGTTATCTATCCAATTTTGAAAACAGAACGTTATTTTTTAATGTTAACGCTTAGAGGAGTTGATAGAATTAAAAATAATTTCTATTAAAACGCTAAAGATTTTGTATATTACACGGAGACCCTACGCTAAGCGACTATGTTGATTTGAATATTTTTTTTATATTAGATCGTCCATATGAAGCTCATTATACTCATATAATAAAGAAGTAAGTATTGTTTATTAGTTTTTTGCCTAAAAATATATTATAATTATAATTTTTTATAATACTAGCAATATTGTATACGGATGTAGTTGAAAAGGAAGTACTCAGTTCAAATTGTTTCGAAGAGCAGTGTTCGCTTAAAACGCCAAAACTGTAACCGATACACAAAAACATTCTAACAGAGGTTTGTGTCTATTTCAGAAATTTCCGCAAGAGTATATCATATAAAATGGGGCATAAGAACTATCCTTATGCCCCATTTATTATTGAACTATTTTAATCATGTTGATTATTAAATCTCATCAATGATAATATTTAATTTACTTAATCTTAAGCATAAAATTAGTAGCGATGAATTACATAAAAAATTTACTGTTTGCAATAATTTTATAAAAAAATCGAGATATTTGAATGAACGCGTTAAACAAAACATATTGTACGTCGTATTCTTGGCAATTAGACGGATTGACGGAAGCATATACTCGTAAGATAGTTTATAAAAAAAAATGCACGGGTTAAAATATTGAAGGGAATACTAGCTAGTATGTTACAAAGCTTCACGCTACGACCCTACGCAGTGAATGAATAACCATATCAGCGTATTTAATCAAAGCTATATCGGTCTGTTATATATATAAATACTCCAAACTTAATAAGGATGAAAACACTAGAATAAATATACACTATGGATAATGGATTTATATGTGATTTAATATATTGTGTACGTAATTATCAACACTCACCAAATGAAACCTACCTTTTTTTTCATTACTGATAAAAGCCTTATTAACAGAAAGTATTATATTAATTTATTGTAGACTAGTAATCGGACCCGATTTTACCACCAATTAAGTTTTTTAGTAATTTAATTGCGTTGTAGAAAGCACTTCGTGGTAGAGTTTTATGTAAGCTGGTTTGGGTAGAGACTTCCCGAGTCTTTAGATATTCGATAACCAAACAGTAATACTTAGTCTTGTTGTGGGTTTGAAGGGTGAGTGCACCTGTGTGTATAAACACTAAGACTCAAGTCTTAGGATGGTCGCAAGTTTAAACAACGATATTCTTCCAGATTCATTTATTAACACTATTTTCACCTTTATTTTACTCATTAATCCGTGTTTCACAATACATTCCGTGTTCCCCGAAATCTCCCTATAATTCTAATTATTTAAAAAGAATTAGCATTATAACAAAACACTGCCGCCGCGTTCGATTTCTTGACATTATTTTTCTTACCGGCCACTATCAGACATTCGGCCAGTATTAATCGTAAAAAATTAAAATATTACATTACAACATATTCTAAAAACAGTCAATCGACATATTATTAATAAAATTATAGTTATACAATGTGTAAAAAAATAACTCTAACACAAGGGACCCATTTCAGTCAAGGGTTATCCTGGTCTGTGATTGAAACTTTATTATTTTTTATGGAAGTCGGTAATTTGATAAAATCAAATATTGTTATGTTAATTTATAGGTAAAAAAGGTAAATTAAAAAAAAAAAAAAACGATATTACATTAAAGAAAATAAAAAATATGAATATCCAAGAAATGACATTAATAATGATATAGCAATGTAATTATATATATATATATAATAGAAATTTTATAATATTCACAATATCATACTATTTAAGATTTTATATTAACATGGTTATTTTTATTACTAACAGTATTTAAAACGAGATATTTACCATGTTTTTTATTTTTATTTGGTGGAGCTCGATATTTAGTAATCATACTATTGCTTACAAAACTGCCATTGATTTTTCTGACATCAAAACCTAGATAGTTCAACATCGATTCAACACGTCAAAGTATTAGTTATCATGTTGTCGCTAAGGAATATAAAGTATAAACACAATACGTATGACAGGCAGACATCTTGACGAATCAATGTCAATTGTGATACGAGCAGTAATGGTGTTAGAATATCAATACTGTAATATAATTCATAAGTCAGAAGTAAAACTTGTTTTTGTGCGACGATAGCAAAATATTTAGTTCCAATTTCAATGAAATATTTCTGAGACTTATATCTGCCACGTGTTCGTGTTTGAAATGATTCATTTTTAACTACTTTTGCATCCATCTCCAGCCAACATCATCTGATGGTAAGTGGTCACCACAGTCTATCATAGACTATAGACAGTGGCACAGTAAGAAATATTACCTAACCATCCCTTAAATCGCTAATGTGTCAACAACCTTGGGTACAAAGACGTTTTGTTCCATATGCCTGAAGTTACACTGGTGTTCACCTTACTCTTTAAACTGGAACACAATAATACGAAGTATTGCTATTTGGCGGTAGAATATACGATATGGGTGTGTGGGTAGGTAACCCAGATAGTCTTGCACAAAACCCTACCATCATAACTTGGTAAAATCAGATTTCAGAAGTGTTTCAAATTTTTTATTTCATCACGCGTTCTAAATTGTAAGATCTCATTTTTGAAGGAAAACGTTTTTGTGCGTGATGAGGCTAAAATTTCAAAGTCAGATTTGAGTGCAACTTTTCTACACATAACATTTTAAAATGAAATAATTCTGAAGCAAAGAGATTTCTGCCACGTGTACTGTGTTGCATGCGCTCTTTTTTATTTAAAAAACTTTTGTGTTACGGAATATCCTTAAAATTGCATTCGCGCGGTTTCCATATTTTTCAAAATACAACGAATGTTTACAAAACTGGGTAACTAATAAAAAATGCGCGTCCTTAAAGTTTTACTTTGAATTCTCATCCACTTCTCAATTATTGAATTATCCCTAACAAATTATTCGGTTTAATTTCTTCATTCCGGATACTAATCAAAGAAATCTTTGTAGATACATATATATACAGACATAATACATGTGACGAAAGAGAGCGTAAACGTTATAGCAAGACGGCATAAGAATTCGTTAAAGCGCTTTTGGCACGATATTCACGGATTGTTTGAGCCATATTCTGTCATCACTCGATATGATTGGCAATTTAAAATACGGTGTAACACTTCGCTTTATATAATACTGGCTTCTTTAAACATTTGACAATACTATTTATATGTGACTCATTGTACGTTGATGTAACTATACCATAAATTTGCACGCCAACAACAACTGTTCAAAGTTTTAACTTAATCGGATGAACGATGCGATAAAGCATAGAAAAGGAGCAAAACAAAGCCAAACCAATATTTTCCAAACCCGTGGCTTTGCTTCCCGCTGCTTCAAATTCAGTTTGTGATGAAAATGCTTCAAGAACTTGTATACAACTCTTTATACTCAGTACAAACCCCCTCAGAGGGTGAAAAAGTTACCTATGTCCTTTCTTGGGGTAAAATCGGCTTAGTTGGTTAGCTATAAACGCATTATTGACAGACGGACAGACAGAGTTACTTTCGCATAAAAAATATTAGTATAGATGTGAAAGTGAGTTCGTTTTTTTTTTACTTAACACACAACTTAAAATCACCATTCCCTTTTTGTCGTAAGAGAAAAGTAGCAGGTATCAAAATAATTATGTTTTTAGCTTTTGCAATTAATGTACCATTTGATATTAAAGTCATTGATTTAATGTATTCTTACTGTATTCATTCAATACCATATACGACATCGTCTTAAGTATATATCAAGTAGGTTTTAAATAATGTTCTTGAAATGAAGCTTAGACACAAATTCATAGCTTTGGCCGAACTCCAACTCCAACTCTAAATTTCATGCAAAACTGCAAGTATTATCTAAAATAAACTTACGTAATGTTCACACCGAATAATAATAATAAAAATAATATGTGATCCATTTATTACCTGAGTGTCTAGAGTTCTAATATACAGTACGTCATTATAAATGGCCGTCACAGAGCACATATAAACATCTCAACGGATTACGACAGCTAATATATTACTTATATGACATTAACAGAAATTTTATATGCTGAACAATTAACATTTAAACTCCTTAACTGTTTGTGTTAAATATGTTCGTATATATGGTAAATGATTTATGGAATATAATAAATGTCCCGGGTATCATAAAATATATGACAGCGTCTAAATTTGAAATGGGGTTTATTTTGAAAAACGTAAACATTAACCAATTACTATAAATGCCAGAGATTAGGTACGATAACGGTAGTAGAAATTTCCTAATATTATGTGCTATATGACGTCAAGAGAAATCTGATATGCTGTATAAATTTAACTCCTGACTAATTAATGTAAAATGAGTAGACACTAGATGACGTTATATTTTTTTACATCTTTTATTTCCTGCCTATTTTTACAACTTTTATAAATTAATATTATAAATTAGAACATATCGCGGCGTGTCCTTCTAACTTATTGTACAAGTGACATTAATAATATCTTAGTTCTTAAGTATGTTGGCGTATTGGAAATAGAAGGAATGGTTGATACTTCTCATAGCGTCTAAAGGCGGTAATGTTTACTGATCATTCGGTGTCACTATTTGGCAGTCTGCTAATTTTAAAATAAAAAAGAAACAAGTGAGGTACGTCCTCAGCTTAATTTCGACAATGAGTTGATGATTATCCTTAAAATATTGTCTTTATTATAAGCTTGAAAAGATTATGTCTATCAACCTTATGTTTAGTAGACGTCGAGAAGAAAGCCTGGCTGTAAAACACATTTATTATTAACATGGCGGCGACGACAAAGCCACTACTTATTCTGATTATGTATTAAATATTCAGATAAAAAAGTGTGTCCTAAACACGCGTATAAGTAATTTTGTTTGTTCATCAAACTTTTGTTTTAACAGTGAATTTTTTTCTCTGCTTTTACGAGTTTATTAATTTAATCTGCATGATTTACATTTTCACTTAAAAGAATATAAGAATATTTTAAATTAATCAATTTCCCGATGAACCGCATCCATCACGTATCACGTCGAGTTTAAATTTACAATATTCATTACACTATAAGATTTTTTGACAACAATTTTAGTAGCAAATTAAAGATTTATGTAATAATAAATCTTGATTTAATTTAGATGTTGATTTAATATTATTGAGCCAATGAGAAAACGATTAAACCAATTTAAATAAAAAAAATATATATATACTAGAAGATTAAGCGTTTCGGTGAAGGTTAACTACCTTCTAAATTAAGAGCTCTTTAAATATAGATTTAACATTTATTAGGCAACAGAGGAGTAGCATTACGATTAGCGCGTATCGATTACATTAAAACAAGTAATTAAAATATATATACTCAAAAAATAAGCCGAAGGTTCCCCAGTAACGATTACTGAGAAAAAAAGAATCATAGTCACTCAAATTAAGCCATTTCACTTGTATTCACACCTTAAGAAAAAGTTTCGAGGTAAGCGCTTTTATATTCCGCTCTGGTTATTTTAATGACCACACAAATAAAGTCGTTATTGAAACGATTTTCTTTCTATCTATTTTTCCTGGTACGAATAATATATCTTTATAGAATAGGGGGCGGACGATCAGGAGGCTCACCTGATGAAAAGTGACTACTGACCAAGGACAATGTAACACCAGGGCTTGCAGGTGCTTTTCCTCTTTTTGAGGAATTAGTACGGTCTTAAAGATTATTTAAATTATAATTTATTTATATTAATCAGTAATTATATAAACGAATAATATGGTTTTCATTGATTATTGATTTGCTTTTATGTAGAATACTAATTTAATTTATTTATTTTTAAGATAGATTTGAATTTCGAACAAATGGCTATCGTAAACATAGTTTGATCAAAAGATCTATATTTTTTTATTTACATACGGATTACAAATCATGACTGTGGAATCGCAGTTCCGTTCCTCGGGGCAAAAAATGAACCAGTCCTTCCATCTATTGTTTCATAGTACTCGAGAAATTTCATACTTGTATGCAAGTTTAATAATGAATTCTGATTCCAAGGTAAATTTCTCAAAGTGGAAATATATAACATGAGAAAATGTGTAATGTCTCTTATGACTCATTCTTCACACGGAAACTCGACGAAATTAGACTGGCTTTCATCGTGTATGACAATATAAAATGTCGTCGCTTCGCAGTCAAAAGACGGAGGTTTTTTTTTTTCATTTCATATTTAAGGCAAAAATTTTACATGACAAATAAGGAATCTTCGTGAAAAATGTAACCGTCTCGTTTAAAATAGACAATCGTAACAATATATTTTGAAATAGGTTATTTTGTAATAAAATAATTCGAAATCGCTACAGAATTTTTAAAATCAAATTAAAATATTTAAGTATTTTAAAATTTTAATTCCAATTTTTGATAAATGTTTTCGTAGTTGGTTTTTGTGTTTTTATTTTGTATTCAATTTAATTAGTCAGTACAATATTTCTGCTGAAACTTACTTGGTGGTAGGGGTTTGGGCGTGGGTAGGTACCACCCACTCATCATATGTTCTACTGCCAAGCAGCAATACTTTTTATTGTTGTGTTCCAATTTAAAGGGTAAGTAAGCCAGTGTATAAGGCACAAGGGACATAATAACTAACAAGGGAAATAACTTAGTTGCCAAGGTTGGTGGCGCGTTAGATATGTAAGTAATGATTGGCAGTGGTGACCTCTTACAGCCAGGCGGTCAATTTACTGCCCCTACCTAAATTATATATAAAAAAATTATAATAAAAAGAAAGTTTTGGTTAATGTAATTGTTACTTGTATATCATTATGATATATATGATGACTGATTATTCTAATAAAAAACATTAGAAGGCTGTTTTAATCAAATTAACATTGATAAATATACTTAAATAGTTATTAAAATATAAATAGTACTTGAGCTGGCTGTATTGTAATTACCTACCTAAATTATAATACAGCTCTAGTACATACATCGTAGGTCTATGGTTTAAATTAACCAGCACAATTAATCACAAATAAAATTAAACAAAGTTATATTTGTGTTAATATATCTCGCAGTTTATAAGATAAATTCTGTTTTTCTGTTTTGTTATTGGAATAACAGTAGGACTAAGAAATTCCCTGTCCGAAATGACACAAAAGTTAAATAACAATTGTGATTGAATATATACAGGGGAATAAATTCATAGTTCCCAAAGTTGGACGCGCAATCGGGTTTTTTAAGGAATGGTTAAATGGTTTACGCAGACAATGGTAGACGGCAGATGGCAGACGTGGTGGTAGTGTTTAATTTGACCATCAATAAGTAAGTGTAATGCTTGTATGTTGAATAAAGGAATTTTGAGTTTGAGTTTGAGTTTGAATGTCTGTTAGTGGTAGCAGTAAGTGGTGGCTAATAAAAGATGGACCATTTGCTCGTCCGCCTGTACACGTTATCAAGATATTCGTTTTTAATCTTAATTTATTGTTTACACAAGTCAGGTTTTTGTTTGTACCATAATTGTTACAAAAATTATTAACGATGCTAATTTTATGATATAAATAACTATTTTACTAACGACGCTGTTTGCCTTCGGGGAGTTATGTTATCAATTTTTATATTGTTTACTCAAAAGACGATTAATAATAATTAATTGTAAGAAAACCTTTGTCATATGATGCAGAATAAATTAGGATATCATTATTACACAACACTGTATTAAAATGAACAAAATATAATAAAATACTGGGTGCGTGGGATTTCGGGTGCAAGGTTCTGTATCCCTTACAATGCGTTTGCAAAATTTTAAAATGATTAGTTTAGTATCTAATACGTGAAAGCGTAATAAACACACAAATAAACAAAAACATATTCGAATTTAAAATCTAAGTTCAAATTAGTTTGTATCGACAGTGACACCAAATACGTGTACATATTTTTTAGTTTATATTATTTTATAGTAAGTCAGCATTCTTGCCACCATTCCACGTAGTCATTCATGATTTGTACAGTAACTATTTTTAATTCATATTTATATAGACTAGTTGCTGCCCGTAGGTCGTAATTCAAATATACTTAGGAAAAATGAGGCTCAACTGTACGATACCTTATCATTACTAAAGTAAAAAAAAATCAAATGTAATTGATTTTCATCTTTATGGTCATTTGCAGTATATACATAAACTATGAATGTTTCATATTAAATAACATGTAGTTAAACGTGTATGTGTTAAATGTCTCGTAGTGTGTGTAATTTATTTTAATACCTATATTTTATGTATTTCTAATGCATATTTTATAAAAAAAATATTAGATTTCCGCACTCCTTGTCTACACTTTAATAGTGTCAATTTTCATATACCTCATAATAAAGGGTACAAAGTTATAACTTAATGTTAATAATTATTATGTAAATAAAAATAAGAGTCATTATAAGTTCGAATACTTAAAACTGATTGGTTAAAATTATGTAAATTGTATAATATATTCTGTATTTTCTTTCTTTTTTTAATTTAATTTTCAACATCCACGGGCTCACAGTTGCCCGTGCCTTTTTTTACATTTTATTTTTAACATTTTATTCAGATCTTCGCTGGACTCCGAGCTTGTCGTCTTCTTGGAAGACGTGGCCCACACTGACCTTTTTTTTTCAATTTAAAATAACATTAGCATTAGCAACCTGTAAATTTTGGGCTAAAAGCCTCCCCTCCCTTTAAGGAGAAGGTTTGGAGCATATTCCACCAAGCTGCTCCAATGCGGGTTGGTGGAATACACATGTGGCAGAATTTCGTTGAAATTAGATACATGCAGGTTTCCTCACGATGTTTTCCTTCATGAATGATGAATTATAAACACAAATGAAGCACATGAAAATTCAGTGGTGCCTTCCTGGGTTTGAACCCGATATAATCGGTTAAGATGCACGCGTTTTAACCACTGGGCCATCTCATCTCACTGGCTCATCTGGGAAATTTACAGGCTGCTAATGCTAAATAATATATGATAATATATAAAAATACTGTATATAGTAGTTTTTTTTATCCTAATTACTGCAATCCAGCGGGCCCTGCTCCGTGCTCGATCAGAGAGAGAATATATTCTGTATTATCATTTTAATAACGCGTGTCCATCACTACTATGTCCTTTATAACTGTCATCGTATTATATAACTTCTTATCTCAGTAATACAAGACTATTGAGCACTGTAGTATGGCTCATTCTATAGCCAACCGTATACGAGTTTAACCAACCCAGATGTGTCTGCACGGGACACCGAGATAAATCGAATTGTTCAGAATTTAATCATTGGAAATAAATGAGAGACATAAATTAAATCACATATGTTACATTTACTGTGTTAATGGAATTGGAACGTTCGGATGTTTGTTGTGAGTCTTGTAGCGTCAGACGTTAGTTTGATTGATTTATAATATGTTATTGTACATTTTGGCGGTTAGTAAGGATAGAAGTAAGGACCATTAATTTATATTTCTTTGTAAATGGGCCACCTGATGGTAAGCGACCATGGCCCATCGTCATTTATTTCCATGAAATAAAGTTTTTTCCAGAGGTGTCCATAATATGTTTATTTAAGAAAATTTATTTTTTTGTAACAATATTGCATTTTAACTTATTGAAAGTAACACAACTATTAATTTAATTTTAATAAAATACATTAACCAATTTATAGTTAATAAAGTTAAAATTAAAAATTATATATATTTACTTAATACAAATTTTTAATAGTATTCATTGTATGATAATAATTAAAATATGTATATAAAACAAAATCAGACATGCTATTTGAATTTCGAAATTCGAATGCGGAATCTACACGCCTAGAAGCTCGTCTCTAGCTCGACGAAGCATTTAAATAGATCTAGATGAGGTCGCACTTAGACATCAAAAAAACTCTCAAACTATACCGAACGCTTGGCGGAAGAAGATAAATGTAATCCTTGAATTTAAAATAAAATTCATAACGTTTTTACAGTTATTTAATCTATTTCAATATAAATTAAACTTACTTCGAGAGAAACTCGATTATCCTCGCTCGTCGTGTTAATGTATGCGAAAGAAAACACAGACGGAGGGAACAATTTGCATTTTAATTAGAAAAATAGCTCGTTTTGAACAGATTTAGACGTAGATGTTTATTAAATATTTTATGTATTTTTAATATTTCTGTCATACAGCGTATGCCAGTGACTTTACGAGTAACTTTGCTTCGTTGCAATTTATTTTTAATCCAAATATACAAACTCTTTGGTAATCTCTGTAGTGGTTTTGGTAAGCAGTGTAATGTATGCAAACATATATACAAATATATGTATATATATAGATACGATTGACTTGAGCATAGTTAATACTTTCGAGACGTAGTCGCTCATTAAGAAAGTCTTTCGAGTGGGGAGGTAACATTGTATGAATTTTACCCGTACGAATCGATTTTAATCATGATACATTAACTTTATTGATACAAATAAATAATTATAGAGAACGCGATGTGAGTTCCCGTTTCAGTATATGTTAACACCTAATAAATCACTAAATGTATTGTCA
The DNA here is from genome assembly GCF_905147765.1 of Vanessa atalanta. Lineage (NCBI taxonomy): Eukaryota > Metazoa > Arthropoda > Insecta > Lepidoptera > Nymphalidae > Vanessa > Vanessa atalanta. Next base: position 1,951,349 of record NC_061885.1, read on the forward strand.
ACTATCGTTCCTTTAAAATTATACTTTAATAATAAGTTAAAATGATAAGTTAAAATGGAACATTTATGTAGACGAAGTTTTATTGAAATCTATACTAAACCGAATTAAATTAAGTACACTATGAATTTCGGAAACAAAAGTGTGTGCAAAATTTCAGCTTAGACGAGGTTGTTAAAAAAAACTGCAAGAGTTGGCACACATACTGTTTACATACATTTCAAAAAGAAAAGTCTATAACAAACTTTATTTGTAAGCAAAGTTATTTCATCTCAAGCCAGGCGAATCGATATAACGATGTGTTCATTCATCGCGGATAATGATAAATTTTTAATACGAATAAAATTTTAAAATAAACTATTACAAGAACCAAACGGAAACGACTGTTGATTGTGTTAAAATAAAAAGTGTAAAGTTTTAAAGATTTATTTAATAGTTTGAGACAAAATGGTCATTACAATCATTACATGTAAACAGCAGTAAATTAGAACAATTTATTTTGATAAGACGTGTGTTTACACGGTGTTACTTTGAAATATTTGTGCGTTTTCGCGGCGCACGCGCACGCACGCGTCACTCTTACCAATAGTGTAGGATAACAATTATTTCTTTTATATTTAGGATTTTAATAAATATCTTATTTTTATTTATTTATTTTTAATTTTAGTAAGGGACATAAGATCTGCACACGACTGGTCGTTGTAGCGATCTTTGGCGGAGGCCTATGTCCAGCAGTGGTCTAGGCCTTCGGCTGAGAGATGAGATGAAGTGACATCATTTAAGTATTTATTTACATAAGTATTTTTAACGTGAATTGTATAGTTAGAGGCCTTAATTGTATACAAGAAATAAATTACTGCAAAAAATCATTTCGCCTTTGAATCGTAATTCCAATTCTGTGAGCAGCAATTGAACCAGCCCTTCTATCGTCAATGGGAGCAATAGGACGAGTTTATACTTTTAATAAAAGTTTTTGAACTATTCCTTCAAGGTCCAAGTTTTTCTACTGCAAATGAAATAAGATATTAATAATTATTTCCCATATTTTAATAAGTAGTTACTTTCGTCCATAAAAATTAGCTCTTTTAGATAAAGAAACCATTCCTGACACCGTATGCTATAAAAATCCAGTGCTCAAATTATAATAAGTTTTATAATCTGAGTCCCACTGAAGCAGCGTGGCTGAACAAGCCGCTACTTTTTTTAAAAGGAGCGAGACTTTTGCTTTGCTTTGTTAAGGGGCTGCTACGTCTTCGAAAAACCTTAAAATTTTACTTTTTTTATACCGGAAATCATTTTAAAATAAAAGCCAACATTTTTGAATAATTAACAAGCAATTATGTTCCATTTTGTATAACATATAGTTATTGCCTCTGAAAACCTCTCTCGTTACGACACCGAATCATTAATATTAATGAGAGACTAACAGGGAGTACGAATGGCAGACTTCGTTTTCTCAAGAACAAACGGCAAATATTGGATGGAAATTAAATTAGCGTTGGTTTCCGTTATACACATTTAAACATATACGTCAACTCAAGTTTGTATTACATGACACATTTGTCAAATGTTAAGACGAGATGTAGGTATATTTTTAAACACTTCTAATTTGAATCTGATTAATCTCGGATCTCATCTCTTTTATAAGTCACACTGGCAGGATATATTGCGCTCAACTAGCATAGATGTACGTGCGAAACGGAAAAAAAAAATTGTGCATTTTTTCCTTCTTTTTGAAAATGGAACAGTTATTGTGCCCCACAACATTTTGTATTTTTTTTTTCTGAAATTCAACGCATTTGTAGGGCAAAGTATTCCCAGTAAATATATAATAAAATTTTATAAATATATATTAATAGCTTAATAATGTGAATAATTAATTTATTTTTGAATTTTCACAAATAATGGATGAACAGTCAATAAATAGTAAGTAGGTAATTGATGAATACTATTCGATATTAGATTTATTAAACTGTAATTAATAAAATATGTTTTGATCTGTAATATAATTAATTCGTGGTCACCACTTTCTAACTATAGATATTAAGACATTTTTGAAATAGGGTCAAGAATTACGTCGGCGGTGCGGTAGCGTGCGTTCGTTTATTTTCGGAAGCTTTCGGTTCAGTTCGGCTATTTTCGGACGCGTCTCCAGTTCGGGTTGGTCGGTTTAAAATTGGAAAACACTTAGTTTCGCCTTTGATGTGAAACAAATGTTGTACGTAATGACGTTACATCTCATAATAGAGTCAGAAATGGCATCGCCTTTATGTGTGATGAAATCTAAAATTTAGAAAATATTATATATGCTATATAAATTCTTATATATACTAGTAAAGGTGTGAAGGTGTTTCTTTGTGGTTGAACTTTGTTCCAGTCCGTTTGGGTAGGTACAACCCACTCATCAGATATTCTACTGCCAAACAGCAGAACTCAGTATTGTTGTGTTTTGAAGGGTGAGTGAGCAGTGTAACTACAGGCACAGGGGACATAACATCTTAGTTTCCAAGGTTGGTGGCGCATTGATGATGAAAGGAATGGTTAATATTTCATACAGCGCCTATATAATATTTCATAATTGTATATGGGCGATGGTGACCAGACCAATTTATATCATAAAAAAAAAACTGTAAATAAAACTAATTTAAGAGACCTAAAATATTGCTATCTCTTTTTTATTTATTGTATTAAATAGAATAGGAAGTACTTGAATCATATTGAATTGGTTTATTTCAAAATTATGAACTGGTAAATCACTGCCAATGTAAACTATACAGTATTTAAATTTAGTCAAATTCGCTATAAGCTTCTGAATAACATTTAATCAATTTAATAATTCCTATTAAAATATTACTAAAATGCAACATTTTAGTACAAGAGTTATGTAGGCTATGGGATACTTAAATATTATTATATAATAACATTTTCGTGTTCGACATTTCAAGCCTATTTTGATAATTTTATTAAATTTATTATTACGTATTTAAGAGTATAACGGTATTTTTTTTATTAGGGACAACTTACAAAACATACACCATTTTTAGGTTATACAATAAATTTAATTACATTTTTAACTGAGTGTTGTTTCAATTAAAACTTATCATGGCATGGAAAAGGACAGTTTTATCTATCAACCTAACACAACTTTTTTTCTGCTATGTTATACAAAAGGGGAAATAAACTATGAAAATAAACAATATTTAAAAATGAAAATTACAAAAGACAAGACAATTAAAAATTACCAACTAATTACTAAACAATTTAAAAATAAAAAAATAAGTGTAACTTTGATAATTTATATATGTAATAAATTGTATATAGCGAAATGAAACGAACAGTTTTTCCACAAAATTGATGTTAGACTTGCTATTAAGGCTGTATTAACTAGTAACATATAAACTTATTTATCAATAAACGTACCTAAACTTTTAAATCGTTAAGACTATTTATATATCGACGAATTTAAGCTGATTTGAAATCAATAATATTTTAGATCGATTTGTAGAAAAGGGTTAAAGCTTAGGCCAAACCTTTGGACTCTTTATGAACTTCCCAACCATGTCACGTGATCAGTCAAGTGTGATCCACGATTGGGTTCACACTTCATTTGGCTACGATCTGACCAACGAACTATGAAACTTGCAAATATTTGAACTATTCCGATATTTGTTAGAACGTTCATGTTTTGAATATGTTTTTACGTATGTATGTTCTATATTTATATTTTATTTTTATTTCACATTTTGGGCAATCAGTGTCGACTACTAAACATACATTCGATCTGTAAGAAATATTAAGTAATCCTTATAAAGCCAGAGCGACACCAACCTTGGTAACTTGGTAAGACGTTATGTCCCATGAATGTGGCTCTTTGAGGGTGGCTTAAAGCTTCTGGCTCTCCACTGTCCCTATATAATTGGGTTCCGCAACCGTATTTAGATTATCGGTTCACTTGTGGTCTCTATCTTCCAGCTTATTACCGGTTGTGTTGTGTTATTTATTTAATTTTGAATAATATTCGACAGATGAAAGAGATGTGATATATCGGGGGTCACTCGAATCGATTATCGAAATATCCGTATTGTAGTGCTAAACTGTAAGAACAATCTTGATACTTATCGCAGACACAGACAACGACATTTATATATATTTTAAGAAAGAATACTAGCAATGCCCAAAATAAATTATGGAATTACTAATATTCCTATTTATCCCTCCTTTTAAGTTTATCACTTGTGTTAGGAGTGGGAACGACAACAGCCCAAGGAGTCAGGATCGATCCTTCGACTTTTTACATCGCTAACCATCGCGTTATTGACGCTTAATATTGACGCTTGACGTATAATTATATATAATTAGTAAAAGATATGAAGCATTATTAGCATTAGCAGCCTGTAAATTTCCCACTGCTGGGCTAAAGGCCTCCTCTCCCTTTGAGGAGAAGGTTTGGAGCATATTCCACCACACTGCTCCAATGCGGGTTGGCGGAATACACGTGTGGTAGATTTTGTGTCATGGAGGTCACCTCACCTCATAATGTTTTCTTTCACCGCCGAGCACGAAATCGAAATTAATTACAAACATAAATCAAGCTCATATTCAGAGGTGTTTGCCCGATTTTGAATTTATGCTCCAAGCCACGTCCTCAAAAAGAGAGCGGCAATGCAATTGCTATTTGTATTTTCAATAGTAATTTCATTTAATTTTACAATTGTACTTATCTTTACGAACGAACACCACAAGCATTAGGTCGCGCAAGTTTGTTGAACCTTAAAATTGATGGGTTTCATTGGCTTCGTAGGGTTGGACTGTCACGCGAACGTTATTAACAGATATATTGCATAGATAGATACAACTCTTAGAGCGCTTGTAAAACAAACTTCCGGTTCCTTTCAACGGGATTCGTTCCTATCCTGTTTTATTCTGTCCTTATTTTTCCAAAGTAAACAATGATTTTTATTGAACATACTTACATTCATTTACTTTTCCTGATTTGTGATATAGATTAAATATTACTCTCGATATATGATCGACTAGCATTTGCCCGCGGCTTTGCTTGCGTGGAAGTTGAATTTATTAATAGATTAACTTAAAATATTACGTTAATTCCTCCTTGTTACACACCAATGTGGTTTACATTGGTGTGTATTTTACCCGTTCGGGTAGAATATCCGGAAACGCTTAAATAAGTATCTACTCATTTTATTACTATAACCCAAAAATATAGTTTCATGTTTCTAACTTAAAAAATGATGGTCTTCCATACAAACTTTCAAAAATTTTACCCCCTTAGGGATAGAATTTACAAAATCTGTTCCTTAGTGGATGTCTCTCAATAAAACGAAAACTCACCAAATTTCATGGCCCTAACATTAATAGTTAACGCTCGGCGAAGATGAATCAGTCAGTCAGGACATGTTAATTTATAAGTAAAGATAGATAGATAATAGATTAGGATTGTAGGGGATTGGAAGTGCTTTAATTAAGATTTATTTATCTATACATTTTATTTTTGTAAATTAATACAGTAACACCTGTTAATCTCTCCTTTCGAGGTTTGGAACTTCCACTACGCTCTTCCAATGCTAGTTGTTGGTTACACATGATGTAGATTTTTAATCCTTCATATGCTTTTTTCGCAACGTTTTTCCATATCGCTGAGGTCGAGACGAGTTATAAGCACTGATCAGGCAGGAAATTCATTGGTGTTTGTCCGAGCTTGAACTCGCAATCATTCGTAAGATTCACGTGTTCGAACCACTAAGCCATCTCGGTTGCTTATGAAATGACAAACGACTGAGCATTTTTTTTTTGGCGGAATACACATGTGGCAGAATTTCGTTGAAATTAGACACATGCAGGTTTCCTCACGATGTTTTCCTTCACCGCCGAGCACGAGATGAATTATTAACACGACTGAGATTCTTCACAATTTTTCCTGACGTAATCTACATTCCGCAACAGTAGTAAATTTAAGTTTAATCTTGTGAAATAATATTTTTATGATAGATGTAAGGGTGCCACCTGATGGTAAGGTGGCATCAATATTATAGAGATTGGAGCTGTAAGAAATATTAACAATTACTCACATCGCTAAAATACTAAGTACTTCTGTTTTTGGTATAATATTTTACAGAGATGGTACGCTTTCCCAAAACCTTACCACCGAGTTTCAAAAATGCTTATACTACACCTAGTACTTGTAATTGTAAGTTGTAGTGTAGTAAAAGTACATTTTCCCTAAAACCTTTTCATTATGCCTGTCAACATGTATGCTAAACTTCATGAAAAACGGTTGAGTAGTTAAGATGTGAAATCGTAATAAATAAACAAACTTACGTTCGTATTTAAACACTAGTTAGATTTGGATTTTGAACCAATTACAGTGTCTGTCCATTTCACCGCCGCAAAGCTGTTTAAACAATCTAATAGTTGCTACTGTACAAATGGAGACACAAACAAATTAACCGGTTCGTACAATACATATTGAGTCACTGTACATATTACTCAAGAGAAAATAAAATATTTATTTTACGGAACACGTGAATCTAAATCAATCGAAGTTCAAACCCGAGTTCAATAAGGTTTCTTGCGTTTACAATTTCTTCGTGTTTCGCGGTGGGTTGTTGTCAAATGTGCTTGGACATTAAATTCAAGCTTGTTACTTCAATAGTCAAAATGTTGGCTTAGCAGATGCAGTTAGATTAATATGGATATTGGATGCTATACGAGTAAGAGTAGTTTTTTTTATGATATGGGTGGATGGGCAAATATGCCACGTGATGGTATGTGGTCACTACTGCCTATAGACAATGTCAAATATTAATCATTCTTTACATCGCCAATGCGCGACCAATCTTGGGAACTAAGATGTAATGTCCTTGTGCTTTTAGTTACGCTGGCTCACTCACCCTTCGAGTTGGAACACAAAAATGCTGAAGACTGCTGTTGGTAGGTGGTAGTCGGTAGAATATCTGATGAGTGGTTGATTCCTACCCAGACGGGAGAAAAGACCACAAAGAAATGTTTATAACTTTGTAATCAGAATATTGGTCACATTTAACTTTTTATAGTACTTTTAAACTAAAGTCGAGAACACGAACTAATAAAAAATTTAATGCCACTGTGGAGCAGAGTATGTTGAGAAGAAAGAATCCAAGCTTTATATCACCACTCTGGTCTACAGCAAGATGTTGGGCATATATCAAGTTTTTTTTCATCCCCATGATTGCATGTGTTTATTTGAAACATTTAGTACAAGAGTAGTGCACTTTAATTTTAGTGAATAAATTTTATTCATAACACTACATATTAAATAATCTTCTGTTACCTTCGATCTTTGAACCATTCAGTTCAGCTTACCTGAAACAAACAATTATATAATTAGTAGAATTAGAGAATTTCACACTAACGCACCCATTACTGTGAAACACAAACTCTCGTAGAATAAAACATTTCCTGCACAATTGCAAGTGTCCATCGAGAATGGACATCCGATAAATGTGGAATCAGACGTTCTTTTATCATTCATTTTCCGCTTTCAGTCTGTAAGAAAATACGATGTGCTCACATTTTTACAGTTAAAATAAAGTGCCCTAAAAAGGTCCATGAACGAAATTTGAGGCTAGCTCGTTAAGCTGCTCGAAGCAAATATTAGCCTCTAACTTAATTTTCATGTAGTACCGATATCGTCAGTGATTTTTTGTGTAAATGTATTAATATTTTATTCAATAAAAAAAGTGTTTCGATTGTGTAATTTCTGTTACAGTGACAGTATAGTGTTTATATTATGATCGCAACCCTCGCAAGACGTAATTTACAAGTTTAAGTAACATATGTAAACATAAACAAAACCGGGCAAGTTTGAGTTAGACTAGAACAATGAGGGTACCGTACCGTACATACTATACTGAAAGATTTACTAGGTATTTTGAGACTTTAATTAATTAGTTGAAAAAAGTTATACTTTAAATTATATATTATATTTCCACTCAGACAAAGTCTTTTGTGATGTAACTAAAAATTTACTTATGCTATGAGACATTGCTTTTTGTCAAGTTCCACGATTTTAGGTCACCCCCCCGGAATCTATACGGGAGTTCCCTATAGGTTTTGATTCCCTTGCGTTTATTGCGTTGACTTCAAGATTTATATATTATATCTTTCACTTACTCCAAGGAAGATTTGAATATTTGATATCAATGTAAATTTAATACCATCACACCTTCTCGAGAAAAAAGTTTTGATGGACGGACAGATAGACAACGAAGTGATCTTATAAGGGTTCCTTTATCTTTTATATGTACGTTCCGTACATGTTCCGTTCCTTAAAATGAGACTAAATTGATACATGAATTCATTACGGAACCGATCCACGGTTATAAGCATTTGGCAAGGAAATTAATAATCACTCTAGTGAACGTTTTTTAAAGTAAGTGTGTGAGTGTTTGATATACCGACATATCATATTTGTTGTCATTATAGTTGGAATTTATTCATATATTTATAACATGAAAACACAAGCAAATAGGCCATATGATAGTTTTCACCTCCGCATATAGACACTGTCAACCACAGAAGCTAAACAATCTGTTGCGTTTATATGTCTATCTCATTCACACACATTCAACTCCTATCACACTAATAGAATGTATTATACTGATGAACTGGGCATACACGGGCGACAGTTAAGGGCGTTATCAGTAATAGGCGGTCTGGTGCGATATATGACTTCTTAAATTGGTGAGGGTTATAAATATAAAGCATCGAAAATAAGTATGTAGTACTTTATGTGTGTTAATATAAATAACGAGTGAAATTAAAAAGAAACAATATTGTTGTAATTAAGTTATTTTACGCGGCTTACAGTAAAATGTACTGGCAGAAATCGTCACGTTATATTTGACGACCTCCGTGGTCGAGTAGTGTGTACACCGGTTTTCATGGGTACGCCACTCCGAGGTCCCGCGAGAAAATGTTCACTAATTTTCTATGTTGTTTTGGTATTTGTGGTACCGTCGTTACTTCTGATTTTCCATAACACAAGTGCTTTAGCTACTTACATCAGAGTAATGTATGAGATGTTGTCAAATATTTATTTATTATTTCATACATATTGTATAACGAAAGCAACTTTGTTCCAACCGGGTATTCCATAACTAACTCTTTTTTTTATCAACTCGAATGATTAAAACCACAGCATGATTCAGTAACAATGGATGGGAAAAATAACGCGATTACAGCGGTTTTCATACACGTGAGCTCTGAGGTGCGAAGTGAATCGAATTAATGTGCTTATCTTTTCGAACAGTGAACGTTTATATCGCGTCGATGAATTAATCAGCCACGCCATCGATTTTAAATATATACACGAGAACGATGTTAAAAGCTGATCCAATTAAAGCACTTAAGTAATAATATTTCATATAATTATTAGAAGATCTTATATCCTTTTGTTGCTAATTATTCTTTTTTAAATAGATTAGTCATAGAATTACCTCAGGTCAATCATATTTTATCTATGATTTTATAATGTATATTATCTGTGAAGCGTAAATCTATTTGTGTAGAACGAAAAATGTGTTATATCTGCATAGCATGTTCGATCATGCATATGAAATTTAATATTTCGACACCGATAACAATTTATAGCTTATGTAGACTTATTATTTGTGGGTGTTCTCAGAATATTTTTAATAAATAAATGTGCGAATACACAGAAGGCATTATTTATGACCACGACGGTCCAGTGCTTAGTAAGCGGGCTGCATATACTCGATATATTGTACCATTTGTGTATTCCACTACACAATATTCATACGCGTTGGAAGAAGATCTGGCACATACGTGTCTGCTTTACCGTATTAGACATCGCAAGTAGACTGTACTCTTTGTATAATATGTATTTGTAACAAATTATTGATGAAATCAAAAAGATAAAACTGTCAAAATAAAGTCGAGGTCTTCTTAATTCAAGTTGGTTCATAAAATCACTTTTGAATCGTCGTTGTTATAATGTATATACGGTACAATTAGATTTGAATGTAGTTGATTCTACCGAGAAAAAGCGACAAAGATTTATATTACATAAATAAAATTATATAATATTTTATAGGCAGTAAGTATTCGTTGATTAATACAGGTTGTATTGAGATCAACGAATACTTACTCCATATAAATTTATCTATTACAAATAATTTTAAATGCGAAAGTGACTCTGTCTGTCTTTTGTTCTTTCACGACCAAACTACTCATCCGAATTCGATGAAATTTGTTATGAAGCAAGTTTGAACTCCCAGGAAGGATATATGCGACCAATCCCTAAATCGCTAGCGAAACCGCGATTGACAAGTGATCTATATAGTATTTTAATGAGTAATAAGTTGTTCATGTATTTCTGACATAATATTTAAATGTATTATTATATTATAGGGAAAGTTAAAAATAGCTGTAATATTTTATTATAGACTAATGCTATGGAGAATACACCCTAGTTTGTATTGGGAAACTAGGTTTATACTCGTATATAGTTGAACCTGCGGCTTTATCCGCGCGAAATGTATGAAACTTTACATATAACACGCTAACCGTCTTCCCCATTTTACCTTTAGAATTTAAAAAAATATGTAAACTATGTCCTTTCCTTGAACGCAATCTATCTCCACACGAAATTTCATTTAAATCGGTTCAGTGTTTTAAGCGTTTTGCATTAATAATTTTACATTACATTAGCAGCCTCTAAATTTCCCACTGCTGGGCTAAGGCCTCCTCTCCCTTTAAGGAGAAGGTTAGGGGCATAGCCGAGATGGCCCAGTGGTTAGAACGCGTGCATATTAACCGATGATTTCGGGTTCAAACCCAGACAGGCAAAACTGAATTTTCATGTGCTTAATTTGTGTTTATAATTCATCCACGCTGCTCCAATGCGGGTTGGTGGAATACACATGTGGCAGAATTTCGTTGAAATTAGACACATGCAGGTTTCCTCACGATGTTTTCCTTCACCGCCGAGCACGAGATGAATTATAAACACAAATTAAGCACATGAAAATTCAGTTTTGCCTGTCTGGGTTTGAACCCGAAATCATCGGTTAATATGCACGCGTTCTAACCACTGGGCCATCTCGGCTCTTATTTATAATATTAGTATAGATTTCCACTGTTTCTTTCAAAGAAATCTATATTATTGTAAACAAAAGAGAGTGTTTACTTTGTAAGACAATGTAATGTACAAAAAAAATTTGTTGATTTCTCATCATGAATAAAAACCTTTTACATATTCATCTCATATTTGGGTACGTCACATCTTTAACAGCCTTTTATCTCAATCGCCGGAAGATCGGTGTATTTATTCCGTAAGAACAAACTCGAAACTCACCGCAGAACACGATTGTCAAATGTCATAAATGATACAGAAACCAAAGTAGCGTTTCACCGTAAGTCGTGTTTCAACATTTCACGATTAATAAATTAAGTGAGTTCTCACAGAATAGTACTGCTGCTTATATAATTAAAAGATAAATCCGAATATGCGTCAATGTTAAGTAATTCTGAAATACAGAGAAAATTCTGTTAACATCAAACAAGAAGGATGGCTTATTATTTCGAAGTATAATAATGATCTTTTACAGCGATGATATTTTTGTTTAGTTATTCAAATAAGTGTATTCGTGGTTAGTTTATATTAAACTAGCTATCTGTATCTGCATCACACGGGCATAATAATGGTGTATACGACTTTTAAATTGAATCTTGATTTTTTTTTCTACTATAAATGGCTATAATAAAATCCTTCGACATTAAAAACGTATTTTTTTTACGTTATTTTTTTTCTGTTACGCTAGAGCTTCGAGTAAATTAACTCTTGTGTTAATTAACCGTCCGCCTCTCGATCATGTGGCTTCAACTGTCGAATCAAGATTTTTTCATTACGATATTTCAAGAAGATTGACCTGAATTATACATATACAGTACAGTCTACGGTTGAAGATTAATATCAAATTTAAAATGTCGTCAAATTTAATCCAATTAAATTTGACGACATTTTAAACAATTTTAACTGTCAAATAAAATTAGCAATATTTTTAAAGATATACACCTATTTATATATTTTCCTTTTAATTGAGCGTAAAGTTTCAAAGAGTGTATGCTATATTATTCCTATTGGTGAGGATTGAACCTGTGATCGTGTCCTCTCATCTGCCCCGATATGTAAAAAGTATGTATGTTAAACTAGTATTTTTTAAAGGAAATGACCCAATTTATGGAGTTAGTAATATTCCTATTTACCCTTAAGCTTTGTCTTTGTCAGGATCGAACCTGCAACTTTTTAAATCGCTAAGCGGCCCTTAAACCACTGCACTATTGACGCTTATATAAGAACAAATAGCGATCTGACCTTTGACCTAACATTTTGTTACAAAATTAAATATAAATACATTCTAATTACACAGAATTTTAAATTTAACTTTTGAATTATTTATTAATATTATGGCTCCGTTATATTCCTATCAATTATTAAATATACTATTCAAAAATCATCTTGATAAGAATTTTCGAAAAAATGGCATTTGTAACATCAAAGGCGTTGTTATCGGAACTTTGAAAGTGAAATTAAACTCTAGTGTTGTATTTTTAAGATACAGCAGAGCTATTGTATGAAATATCTAAGTCTATAGTTTGTTTATATCTACCAGACTTCGATTGGAATAGGCTATAGAACTATAATTTATGTGTAGATACATCCCTATAAAACTTTTATAATTTAACACGGTTCTAATAGATCAGTACGATGAAACTATTCAGTTTTGATTAACCTTTGAAATAGGTCATTATAACTATAAAGCTCTACAAGTGATAGTAATACAGATCGGTCGTTGAGCGGCGAGATGAAAGTAGACAGATGTCAGTTCCCGACAGAATCGAGCGAGGCTCATTAGGCCGAATAATTAACGAGCAAGGTGCCGCTTACGTGTTCGGAACATTCATATTCAACGACCGTAGTGTATAGAGAAAAGGGTTTTATGTTTAATGATGAATTTTATAGAAAGTTTAGGTTTTGTCAAATGCTTATAAAGATACAGTGGCACTGGAGGGTTAGATTTGATGTTTAGTAGTATTTTTAGTTAAGTATTATTTTGATTTATTAAGTAGTCGTTACCTGCGGCTTCGCTTGCGTTTTATGGGTTGTTCGTTAGGAATAGCTTGTGTCCTTGTTTGGAGTTGACTCTTGTTGACCAAATTTTGGTTTTTGTGTCTTAGCTATGAAAAAGCAATAGACAGACAGACAGAGTTACTTTCGCATTTATAATATTAGTATAGCCTGCTCTCCTTTTGGATAGTTTGTAGCATATTCCACCATCCTCACCCAATGTGGGTGGATACAGATACAATCTTAATTACGAATTTATTGTAGTTTGAAGTTCAATTAATATCTAATATTAAACTTGTTTTTTTTTTTTAAATAAATTTTTGTTGGTTTATCGTGGATATGATAACCCAACTGATTTTGAGAGAGGGAAAAGGTAGCACAATTTTGTTTGCGCACACATTTTACCAACAAAATGAATGCTGCGTGTATGGATAGTCTCTCCTGAGCCATTGTCGTTTAACTAGAGATAAAATCAAAGCCAAATCTTCTGTTTTTAAATATTGCCAGTGCCCTTGGTGTATTTCTATGTTTATGTGCCTTCATTTTTGTATTTCCCGTATATCTTCTACTTATCAGTACACGAGACATTATAAAAACTTAGCCATATTGCGTCGTGATACTCACACACGGCTCTGTCACATTTTTAGTATTTTTTTTTGCACTGCGTAACATAATTGAGAATAGTTGATATAAAAAACATACTACGTAAAACCATTATTAAATTTGAGTCCAAGCTAAAAGATGTTACATAGAATTTATCACTTTAAGAGGTTTTACTAATTTAAAGAGTTCGTGACATTAAGCCCGCACTTTGTGTTCGGTTCAATGAATCGATTTTAAGTAACGTGAGGCCTGTCACCAACGTATTCAGTGAAGAGCAGCGAGGGTTGCCATTCAACCAAATTTTCTTTGAATTGCAGACTTTTATGTTTTAATTTTCGAAAAGATATCAAAGAATAAATAAAGCACATTGCACTAGAACGCAGTACCATTCTAATATTCATTATTGGTATAAAATTAAATTAAAAATTATTTATTCCAATGAAAACAATTTTGATTAACTTAATGATTTAATTAATTAACGTGCTTAATTCGTAAGTTTATTTTATTTATTTATTTCATTCTCGAGTCTCCAACAAAAGATACACACTAAATACATATTCGTAATATTAAACAATATAAGGGTTACAAGTTGTGTGCTCCTTCAATTATAGGAGACCACAGCATGCACTAAATAATAATTTAAATACAATTAAGATAAAAAGTAAAAAAAAAAAAAAAACTTAGGAAAACGTACGTAGTAAAAAAAGTACGAAGAGTATTAGGTAAGGGAATTTAAAGGCTTATTTCTGCTAAAGCCGGTGTACTTTTTATGTATTTCGTTTTTAATAGAAAGCAGCCCTAAGTGAAATGAACGAACACTTGTTGATCAGTCAAGTTATACTTCCTTAAGATATTCTCATATTATTATATGAGAGTTTGTCGTGAGATTATTATCAGGAAAATTTAGCTAAGGAGGCATAATCGCGACGGATTAGCGTGATAGAAATTCGATGCCATGATTAAGATACTAACACCTATCAATATTGAAATCAAAATTATTATACTAGGAATAAGGGATTCCACACAATCCGGTTTCGGTCAAACAAAAAATTCCGCAGACATTTTTAACTTTGCCGTTTCATAGATTGAAGTCAATTGTAAAAAAAATACATTGGTAAAGAAGGCATATCATTCGATACAAGATTATATTGATGATAAAAAAGCGTGGAGTTAATGCTTGTTGACTTTCAGGCAGCATGTATTGTATATATGTATTTTTAGATGTTGAAAAAGAGTAACTACTGAGTTTCTAGCCGGTTCTTCTCGGTAGAATCTACATTCCGAACCGGTGAAAGTTTTACTTTAAATAGTTTGTTAAATGACGATTCGAAAGTGCTTGTAAAAGCCTACTTGAATTAAGTATATTTTGATTTTGAATAATACTAAGTATTGTTGTGTTTGGGTTTGAAGTGTGAGTGAGTGTAATTACACGCACAAGGAACTTACTATCTTAGTTCCCAATAGAATCAAGAATTACTGTAAAATAATTATTAAGCGTTTATTAACAATGTGAATATTCCGGTCTTAATAGTCGAAATGCCTTTATTAAAACTATAACACCTTGCCTCATTGTCTCCACTGGTGACAGTTTTGCCGACAGAATACGAATAGCATCAACAGGAAAATGCTAGTGGAATTCTTGCCATCAATCCACGCGGTCGTGATTTCAATAGTAACAATTTTTTAATTGTTATTTGTATATAATTAAGGCCTTAAAGTAAATAGTTTGGTTTAATAATTCGATAAAATTACATTCATCTATTTTTTCGACCTGGTGGTTATTTAAACTTTGACTATCAATAAGCAGATTTGATTATTCTATATTTGATAAAATATTTGAACTTAAATAAATAAATAAAAAGGTCTAGATTTATGTACATACATAGATAAAATGATGAGAAAAGAACTACGTTGAGCCAAAATAGAATACTGAAAACCGTTGACGAACTGTCGACTTTTTAGGCTATGTTTATTTAACATGTAGACGTTCGAGGCAAAACTTTCTGTGTTAAGAGTGAGTTTGGCGAATTTAATTTTAAAAATATAATAGATAGAGATAATATTTAACAAGAATAAGATTACGCAAAGTTTTGTTGTGTGTAATGTTTAATTATGGATAAATATTGTAAGATACTAAGTTCAATAAGATACTCACATAAAAAGTTTTTCTTTACAAAGTTATCGAAGTAAATAAAACTTTAATGGCCTCCGCATTAAGACATTCAATAAATTAATTAAGGGACTATAAAATTTACGTCGGCGGTTAAAAGCTTAGAGATTGTTTAAGTTGATTATGAAGATCTGTTCTCGGAATTTTAATGAAATATTAACGCCTACAGTTAAAGGACCATGTTATTATTTTCTCATATTTTGTCAATGTGAAGTATTATTAAATTATATATATGTTATTAATAAAATAACAAATAATAATTAATCATATTAAACTAATGTAATAAACTGCATTATAAAATGTATACATTAATAAAAATAAGTTTTATCTAATATTTAATTATATATATAAAAAAATTAGTATGTGTAAAACTTTTTAATACACTAAAAAAGTGTTGTTGCTAATTTTATCATTTAAAAGCGACTGTCTGACGCTCAACATGACGTAGCTTACGAAGTTATCGCCTACGAGAGACGTAGCAACTACGCCAGCGCTACGATGCTACGAACTATCACGCTGAATAACCTTTAAAGGCTTAATGTCATTGGACATGACACGTTATTGTGCCGCTGTGGAATATTGTTCCTTTAACGTAATATCATGCATGTTGGCTATTTTGTGACGTCAATTTATCTCTACATTCAACACTAGCACCTAGTTACCGTTCGCGAGAATTCTGATCATGATTTCTTGTAACATTTTCGTGAACGCAAAACATATAAAGTAAATTGTCATTTATATTTAAACTAAATATGTTGAACACATACGATATTAATAATATAATAAATAATTCATAACAATCTAGTTATTTTTTTAATTTGGTACAAGTCCGTTTCATTAATACAACCGCATATTTGTTTTTTTTTTATTTATTATATGTATTATAAATACGCAGAGCGTGAATACTTTTGACATATTTTAATACTTGCTTGTTTGATCGATTTCATAGTTAAAATGTAACAACCAAACGCCAATTTAATTGTACTCTACTCTACGATTATATGCGAATACTTTGGTATTTGGAAGTTGGTGTCTTTTAATAAAATTTGATATTAACGTATTGTTTTTTAAATGTTATAATAACAATAAAAATGAAACACATCGTCACAAGTAGTGATCGAGAGAATACTCACTGTTTTAATTATAAAAAAGGCATCGAACATAGACCTGTGATATAAGTAAAATGCTAATATCTTCTAGGTCATCTAGAGTTGGTTGACCTTTCGAACCTCACTTCCGCTAGCCTTTTAACTTCCTACATTGTAATGTAACTTGAAAGGAATTCCCTTTCGATTGATGCACATTTTATTGCCAAAATTCGGACTATTACTAAAAGCATTTGATATTAATTAATCCAATTTGGGACACTAATGGATAATAATTAATTTCAAAGTGCGTACGAAATGAGTACTCTTATCGCAGGCCATTTTAGTTTGTTAGTTATTATAGAGAAGCGGTTTATGGTTTTAACTATAATTTAAGAGGGTATAATTATAATGTATAGTCTAATATTAAAATGGTTAGTGTTTGATGTTTGCAGGTATCTAAAGGTAGGCAGTAATTTAAGCAGAAATGAAAACTAGCCTTAATTTATTGTCATCGTTTTGTAATTGCTTCATACAATATAAAGAGTGTTACACACGGTACATATTGTATAACACTTTACTTTTCGATAACCTCTATTTATATTGTTATCTATCTATCTATCTATACTAATATTATAAATTCGAAAATAACTATATGTTACCTCTTCACGCTTAAACCGTTTAACCTATTTAGATTAATATATATATATATATTATAAGCGTGCGTGCGTGTATGCGTGTGTATGTGTGTGCGTGTGTGTGTGTGTGTGTCATGCAAATAATGTAATAATATTGCAATAATTATATAATGCAATAAATTATATATACATTTATATATTATTAAGTGTGTAAATTATAATATGCGTTTTAATAGTGATTCTACCTCATCATAATTGAGGGTTAGTAAATATTTTTTTTAAGATTATAATAATAAAATAAATATTTTTATTATATTTTTATGATACTATTTTTAATTCTGTAAAACGGGGTTTAACTGTTTGTGTGCTATAGGAAGTTTTATAAATTTCGTGCGGGTAAAGCCGCAGCTTCAACTGGTGTTACATACTTTTGTGTATCTTGTTATGCATGTATTCATTTATTTTTTACATGTATTTATCGAGTAGGTTAAACATATAATTTGTTTATTTAATTAATTAGTTAATTAAATAAACAAAACGGTCGCTGTTTTATCCGTGATAAAACCGCCTGTTACACCTTACGAAACTGCTATAAATATTCATGTATATTAAAGCTTAAGTATACGCCATACAGAATATATCATAAAAATATACTATATGTAACTTTTTCATCCCTTTTAATCCCTTGAAAGACTTGTCATAATCGATAGGATGTTGGCGAACATTTCGGTACATGATTTAGTCATGTTTTATGTCGATAGCATAAAATTCGGATTAAAACGAATCGATTTAGTCAAGTGAATTCGTATTCAGGAAGTCATAAATATTCATGTCGAATTCCCGTATAACGACATTTTTTTGGTATATTTGCTTACTGATTTACAACTGTATTTTGTTCACTCCTTAAATTGAGCTAACTCAAACTATTATATTTTCATTTTAAAAATAACTAGAAAGGATCAAGAATATACCAGACAAACAGATTAAATATGTTTCAAGCGCTGGCAATGATCAAGGCAGTACTGCCATTGTGCCAGACATGAGCTTTAATATTAGCGATGGCAAAATTATCCCACACATGTACACACTACTCGACCACGGATGTGTACATCGGTTTTCATGGGTACGCCACTCCGACGTCCCGGGTTCGATTCCCAGATTCGATGTAGAAAGAGTTCATTAGTTTTCTATGTTGCCTCGTGACTTCTGATTTTCCATAACACAAGTGCTTTAGCTACTTACAATGGGATCAGAGTAATGTATGTGATGTTGTCCAATATTTATTTATTATTTATTACATCAAATCAAACCGAAATATTGATCGCCAGCTCCCTAACTATAATTGAACACTCATCGATATTGATTCTTATACAAACATACACAATACTTCAATGCAAAACGATAGATAATTACAAAATTTAGATTTCTTTGCGCTGACTTTCTTCACCGATTAGCACGAGATGAATTTAGTGGTGCTGGTCTAGATTCGCACTCGCTCTCCGGTCTTAGAACGATGTCGTTAAAGTTTAAATCAATAATATTAATTCGGGTCATGGATAAAGTGGGTTAAACTAATGTTTAAATTAATAAATCAATCTTTATTGAAGATGGTAAGTATATATTTGTAAGTATGCTACAAATACAGCAGATGGTAATATTTCTTGGTGTTCTGTTTGTTATATGGTTTTATTCTACCACTAAACAGCAATACTTAGTATTATTGTATTCCGATATGAAGAGTGATTGAGCCAGTGTTACTATAGACACAAGGAATACCTCATTTTCCAAGGTTGGTCACGCAATAGCGATCTATAGCACATTTCGTACAGGGCCAATATTTATTGGCGGTGGTGACCACTTACCATAATACCATCCATACTACCATCTATCTATATTACAAAAAAAATGATATGATGTAAATATAATTTATTTTATACCCTATATAACTCAGAAATGATGTTGCTTTCCATTAGTGAAAAAAACTTTGGATTGGATTCTTAGTTCCGGATATTATTCTCTATGTACGAACAAACAAAATTTACCTGTTTATGTAATTAATTTAGATGTAGGCAACATCCAGGTATTTTCTAAAACTGAAGTAACGTTGGTTCATTTATTAAAGAAAAAGTAGTGGAATTTGGTACACGTTTTTTATACTACTTATGTACTTACCTAAGAACTCGGGGCATTCCGAGAATCGCTTTGAGAAGGGCTCTACGTACTATAAAACAGCTCCGGTTAAACGTCAATATTAATAAAGTTTGCATAAATCAGAATATAATGGTTCTGTTGTACAAAATTACCAAACTGAAATACTAAAATGAAATTTAATAGTTTCTAAATTTAGTAATTGCAAGTTCGTAACGAGTTTTAACTAAATACGTTGTTAATTAATGTTATTTGATGGAAGCGACGTTTAAAGTTCGCATGGACGGTCTAAGGTCATATTATACGCTTGTTAATTTTGTTGAGAAATAATAGGAACACGCAATCCATAAATATATACATATATTTATGTACATATCACACAAGAAAATTAAATTCACGCTTGTGACGTTAATATTCATAATTTAAAGCGAGAGAAAGCGTTACAACTTATAATAATATGATATATTAGAACATTTTTGGAAACGAGTTACATCTACTGGTATAACATTTATGTACATATATATATATATTTTTTTTTTGGTTTGCCAGTGTCACTTGGGTTAACTTCAGACCCAAGTGACATAGCATCTAAGTTTGACCTTGTAAGGAATGGTTAATATTCATTACAGCGCCAATGTGTATGGACGGTGGTAACTACTTACCTAAGATGGCAGGTGGTGCAATTTGCCTTTCGCCTACCTATATTAAAAATATATGAAAAAAAAATACAAAACTCTTCATAGACCAAAAATACCTAGGAAATTTTCAGGCTGTTGTTGGCTATTATCTTTAATAACACTAGTAAACGACGGGCCACCATTTTAGATATGGGCTAACTTTCTCTAATAGATATCACACAGTGCTGATATTCGACGGGAGAATTGGTGAGTGAGTGCTACTTAACCAACAAACGGGACATGGTTTGGTTTAACGGTAAGCTGTTAAATGCTTATAACATAACAATATAGTAGAGTTTTATTTATAACCTCAAATTGAATTAGACTCTTATTCAATTATGAATACATTAAATTCATTAAAGATGAAATAACGCAAATTAGATCATTAATCAATGTATAATGAAACACTCACAAAACATTTATGAAATTAATCATTTATTAGTTCATTGTGTGTTAAAATAAAATAATTAGTTAAGGTCTAAATTTTTGAGATAGCCATACAAGATGAATACAGGCTTCGATACACGACTAAAAGTTTATTTGTTTATTTTTCTAATGTAGGCTGTTTTTTACTATATTTTATGGAAAACACATATAATAATTCTATGACAAATTCGAACTACAACTGCAACACGGTACATTCGAAACGTTTTTGTTGTTTACGATCAAACGCCACGTCACTCGACACGAAACGAGAGATTTGCACTGTAGATGACGGCTTTCAAGGGATGCACTTTGAATAGCTTTATTATTAATGAAGCAAAGGTAAGCAATTTCACAGAAATCTATACAGAAAATAAAATTGGAGCGTCTGTTCGTAATATTAAAATAACCGCTTTTGTAAAAATGTATGTAAAATAACATAAGTCTACCGAAAATAATACCATAAGTATTTAGAATTAACCATTATCGAAAGTTAAATGAACATACAATGACCTAATAACGTCATCGTACACGTCAAATTTAACAGTTATAAGTTACCATGCGGTCATAACTTGATTGGAGAATAATTGAAAGGGAGCCGAGATGGCCCAGTGGTTAGAACGCGTGCATCTTAACCGATGATTTCGGGTTCAAACCCAGGCAGGCACCACTGAAATTTCATGTGCTTAATTTGTGTTTATAATTCATCTCGTGCTCGGCGGTGAAGGAAAACATCGTGAGGAAACCTGCATGTGTCTAATTTCAACGAAATTCAGCCACATGTGTATTCCGCCAACCCGCATTGGAGCAGCGTGGTGGAATATGCTCCAAACCTTCTCCTCAAAGGGAGAGGAGGCCTTTATCCCAGCAGTGGGACATTTACGGGCTGCTTATGTTATGTTTTTTTTACCTATTAGACCAGATACTATTTGAACAAAGAACGCTGTATATAAAACTGTTTCGTACTACGTAAAATACATTTTTCAGTCCACTCAGATCAGAGCATTGTCGGTCCATTGAACAATGAAACTCGCTATTGTACAGAGAATCTGATTTGTATACGAATCATAGTCACTATAGGAGAATATTATTTACTTCTATATACATAAAGCATAATTTAGTGTGCGTCAAATCATCCATTAGATCGGTGTAATGGCTTTTAGAGGAATGGGAATGAGAAGTAAACTGAAATGGGTAATAAACCAGGCGGCATAGAGAACACCTGTGACTAAAATGAAATTCGTCTTCATTTCTAAAGATAACTTCAGTGAACATTATTAATAAGTTCTTATTAAATATAATTATTTCCATCGAACACTTCACTTCGATTTAAAAAAAATAATGAGGCCATCACAGGAAGCATTTATCAGATGCAGTTCAAATAAATTAATAAATGATTGAAAACCAATAAATAGATTACCCTTTTACCTTCTTCTCAAAAGGAGAGGAGGTTTTAGCCCAGCAGTGGGAAATTTACAGGCTGTTAAGGTATTGTAAAAAAATAAATAAATAACGTGTAAAATATATAATAAATGGTTGGTTTAATAAGAAATCCGGTTTAAATTGCGTCTCATTCGTAATTATGACGATTCGATATACATAAATGTATAGTTCGTTGGTAGAAAGTAGAAGGTTAAGTAAATGGAACGCTATACAATACAACAACGAATTCTTTGACTGGAATTTTGGTCAGCTATATACTAAATAACATCTAGCAATTTAAATAGCACACTCGCACTGTAGCGATTGGGAAAAAGAATACGTCTTTTTGAATTGCTCATATAATAAGAAAATATATAAACTATATAGTATCACTACGTACGTACTAGGAGTTAATAAAATAAAGGCAACAATATAAACAAAATTACCAATAATATTTTTTGTGCGCTTGTAGTAGAATTATGTAGCCCCCAGGCATACGAACTGCGTAATTTAAACCAGAGGGCACGCGCTTTGTATTTTTAATAAAATTTTATATAAATATTTAAAAATGAACGTAGATATTTGCTTTTGCTTGACTATTTTTCAGTGACGGGTTTATCCACGTGGAGCAGTGTAGGTTTTAGGTTAATACCTTTTCCGTAGGTAATTATGATATGTATGCAAAATTTCACGATCGGTTGAGAAGTTGCGAGGTTAAAGCGTAACAAACAAACTCACTTAAGCTTTTATAATATGAAGTTAGGATTGCAAAATACTTTGTTATTTAAAAGGAAGAAACGCTAAAACGCCTAAGTGATACTCTGGGGAAATGATGTTTATTAACTTGACGTTAAGCCTCATTTTACAATATCGAGTTTCGTTTCTTTCGACGTCGAGTTTCTGACTTCTTGTATGTGTTATCGAAAAATTGTGAATGTCGTTAAATTATTTATCATCTATCCCGCGAGATTGTAAATTGTTGAAAGGTGAACCGTGAGAACCGCTTACGCGCATCGCGTAATTTTTCGGCAGATAATAATTTATCGAAGTGAAGTTTTTTTTATGGCATTGGTTGGCGGACGAGTTGGCCCATATGGGCCACCTGATGGTAAGTGGTCACCATCGCCCATATAAACCATTGCTTACATCACCAATGCGCCACCAACCTTGGGAACTAAGATGTTATGTCCCTTGTGCGTATGATTACACTGGCTCACTCACCCTTCTAACCAGAACACAACAATACAGAGTACTGTTATTTGTCAGTAGAATATCTGATGAGTGGGTGGTACCTACCCAGACGGGCTTGCACAAAGCCCTACCACCAAGTTAAATTATATACCTCTAAACCTAACCGAAAATGTTATAAACTATCAACATTTATATACGTTTTATTGTAGTTGAATCGCCGTTCATAATCTTTCGACTGCTGACAATCGAGTGAGATTAACTAACGGTATTAACAATTTTAAGGTGACATATGCAATGAAATCGTTCACTTCCATTTTTTATGACATCTAAGGTCTGAATTGGCATATTTAAAAAAAAAACTGGAGCCGATACAAATGAGTTATAGCACGTGTATCTTAATCGAAGATTATATTTCAATCGGTAAAACATCACTGACTTATATACATCACGCGGAGACTTGCATGTGTTTAATTAAATGCTCCCACATGTATATCTACCAACCCGCATTGGATCATGGTGAATTATGCTACCAACCTTCTATTATACAGGAGAGACAGGTCCAACTCTAGGACATTTACAGGTTGTAACAATTTAGATTTATATTTTTTGACGTTTCAATTTTCTACTTCTAGTTATATAGCCCTTACTTACAATTTCTAACGCGCTATATCTCAGAAACAGTTGCTCTAAGAAAAAAAGTTTAAATAAATTTTTATATAAAATTTTATAAGCTTAAATTTTAGTCTGAGGTAATTTTGCGATAAAACTTACAGTTTTCCTGAAAATCGCGTTAAAAAAATTTTTCGGGATTTTCGACCTTTGACCTCAAATTAAAAAAATCCCGGTACCGGAATGATTCGGATCTTCTAAGTATTATATTTAATTATGTTTTTAACAAGTGAAAGCATTTTCAGCTTTTTGTAAATTTTGGTTTATTTGACCGGATTATAAGTCAATAAATTTTAATCAATTAGTCAAAACAATTTTGTATCTTCTAATTGCCTTAAACAAAATATAAACTGTTTGAAACAGTTTAACCGACGTCAGACCCGAATTGATTAGTGTCACCGAAACAAGTTGAATTACTGAATAATTCATTACAAGAATTGTTGAACTTGTTGAACGTTTACAAAGATTATACAATATTTTTACTAGTTAATCGTTCCGGCTTCGCACGGGTAGAATAAAGGTTTATGTAGAATTTTTATATGAAGGACAAACATTTTGAAAAGGTAACCACTGAGTGTTCTTTCCGAACCGGTGGTAGCTTTAAATTTCATTGAACAGCGTAACACGACGATTCAAAGGTGCTTTTATGAGCCTAGCGATCAGTGTTCTCTTCCTCCCAAAAAGATTTTAAAGAGACCTTCGCTTCACTGATTGTCTCAGACTTTACCAATAAAGTTTCATCACAATACAATTAATGGTTTAAAAACATATAGAGGGCAAACATACAAACATTAATTTTAGATATAAACTTAAAACCAGGGTTATATGATAAACGATTTGCGCATCTCTATATATAAAAATACATGTTCGTACAATTGCAAATAATTGTCTACTATTCTAACTATTCGGTTGCAATTTAAGTTAGCACACAGGTACATGTTTTGTACTATACACTTCGTTAGAACCCGCTATTCAATTCCATAATTCAATAGTAAAAATTATAATTTGGAGTTTATAAACTTATAATATTATTATTGCAAATTAAAAAATAAATCTTATGAAACCTTATTTCATACATAAAATATTTTTATCATACATAGTCATATTTTCAATAGTTACAGTAACTTTGTTTTTTACAATAAATCATCTTCAATTTAGTTCAGTAATTCTTGTCTGAAATCAAGCGAAAATATTTAACCGACGAAAATGTAAACAGACATAAATCCCGATATTTCGAAAGGTTCTTTTGAAAAGTTTTTGTTTTCTATTAAAAATGTGTACAAACTTTTTGTTAGACCTCCTTTGTAAGGGTTTCCTTTTATCGAAGAAATTTGTAATGTATAGCCGACGGCGAAGTGACTACGTGACGACTAAAACTTAATAAAGTTCAAATGGTGCATAGCCAAAAGCATTTAAAGATTTGTCAGTTTATGAATTAATGAAAATATCTACGTGAAGAGAATGTATTTATTTTCTTTTTAAAGTTGGTATATGAGTATAAAAACTTCTCCATAAAAAATACATATTGTTAGTAATTTTCGTGTAAAGTGGTATGTATGCCATACCTTTGCCAATTATATGTAAATAGATATTTATTAATAACATACTATAATCATTTTGTATATCCATACTGATTTTTACATAAGTGAAAACTACTTTTTAAAAATATTAGACAAATAACTATTTATAATAATTACATTTATTACTTTAAATGAATAATAACTAAAAACAAAAACCAATTAAAACGAAAAAAAATCCATGACTCCGAAATTGTGTGTCCAAAGCATCCAAACTTCGCGCCAAAAAGTAAACCCAAGCCGTTCTGACAGGCGATCGCGCGCTCTTTTTTTTTAATGTATTCCGCTACAAGGTATTAATGAATTAGGCGATAAAAATATATTTGTTTATAAAAGTCTACCTACACTCGAACTGAACCTATAATAAGTTAAATAAACAATTTTTATCAGATATATGGCGGTCGTTTTATCTTTTTATTTTCATCTCAGTAATGTGATATTCGAAAGAACGTAAGTTTTCTGTTAAGCTGTCTTTACAAGCGTTATACGACAATAATAATTAGTAAGGCATTTTGTATGTAAATGTGTTCAATATTTCATTAGTCAGTTAATTGAAAATGTCGATCGAAGATTACATAGTAATATTGTATATTATCCCCGAGGACGCAAAACGGTATTGGAGAAGTGTCATGGCGGCATAAAAGAGCGTCATGCCGATGCCACTTGCCACCCATTACCCCCTAAGACGCGCCAATAGAACGCTATCATTAAAAAAAAAACATTTTATGGAAATATATTAAAAATTGCGTTTTTAATCTAACATTTTCCTCAATCAAAGACGATATTAAAATATAAAAGTGGATTTAACGAATCGATTATCTCGATTTGTATACTAATTAGTGTCTAGCCTTAATTATGATATGTTATTAGCTCAGCTCGAATCTATGGTGTGTTTAGGTACTGTGTAATTACGCGGGTAGCCTATGTTAATTACGAGGTTCAACGTATAACATGCCAAAGGTTAGGAGATTAAACTTTTTAAAATATATTTTAATTTATCATAGGAATATAAACAGATCTATATTTGAGGAATATGATAAAATGACATTTATATACTTGGTGGTACCACATATTTTACCGTCAAACATCAATATTTTTTTTATTTTTTATTTATTTATTTATTATATATAAAAGTTTTTACAAAAACATAAGTTCTCGCCAAGCTGGTATGCTTAATGGTTGTGTTTCCGTTTGAAAAGTAATACTACAGACACACACAGCATATATACCAGCTTATTTTTTGGCATAAATATAATTTCATACATAGCCAATAATTGAGGGTAGTGGTGACTGTATTGACCATCAGCAGACATATCCCTGGGTTTTGTCAAAAAAAATGAATACCGTAAGATATTTTAATTATTCATCAATTAATGGCAAATCGGATATTACGAATTCGAAGCGTTGCGGTCAACATTCTCTCATTCTATTTTTGAAAATCTATTTTTTTTTTAAATTCTTATTTTGGTTTCTTAAAATGCTTATACTGATTATAAATTTTGATTATAAGCTAACATCATATTCTAAATAAACCCACTTCACATTAACATAAAACGTTAAAAGGGTGATATATGTACCTCATATTTTTCTAACACACTGAAACTGACGGTTACACGAAAAAAAGTCCGAACTGTTGAACTGTTTTTTATTTTGATAAAGGTTTAAGTACACCCGGTGCTTAAACCTTTATCATAATAAAAAGTTTTCCCGGGCTTGACAGGTGGAAATATGTTGATATTTGAAATTGTTAAAACGTATCGACATTATTTTGTTGTACAATTATTATTTTTTTTATGTCAAAAGGTGGAAAACGAGCAGGAGGCTCACCTGATGGAAAGTGACTACCACCGCCCATGGACATCTGCAACACCGGGGGGCTTGCAGGTGCTTTGCCGGCCTTTAAGAAATATGTACGCTCTTTTCTTGAAGGTTCCCAAGTATTTCGTGCATAATTTATTAAGACTGAGTCGAAAATCAATATAATATTGTTTGTAATACTGAACAAGCTCGAACTATTTTTAATTACATTTAATAAAGTTTAATGACTATTGCCTTCAATATATATTTACGTAAGGAAATGTACTTCAAGAACTTCAATGAGTGTATAAAATACGATAAGTAGAAGCTGCCGAATAAATCATTACCACAAGAAATCGTTGCTAAGACGTCAGCATTACATTTATCAACTTGTGATTTAATTAAACAATCAACGTTATATTATTACAATGATTTTAGATGAATTTGCTAGTTTACACTGATGCTATAATTATTTTGCCAGTATACACTGGCCAACTTAATCAAAAAAAGAGCGTAGTCCTTCCTTAAAGGCCGACAACGCATCTGCAAGCCCCCCGGTGTTGCAGATGTTCATAGGCGGTGGTAGTCACTTTACATCAGGTGAGCCTCCTGCTCATTTACCACCTATCATATAAAAAAATACCCCAATACCAGAATACAACAATATTGGTATCCACCAGAATATTAATACTTCTCGTGTTTATTCAATGATATTCACTATTTCTATCAAAACATAATTAACATTATTGTGGACATACATAATATTATGACGTCACCGCAAGTATTCCTGCTTTGTTAAAATAATATTGTCTACTAAATTAAACACAATGGAATGTTCTATCTACATATATATAAGATAAGCCACTGACTCGTCACGAGATCTCTAAACTGATGGTTTGAAATTTAGCTTATTTACTCCTTCTGTGACGTAGACGATCACTAAGAAAGGGTTTTTTGAACCTTTATTGTGTAAATATTTCAACTTTAAGGGAGAAAATAGGAGTAATACAGTTTTATAGGTTAGCTAATTTAAGTTCACAAGTTGTGATTATAAGTAATATGTTCTATATAGGCAGTTAGACTGTACATTTCACTCAATTCACACATTGCTCGACCTTAATAGACTTGGAACTGGTCCCACCACGTGCTCTAATGCGGGTCGGTGGGTACGCGTGCGGCAGATTGATGGTAGAGCTTTGTTCAGACCCGTTTGATTAGGCGCCATACACTCACATATTCACATATAGACACACAAATATATTATGGTTAATATTTCTTACAGTACCGATATCTGTGGCTTGTGGTGACCATTTACCACCAGGTGGACAAATTGAGAGTCTGCCTTTCTATTTAAAATAAGTTCATCTGACACATATACATAACCTAAAACCTAAATTTTTAACATAAATTAAATATATGATAATTCAGTATTGCATGCCCTGGCTTCAACCCTCAATTTAAGGTTAAGTTAATCATCTTCACCACGGGGCCATCTAGACTCGACATGCTCTATATACATGTTCGAGCATACGTCTATAGCTATTTAGAATTCCATTAGCCACATGAATGAGGTCGATTACAAAGTCCCGTGGACAGGGCAAGTTTTTTAAGTACCTACTACGCTATGGCTGTGCTATTAAGCTTAAAAAATTATCTTAAAACTCATGAAGCATTTTAATATATCATTTGTATCAAATTGAACCATAGGTAAACCCAATTAAAATAAGATTACAACGTATGATACTATTTAATTTTTATATAAGCATTATATACATATATATACGTATAATCAGTGTTTGAGGTGTTTAAGGACCAAAAGCTTTGAGTTCTTTCACGGCAAATTTTAAAGTGTACTTGATATTTATAACTGTAATTAAACTTTTTAACAAGCATTACTTTGTCTTAAATATATTAAAATGCTACGTTCAGTTTGCTCAAAATTACCCTCACTGGGATCAAGTCCCTCCCAAACTAAAATCCAGGATTTACTATTCTAGATCATGAATACTATATGTAATAGTCATTACCTTCCTCTTTTTTTCGTACCTCAAGGTTACGTTTTAGTAAGGTTATCTTTGAGTGTAATTTTGCATACAATCAAATATAGTTATATTATTATTAAATACAGTATTCAATAATTTCTCAATGTTTCACCTGGAATTTCCTGACGTACTTCACAATATTATCATGGCTATTTAATATACGTTATAAACATTCAGACACAATCAAATGTTAAGTCAAAGGGAGTATCATGCCTGTCATGTCTGTATAAATAATGAAGCGTAGCAGAATGTCTGTGTTTTGAACACACATTAAAAATATATTTAAATTGTTTAATATATTCTTATTTTCTAGATAAATAATTTACATATTTTTGTAGGTATAAGATTCACACTTCTCAGTTATGACCGTCATATAGACCTAGGATTGGTTGGAGAAGAAAATGTTTCTTATAATAAAACGTTTTACGACGATGACAAGAAATCGTGGTAGGAATAATTTCCTACGTGAAGTATGAGTTTATTTAATACACAACAGAACATGTACCTAGAAAGTGTTTTTTTTTTTATTATAAATAACGCAATAATTGGTTATTTAAATGACGACCTCCGTGGTCGAGTAGTGTGTACATCGGCTTTCATGGGTACGACCGAGTCAATGTAGAAAAAGTTCATCAATTTTCCATGTTGTCTTGGGTCTGGGTGTTTGTGGTACCGTTACTTCTGTATTTCCATAACACAAGTGCTTTAGCTACTTATACTGGAATCACAGAGAGATCAGAGAGAGATCAAATATTTATTAAAAAAAACCATACCTTATTTCACAACAAATATAAGCTTAACGGTATAAAAATTCTTTGTCCGCTTTGAGAATTGCTGGAAAGAACGTTTGAAATAATAATTTTACAAAACTAATACATTACCCACACACAAACAAAAGAAGTATGTGTGTATATGTGTATACAGACGCAGCAGACGTTGTCCTGTCTGTGTATAATAGTCAATAGTCTTGGCGAGTGCTTGATCGGCATTGAGCGAGTTACAACAAATGAATGGTGTAACGTGTGTATAATATCACGCACACATAAGAGTGCACATGGCTGTGTCGGCGAGACACGACGGCATAAGAGTGACACGCCGTCTGCCGTCACGTCATACGAGTCGGTCAGTCCCGTACCGATTCGCGTATAGTAAAATCTCATTTCGTAAATTTTATTTCCACCTCGCAATGTATAATAATCAGTTCGGGAGGCGTGTCCGTTTATAAATAGAACGATATTTCCGATGCGTTTGCGCTTGGTTTGAAGCCAAATTGCGCTAAAATGAAGTTTACACAACGCCATTATTTCAAGGTCGATATTTTTCATGTTTTAGTAAAAGTCGACGCTTTTATTTAATATATGTTACATATATTTTATATGCGTTGTTTTTTTGAAGAATCATATATATATATATAAAGTAACCGTATGTGCTAAAAATAATAATAAATGCGTCGTTTGAATGAAGTTGAAGATTGAAATAATGAAGCGTCCCAAAAAATTCAAATGTTCGCTAAATTCATCCTTTCCGCATAACATGGAAACAGACGATCTCCTTAAAATTTATATGTCTTTAGAATTCTAATCATTCAATGAAGCTTTTACAATTATACTGAGATATATATATACATATATTTATATGGTATTTAAATAATTATATATTTATCTCAAAAAATATTATTGTTTCTATTTGAGTTTCTTGCCGGTGCTTCTCGCTAGAATCTACATTCCGAACCGGTGGTAGAATTGGTGGTAAGAATTCAAAAATGCTTGTGAAAGCCTTCTTTTTGATTGGATATTGTAAATATTTATTGACAAACTTCAAATAAAACATGTGAATTTATTGTTGTATTTATAATAAATATATATATCATACAATACATAATCATACAAATCTTAAAATAATTCTTGCGATAAATTGCACTTCACGCCTGCAATCTGCGAAACTACAAAGCTACCTTTTCAAGAGAGATAATTTCTAGAGTCACTGTCAAAGTTTTCAATATGCGTTTGATTCATTTGTCAATTAATGTATGGTAATGATTTCTTATAAAAAATATTTGGAGAATGCTGAATTGTGTCGTGGAAATTCTTTTACAATTATATTGTGTGGCATAAAAATATAGCATTAGCATTAGCAGCCTGTAAATTTTCCCACTGTTGGGCTAAAGGCCTCCCTCTCCCTTTGAGGAGAAGGTTTGGAGCATATTCCACCACGCTGCTCCAATGCGGGTTGGCGGAATACACATGTGGCAGAATTTCGTTTAAATTAGACACATGCAGGTTTCCTCACGATGTTTTCCTTCACCGCCGAGCACGAGATGAATTATAAACACAAATTAAGCACATGAAAATTCAGTGGTGCCTGCCTGGGTTTGAACCCGAAATCATTGGTTAAGATGCACGCGTTCTAACCACTGGGCCATCTCGGCTCTACATCTACATTACATCTACATTAATATTGTAAAGAAGAAATATTAGATTTGAAATTTTCCAAATTTGAATAATTTTTAATGTATTTTTCGGAAAAAATGTCATAATTTTATTGTGTGAATAATTATAATATTATTTTACTGTCCAAACAATTTTTATGTTGTTTTCTTTAATTTTCTTACTAAGCGGATTTCGTATGTTTTTAATTTAGAATTTGTACCCGTTCGAATCCCGCGCTAAGAACTATAACTAATTAAATAAATTGTATACATACTTTAATTCTCAGTAAATAATGTTTTAAAAACAATAATAAAAGTCCTAGGTATACAGATATAAATATCAATTCGAATCATACCGGTATAAATTCCTTAAAAGAACTTGAAGCTTTTATTAAAAAGTCCAAGGCTAAGTATGAAAAGACGTTTTTTGGTCGTACAATTACAATTTAAGAAGCGTATTGTTTAAAGGCAAATGGAAATTGCTATATTTCTCGGGAAAAATTCATTCCCCTTCGTCGTGAATACTTACTTTATGAGGACGAAAGATTATTTCATGAAACATAAAATGCGTTAAGGTTTAGGCTATCTCTAAATTGTCTTTGAGGTGCTGAGATATTTTTGACAAATAAATTATTGTTTTGTGTCAAATACAACGTCTTTATTTATTCAAACAATACATTGATAATGACAAATATGAGAATTTAAAATTAATACATATATTTGTCATATAATACCGATAGATAGATAGATACAGAAATTAATTATAGACAATTTTATAAACTTACATATAGATTGATAGGGAGAGAGAGAGAAAGAGAGAGAGCGAGAGCGAGAGAGAGAGATAGATAACGTTAGATAAAATTTGTCAAATTTAATTTTATACATTAATAGATACTGTGTTTTAATTTTGTTGACATACTGCAAAATTATATTTTGTTAAAATTTAATGGATGATCGTCTATGTATTTGTATTTCGTGTATGTATTTATTTATGTTACTCTACGCTTATTTATTGGTTTTCTTTGATTATTAATTCCTTCAATAACCGTCAATTTATTAATATTATTCATAATACATAGCTATTTAAAGTTAAAGCTCTAAAATCACCAACCTCAGTCAATATACTAAATGTGTGCACAATCATTTAAAAAAAAACACAAATTGAAATTTTAAAAATCGAAAAAGTTATGCCGATGCTTAACTTGGAAGATAAAATATTCAAATTGAGGATTTGTGTAGATACTAGCACAAAGGAATCGATTTGCCAACCATTTATTTGTGATCCGGGTCAACCTGACACTGACGTGACTTAATGTATGAAGATGGCTCTTGAATGGAATATCGATCAAACATTCCTATTAAGTTATGCTAAAATAGTCTTTATAATATAAGTTGAAGGGTTAAATTAGTGTGATTGCGGCCAAGAAGCTTGCATCACTTAGTGAGTTCAACGTACACTTTCCGTAAATATTTCAATTTGTGTGTCATTTTATAATGTTGAACGAAGAAATTAATAAATTCATGTCTTTTTTTATATTAGTTGTTCGTGATAAAGTAAAGATTTAATTAGAACGTTGTTATGTTTTTCTTTTTTTCACAAATAAATATCTTAATAAAGAAAAAAAATATATTATCGTATCCGTCGAAATATACGAATGCCCTGAATAAACGAATGATTTAATTTATAACCCGGAATGATATAAGGATTCTACCGATACCGTACATTTAAATTTGTGCATTTAAAAGGTACGGTGAAATAAAAAAACTCGCATACATATACGAACCTTGAAAACATTACACCGTTTTAGGCAGTAGTGTAAAAAATAAATTATTTACTATAATATCAAAAAGATTAAGAGACTTCTATCTGTTCAAGTTGGATCGATAACCATATAACTTACCTAGCAACAAGTTTGGATAAACTTCCGAAACCGAGAACCGAATTATGTCATAATATTTGGTACAGATATTAAATAGTTTTATCTATATACGTAACCCAAAATTAATTTCAGCCACAAATTTATTTTAATTATTTGAATATTAATACCTCGCTGAACTTCATTTAATATCTTTGTGCATGTTAAAGTGAATCAAGTATTTATTGATTTGGTTTTCATAGAATCAATCGTTCATTGATACCTATACATTAATGAAAGATGATCACCATTTTTAATTTTGACAGTTACAAATACCCTTCGAAAGGCGATTTCGTATGGCGTTCGAGTTACATGAAACAATTAGCTGCGTGCGACAAATTAATTACTGCAAGTAAAGCGTTATATAGGTATTCGACGAGAGTGCTAGTGACCGGACATTTACCGCAATAAAGAGATTTATAACACGTCCAAACTTATTATACTGCACTAAAGAACAATAACATAAAATAATGGTCCATGGACAATCCGATGCAAGAAATATTAATATTTTCTTACATCAAACTAATGCAGATGACCACCGTGGTCGTGTATTGTGTACACCGGTTTTCATGGGTACGCCACTCCGAGGTCTCGGGTTCGATTCCCGGCCGAGTCGATGTAGAAAAGGTTCATTAGTTTTCTATGTTGTCTTGGGTCTGGGTGTATGTGGTATCGTCGTTACTTCTGATTTTCCATAACATAAGTGCTTTAGCTACTTACATTGGGACCAGAGTAATGTATGTGATGTTGTCCAATATTTATTTATTATTATTATTAATGCCACCAATCTTGGGTGTTAAGATGTTATGTCCCTTGTGCCTGCAGTTACCCTGGGTCACTCTTTTTTTCTTACAGATTTATTTTATTATATATATGGATAGATTTATGTTATATTAGGCAATAAACCGAGCAAATCGGCTACATCATCTTAAATGTCACTTCTGTTCCTTAATACACCGCTCTATACCGTCGGTGAGTCGCGTAGGTACCATATTATCTAAAATATGATATAGCTACTGACTTTCTCGTGCCTGTGATTACACTAGTTCACTGACCCTTCAAACTCCATCAAATCAATACAAAATATAACAGAGGCGTGCGGAGATATCATTTTCTAAATTGTCTATTTAATCAATGTAACGATTATTATTAATATATTAAAACTGATTATAAAAATTTCAATTTCGATGGCTGCATCCCAATTTTATTTTAATTTTATTTATATTTTATGGCCGAGAAGGCTCAGTGGTTAGAACGCGTGCATTTTAACCGATGATTTCGGGTTCAAACCCAGGCACCACTGAATTTTCATGTGCTTCATTTGTGCTTATAATTCATCTCGTGCTTGGCGGTGAAGCAAAACATCGTGACGAAACCTGCATGTGTCTAATTTCAACGAAATGCCACATGTGTATTCCACCAACCCGCACTGGAGCAGCGTGGTGGAATGCTCCAAATCCTTCTCCTCAAAGGGACAGGAGGCCTTAGACCGGCAGTGGGAAATTTACAGTTTGTTAATGTAATGTACACGTTATTATAGACGTATGAAGTGAATAGTGTGATATATACTACTAGTTACCGCCCGCAACTACGCTCGCCTTTAGGACAACTCCTAAGGTCTTCCGTTGTCAGGCACGAAAAAGCCTATGTCCTTTTTTGGAGTGCAAGCTTTTTTCATACGAAATTTCATGGTTTGGTCTTGAAAGAGCCACAAACAGACAGATATAATATTAGTGTAGTTTTTTATTAGTCTATTCATAATGAAGGCGCTTGTTATAAAATAGATGTGTTATGTGTGTGTCTGTTGGTTTGTTATACATATAAAACACACATATGCATTTTGTTCATGTTATCACTTATTTTCTTTGAATAAAATCTTATTCTATAGTTTTCATACATACATTCATTCATACATTCATGGTGAAAAACTTATAATTGCTCATTAGCGATATGAAAAGATTTCTTTGATCGTCATAAAATTAAAATCAACGAAGAAAATGGATGTTTTTAAAATTAACTCCGTATTGAGGTTAATGACCTCGTTTGAAATGAAATCAAACAAATGCGACCAAGTATAGAAACAAAATATTGAATCGGATACAGGTAACAAAAACCGAATCTGTTAAAACCCTTCAAATAAATCCTTATTACTCCTTCAAAATCCAGATACGTTAGAGTTGCCGATAACATTAATCGATAAATTGAATTTGACGAGAAGATGTTTTCAAAGAGGTTTTAATTATTCCAAATAATGAAAACCTTTTTCGATAACATCAGGAAATATAAAAGCTCAGGTATTTTAAATTGCGAATACAATTTTCCTTGTGGATTTAAAAAAGGATATAATTAAAATTATAGCTGATTTTAATTCTTCACTAACATAGCGTTTATTTAATATATAATACACTTTTACATAATTTACATAATAAAATCTTGATTGATTTTAAAATATTAAGTTGTCGTGATACCCCATGTGCCTTTCACAAATCGTTTAACGTCATAATATTATTTAAAAAAATAAACTTATGTACTGTCATTATTTTTATACGTCATAGCTGAGAACGCGCCGAAAAATAGTGGCCAGCTGTAAACCTTGATCACACTGGGCCTATAGGGCCCTGACCCACTGGGTCAAAATACATTGACGCGGTAACTGCGCGCTACCGTTGAGGACATGTCCGGGCAAGGAGGTATGCCTCGATGCCCGTATCCCGCTTGGCCTAGGACAAGCAGGAAGAACCAACACACAAAGCCTTGTTTAAGTACACGCAAATTAGTAAGGTAATATGACGTTTGACGCATGTATGTCAAGTGTAGCTTGTTTCTTTCGATATGTAAATAATCCAAGGTATTTTCTGATTTTGATAATTTTGTACAAAAAAACGAACGAACGAAGCTAATTTCGGTCATATTCGAGTGAATACAGTAAACGTGTATTATAAATAAATTGTCAAGTATTCTTAAACAATATTTCCTTACCCTGATGAGAGACTCAAGCTACATAATCTTTACCCCAGTCTTTTAATTAAACGGTCGCTTAAAAACAAATTAATAGTCGCTTATGCATATCGTCTTTTATTTAAAGATAATGTCTAATGGCTTTATTTGAACAATATTTTCTATTGACGAGTTCACATTCAGATGAGTGATACAATAAACTAATATAATATAATGTGAAAGTGAGTTTGTTTTTACGCTTAACTACTCAACCTATTATCATGAAATTGTACATGCTCGTTTTTAAGGGTACAGAAAAAGTTATACGGAACCTTTCCCTCCCAATCGCGATCGAAAACTAGTACTTGAAAAATACGTGTTACATTTAACGATTTTCACTGGTACACTATCCTCACACTCACGCTACAAATACCGAGATATATAATAGAAATGCAAATACCGCAACCCTCCGTGTGGTCTAAACAAATATTTGTCCCGGTTCAAGCTGACTATACAAATATTTGTAATAAATACGTGCCAAACTTAACGGCTCCCAGTGCGATGTTGTGGTTCCGGAAACAAAGAGCACGAGCGACGGGCAATGTTTATAAAAAAAGGTTAAGGTTTTATATGCACTAAAAAAACTGTATAAAGTTTTTCAAGCCTAATTAATGTTTGACGCTTCACATAGCATAAATAGGCGTTAGGCATATTTCACATGATATAAATATGTTCATTTACTAATAATGAATATAATTATAGCAGCATGGAATTAAAGCTTGTCACATCAACAATATTCTCAAAACTTCCTCTAATTTACGCTGCATCTTCTGTTATATGTCTTATGTATATTGGTTTAGTGCATTTATTTTTTTGTTAATTATTATACAAAATACATAGTTTATTAAAAGCCCTTACAAATTATGTTTTTTATTATTATACTCGTAGTCAGTTAATAAAGATAAAATAAATACCGATTTTTGGAAAAAATAGGGGAAAGCTGGAGTCTTGGGTGAACCTTCCTTTTATGGTTCTAAACAAAATCCCAAAACTACCCATTGATCCATGTGCCGCAAAGAAAGTTATCCAGGTCAAAGGTCGTAACAAACAGTTTTTCGCAATTATATCGTAAACGATCATAATTATGAAAAAAAATGTAGGTATTAAATTTGAAGCTCATAAAATTTCCAATAAAAAAGATTATATCACATTTTCTCGGGAAGCCAACCGTTTTCAAGAAAATTTAATTTCCCTAATTTTTCCGTAGTGCAATGTCTTTATTCGCTGGACTATTGGTGGTAGGGTTTTGTGCAAGCCTGTCGTGGTAGGTACCATCCACTCATCATATATTATCGCCAAATTAGCAATAGGATTGTGTTGTTTCGTTTTGAAGGATGTGTGAGCCTGTGCGACTACAGGCACAACGGACATAACATCTCAGGTCCCAAGGTTGGTGGCGCATTGGCGATGTAATGAATCGCTAATATTTCTGAGAACGCTCAGGTCTATTGGCACTGATGACTTTTTACTATCAGATAAACCGTTTGCCTACCTATGCTATTAAAACTGTCGCAAAGGAGTTTGAAATTCGGTACCGAATACAATCAATTGTATATTACATTTGAAAACATT
Source organism: Vanessa atalanta (assembly GCF_905147765.1). Taxonomy (NCBI): domain Eukaryota; kingdom Metazoa; phylum Arthropoda; class Insecta; order Lepidoptera; family Nymphalidae; genus Vanessa; species Vanessa atalanta. Next base: position 1,989,851 of record NC_061885.1, read on the forward strand.
AATTAAAAAAACGATCGAGTAATTTTTTTATTTCTTAAAACAGAAAGCAGAGAGCAGATTTTCCCAATTTTCTGAATATAATAATGTTATGTTATAAGCCAAAAAATATCTATGTTTCGATACAATAAGAAGCCTATATGATCTAAATTGTTCGAACCGTTCTCTTGTAAAGTGTCCTATTATAATATCAAGGGCGAGCAATATTTAAAGATCTTATATTTTCAAGTAAACGACGTTGGTCAACTTTATTTTATTGCCGTTCCGCAATAAAATTGACCATTACGTACCTGAGAGGAAAACGACATGACCGGAGTACATTATTCGAAACTAGTGGGTCTCCCGCGAAACTTCGCGTTTATTTAGGAATTTCGAAACATATGACAGGTTTTTTTTTTTTTCATTTCATTGTAAGCTGCAAGACACTCATCTACATTGGCACCAAAATGATGAAACCAAAATCAAATAGTATACATTTAGAATTGGGGTTTGTCGATAATTATTTACTTTAATATTGTATATACATACATATATATATATATATATATATATATCATAATCAGACTACGCGTAGAGGAAAACTTACTCGATTCAGAAACTGAGATGGATAAAATGATTATATCTTATCTGAAGATTGGGAGTTCAAACTTACAGTAAGTCAAGAACAAGTATGTTTGATGTATCTGAGATTTCATGTACATAATCTGTGTTTAAAATTCATCTTGCATACATTGATTAAGTAATTACAAGAAAACCAGCGTGAGTTGGATGAAATTCTGCCAAACCACCTTGTAGCAATGTGGTGGATTGATTCCCACTTTCTCATCGATAAGCCTTCTCTTTTAATTCCTTAAAAATTTTGAAAAAAAAAAGTCTAAAATATTAGCAGTGTTTTATTGTTTCTAAGAAGGCAGACAAGCAAACGGCTTTTCTGATGACAAGTGGTTAGAAATATCGAAATAATATTTTTTAAAGAGTATTATTATTTTTAAGCACAATTTTAAGATTATCCGATCCTAAATACAACAAGAACATGAAATTTCAGTGGTGGCTGGTTTTGAATCCGTAATCGGTTAAGTACGCGTTCTAATCACTAAGCCATCTCGGCTCTTTACCTGTATATAACATCTGATTCCAATGTCATGATATTAATTACATAGCTACTCTAAGGTTTTCAGGTAACTTAATATTATGAAATTTATATAAATAATTTATTCTGTAAAACTTGGAATTACTAAGATCGTATTACATTTTTTTATAGTTTATATTTATTATTTTTTAAATATCAGGCACCGTCGCTTGATTAATTAGTTAACTATATTTAAAAAAAACTTAAGTATGTCTGGTACAAGTCAGCACATTTAATGGTAATATAAATAACTATATTTAAACGGTAAAACTGTACGAAGCCAAGCTCGCTTATATACCTGATATAATATATACTTAATTTAAGACATAGGTAGGCGGACGGTAAAAAAGAACCACCTCATTATGGTAAGGTAAGGTAAGAGGTAAGTTGACATTGGCGCTTTAAAAGTTTAACCATTCCTTACATCGACAATACGCCACAAACTTAGGGAGCTAAAATATTATGTACTTGTAGTTACACAGGCTCACAAGCCCTTTAAATTTAAACACTGCAGTACTAAGTATTGCTGGTCGGCGAAAGAATAAATGATTAGTGGTACCTACCAAGGCGGGCTTGCACAAAGCCCTACCACCAAGTGAATACATATGAAGATACATAATATATAAATATATGGTAATTTATACTAATTGATTAACTTCTATGAAGTCTAAAGTTGGCTTATTTTCCAGTCGCTGGGTAGGTTCTGAATTACAAAAGGACGAGAAAAGTTTAAATTCGGTAGATTTGTACAGTTTAGTGTCATTAATATTCTGAGATTGGACTCTTTTTTGCGAGAAAATTTGTTTTTATCTATATAAGAGTAGACTAGGTTCTCCCGAGGGGAACCCGTGACGCTCACTGAGGAGACGGAGTTTGTATCGCTGGCTTTTTAATGCGTATTGCTAGCGCTAGGGTATACTAGACCTTCTAGGCACTGGCGTGTACTACACCTCCTCCGCTTTTTATGGGGGAAATGAGACCACTTTTCGAACAAGACAAAAGCAATTTTGCGTTCGAGATGTGCTCACTATACTTAAAACTCGAAAAACAATAAAAAGTTTATGTTTTTTTTAATTTTAATCAGTCTAATTAATAAATAGTCTTCTGAATCAGAAACCATGAACCAACGGAATTAACAAATATGACAATATTCTTCGAACGATAACATGAAACGTGTTCACATATTCTCGACCTTAATTAAAATAATTAGGCACCGGTGACGTACCTTCTACAATTTCCATAATAATTTTCGCAGTATTTTCGTACATCAAAAGCTACTAACTACTCATTATAAATTAATATATTTCCCTCATAAAATGACAAATATACTAAAATAATGTATTTTGCTACGAAATTTGACCAAAATAATTTTTAAACTCATTTTTATTTTATTGTTTCCTCTTCTTCGTCTTATTTTTCACTGACCATTCAAAAATAAATAGTAGCCAGTGTAAATAAACATTACGTATTCTCATATTAAATGCACTGTAACTCTAAACCCAACTACCGGCACAGAGGACATAACATCTTAGTTCCAAAAGTTGGTGGTGCGTTATCGATGTGAGGAATGATTAAGAATTACGGCACTAATGCCTTGAAGTAGTGACCACTTCCCATCAGGTAGTTCATTTTCCCATCCGTCTATGGATGCTATAAAATTTGATAAATTTAAATACAGTTTTACCTAGTCAAGTACTAGTAATTTTGAATTGGGAAGTGTTACCACGAACAGTGTATTAATCCAGCAAATGAGCAAACAATTTTTTTTCATACATATATAAGACGTGAATAAATGTGTTTGTATTTGATGTGTTCATGGATCGTTTGTCCGATTGAGTCAAAACTTTGTACAGTTGTTGGCACGTAAGTGAAGGTTTCGGTCATAATATAATCAAAGTGAAATAGATATCCCGTCATTCACACAGAATATCTTCTAAAAACTAGTTTAAAGAACTAGTTATCAGGTGTAATAATAGACTTCTACGTCGTTTTGTTTATCAATATTATCTTTTCTTGTGAAAATGATATGTAGTTGTGACAGTTCTTTGAATTCGAAGCGTATTTCGTTTATAATGTTGAGCGTGTTTAGATAAAATTCCCTTTGAACTTTTATTCAATAGATCCCTTTGTGATATTTTTTTTTTTTTAATTAATTTAAAACATTATGATAGCTTGTTTAAAAGAACATACATCTTGTTCTTTTTGCTTTTTAAAAGTAGCATGTTTCAATTATAACCAGTTATAATGTAGAATGACTGACACTGAATGACATCGTATAGTGTGACTTGTTTAACATATTAACCCCTTCTTAACTATTCTGATAAAAACTTCATCGAAAACTAGCTAACAATAAAACTGCTTTTTTAATTTTGGTTTGTATTCTAATTATAAATTATTCTCATGTCAAAATTAATGTAGACTGTAATTAAATAAATGTTACGTATAACATTTATTTTAGCACATTACATATCAAGATATTAAAAATTATATAAAAAATCAAGACAACAATAAAGCTATTCTGAAAGAATAAACTCGAAACTTGTCACCGAACACGATCGTGAAATGTCAGAAAATGATATTATATGACATTTACTATAATAATAGTTATAACATTCGACGGAACCGCGCATCAAAATAGAGCATCACAATGAGTTGGTTTTCAATATTTCACGACGTTTTACAGAATATAAAGGCAGAAATTTGACTCCAATACGATGTGTAAGAGTGTATACTATACTATGTATTTTTCAGCTTCATTGGATTGGATGGAAATAAAGATGTATTGGAGATTTCCACAAGTCGGACCGACATATTTTTTTTTGGGGTTTTCTATCTAAGAATTCTTAGTAACCGCCATAGTCTCAGTAGACTGGAATATGGAATTATACACACTCCCGTGACGTAAAGTACGTTGGTCCTGTAATTCCAAAACTCCATTCGGTCGTGTAATTATTTCTCTATAATTAATTCACACTTACTTAATAAAATTAAAATGGCTGACTGGTATACACACGTAATGTTGTCTTAGATTTTCGCGATTATTACACATTGAAATAAAACTAGTTTTTTAATCCCGTAAATCCCGTAAAACACCGTTTAGACCGTGTGTATACCATTGAAATAAAACTAGTTTTCTAACGGATTTAATCGCGTATATTAATTATTTTATTTTATTTTAACATCCCGACGTTTCGAGCACTTTGCAGTCTGCCCGTGACCACGAACACTATAGTTTTATTTCAATGGTATACACACGGTCTAAACGGTGTTTTACGGGATACAATATCACACAGGTATGCGTAAGGGAACGTAGATGAACACTCAGAAATGACTTTTTCATAATTAATATCCTAAGGGGGTTAAATGGGAGATGTAAGCTTATATTTCCATTGAAGCTTCTGACATTGGAAATATCGGTAAATAAAAAAGACAAATAGTGCATTGTGTAAGTTGAAAAATTCATCACCTAAAAGCGCGTGAGTTTGCTCGAAACTTTGTATGGAAGTTCGTCATTTTTTAAACTTAAAATTATGGTGATTGCTCTGTTTATGCATAAGAGACAGCTGCTACAGCAATTTTGAAAATTTTACAATATGGATTGGGGATCACAATATTTGTATTATGTAAATCAGTTCTTAAGCTATTTTTAAGTAAAATACAGTCGTTCCAACGCTTCTGAAAATACATATCACACGGTTATTAATATATTAATACTACTGGTATTTGCTTATTGAGAAAATTTTAATAATTACTCAACATAAGGTTGCTTTAAACGTTTGAATATCGTGGAGTTAGTATTTGTTGATATTCAGGCAGAATATAAATAAAGAAAAATTTATTGTCATATGTATTTAAATTTTCCACTCGGGTCTTATCGGTAGACTGTAGTGTGACTGACAATAAGGTACGTAAATAAGCGAACTACTGGGCTAAGGTCTCCTTTTGAGGAGAAAGTTTGGAGCTAATTTCAACATGCAGCTTCATAGCGGTTTGGTGGATAAACGTGTTCTATGAGTTTTATTGAAATTAGACTAAGTTTCATCACAATATTTTCCTTCAACGCCGAGGATATTAAAATCTTGCGTTCTAACCACTGGGTTATCTCGACTCATAATTTTGAATAAAGTATACTTTTATATTGATGCTTATATCAAATTCATCCTAAATCTGTTCATCGGTTCAGCTGATAAATCGCAAAGGACAGACAAAGTTCACATTTATGACATTTAAATATGAATTGTGTCTGATTTTATATTATATTAGCTTGAAGTAAGCTATGAAATATCTTCGCAACTTGAATTCAGTTTTGATAAAGACCGTTTGTAATATCAATGTTCAGAAAAGATGAGATTCGATTCGTCGGTGGTATTTGCGTGAAGGGAATCACACAATTGAATTCAACTCGTATGATACGAATACATCAAATATCAGACGCAGATTGTTCACAAAATACGTTGCAGGCGAAATTAAGGCAGTCAATGTCAATTCAAACTGTGTGACTTGAATGTTACGTTGGTAAATTAAATTGGCACACAAAATTTCGTCTCAAAGAAGCTGTAAGTGGGTAGCGGTAGAATAAGGGAGCGAGGATCTACCACCAAGTATTTCATTTAAATAGATGCTCCACGCGATCATAAAATCTTGAAACTTTGTTCGTGGTTAGACATTTTAATTTGGATCGTTTTAATATTAATCTCATTATTGTGTTTAACGAGTGCTTAATACAATTAAATAATGTCAATGGTTTTGCATAAAAAAAACAATTCTTATTATTATTATCTTTCATAATTATTAACTATTCAATTGTATATATTCGCTTTTTAAGCCCAGCTGGGTAACAACCACACAGACATCAGATATTCTACTGCAAAACAGCACACATTAACAGCCTGTAATAAAAAGAAGGTTATGGAGCATATTCCACCACGCTGCTCCAATGCAGGTCGGTGGATACACATGCGGCAGAATTTCGTTGAAATCAGACTTTTGATTTTTCAAAAATGATAAGTTATATTGTAGATAAGTTTATCTAAACTTATATCTCAAGATTCCCTTTCCACAGAGAACAAGTTTATTTATTGCTCAAACAAACTTTGAAGTGCTTGTCAAACTTCAGATCCAAAGTCATAAATATTTTATTTTTAATTATTGTAACATTTGAGTTACAAAAACGTAAAATAATGTTGTATACAAAAAGTACTTGGCTGAAGTTGGAAGTAATTTATATCACGGAACCGTTTGACGATGTTTTTAAATATCATAAACATTTTATCACTAACTTTTAGTAGTGTTTAAGAAGAGAGTAAATATTTTAAGGCATTTACCTTTCGTTGTCGTCGGGATCTTTTTATTAGAGTGTGTATACTTACAGTTGTATTACAATATGTTTTCAACAATATTTTGTATATTCATGATAATATACACCATTGTATAGACACGAGGAGGAAAGGTAAACTAATAACACCTCGTTTTCGGCTTTGCGAAGTTAATATATCCTTCCTGGGGCACGGTATTCGTTTCTATAATAAGATTCCACGATTATTTTTAACTGAAATGAAATAATTTAAAGCTCTTGTCAAAAAGACATTGATTAATGAGGCATTTTACTCAATACAAGATTTTATCAAAGATAGAAAAGCGTGGACTTATTATTTATTTATTTCTATACATATTTATTTAATTGTACTTTAATTGTATTATATATGACGGGCCACTGTGTTTTGAGAGTGTCAAGAAACGAAAAAAAAGTGATAATGACATTTTTGACAGTAACATTGGATATAGTGCGGTTTGACGTTTCTTCACTCTGACGCAACTTCAGGCTCTTTTGTGTAATGCATTTCGCGTAAACAAGACGTGTCTGGTGGAGCGTCGTCACTTTATTATAATATCGAAAGTACTGATTGTATTACTGTTATATTGTAAAACCTTCCAACACGTAGTTTTAATTCTCCTCGCCCGCCTACCCACGATCGCTTGGCAGCCACAGATGGATACAGAAAACAATGATAATGACAATGTGTCGTTATATATATTTAATTGTACACTTTACGGACATACTCCGTAATTAAAATGGTGGAGGAGTAACTACTGAATTTCTTGCTGGATTTATTCGAACCAGCTTTAAATTTAATTCAATACTGTAACATAGCGATTCAAAAGTGATTTTATGAACCTACTTGAATTAACAACATTTTAATTTTGCTTGTTTTATCGTATTTTATATCAAAGGTTGTATAATAATTTGGTTTTTATATTTAATTTATATTTTATAGAAATATTGTTATTTTCTTAAGATAAAAGATGATTCAAAATGATTAGTTTTTGAACACACATAATATTTGGCTACGTTGGCTTTATAAATATAATAATAGTATTCCTACTTTTAAATAAAAAAAATCTCTCAAATCGGTTATCACTGAGAATTGAAACGATACATTCGAATACAGTAGATCTATTCTAAAAGGAACTCGGAACTCACCGAAGAAGACGAGCGTGAAATTTCAGGACGTGATATACACAATGAATATTATAATAAATCAAATGATAGAATACACGTATCTGAAAAATCTAAATGGCGTATCATCGTACGTCACTTTACATAATTTCACGAGTGAGATACGAAGTGAATTGTCAAGATTAAAAATAATCCCTAGGGTTGTACGTCTATGCTAAGTATCAACGAAACAAAAGCTATGAAACTAATATATCATACGAAAAGTTATATGGCCATACTACAATTATATTTAGTTTTTATCATTAAATTATATTATTAACATATCACATATCAACATATCAACTATACTACTTGAGCTGTCAAATATTTATATTTATATTATGTAAGATACATTTTATGTTCTATGTATGTCTATGTTTTATGTGCGATTTTAAAAAAGACTTCATTCGTACCACCGAGACGGCTCAAATTTCAAGGTGGAGTCCTGCACTCGCCCCTCGGTGACGCTGTAAAGGCCAGTGAGGTAAAACAATTAGACGGACAGAAATAAATCTCTCTTTCATTCAATGAAATTCGATCCTTAAACCGTTTTTCACGTAATTCAATAGATCAAAGGATCCAAAATATTTCATGTTTGTATAAAATAGTATTTTACTGTAATTTTTTTTTTAAATAAATATTATAGTTGAATTTAATATATTTAATATTATTATTCATAATGTTTTGTTTTCAGGAACGTTTAAAGATAATTATTTTAACATGGCTTTACATTAACATCTCTTTGATGTCAAAAACAGATTATATTTTAATAAATATTTGAAATGAATGTCAGATTTGAAATATGTAAGAACATAAGATGTCTAAGGATTAAACCGAAAAGTCAAAATGACTTAAATTTGACGTTTATCGTATAAATCTGTGCTACTCGTACTAAAATAAAGTTGAAGGCTAATCCTGTTTTTTTTTTTGTTTGAACGCGCTAATCTAATGATTTGAAAAATTCTTAAGGAAAGTTAGAATGTTCATTCATTCAACGCACCTGCAACCCCCTTGTTGTTGCAGATGTCCATGGGCGGTGGTAATCACTTTCTATCAGGTGAGCCTCCTGCTCGTTTGCCCCCTATAATATATATTAAAAAAAAAACTTTGCTCACAGGACCTGAGCAATAACGTTTAACACGAGGGAAACTGCACGAAGCAGCTAGTTCAACAGTATTGAAAATAGAATAAGCGTGGGTTTACGATACAAATGTAGGTAGGTAAAATATTAGCTTGCTATTATAGAAATGTTTAAAAATAAACTCGTAGTTCACGATATATTAAAAAAAAAACCTTTATAGTATTTTATATTAAAAGTGTCGTAGATTTTATTTCTAATCGCCTTATGGATTATGCTACATTTAACTAAAACATTCTCACTTAACTTGAGATACATTTAATTTAATTATGGTTCATGACGATTCAAAAACTATTGTATAAAATACTGAAATAAAGGATATTTTGATTTGGTCTGATTTGAATAATGTAAATTAAAATAACAAAAAACATTTAATAAATGCATTTAATACACAAAGCAACGTAACAAAATGGCGGCGTTCATTCGCAGTAATAGCCTTTATTGGCGGTAACGCAGCAATCCGATATCTGTCACAGACACAAAATGTCGATCGCGTTACAGATAAAATATTTAATCATATATTACACATCGCTTTATTTGGAAGAATGATGATTACACGAGCTGGGGAGGTGATTGATTACTTTGCAATATAATCAATATATTTGTATTGTAGTATTTTTACGATCGATTATATGACAGACACGTATTTCTTTTTTCATACTATCTATAGTTTATATAATAATAAAAAAAAATGTTCGTAATCGATAAACTCTGACAACTAAATCAATTTTAACAATTTTAATTTAAAATTTTACTAACAAGGAATAACATGGGCTTTATCAGTAATAATAAGATTTCAATGTGAAATTACGTTATTTAAAATAAGAAAAAGTACTACCGAACTGATAAATCTAAGCACACATACGAGCACATACGAGCACATACATACGTATGTGGCTTTACAGTCAGAAACTGAATTCCATGCAGGCGAAGTGAGGATATTTTATAATATAAAAAAATTTATTTAACATATCAAATTACGCAAACACATTCAACAAGAACATAGTTCCATTTTTAAATAGTCTATCTACGATAAATAAATAAGAATGCAATCAATAATGTGTGAATAAAATGAACTGTCAGTTGAGAACAAATTTTTCTAAAGAATAATAGGGTGTTGCTAGAACATCGTAAAGGGTTATTACTTTCATAACCGTTTGTGTGTACGTGCCCTTATCTCAGTATATTGAGTAAACGTGACAAAGCAAAATGAATTATGCATTAAAGAAAACAAACGAAAAATATTACAGAATAGTAATTTCGCAAAAATACATTTTTATTTTATTCAAAGGTATTGTTGACTTGCAAATCAGCTGATGGTAATTGGTATTGCATTTGGAATTGATACTGTATTGCTCATAGATATTGGCACTGTAGGCGAATTATTACATTTATTTAGTTTATTTTATTTATTACACTTTACATAAACATAATATAATATTTTATTTAATATTTATTTATGTATTAATATTATAAACATCTTACACATTTCACCAATACATACATACACATTATAATTTATATTAAATAATAAAATATATATAAATAATTAATTCACAAGCATACTCGGGCGAAACCCGTAGTATACGGCGTTCGGATATCATTCTCCGACTACCGACTACTGCGGAACAAGTAGTCACATACTTAGTCGGCTTTAACGTTCGATGCGATTTGCTTTGTTTTCTCATTACTTTATATTTCCTGAGTTCCTAAGTTTTGTGTTGTGCTATATTTCTATGTGTGACTGTCTATATTCTATTCTGTCTATCTTCTATTGACCTTTTGAACTTTCTTGTGTGTTTTGTGAACTGTGACTAATATACGTGTACTGGACTGTTAGCGTGAGTACTTTTATTTCTTCTGTATACGTGTTTACACACATCTACCACAAACTGGTGACCCCGCCGTTCACGCTTATTTAGAAGATGAGTAGCGACAGTGATTCACACGCTTCGCAAGTGAATACGCGTCCACGCCGCGTTAAGAAGATGGAGCGCGTTGAGTTGGAAAGCACGGATGCTCCTACCCTCACACTTGCTTCTGCACAATTCAGGACACCACCTTTCTGGCCAGAGAAGCCTGCAATATGGTTTGCACAGGTGGAAAGTCAATTTAAATTATTATCGATCACGGATGACGCAACAAAATTTTACCACATTTTGGCGAACTTAGATAGAAGTTACGCTGCCGAAGTCGAAGATATAATAATTGGTCCCCCGGATTATAAGCGTCTTAAAACCGAACTAATTAAACGGTTATCGGTGTCTCGAGAAAATAATGTTAAACAGCTGCTGACACACGAGCAGCTCGGCAATCGCAAACCTTCGCAATTTCTTCGGCACCTTCAACATTTGGCTGGACCCAATATCCCCGAAGATTTCATTCGAACAATTTGGACAAGTCGTTTGCCAACGGAGATGCAACCAATTATCGCATCTCAACCAACGCTAACACTCGATGCTATAGCAGAGCTTGCGGACAGAATACATGACATCGCGGCACCCACCCGCCAAGTAGCGGCAACATCTTCTTCAACGCCTATTGAACTGTTGACGAAACAAGTTGCTGAGTTGACCAGACAGGTCAGCGCTCTCACAGCTAAGGTCAATCAGCGATCACGATCCAGAGAACGCGGCCGTGGTAACGGAAGACGACGTAGTCGATCCCAATCACGTAGGTCTGACTCGTGTCATCGTCGGTACCCTCTTTGCTGGTACCACAGTAAATACGGCGTCAAAGCTAGTAACTGCATCAAGCCCTGCGACTTCACATCGGGAAACGCTTCAAGCAATCGGTAATGGCGACTAACGATTGCGGGAGTTCGACGGGTCGCCTCTTCATCACAGATCACGGTACCAAAAAACAATTTTTAGTAGATACTGGTAGTGATATTTGTGTATATCCAGTTAGTGCAATTAGTGAACGTCGTTATAAGACATCATTCCAACTGAGCGCCGCTAACGGCTCAGCTATAGATACTTATGGTTATATAAATTTAACTTTAAATATTGGTTTACGTCGTAATCTTCCATGGCGATTTATTGTAGCTGACGTAACCAAAGCCATAATCGGAGTCGATTTTCTGTCTCATTACCGACTCGTTGTTGATATTAGTAATCGCAAATTAATAGATAGTTTGACTAATATTAGCACTGTAGCTTCTATAGATAAATCGCATAATCTTGTAACGAGCGTTAAAGTAACGACTGGCGGTGATAGTCTTTATCATAATATTTTATCGGAATTTCCAGATATAATCCGTCCCGCCGGTACTCCGGGTGTAGTCAAACACCACACTAAACACCACATTCGCACTACACCAGGTCCACCAGTGTCCTGTTCTCCTAGGAGGCTAGCCCCCGAGAAATCAAAAATCGCTAAACACGAGTTTGAAGCGATGTTGGCGAACGGCACCGCTCGTCCTTCCGACAGTCCTTGGGCGTCGCCACTCCACTTCGTATCCAAGAAGGACAACGGTTGGCGTCCCTGTGGCGATTACAGGCTACTGAATGCCAGGACCATACCTGATAAGTACCCCATACGCCACATACACGATTTTTCTCACAACTTGTCTGGTTGTAAGTATTTTTCAGTCATCGATTTAGTGAAAGCTTATAACCAGATCCCAGTTGCCGAGGAAGATATACCCAAGACCGCAATTACAACTCCATTCGGTCTATACGAATTTCCCTTCATGACGTTTGGGTTAAGGAATGCCGGTCAGACCTTTCAAAGGTTCGTAGACGAACTGACGCGTGGACTTGACTTTTGCTATCCTTACCTTGATGACTTTCTAGTCTTTTCCAGGACCCAGGAAGAGCACAAGGACCACTTGCGTCAACTTTTTACCCGTATGCAAGATTACGGCGTACTGGTGAATACCGCCAAATGTGTCTTCGGTGCCTCTGAGGTAACATTTCTTGGTTATCATATTTCAGAAAATGGTACCAAGCCCCTGGATAGCAAGGTCAAGGCCATTTCGGAATTTCCTGTCCCGAAAACCGTCAGGGAGCTTCGTCGTTTCTTGGGCATGATTAATTATTATAGACGTTTTGTGCCTAATGCCGCCAAAATTCAAGCTCCTCTGAACGCCTTACTGACCGGATCCGTTAAAGCTTCCCACCCGGTCGTCATAGAGGGAGATTCTCTCAAAGCTTTTGAGAGCTGCAAAGACAGCCTTTGCCAAGCAGCGCTCTTGGCACATCCAAACCCTGATGCAAAGTTAGGACTGGTCACTGACGCCTCTGATACGGCGATAGGTGGCGTCCTCCAGCAATTTCAGGACGGTGCTTGGCAGCCTCTAGCATTTTTCTCACGCAAGTTGAGCCCATCACAGACCAAATACTCTCCCTATGATCGCGAGCTCCTTGCAATATACCAGAGTATTAGGTACTTCCGACACATGCTAGAGGCTAACCACTTTACTGTCTATACTGACCACAAGCCTCTCTGCTACGCTTTCCATGAAAGGAAAAGTAGCTGCAGTCCCCGTCAGTATAGACACTTGGACTTCATCTCGCAGTTCACGACCGACATACGACACATCGCGGGCAAATATAACGTCGTGGCCGACACTCTTTCTCGAGTCGACGAATTGCAGATGCCGGTCGATTTAGAAGTCCTTGCCAAGTACCAAGCCACAGACCCCGATCTGGCTGACACCCTTAAAGGCGACACATCACTTCGTCTTATAAAAATGTCAATACCCGGTAGTCGTACTGAATTGTACTGCGACGTCAGTACACCGACTCCTAGGCCTTTTGTCCCCATTAACCTCCGTCGGCAAATTTTTGATAGTCTGCACTCCCTTAGCCATCCCGGTTCTACAGCTTCAACTAAGCTCGTTGCACAACGCTTCGTATGGCCACTCATGCGCAAGAACTGCCGTCAATGGTCTAAGGCATGTTTGACCTGCCAGCGTACGAAGGTAAGCCGTCACGTGACCTCACCGTTGGGTACACATGCTTTACCTTCAGCGCGATTCAAACATGTCCATATAGACCTGATCGGACCATTACCTCCAGCCAGTGGTTATCGGTACTGTTTGACAGCCGTCGATCGCTTCACGCGATGGCCGGAAGCTGTACCCATAGCCGATATCACTGCTGAAACCGTGGCTAAAGCTTTAGTGTCCTGCTGGTTCTCCCGATTTGGTTGCCCTACTGACATAGTCACCGATCGCGGAAGACAGTTCGAATCAGCCCTGTTCGAACAATTGGCTAAATCCATTGGATTTCAGCATCGCAGGACAACCGCTTACCACCCTCAGTGCAACGGCTTAGTTGAACGCTTTCACCGGCAGCTAAAAGCAGCTATCATTTGTCACGGAGATAGCAATTGGGTTGAGTCACTTCCCCTAGTTCTTCTCGGCATAAGAAGTTCCTTCAAAGAAGACCTCCAGGCTTCATCGGCGGAACTGGTATATGGCGAGCCACTGCGCTTACCTGGCGAATTTTTCGGCCATAATGTCGCAGGCTACACTACCGACATTACCGATTTTTCCGCTCGTATGAAGTCCTTTGCCGAGAAGCTACGTCCAGTCCCAGCACAGCATCACTCCACACGTAAGACCTTCATTTTTAAAGACCTTACCACATGCAGCCACGTATTCCTTAGGGAAGACGCGCTGCGTGGTTCACTGCAACCCGCATACACAGGTCCACATAAGGTTATAAGCAGAGGTGCTAAAACTTTTAAAATAGATTTTAAAGGTAAAGTCGTGACGGTATCGATTGACCGCCTTAAGCCGGCCTATATACTGTCCGACGATTTGTCACAGGACATACCACCGCCCGACCTCGAACTACCAATTCAGCCACGACACCATAGTCCCCCCATAAAAACTACTCGCTCTGGGAGGAAAGTTCACTTTCCAGATTATTATCGTCCGTAGACACGGCCTCTGGAGGGGAGTAATGTAGGCGAATTATTACATTTATTTAGTTTATTTTATTTATTACACTTTACATAAACATAATATAATATTTTATTTAATATTTATTTATGTATTAATATTATAAACATCTTACACATTTCACCAATACATACATACACATTATAATTTATATTAAATAATAAAATATATATAAATAATTAATTCACAAGCATACTCGGGCGAAACCCGTAGTATACGGCGTTCGGATATCATTCTCCGACTACCGACTACTGCGGAACAAGTAGTCACATACTTAGTCGGCTTTAACGTTCGATGCGATTTGCTTTGTTTTCTCATTACTTTATATTTCCTGAGTTCCTAAGTTTTGTGTTGTGCTATATTTCTATGTGTGACTGTCTATATTCTATTCTGTCTATCTTCTATTGACCTTTTGAACTTTCTTGTGTGTTTTGTGAACTGTGACTAATATACGTGTACTGGACTGTTAGCGTGAGTACTTTTATTTCTTCTGTATACGTGTTTACACACATCTACCACAGCACTATGAGAAATTTTAACGATCGCTTATATCACCAACGTGCAACCAATGTTGGGAACTAAAAGCTATATCCCTTGTGCCTGTTACATTGGCTCACTTACCTTTCAAACCAGAACATAGCGATACTCAGGTATTGCGTTTTGGAATATTTTGTGATCTAAAGAGACGTGCACAAAATCCTACTACCAAAAAAAAATGGCACGCTTATAATATTGATTCAAAATAGTTAACCGCCATCTTATATATTTGTTGGTTTTTATTATAATATTAAAATCTAGTCACACATTTATCGAAAAAGGAATTATTAAATATTCAAATATAAATTAAGTACATCTTAATTATGAACGTATTTTAAAAAGGAATAATCCTCATTATAATACTTCCGATTTTAAGCCACTTTTCTTAACTCAAGTGCAAAATAATAATCTACTTAGTACCCTTACATTTGTAAGTCAGAAATAAAACAGATGACGTTCGTATGCAGCGTGTACACGGGTAGCTGCGGATGATAGCTCATACATCTTGTTATGATCGCATACCCTGCAACGAATAGGTGATTTTATGCTTCAGTTATTTGTCATCTTCATAAATGCTGAAAATACGTTTTTTTCCGGATATTGGTCTGATTGGAATATTCAATTAGAAAAACATTTGGTTGTTACAATGTACGAACGAATAATAAAGGGATATTTTTTATGTACACGAACGCTTAAATATCTATACATAAGATGCATGACCATACCAAGGAGCCCACTTGGTTTTGGGCACTATATGTCCTATTCATTCTTGCCTTAAATGTTCTATGATATAGAAAATCATATGGCTTAATTAAATGTAATTCAAGTATTAATATTTTTAATTGATTTTCATTTTAGGACAATGTCTATACGAAAAAGTCATTTTAATCAGGGGCTCATTCCCCAGTCTGCCTTTCAGTTTGTATCCTAAATTAATAAAAACCCAAGAAAAGTATTTCAAATCATATAATATATATATCAATGTATGCTAAGAACTTGAGGATACACGTCTTGATCGCAGAAGATACTTGACCCTATTCCAAAATAAATTCTCCGATTTATATTTAGGAACAACGAATTCAAGATTGAATCAGGAAGTGCCGATTGTGGTGGCAATAACATTAGCACAGCGGTCAATCGCTTTTTGAGATATTTACGAAAATCTTATTCGAGTGATACTAAAAATTGAAAGAGTGTCTAATTTAAAACTGCTGTCTCTTTTTAGCGTGTTAATTTATCGTGTGTAATAAAGCGACAGGTGACTTGCAATTTTACATACAATTTTCGTGTCGATTTTGTTCATTTTATTTGATTTATTTTAATTATAAACGTCAAGAACAGCGATTGAACTTTTATCAACCTTTTATACCGTGAAATTTTAATATCTAAATAAATTACATTTATGAGTTTAGTTTATATTTAAAAATGTACAAAAATATAGTCTTGAGTATACATACATATTACTATATCTATTGTGGAGATGGGCCATGTTTTTGTTTTGTGCTGTGTGCTTATGTAATATATTGTGAACCCTTAAAAATTAGAGTAAATTATGTTTAATGACTCATCTCACACTAGTGGTGTGTAGGAATAAACTTCATAATTACTCGTTAATGGGATTGAAGGCTTTTGCGTAAGAATCGAACTTTTGGAGTATGTTACTTAACACTATATTGGATTAATTGCCTCGTTCGTTTAATGGCAAGAATAAAAATTTACAGGCTTGCGATCGAACCTATAAGGTTATTGGGTTTCTCTGTTAAGGATTCTCTAAAGTAGCTCGGGGTTTCGAACTTGGAAGTTAACACTCTCGCTTACCGAAGTTCAAGCAAAACTGGAGTTCCCGCGCTTGAACTCATTCCGGTCATCGGATTATAAGTGATCAACTATTTGCGAACATTCGTGCTTTCAAATATCTCTTGCGTAGTATCTGTTGATCTAGATCAATAATGACCAGACGTTATTTTTTTTTAATATTTATCTGAACACTACTAAACCGTGTTGTATACTAAGTAATTCCATATCGTAGTTTCACCCGCTCTACGTCTTGTCTATTGACGTGACAAGTGAAATATAAAATTACATAGGTCATTAGTATAATTACATAAAATAAACTTCTGAAACTTAATAAGAATACTTAATGCTATTACCAAATAATATTTTTCAACCTTTAAAGTGTTCAGATTTACATAAACATATGTGATTAATTAATGTTAATTGTTTCGTTTATATTTATCGCCAAGTGTCAGTGCATGCTGAGACTACCTGTAATAATTAGAGCATCATCATCCTCCTGCCCTTATCTCAATTTACTTGGGGTCGACGCAGCATGTCTTCTTTTCCATACTTCCCTATCTGACGTTATCTCACAAGTAACATTCTTTCCAGCCATATCATCTTCCACACAATCCATCCATCTTTTCATTGGTCGTCCCCCTTCCTCTATATCCGTGTAATCTCTGTTTCAATTTGCATTCCAACGTTTGGAACTGACGCGTATTCGGTTATTGAGATGCGAATATCGACAACACAACTAGTCGGCTGTCTGTTTGTTTGTATTGAATGTTTCCTATGTAATATGGATCGTTGTTTATTTCTCTTTGATGGACAAGTTTATTGTTTCAAATGTAAGTGAAGTTTGACAATGTTGACGTCACTCAGTGAAATGAAACAATTTGAAGACTTTTTACTTGGTGGAAGGGATTTAAAGTCCGCCTGGGTAAGTAATATTCAACAAATATTCTATCGTCAAACAGCGATCATTATTATTGTTGTGTTCTATTTTGAACGGTTAGAGAAACAGTGGAACTAAGATGTTCCAAGCACAAGGGACATAACATCTGAGTTCCTAAGGTTGATGTCGCATTGGCGATGGAAGGAATGTTTATTTTTTCTTACAACACTAATGTCTATGTTCGGTATTGATCATTTACTAATAGTAAATGATCAATACCATGCTTAGTGGCAGGACTTTGTCCAATAATTTGGACAAAGTCCTGCCACTAAGCAAAAGCGTGATGGAATAAGCTACAATCCTTTTCCTTAACAGAAAATAACAAATACTTTAACCTCCAGGGAGGATTTCATAGAATGTGGTTTTACTGTAAGCAAACACAAGCAAAACTATCTGGATATGATTTTAGATTTCAGAATTCAATTAGGTATGAAATCTTAAAACTAATTAAAAGCAGACTAACAAGAGTTAATAGACACGGCGATAGTAATTACAGCTTCGTTAGATGTAATTACAAGAGCCTGTCTCTATTAGTCTTCACTTAGCTGCGAATGACAACGTTTACAGCCAGGTATTTTTTTTTTAAACAATAAAATATGCCTTATCTGTGGAGATGGAGCTCAAGTATAGTCACATTTACCTTATCTATCTAGTAACGTAACTATGATAAGCTAGACTTGGCTAGGCAGTCCAATGCTCCATTGCTTCCAAGCTCCTAAGGTAAGGTAGCCAAAAAGTAAAAGCTGTGTATATCAATACTAAAATTATAAACAAGTAAAATATGTTTGTTTGTGTGTAGGGGCTTATCTCCGAAAATATAGATCCAAATAAAAAATATCATGGGAGTGTGGTGCAACAAGGCTCCTGAGGTGAGGGGCCAAAGGGCTATGACTTATGTTTATCTATACTAATATTATAAGCAAGTAAAATTTGTTTGTTTGTATGTAAGGGATAATTTCGGGAACTAATGATCGTATTAAAAAAATATTTTTACAGGAAGAAAGCTATATTATTCCTAAAACTATTTAAAAGTAAAATAAGTTCATGTCTAATAGCTATTCGTCAGTTATTTCGATGCGTTTTCGCGCACTGACGCGTAAAGATACATTTTTTTTATGCGCATTAAAACAGCGGTCCAATTTTTTTCCGAATGCAATGCCGCACTGGGGCCTTTGTCCGTCTGGCACCACTTTCTGTATCTGTTAGTTTTGTTCGCAATATAAAGTGTTCCTTATTTACTTATTTATCTAGTAGCTTGATTTTCAATTAAAACTATTGTTACGAGACTAGCCCTAGCCTCCAATACGGTGCTACGTCATAGGATATCATAATTAATAATATCATTAATAATGTCACATTATTATTATTACATATTATTACAATTATTATTGTAATTAATTGATCAATAATTTGTACAACTTTAGTTGATATTATTTTATAACATTTAAAACTGGCATGTAAAACTATTTCTTATTTTAAAAGTGATTGAGCTGTCATAAGGAAAACAATTGGATGATTGGGGCATTGTAAAAATATAGAGAGCGATTGAAACATCATGGTACAACATAATTTTATTTTGCCATCCCGAACTACTGAAATTACACTATATACTATACCCGATAAAACAACATATAAATAAATATAAATAAAATGGAGATTATGTAATGAATACGTATAATTTGAACATATTTTTAATTTGGAATATATATAGTATAATAATTTTGAATACATTTATCAATCCTATAGTAAAATTTACGTTTTACGAAAACGTAAACCGGAATAAATTTAAATAATTTAGATTTTATGTCATTTTCGATCAATTAGCAGAAGCAAAAGCTACTTTTCAGTGATTATCATAAAATATAATATTTATTTAA
The DNA here is from genome assembly GCF_905147765.1 of Vanessa atalanta. Lineage (NCBI taxonomy): Eukaryota > Metazoa > Arthropoda > Insecta > Lepidoptera > Nymphalidae > Vanessa > Vanessa atalanta. The sequence goes on from NC_061885.1 coordinate 2,009,673, forward strand.
ATTGTATATTTCAACCTTATATTCAAACAATAATAGAAAAATATTTTGACAGTCGGAAATAGGTATGAAATGTTTGGCATGTGAGTTCCAATCGCACTTGCCTCAAGTTTTATGATCTGAACTCGCAAATTTGGCAGACTTGACAATTCCAGAGACGTGCCAAATACCCACCATTCGTATGATCTATTACAAAAGGTGACTACTTACTATTACTAAGAAAATCATATTATTCATTACATGATTTTTCATGTCTTGATTGCATATGTGTTGTATGTGCGTTGTATTGTATATTTGAATCATTAAAATGTATATTATACTTATATACTAATATAATAAATACAAAAATCTTCACACTTAAACCTCTGAACCGATATATCTGAAATTTGATTTGGCTATAGTCCCGGGGACGTATATGGGCTACTTTTTTTTTTTAAATAACGCCTCGAGGGGGAAAATAGAAAAAAGTATGTTCGCGTGGATAAGGCCACAGGCTTTCTTTTTCTTCAGGCAGCAGTTATAATTATGTAGCAATATTTCGGCAATTTGCAATTTCGCGAGATAAATTACAATCTAAAAGTATTTTCAATTCTACGGTGATGTATATAAGATTGTTTACCTAATTTACAAAATGAATAATCAACTTGACAATGAATATGTCATGTTCAATGTCATGTATTGTGCAATAATCTTTATTTAATAACTAGTTTACGACAATAATTACGATTATATATTAAAGATAATAATGATCACCGAAGAAAAAAAAATAGGAAATGATGACGTATTTTTTTTTTTTTTAATTTATTCTAGAAAGACAAATGATAAAATTGATGTATTTAGTTACCATCTTAATAAAATCACCATTTTTTAAAGACTATAACTGAGTTTAAACCTCAGGTCAAGCCAATAAAAGGGTCAGGATTAAGGGGTTTTCCGTAGAAAAATTCTCATTTGCAGACGAATTTGGTATGTACATCCATCATAAATCCTGCGTAAGAACTCTTTCGGGCCGTGTAGCATTTGTCATTTCATCGGATTATGAGAATAAGGTGATACGCCTGTGTCCGCGCACTAGTGCATTGAAGTATATCCTGCGTAGTGGGATGGTCTTCCTTAAGATACGACTTCCGGCGGCTACGCCATGACCAAAATCGGTCAGGACAAGATCATAGCTGGCTGACATAAACTAAAAATATGTAACCATCACAGGATGGTCGTAGATGTAAACACTAAGTTTATGGATATTGAAAAATAACAGCCAGACAGCCCTGCAGTATACGCTGTTATAAACTTAGACAACTGTTCAATATATTTTGGTTAATTTAATAGTATTTATTATTATACTTTGAGGTAATAAATAAATTTAACCGTTTTCATTCTACAAAAAAAAGTTTTTTATCAAAGGCGCGCTCCTCCACGTCAAATTATCGGCGTGCGTTAAATTCTCATTTCTATTTCTTTCGATCCCATAAAAAAAATATTTTTTTTTTTTAATTTTCACCATTTGCGTTGGATTTTTTCTTTAAATTGAAATGAAATCAAACGGAAATTAGGGTAATTTTCCAAATAAAAAGGAATTTTTCAAATCGGTCCATAAATTACGAAGTTCTCAGATAACACAAATAAAAAATTACAACCGAGAGAAAACAAAAACCTTCTCTTTTTGAAGTCGTTAAAAATGGATATTTTGATTGCAGAAATATATATTCACGACGTTTCTTGTCTTTCGTAGTTGGTATAAACGAGATAGCTTTATCGGTCTGTTAATTATTCATCGATTGAACAAACGATAGTGAGAAATGGAAATAATGTCGTTAGCAAAATGGTTAGCCCGTAAATGTGGTTTTTTACTGTTTCAATCTAAAATCGCTGTCAATGAATTAAATAAATCAATAGGTAATTGGTGAAATAATGACGTCAGCGACGATTCTGATGACAGACAGAATGTTGGTGATTAGAATGAAATACTAGCTGCTCGTTCGGACTTAATACGAGTGAATTATATACATTTGGAAGTGATAACTTTTTATGGGAGGGTAAACCGTTTCGTTACGTAACGCGTTACGGCGCCAGTCTGTCTGGCTTCCCTTTCTGTTACGCTTACGACCGCGACTAGTTTAAGTCATCACTTCTGTCGGGCGTCCCAAGCCTCACACGTATTCTTTAAATTCTTGAACTTTATCTCTTATTCAAGTACACCCGAAAAATTTGTCAACATTGATTCAGCCATTAAGGAAGCGTTCGGTTACATGTATGTACAAGAATTATATTAATAAAGGTATTAATATTTGTTTAAATGCAAGCTAATGAGTGGTTTTTGTAACGATTATTTAATAAACGATTAATTTGATTGTTATCTTAAATTGGATCTGAGGTTTAACCCAAATTATAATTTAGTAAATAATATGTACATACATAATACACAAGCATCGTTGTAAATAAAATAGTGAACTGACGATATTGATCTTTTCCGATACAAATAAGCAGTAAATTATCATCTGAGCGCCATAACTACCTAGCCAGGGGAGTGATTGGGCGTTCATCGTACAGGCAGGTGGCCATAATGTCTACTTTATTATTTCTAAGCAATTTCATACTGAGCTGATCACACTAAATAGGATAAGCGCAAGCAAATGATGGTGATGGCTGGTGGTTTAGTCATTGCTTGATCATGATTACCTGATGATTACATGATTACCTGATGAAGATATTCCAATTTATTTTGATTTCAGTTTAGTACGTAATTTCAAATATTGAGCGCAAGGTGTTTGGCTTTCTAAATGTAAACATTCTCAGCGTTAAGCTGGTTCTGCCAGACGTGTATTTTGGTTAATTTTGGTACGTTTACTATTTAGCTTTGGAAGTCATCGCGTGAATTCGAATTAAGGTTTTTTGAAGTCATCCTAATAACTAATAATATTTAATAAAAATAAACTTTATCCTAATAAATAAAGGTTTTTTTTTAAGCTTATCTTAAAATATAAACAAAAACTATAAATAAATTACATAAAACGTATACCAAAATACGCTACGTGTTTGAGATATTTAAGTGTATAATATAATTTTACAAGTCACCAGTTTTGTCCAACTTACACTATTGACTCGACAAGCGTGAATTTCACATTCTCGTATAGTAATATATCTCATTCAAGAATTCATTGTTTGTTTGTTATTTTCATTAGAAACTCTGTCAAGAGTTATGTCAGAGATATGTGTTAATCGCTTCATGAGAACTTTTGATGCAAAGTAACACTATTTATTTTTGTGTAATACGCGGACGGGCCAATGGTCCACCTTAAAGTAAGTGGTCACCACCGCCCCTAGACATTACACCAAGGCGCCACCAACCTTGGGAGCTAAGATGTTATGTCCCTTGTGCGTGTTGATACACTTAATTTAGGTGGTGTGAGCACAAGACTAATTAAACGTATGAAGACTATCTAAAATGGCCAACCTATAAATACCTATAAATTACAGGTAGCCAAATAAACAACAATCAATCAGTCAATATAATTTATTAGGTACTTACATCATACAGGTGATTACAAGTTGGCTTAAAAATTATACACAATGTGTACCAACATTGGTAAACAAATGTACTTTTCAGTTATATTAAAACGTTATCTTACGTAATTAAAAAGAGCCTAATACTTAAAGCTACAACTACAAACGAAGATATCGAAATATGAATATTAATTTTAGTCGGATTATAATTTTGCGGATTCCGAATAACTAAGTAATAAGAGTATTCAAGTAAATTGTATTAGGTAGGCAAGTTCATTAGGGTTGTCGAACAACATTTTATTCGTCTATAGCCGAAAGCTACAACAGTTTAAGAGAAAAGGCTTGTGGTATATTCTAAGCACGTATTGGACACGTAGAGGGTAGGCTGTACGAGGGTCCGAAACGTGCCTATCAATCTATAGTTTTGTTTGACAGTCCCAGTATTACCTAAATAATAATTTTATATGGTAATATTGTCTGAAGTTTGCGACAATCTTTGAATGTAAGATGTAGGTCTAACAAAACTTATGTTTCCGATTTTAGTTCGTCTTATTTACAGTAGTAACAGTTGTTGTCTGATAATTATTTCAAATAACTTGATAAAACATTTTCTGATGGCATAATTTTTTTTTTAATTTATTAAATACTATCAATTAGGCAAAGGTAAGAGCTGAAACGGCCTAGAAGTTAGAACACGTTAAACTTGACCGAACATTGTAGGCTTAATTCAAATCCAGACAAACATTAGTGATTAATATGTATTCATAATTAAATTTATAATATAATATATTCTTCCTGGAAGTTAATAAGCATATATAGTATAATAGCCTCTACGTATATAATCATGGTGGTCGGGCTTTGTGCAAGCCCGTCTGGGTAGGTACCACCCACTCATCAGATATTCTACCGCCAAATAACAGTACTCACAGTATTGTTGTGTTCCGGTTAGAATGGTGAGTGAGCCTACAGTGTAATCACAGGCACAAGGACATAACATCTTAGTTCCCGAGGTTGGTGGCGCATAGGTGATGTAAGGAATGGTTAATATTTCTTACAGCGCCTTTGTCTAAGGGCGGTGGTGACCACTTACCATCAGGTGGCCCATATGCTCGTTCGCCAAGTAATGCCATAAAAAAAAAAACTTGTGTCAGCTAAAAATATCTGTGTAATCCCTAAGTCTCCAGGCAGGCCGTATTGACTTGAGAGAGTAGAAAAGTAGGAATTACGAATTTAGTTCCTTTGTTGATACAATGTTTCTGTATGCAGTAATAACAACAAATTAAAACAATTCAATGATTTAACGTGCAAGAATTAACCGATACCTAAGCCGCAAATTTATACAATTGAGAAACAATAGGTATAAAAGCTTGGTCAGAATGTAGCCTACAGTCGTTACGAAAACTTGGTGCCCGGCCAATATTGAAATAGGTTAACTTATTGCGAGAATATTTGAAATTAAACTATTTTAATTTAATTAAGAAACGTTTAAAAAACCTGCAATGCACAACGGTAATATAATATTACAATTTGAGGTTAAAATAATTATTTTTGAAAGACACTTTTTTTAATATTAATTTAATATAGTGATGTCATTCATTACTGTAATTCTGTACCCCATTACTATTTATAATATGTGTTACAAATACAGTTAAACATTTATTGTTTATGTTTATGTTGTTAGTAATAACATAACATCAACGAAAAAAAAAGTTGAGAGGTGTCAAGGGATGGAACGAAGTTCTTATTATTATAAGAAATTATTATTATTATTTTTTATTATTCATTATGTACAAAAAACCTGTATACAGTCAACAAAAATAATCGTTGCGACACCACACTGTTCAATGCGAAATAAAAATAAAAATATCTGGCTTGCTTTCTATAAGAGAGAGAGAGAGAGAGAGAGACAGACAGAGAAACATGCGCACGCCGCACAGCTTACTATAGCAAAAAGTGTCGTTGCAACTTTTCGTGAGATTTTTTTCCGTCTAGCCCCCTTTCACAACGCGCGATAAGGAACTTCGTTCCAAAAATAATAGATATTTTTAAAATGTTTTATGTAGGTATACCACAGGCATTTGCTTTGCCTTTGTATGATATGATAGGGTCGCATGCGGCTTCGCTCGCATTTTAGGGGTTAGTCATCAGGTGTTAGTCATAAAAAGCCGATATCCTTTTTCGGAGCTAAGTTTGTTTCAATACAAATTTCGTCAAATTCAGTTCTGTGATTTGGCCGTGAAAGATCAACGGATAGACAGAATTAATTGTACATTTATAATAATAGTATAGAATTACTATTCTTTATATCGTCAATCTAACACCAATCTTGCGACATAAGATGATATATCCCTTATTACTGGGTAACTCATTACTTATATATTACTTCATATCGGAACTCAAGAATCCTTAGTATTGGTGTTATATAATGGATGGTAATCTACCATTAAGGAACTTTGACATATCTTGGGTTTGCTTTATTGCAATTAATTTTTTTTTATTAAAATTGTTATTGTGTTTATGTGTGTACTGTTACAAATAATATTTTAAAGGCGGTGTTGTAAACTTTTCTAAAGAATTTTTTGAGACAACAATAAATTACATACAAAGTTTCGTCACACGTATGTCTGTTGCATTGTCTCCAGAGTTCAAGTTTTATCTTGTACACTTTAAACTTTTACGATGTATTCTATGCAGTTCATACTTCTTTAAGTTTGAGTCCCGATTATACATTTTTAATTAGTTTTTGATAGACTTAACGTGGTGCAATTGCAATGATCGACTAAAGTAATGAAAAAACAAGTTTTTTATATACATTTACGTTTAACAGACCTTACATAACCACCATATGATATATAACCTTTATGCCTATCAAATAAAAAAAAAGTTAAAGACTAAAAATACGAATATAGTTTTTTTTCTTTTTTCCTTATTGGGAATAAGTGGGTTAAGGTATGGTTAAGAATTAATTCTATAGTTTTACAATATTGCGATTACAGTTACGCACTTCGTATTAATTTTGGCCAATTCATTCCATTTATTCGATGTTAATATTAGAATCGATTAACTTCTGTTCAATGGTTAACTCCCTCGATATTCACTTCCAATTACTTTCAACTAAAAGCATTTCGGATTAAAGTTGTCGATAATGTTCAGACGCAATATCGTTTTGTTTTGTCAAGCGTAATAAATCAGTAATCAATGAGCCATGCTTCGACCTTCTCACTCACTTCCCTATCTGATAAGCTTGAAAGTATACGTTCGATAGTGTAATATTAACAATTTAGAACTGTCAATAGATATGAGCTACGACAACGGACTATAATTTAAAACTTTAATCGTAATCATTATTAATCAACTATCGATAAACGCTACGTCATTCGATTTTTATTCGATACGAAAAACGAACGACAGGATGCTGCAATAAATTCGAATTTCGAATTGGAATTTGTGGACGTGACATATGAAGTGACCGTTACAGGTAAAGAATGCTGGTTAAATGTATTGTCATTTTATGACATTTCGACTTTGAATTCGTAGACGAGTTACGATTTTGTTCTAAAGGTAAGTTTTATACTAAGTTATAGTGAGTCGAGTGGTTTATAATATGTCCATTTATAGCTCATTAGTGTAGATATTTTTGTTTATTTTAAAGTAGATATTTTTGTTTTAAATATTTAAGGCGTAGAAATTATAAATCTGAAAAAGCCTAAACAAACTCAACCTTATGATTTACTGGTTTCACAGCTGGTAAAATTTCATCCATCGTCGAGATAATTACAATGTTTTCATCAACAGACCTAATTATAACCACAGGTTATCCACATGAAAAGTCAGCGATACTTATCCCGTTTTAACACATAAGATTCACGTAAAACCATAACTATTACCTATATCAAAGAAAAAAGGTCTTAACTCCCAAGGTTGGTGGCTCATTGGCGATGTAAAGAATAGTTAATATTTTTTAAAAGACCAATGTCTATGCCCCTTTGCCCGTGCTGCCTGCCAATGTTATAAAAATATATATTAACGGATACATACATCACCAACACTTGATATCTAGTTCGATCTACAAACAGCATTTTAATGTAGAACTGCCACGTTACTCAACATCCGTACACTCGGTCACTTCCCGGAATCGTCAAGAAATCGAAAACGTCGGTAAAGTTTCCGCTATGGCAACACTTGATATTCGAACAAAATAAAGAATTCGAAATACAAAATAAATTCGAACTCAAAATAAGTGAACATAACAATTAGTGTAGGAGATTTTCAATTACTTTGAAGAATAGTTTATAAAATTATTGCTTGCATATTTAATTGGACATTTGTTTTTTTTTTTTAATTTTATTTTATATTTTAGTGGCAAAGAAGAATAAAAGTATGCATAGTATTTAGAACCGTTATTTTGTTCTGTACCTCTAGTATTCCACTGTGACTCCATCTTAGAATTTAGTCTTGAAATTTAAAAGGAATTACAGTAACATAGGTAAGTACTCTGCCGTTACGCAAACAAGTCAGTCTTACCCCTACGCGCTAATAGAACCTTCACATTAAAAAAAACTAACATTATATACGTATATAACTACTAGTACTAGTTTAGTAAGAAATATAATATTGAAAATATATACATATAAATTTTCATTAGATTTTCGTGATGATTACGCAAACCATAAAATTCCACGAATTGGATGAAAATCTGCCAAATGTGTATCTAATTGCATTGGCGCAGCGTGGTGGAATATGTTTTAATTAATCTTCTCCTTTTCAGAAACAGCTTCGCCTACCAGTGAGATATTTTCGGGATGTTACATTTAATTACATAATATAATATGAACTGTTATTTTTCCCGATCTTTATTCGGAACATAATCGGAAGCATCACAATTTATGGCACAGATGTTTCGAATACTAGCGGACTTGTGGTGATTACTGGAAACTAATTTTGAAGCTTTTGTTATAACACAATAAGTGTTGTGCGCTCGTATACTTATTAGTTTAGGAACCTCAGAAATATAATAGCGACTATCTATAAAACAGTTTAACAATTACGTTTAACTAGAGAATATTGTGCGTTCAAACTCAGGCACCACAATTTATATGTGCTTAATATGTGATTTTATTTCATCTTATGCTTGGCGATGAAAGACAACATCGTGAGGAAACTTTCATGTGTCTTATTTCGATGAATTACGGCCTCAGTTCCAAGCCTTCTCTTAAATGGGAGAGGACGTTTTAGTCCAGAAATGGTACATTTATAGGCTGTCATTATACTTTACTAAATGTCAGATGAACTATTTTGTCAAGAAATGTCAAAAAGTTTTAAAGTGTGTCTTCTTATATTAATAACAAACACAAACTTTTTATTTACACACACAATATAGCGTTAATAAAATCCGAAAACAAAACAAAAGAGTAACACTGCTTGAATCCAAAAAAATCCAACTCAGTATTGTTGTGTTCTGGTTTGAAGGGTGAGTGAGCCAGTGTAACTGCAGGCACAAGGGACGTTACACCTTAGTTCCCAAGGTTGGTGGCGCATTAGTGATATAAAGAATGGTTAATATTTCTTACAACGCCAATGGGCGGTGGTGACCACTTACCATCAGGTAAGTTTAGCTCGCCCGCCTACCGATATCATATATTTAAAAAAATCCTTTAAAATTACCAAACCAATCTAAAACTCAACTATTTGAATAAAAGTGTTAGTAAATACTAACAGATATTCACGGCTCACTTAGTTGTGAAAATGCACTTAAAGCTATAAATTCCGTTAATAAAAAGATTTCTATGTACGGCAACGACTCAATAAGTTTCAGCTCTGTGAATATTTATACGAAGTTGAAGTCGAGCGTTTGTTTATAAAAATAAGGATCAATTCAGTTGTGTTATAGTGTAGTTCGTGTGTACACCGGATTTCATGGGTACGCCACTCCGAGGTCCCAGGTTCGATTCGTGGCCGAGTCGATGAAGAAAAAGTTCATTAGTTTTCTATGTTGTCTTGGGTCTGGGTGTTCGTGGTACCGTCGTTACTTCTGATTTTCCATAACAAAAGTGCTTTAGCTACTTACATTGGGATCAGAGTAATGTATGTGATGTTGTCCAATATATTTATATAAAGATATGTATAGATATGTTATAAAATAAATTGAATATCCTGACAAACAAGACAGGAAATATCATCCTCATGATCATAGTTGCTAATTAATTTATTCATAAACATATATTTATATATATAGCTCGCAACCTGACCCGGCTTCGCACGCATAAAATAATGGTCTACAATCTACATTCAACACTTTGTATCGTAATTCATATTGGTTTCCGAGGAGCACGCCAATAAAGCTTCCAGTCAACACGAACTTTCCCGATATCTTCAACAATTCTCGTCATATTTCAGACAATCTATATAAGCATTATATATATAGGCATCTATTATATATATATAGCTAACCTTATTATGTATTTATTTTATAATTGTGAATATTTGTTAGTATAAACATGTTTTAATCTTCTTATTTTCTGTTTTAAATTGCAACGGCTGAACAACAGTATTCCTGTAGCATATAGGACATTAACTTTTTATATGATTTCGAGTTCCACACGAATACAGTCGCGGGCATAAGTTAGTACTTTAAATTAAAGCTTACTGACTGATTTTTCGGCTCTAAGTATGATATGACATTTCGTATTTAGACTTTTGGGGTTTTTTAGAATTGATGTTGTTATACAGATTATAGTCTTTTACAAGAAACTTGAAACAATAAATAATATTATAAATGTTAATATTTTTGTATACCATATAAAGACAAGAATGCGTTATCAATTTTATTACATGCATAAATTTAAGCAAGTTTCGAACTATTAAAACAAGTACGTGAGCAAACATAGACAGTCACAGAGAACTAATATACAAACTTAGCTTCATCTCTCGTCATTAAAATTATTCGCTTTGGCTGGACACAGACAGCCTGCATAGGAATGTAATTCCAGCAAGACTCGTTAAGACGTCGCGTCATTTCTTATAACTATGGATTCAATGGGTTCAACCATTCTTGTTAATAATTATACTTCTATTTGTTTTTTTTTAATATTAGTTACAGCCTGTAAATACCCACTGCGGGGCTAATGCCTTTTCTCCCTTTGAGGAGAAGGTTTGGAGCTTATTCCACTACGCGGCTCCAATTCAGGTTACGGATACACAGATATCGGTAGAATTTCATTGGAATTAAACACATGTCGATTCCCTCGTGATGTTTACCTTCTTCGCCGACTACGGGATGAATTATAGACATGAATTAGGCGTATCAAAACTCTGTGATACCTGCCTGAATTTGAACCCGCAATCATCGGTTAGAACGCGTGCATCTTACGCGTTTTAACCGCTGGGTCATATCGGCTCCGAAGTGAATTAATCTAATATTATGTTGGCCGAAATTCGAACCCAAGTCTCAGTAAAATAATTTCCGGCAATTATTATGACATTAACAGTGAAACTTTTCCATTCTCCATTTCCGTGTGCTACTTGAGAAAATATTTCCTCGTTCAATTTTATGATGTTTCATTTTCAATTCGGCTTTTTTGTTTCTTTCAGCATTTTCAGGTAAAGGAATGCTGTTTGTTAATTTTAATTTCATAAAACACAATTAACGCATCCAGTCTAAATATAAATCTTTAGACCAATTCTGAATGCCATTCAATTTTATGACACGTATATGAATCTATACTAATATTATTAATGCAAAAGTAACTCTGTCTGTCTGTCCGTCTGTTCCTCTTTCAGGGCCAAACCACTGAGCCGAATGATGAAATTTGGTATGACGCAAGTTTGAACTCCAAGGAAGGTATAGGCTATTTTTCATACCTTAAACCTGACGACCAACCCCTAAATCGCAAGCAAAGGTCGAGCGACTAGTACTACACGAGAATATGAAATTCAAGCTTGTCACGACAATAGTCTAAATTTATAGGGAGTGATACTGCGAAGCGCATCTAATTATTTAATAGTATTATATACTAAAACCTTCACCAAAACTCAAATATCTTTTGATGAAAGTTTTATGTATAGTTTAGGTTTAGTAGTTTTTTAAATTAGGCATTATAAAATCAAAATCAAAATATACTTTATTCAAGTAGGCTTTTACAAGCACTTTTGAATCGTCATTTAACAAACTATATTAAATAAAGCTATCACCGGTTTGGAATGTAGATTCTACCGAGAAGAACCGGCAAGAAACTCAGTAGCTTTTTCAACATCTAAAAATACAGTAATGTTAGTTAAATACAATGATATATGTCTATTGTATATCCTGCCTGGAAGTCAACAAGCATTAACTCCACGCTTTTTATCATCTATATAATCTTGATCCGAATAATATGACTTCTTTACCAATGTATTTTTGACAATTGATTTGAATTTATGAAACGGCAAAGAAACATATCCTCGTTTTATAGTATAGATTGTACACTAAAACTATCGCTTTGTAAAAACATATTCGTATTCGGATTTCAGCTGCGATTCGCGTGTCGTGTTTTCGTGATAATGACAGAAGCAACTTTGTCGAAACGTCGGGTTAAATAAAAAAGGTATGGTCGTGGTTATAGCCCCATATAATATTACGGCGTATGAAATGTTTTAATTTTCTACATTAAAGTTAGTAGATATGTATGTATAACAGTTAATGTCATAAGTGTACTGAATTTATGGACATTATTTTTTTTTTCTCATCATCATCAATCATATACAATTTTATAGATTAAGTTTTGTGAAATTATTAAATAAAGCATAACCAAGTGAAAAAATAATTGAGAACTTCCTTTATTTCGAAGGCGGTTAAGAATAATAAAATGTTATTATATTGACGTATTTTGATTGTGTTCTGTCAAAAACATATTTAACTAACATATCGCAGACTTCGTCTCGAGTGCGTTTGATCCCCATATGTCGTTATTAAATACAAAAGAGATGGAAGAAGCAAATTGCTTTATAAATGAGAAACATCAGGTGTTCTTTATCAGAAATATATTCGCGAATTTACAAATGGCTTTTACACGTTTTACGTTTTCGTATAAATAACACAACCGTGTTTTCAATCAACGACTCCGTAATACCCTTTGATTCTGTTCTCTGAAATGCTTCAAAATTTATAATTGCTTGAGCTGTTTCGGGACTCGGTCTCATTGATTGAGACTAGACGACATTCATTTGTTTACACTTGGAGATATTATAATGTCCGGTGATGATACCTTTCATACTTTATTAAATCTAAAGCTATGTTGTTAAAAAATATATATTTCGATTCTTTAATTTCTATAAGTCAAAACTTTGTATTCTATTTTTTTTTTTTAACCCTCATCTATGCTACTATATTTTTTTTCTCGCTCAAGAAATAGTCTTACGCGTTTTTCCCCATTCAGTAAGCGGATGGGGGTATGGTACTCGCCGGTGCCTAGAACACATGGAGTGCCCGAGCACACCGGAACCCATTACAAAAACATTGGTACACATTGTCTTATCACGCGTCACGGGATCGCTTGAGCATGCTACCGTGATACCTCACCTGGCCACAGGCCTTGTTGATCTAGTGGCTAACATATAAGGCAAATTCTGGATTTAAATCCCGAGTTGGATAAATAGCAAAAGCTTGTCTATTAACAAATTCTCAGCAGCAGCCCGAAGTCTGAAAGTTAGTTATGATTACCTTCCTATGCCTCTGCAGCACGTAAAACCATTAGTTATTGGTGATTATGAGAGAATAAAGAGTGAGAACGTATTTGAAAGGACGAATTATAGTGCACAGTTCATTTAGTGGAACTGGGCAGTGGCTGGGCTTCTCCCACGAGTGGCTACTGTGACCTAGATCGTTCAGACAGAGATTTACCATCACGGGTACGAATTTAAAACTACATATACAATACATAGATCTTTGAAAATAAGTAAAAAGCAATTGATCATTGTAAATTATTTATACTTACGTATGTACGCATTATCCTCTTTCGCTTTTATATCCAAGTGCAGTTTCTTTAGTACGATTAGTAGAAACAAAATACGAAAACAAAATTAATGCTAAAAGGCAAATGTATCTCAGTGGAAGATATTAAATAGTTAGTAAAATACTTAGCGCGAGACAAATTAGATTTATACGAAGTCTGAATTAATTGACGTATCTGACTGAACAATGTAAATTAGACTTGATCCCGTTGATTCCCTTTCTCACCCCCTTTTATACGTCACAAACTCATCAAATCGCATCAGCTCACATCGGTCTCCATAAATTTCGCAAGACCTTTAACAAATTTCGTTTCCCTTCAATCTTAGAAATTAGATTCTGATCCGAACCCGGATGAACGGTATTCCGCTCCACCGCCCCACCATATTTAGCGATCACGCTTCGGTATAAGTAAACGATTTTTATAAAGATCTATGAATCATGTTATCATTAACGAGCGTTTAGCAGAACATTTCGCTTATAACATTCTTTTGATCTTATTTTTAGGTTTTTATCTAAACAATTAGTATATTGAAATTTATAAGGTTAACTAAATTTACGTAAAATAGGTTGAAGGTAATCGCTGAGAAACGGTCTTGAATCTGCAATACCTATTTATTTCCTTTATTATTGACCATATATAATTGTATTTAACTAACATTACTGTATTTTTAGACGTTGAAAAAGAGTAACTACTGAGTTTCTTGCCGGTTCTTCTCGGTAGAATCTACATTCCGAACCAGTGGTAGCTTTACTTTAAATAGTTTGTTAAATGACGATTCGAAAGTGCTTGTAAAAGCCTACTTGAATAAAGTATATTTTTATTTTGATTTTAATTATTTAATACTTTTATAAAAAAAGGAACAGATATATTTAGAATGATCGAACGTTTTGTTGTAGGCCCGTAAACAACACTAAGTGTCCTCAAATATGTTTCATTGTTTAAAGCTTGTTAAGACCCGAGCAACGGCGCTGCATCGACACAGGTAATCTTCGAACAACATACGTTGTTTATACTTTTTATTACAGTTAATGATTAAAGGAGCCGAGATGGCCGAGTGGTTATAGCGTGAATCTTAACAGGTGATTACGGGTTCAATTTCGGGAAATCATCACTGATTGTTTATGTGATTAATGTATTTATTAATTCATCTCGTGCTCGACGGTGAAGGAAAACATCTTAAGGAAACCCGCAATTGACAGCAGTTTGTCTTCGATGATTGTCACTTTATTTTTTTTTCATCATTATCAAGAAATATCTATAGCAATTAAATTAAACAAAGGCACGGTCGCTTAGTCTGAGATTAAAGATTGCGCATAGACATAGTACTCCCAAAAAGTACAAACCACTCCGTATAACAAGCGATCTTAAAATATAAAAGGGATGATCTCTTTCAACAAAGAATAAGGTAAAAAGATTTGAGACAAATAAATCAGATACACAATCATATAAAAATATAAGGACGTACAATGATACACAATCAAAACGTTTATCTTACTGTGTAAGAAGACGATGACGATTTATTCCATAAAACTGTTCCATTGCGGATTTATAGATAATATAAAAAAATGCAGGAACACGAGACCGATCATTGAATATTCAAATAAATAAGCTGTGAGATGTCAAAAGAATATGTAAGTATTTTACTACAGCGAATGCGGGTTTATGCTACGTTTAATTAATCCTATCCAGTGGTGGCTTAGGTATGGGCTTTGAGAAGCCGTCCAAGCCGCTCACTTTTAGAATTTCTGCAAAAGCAGCTGTAATTCTAAATCCTAGTCCGCAGAACATAGTGGCTCTTGAAATCCAAGTTCAAGGGAGTATGAATTTATTGAGACGATGATTAAACTCTTTGTATTTCATCGAAGTTTATTTTATACGAAATTTCCACGAAAATCCTATAATCGTAGTTTTCAAAAGAATTTGTCCCTTTAAATCTCAAGTTTTCGGGGCGAAGTTTCTATTAAAAGTAGGTCATTAAATTTACGGCTTTGATCAACGAAAACCGCAGCAATTCTATTGTCACTCGTCGATAAACACTTGAAATGACGAAACAAACAATTAACAGAATTTGTTTTCTCATTAAGGAGTTTTAAGTTTAATCCCGTTCGCTGGTTATTTCCTTAATATTAGTGTAATCAGAGTGATTAAATTATTTAACCGGGACATTAATTGTAATAGATAAATTAGGAAAAATATTTAAATTACTTACGAAAATCTAAATAAAACTTTTTATGAACTTTTTTTTTATTTAGATATCGACACAGCTGAACGGAATTTAAGAAAATTTATAAAGCTAGTGAATAAAATTTAAGAAACAAACAAATTATGACAATTTCATAAATAATAATGTAAAATTTTATAACACTCATTACGGTTTTTGTACAAAATTTTATATCATTAGAACTTTCATAGCTTTTTGGCCTACTTAGGCTGATTAAGATATTATCATTATCATAAAAAAACTGCCCACATCTGTTCCTTGCCTCGCCTCTTAAAAAAGGTTGTAATTTAAAGAACAATTTCCATAAAATCATAAATTATATCATGATTAAAAATAGATCAATCTATTTCATTAGATGATGGAAGAAAAATACTTTATCAACGAGTATATATTTTTTTTATAATCTACATTAATTAATGAAAGAACTTTTTTGTCTTGTGAAATAAACAGCCAAACCAATACATTAAATTAATACCAGAAGATGCATCGTATGTATATCTAGATGTAGAAATTGATTAACTCTGCGATGAACATCTAATAGTCGTAAAAATATGCTCTCAATTGAACATAAGATACTAAACACATCAGAACTAAAAATAATCGTCATAGGTACTTATCTACGGCAATTTATGTTAACCAAGTGACTGCTAGTGATGACAACTATAACAAAGATATTACATAAGATATTTCACAGTCACTAAGTAGCACAGGTGAGGCTGTAACTTTACAGAGCATCCCGCATCTCGGCCGTTTCCGTTTCACTTGGTGAAGGTGTGGTTGATGTTTTCCTTTATGTCTACCATTAAACTTGCTAACTAATCTAATAATAAAACGTTGCAATCGCGGGATCAATAGAAGATGAGAAACACCTAAACTAATAAATAAAGAAAGGGTAAGAGAAAAGAGAAGAGAGCAAACGGCATGAAGCTCTCATCGCCCGTGTGCTTATGCGTATGTACACACACGCTAACACTAGCGTGTGTGAGTGTGTGTGTGCTGTTATTTGCTATTGTTATAAGATAAGAGAATAAATTTAATATATTTATTTCATTAACAAAGTACGTTTTTATTCATTTATACTAATAATAATAAGTCTGTCTGTCCGTTGCTCTTTCAGGGAAAAATCTAGGAGTAAATATAGGGTACTTTTTATGCCCTAATACTAGAAGAATAGCTTCTAAAACGCGAACGAAGCCGCGGACGATATTTCTTTTTATTTGACCGAAGTTAAATGATTCAAAATTACATATTATATCCCCGATTTGTCTGTTTGTAATTTGAAGCTACTGTTGTAACACAATTTTAAAATTTTTCTTTCTAGTCTCTCAATAAAACCCGACAAGGTTGATAAATCGGCTTATACAAAGAGGTTCAAAGGTTTAATAAACAGTCTCTCGAAATTAAATACTCGAACACAAATTTTGTTGTTCATTGAAAATCAAGTGGTAGTTTGAACCGGTAGTTTTGTTTTCATTGTACTTTTATAACTATGAATATGGAATTTTTTTAACAGATATAACAATAAAACCTTTTTCATATCAATGTAGGCTTTTATCGTTCATCTGTAGAGTCACTATAGTTTAATTAAATTGGTGGGTCGCCCGCGAAACATCGCATTTATTCGTAGTTGTTTTAGGAATTTTTGGATCACAGGTTTTGTTTTGATTTAATTTCACTGTAAACTGTCAATCATCTCCATTTGGCGCCAAAATGTTGGAACCTTGTTTAAATTAAATTTTTAATTGACAAATAATATACATTACTTCAGTTAAAATTGGTTATTGGAGTTTGTCGATAAAAAAATATTTTAATTTTGTTTACGTTTTTAATTTTTTTTACACAGCCGTAGCATCGCTCTCTAACCGGCCAGTTACTTATTTCCGCTCTCTAAAATTAATTACTCGTTTATTGTAACAATTTAGTAAACTGCAATCAAGAACCCTCTTTAATTTTCACATCTACGGCTGGAGCTCTTCAAAAAAGACAATACCCGGTTCTTTATGTGCAGCTATCGTTCCATAATCACTGGGACAAAAATCGGCTTACGCTATTAATATATAAGAAGGTAAATTGTGGCTAAAACTACATTTATTTCGGAGGTGCGTAATAAAACAATAACGCTTTGGAGCTTATCTTGACACGCAGGTCCAATGCGGATTGATAAACCTGAAAAAATCTTCATCTGACGCATGCAGGTTTCGTCACGATTTTTGTCTTAATTAATACAAATTAGGCACTTTAAAACTAATCGATACTTAACCGTGCTTGAATCTGCAATCTTCGCTTAAGTCTCACATGGTGATAGGGCTTTGTGCAACATCTAGGTACACCTTACACAATAACGTATTCTACTTCTAAGTGGGAATAATTCATATTGTTGAGTTCTGTGTTCAAGGTTGGAGGCGCATTTGTGATATGAGTAATTAATATTTTTTCTTACATTACCAATGTTAATGCGCAATGGTGACCACGTACTATAAGGTGAGCTATTTCCTAAGCCGTCTACTCTTTTGATATAAATACTCTTTCTTACAAAAGTAAGGCTGACTCAACTTTTGGAAAAAAAATGAGAAAATGCTTATCTTGTTTTTTTCTCTGGTCTAGTTCTTAATTTTATTTTTGAGTAAATTATTGTAAATATTTCAATTTAAAAACACAAAGAGTAAGATTTGCTCAGTTATTAGTTATAGCTTACGATAACTTCAAAGTTAAGGTCTTAGAAGTCGTAAAAGATTAACTCTAGCTAAGTTTTTCTTAAGATTTATGATAATATTGAGCACTAACCGTCGCGGCTTCGACCTGAAGTTTGAACTTTTTTTATGCATTTATATACCGGGTTCGTTAATCTATTTGATAATCTCATTATTCATTAAGGCCTCTTTTTATTATATTTCGTTATTTTTATTTGTAATTTTGGATATTGAACCATCTTCGGTTTTGTACTATTTTATAAACCTACTGAATATTTTTTTTTTCTTTTAGTATTTTTCATAATCGTTTCGGAATATAAATTTTAATGCAGAATCGTCGAGATGTATGGATTTGACTAGAATAAATAGTTTTTAATTAAAATTTGATTACTCTACATGAGCAACAAATACTAATTGGACGATTTTAATTATTAAATTGACTAAGCCCTCACCTCCTTTTCGTACATTTATCGTGGTGGACGCTGCTCTGGCGGTCTGGTGATTTTTATCCGACCCATGCAAGTTCTCTGATTTTTCTTACTCCAAGAACATCATAATCAGTTGTTCTATCCTGAGTTTGAACTTGCAATCATCGGTCAAGTATCACGTGACATTGGCAATATTTTTTTATTTTTTTTTAATATAACCTTAATATGCTTATCAATGGACAAATGAAAGAGTATCGTCAGCCTATATATCGAATATGGCTCACTAAGTAGTGTGTAATGTTTTTTTAAATTGTCAATATATTTTCTAGTCTTAAATACGTATTTTATCTTTATTTATCTACTTAACCATTTATAAAGCAAACGATTCAAATATTTAAATATCCGCAGGGATGCCTTATCGTTCTTTTTCATTACTCTGAAAGATAAAATGGCTTTTCATTCCACGAGCGCCGATTCTTTTTTTAACAAAACGCTATTACCGGTTCTAGGCAAACGTTTTGGCTATTGTGAATTTATTTATAACTGTTTTTTTTTTATGGCAACTATTTTTCCCTCGTGATTTCGTTCATTGGATGTTTGATTACTGCTTTGGATAAATGTTTGGATCAAAGACAAGTTGAAATGAATACCATTTTTTTTGTGAGGCAATATTTTTGAATATCAATATTTGTGGTATTATACACGACAAATTTATACAGATATTAATTTTAAATACCGGTGACTTTAAATCCTTATTTAATTATGCTGTGATTATAGTCCAAGCTGATCTGGTTAAGTATCATATCAAATGAAAATATACTTTTATTTAAGTGGGATTTTACCAGTTCGAAATGTAGACTCGGAAGAACCGGCAAAAAAATCAGTATTTACTCTTTACCAACATATAAAATACAATTATATACTTATGTATATAATATAAGATACCTATATTAAAAAAAGCCTAAAAGTATAAGCTCCGCGCTTTTTTATCATTTATTTAATTTTGTATTGAATAATATCCTTTATTTATTAGCCTTCTGGAAGTCTGTTTGTGCTAAACGATGTCTATTAATAATAATAATAACATAATATTTAATAACTAGATAAAGTATGGTGTGTTATACGATATTTAATAAAAAAAAGCATATCATTATTCATTATTAAGATGTTCGGTTAAGGTAGAGTAGATAAGACTTACCTCATCTACAAGAGCCTACAATTTTTTTTTTATGAAGCGTATTAATTAGTACACACAATAATGGTTGCCATTAGACAAGTTGTATAATTCTTTCTGATATTTTTAATGATGTTTACAAACTCTGCCGACTCTCAAGGAAGAGACAAGCGTTTGATGATATTTATAAAATGACTACATAATAATTTGTATACGCCTTAAGTCTTTATGAACTAAGACACTGATAAAGTATGAAAAATCGTATTTGATATTTCTAAAGCCCTGATAGAACAATAATCTTAAACAAAAACGATTCATAAATACTCGTAAGCGCCGCGTTGAATAAAGTATATTTAGATTCGATTCATTGAAAAGTTAATTAGCAACAGTTATAAATCAAAATATATCGCGATTTAATTGAATATGTTTATCTATTGTATGTACTGCTTTTGTTTGAACAAACAGAATGTTCTTTATAATTTCGACGAAATCGTAGAATAGGCGAATGTCTATCAGATATTGACGATTGAAATCTTATTGCGATAAATTTCAATATCCAATTAATATTTATTGTATCATAATTTCCCGAAGATTTGTCTTAATTTATTTTCGCTTCTTTAAAACTTATTTGTATACGAAACAGCGGCTTAATGTTAATTGTTATTTTAATAAGTACTTTCCTCTACCTACCCTCATTATCGTACATTAAGCATTGCATTTTATACATTGAGCATTAATAATTTGAACAAAAAATCCTATATCAATAATCAGTAACTCTTCGGAAGATTTCTTGTTTTCGTGGTATTTATTTACTTGATTGTGCATTTCGAAAGACATACACTCTGTATTTAAAGTGGTAGAAAAGTACTACTAAGTTTGTTGCCGGTTTTTCTTAGTAGAAACTACTTTTTGAACCAGTAGCGTTACATTTAATCCAATATTATGAAATGTTGATTCAAAATCTTTAACTGCTTTTGTGAGTCTACTTGAATAAAAAATAAATATTTTGATTTGATTTCAATTCAATCTGAACAGAATTTCTTCTTTAAATATTATCTTATTAAAAAAAGTTTTACACACGTCAAACAACTTTTAAACGTTTTGTTTAGTTTCTAAATGTATTACATACCTTTGTATGTATGTATATACTATAAACGAGTTGTTACCCTTAAATCGAAAAGTATTTATAGAGATTGGATGTTTAATGAAACGATGTGCGCCAATTACATATAAAAGTTAATTTAATTACAGATAAAACATTTATATAATTGCTTTTAGAATCTGGCATTAAAGGCATCATCATAAACTTTTACGTTTCCAATATACCAGTTATTTTTACCTCAAAAGTAAACACGTGTGTTCATGTATTGCTTGATTTATAGTGGCCTCGTAAACGCTGCTCCAGCGTGATTCACGACAGCAAGACTTTTAATGATCATTTTTAGCACGAATGGTAATACAGACGTCTGCTTTATTCTCTTTCATAACAGAATATTCTTTCATGAAAACAAGAAGGGAGCACTGAATATATAAAATCAGAGGCGGACGACTGCCAAGTTTTGTATTTCGAATTGAAAAACTCTCACGTTTAAATATAGGAGAGGTTAATGAACGTCGTAGCACTGACCTCCTTTCTGTGTGATGTTGAAGGTACGTAGTCTATAAGAGTCTTCGTCGGGCTCCTCTTCGGGCTGCTGATGTGTGGTCCGTGGCACGTCGAGGAAGGCATTCGAGCGTCGAGGCTGGCTGTGCTGCCCAGCGGGAGGACGTCGACGAGCGGACGCCTGTCTTCTGACTTGAGGAGGAGTTTCCGCTTCGGCTAAACGCGGCTCGGAACTATATCTAGCTCGCGTTTCCCGATCCAACTGTTGCTGTTGTTGTTGCCGCCTGTGTCTCACAGATCGACCACCCGTAATCCTGGCAGATTGGGAACGCGTGGCCGGCCTGCGCCGAGGCGCCGGAGTCGTCTCCATCGGCGCGGCGAGGGCTTCCATACTCGCGGAGGCGGGCGCGCATATCGATTGCGAGCGCTTCGTACGTCCGTCCGTAGCCATGGTCGCGACGATACTGACTGCTCACGGCCCCCTCCCGCTTGGGCGGTACTTGTTGCATCGGGATTATAAGATTAGAGCACTTTTAAATGTCACTAATTCCAACTAGCTTTTGTTTTGGGCGGGCGGAAGTTTAACTCATACAATTGCTTACATTATATCGTCGGTTTATTTGCATGAAATAATTTATTATATTTACACAATTTAAAGTGTTTTCAGTTATTTTTTATTAAGAGTTTCATAAGATTACATACATAGTTTAAAAATTATAATACGTGTAATTTGAGATGAGTATATTTTTGTATCAGTTCCTTTAATATACTATATTAAACTGAATACGTACGTCCTATTTCGTTTAGGTGAAATATTATATCCTGACCATGATTATTATTTAAGATATATATGAAGTTTTTGTTCATATTGCGAAATCTTTTGAGGTGTTTATTTATTAGTAAAAGATTTTTATTACTTTATTTGCTTTTGTTTGTAACATAATTAGTACCTTCTTCTATTGAAACTTATTGAAACTTCTGCTATACCCGTAGGATTAATTGATAGTTTTAATAAATCTTTGTAAGTTCCTAAAGACGGAACTTTGTATTCGTATCAGAATGAATCAGAGAATTTCGTTCTGATTAATATTCCAGGGTTGGTGATTCGAGAGTGTACTTTGAACTATTTCAAAGTTCGAAAATCACCATTTCTTCAGAGCTATTTGTGAAATAACCATTTAATGCCATTCCTAAAACAAACATACTTTGAATTTCAAGACTTATAGTCTATTTGACGACAAAATACAATATATTAAATGAAAAAGTTTGTGGGTAAGATATATATTATACGATTTGAAATACTTTCGGCGTACATAGTTGGTACATCGGTACATAATTTTTTTTGTACGATCGTACATATATACGACATTGTTATTGAAATAGCTTATACAATACAAATTTCTAAATGAACCTTTGTAGAATATGTATTATTAGTAAGATTGATATTTGTACGATAGTGAGTTTCAATTAGATTGTAACTTTTATGTCCGACAGTGACAAATGCGATAAGTTTTTTTTTTTTTAATAAAATGTAAGTATTTTAACTATGCAAAGACGTACTTACATTTATTAGAAAGTAAAAATATCGATAGTTGACACAGTTAAAATTTTTATTTATTTATAAATCTTCAAAATATTTAAGATTAAATTTTCTAAAAGGTTTAAAAAGCAAAGTGTTCTGAGAAAATTCATATGATCATACTCGACATTCTTCGTAGATACTGGATCGTATATTGCGCGTGGAGTTTATAATAAAACTGAATGATATACCAATTCAGCATAGAGTGCTGAATTACAGGTATTTCTCACAGAAATAAACCGAATTACCAAGCGTTAAAGTTAAACAAGCTGATGAACGCGTGAGCGTCGCTCGTCGTCATTTTGTGGGTTGATAAAGTAGCCTATGTTAAAGCCTATGCTCTCATTGGGATTCAAGTCTGCTTCATACAAATTTTTTTATCACATTCGTAAAAGTTTTTTTTTATGTCATTGGTTGGCGGACGAGCATATGGGCCACCTGATGGTAAGTGGTCACCGCCGCCCATAGACAAAGGCGCTGTAAGAAATATTAATCATTCTTTACATCACCTATGCGCCACCAACCTTGGGAACTAAGATGTTATGTCCCTTGTGCCTATGATTACACTGGCTCACTCACCCTTCTAACCGGAAAACAACAATACAGTGTACTGTTATTTGGCGGTAGAATATCTGATGAGTGGGTGATACCTACCCAGACGGGCATGCATAAAGCCCTACCACCAAGTAAAGTGCAGTACAGTGGTTTTTCCCTGAAATAGTAACTAACCTAGAGTAAGACTAGTATTTATTATCGCATTTATAATATTCGTATAGACTAGCTGCCCGTTCCGACTATGTTGAAATAAAGGATATTATATTTTTTAACCAATGAGATATAAACATTCGCCAACGACAATATTTTGTATCCTGTAATATAGAAAAATAAGAGGTTTATTTTGTTCGTTTTCTTTGCGTCTTCATTTATTCGATGAAGTTAAAACTTTGAACAGTTGTGCTGATGTTCAATTCTTTAAAGAAGCTAATATTATGTAAAGCGAAGTTTTACAACGTCATTTAAATTGCCAATCATATCGAGTGATGACAGAATATGGCTCAAACAATCCGTGAATATCGTGCCAAAAGAGTTTTAACGATTTCTTATGCCGTCTTACTTTATGGTACCTTTCGACACATGCATTGATTATGTATGTACATATATCTACATAGATTTATTTTACTCCTATCCGGAATGAAAAAAAGAAACCAAATACTTTTCAAATATGCGATGAATTTTTTTTAAATAGTTGCCTTCATCATGGAGTCCGAGAAAAACCAATTTCAAGGAAATTTCGTAACATACAACTTTTCAAATAAAAAGAGAGCGTGCAACTCAGTACACGTGACAGAAATCTCCTTGTTTCAGAATCGTTTCATTTTAAATCGTTATATCTTGGAAAGCTGCACACAAATCTGGCCTCGAAATCACGTTCTTAGCTTGAGACACATGATGAAATACTAAATAAACTTTCCACAGTTACTTATAGAAAAGTTGTAATCAGATTTGAATTTCAACTACTATCAATAAATTAAAGCAGTTTCCCATAAAAATGAGAAAATAGGTTTCAGAAACGTGATAAACGAACGTTGCACTCACGTGACCTTGAAGTCTCATTAAGTCTCTCAGAGAGATGATTGCGCCCACAAGGTAATTTCTCTTCAAAAATGAACATTTGCAATTTAAAAAACGCCGATGATATAATTCCGCATAAACTCAAAACAAGTCCCGTGTTTGTGTTAATGGATATATGTATCTCGTAATATTTTTAGTATAAAATGCATGTTATTTAATTGAAATTTATATTATATTTATAAAACCTTTAAAATTAACATGTTATTTTTTTGGTATGTATTAATACATTAGATAACATTACAGTTGTTTTTTTTATATTATATAATATAAATATTCTTTGGAAATTACCCATTTTTGTAAAGACAATTTCATTTTTTTTGAGAATAAAAAATTAAATATTAATAACTATTATATTATTTTACATTAAACATATTATGTCGTTAGGTTTATTTCTAATCGTAGCACAGGATGTGTCATATATTTCATTCAAAATATTCTCATGTAATTTTAGATTCATTTTTATAATTCTAATGGATCACCAGGATGTCCTCAGCCATAAATAATTTCACCCGAAGCTGTCATTATAATTACCGACTCTGATGACTTGAAAAATTTGACCCATTAAACATATTCATGTTTTTTGAATACAAGTGGTACTTATGGTGTAGTCGTTTTACTCGTAGATGCATGAAATTATCGTTCAGTTTTAGCCAATTTGTCCTAGTGACTAGAACAAGTGATTTTAGGCAAAATCATGCCAAAAAACATGCAGACATATTAAAATAACATAGATAAGATATTACAAAAACATGGATTGGATTATAAAAAAAAAAATGAATAGATCAAACCTGATGTTTTCATGTATCAGCCATATCATATCTCATGATTACAAACAAAAATTTGGTAGAGTTAACTGTCAGATCGATTCCATGCTCATAAAAAAAAATAACTTTAATACGAGGGTCAATAGTTATAGAGTTACCCAACGAATTTACAATTCGTACCACAACATCGAGAACACGTGAACGTTCGCGAAACTATCAGTACAAACTAATAAACTTAAACTTTTAAATAAAATTTTATTACGTTGATATTTAATTTAACTAAAATGAAATAACAATGTAATGAAATTGAATACATTTTAAATTAGGCCAATGTTTATTTTTCGACGTAAATACAATGTATTGTATATAAAATTGTACATGTAGGCGTACAAGAGTGAATTATTTGCACTTCATTCACACAGGGATTCCTGGGGAAGTACCCGTTACAAAGACGGAGATTCCCCCAGCGTATTGGACGTGTTCAGCGAAGTTACAAGAATATTGGAACGACGTAAAAAGTCTAGATGGCTGTAGAGTGTAGTGTTTTGATCTTGATGAAATTATGTAGGTACTAAGCACATTTTTAAAGTCTTATGTAGGATTTGATCAGGGGAATGCGGATGCATTTGGGAGCCCCCCAAGACTGGAGGACCGGGGCGAGCCTTCCCTTCCGGCCCCCTGTTAGTCCGCCTCTGCTCTAACGACTTGATTTAGGCAGAATATGCATTAAATTTTATACTATAATTAATTATTTTTAAAATTATGATGTTAATATAAACAATTATTCTTTTGGAAGTAAAGTTTTATTACAATTTTGTGTAAATACACTCAAAAATATATGAAGCAATTTGACAATAAAACGCTATTGAATAGCTTTCTATATCTAAAGCTATTCAATAGCGTTTTATTGTCAAAACGCAATTGTCTGACCCATGGAATGATCTGTCACCTGGTAACATTTCAACATAGTTTTCAAATGTCTACTAAATCGCACGTGACATTGGCGAAATAATCTGTACCCTCTCGGCACAAATAAAAGCCACAGAAAATAGTTTTCAAAATTTCCGAGTTTCAAAAGTTGTTACTTTATTACTAGCTTTTTCATTCATTTAGGTTACGCTAGGTTCGAAATGTGACCACACACGAAATCAAATATAATTATTATTTTTTTTATATATTATTTTGATATGTTCCTCCCCATTTTTTAGTGGTTTCCTTTAGCTACCTCCTCCAATTCCGTTTTTTTTTATTCGAAAGTATTAGGTAGATAATATACATGCATTATCAAATTTGTTTATATAATATGCATCAGTTCGACAAAAAAAAAATATTTGACGCCCTACCATGCGTTTGATTCACAAAACTCATACATGTAAGTATACATCTTTAGTATAAAACATTAATAATTTACGTTCACACTGCTAATGACGACATACGTCATTTCAAAGATAAAAATTAATGAAGATTCTTTTGACATTTGGGGCTTATTGTTATAACAACAAGGTATCGACCTTTGAAGCCTACATTTTGTATTCATGTATCTTTTACTTTTGTTACTAACGAATGTCGGTCAAATTTCGGCCAATGAGCGACTATTGGTATAGACAATGTTTTGCATAATTTCCGAGGTCCAGTTGAGGTCTGATCTAGAGTCTAGTTGAAAACCAAAATACAAATTTTCATTTAATGTTGTCTTAGATTTTCGCGATTATTACACATTTTTGCAGCACTTTGCACAGCACTGGCAGACTGCCCGTGACCACGAACACTGCAAAGTGCTCGAAACGTCGGGATGTTAAAATAATTAATATACGCGATTAAATCCGTTAAAAACTAGTTTTATTTTAAATTTTCATTTTCTATTTTATTCTTTACTGAGGCAGTAAACAAACTTACCTTTGTTTCTTCGGGAAAATAACATAGGTGTACATACATATAACAATCGAAATACGATGTATCCTAGCAGTCAATCGTTTTTTCAATTGCTATTTGAGATACGTAGGCGCTTAGTAATATATTCATCGAATAAAAAATCCTTCGTGTTAAGAAACAAACAGTTCATCCTATTAATCTTATTATATACAAAAATGAGTGTCTTTATGTCGGCCTATATGTTCCTAAGCCATCGTGTAAGCTTGGAATCAATACTTGTTAACTTCCAGGCAGGATATTTAACTAACATGACTGTATTTTTAGAAGTTGAAAAAGAGTAACTACTGAGTATCTTGTCGGTTCTTCTGGGTAGAATCTACATTCCGAACCGATTTTTTTTTAATAATTGTCTTCCATCTTACCTGATGAGACGTTTAGATGAAGACGAAGGTGGTACACGCCCATCCAAAAGAAACCTGTTCACTTTACTCTTAGAGGCTCCAGAGTTCAACTTATCATGAAAGATAGACCCAAAGTCGTTCCAAATCTTGGCGACTCTCATCAAAAACGAACTGTCAAACTTTTGCCTGCACCTAGTAGTCCGATAAAGGAATGGAGATGGCTCGATCAGTTCTAAAAGAGCCTTAGAGCACTCTCTGAAGTATATCCTATAAAAAACCGATAAGCTGGCAACTCGACGACGGTGCTCAAGGGCGTGTAATCTGCTATTTGAGAGCTTTTCGTTGTTAATTAACCTACGGGCTCTTCGGTCAACTGAGTCCAAAGCTTCGAGATGATATTTGGCTGCACCGTTTAAGAGATGACTGCAGTACTCCGTGCGGGATCGAACTTGGGCAGTGTAAAGATTAAGCAACTGTTCAGAGCTGAAGTACCGACATTTGAAAGAATTGATAACTTCTTGGACGCCGCTTATGCCATAGACTCAATTTGTTGGCGAAAGTTGAGGTTAGAGGTGATGGTAATACCTAGATGGTTAGCAATCGGTAAGGATACACTTTCGAAAGTGGGTGTTAAATCGAATGATAGCATTAGCATTAGCAGCCTGTAAATTTTCCCACTGCTGGGTTAAACGGCTGGGTTAAAGGCCTCCTCTCCCTTTGAGGAGAAGGCTTGGAGCATATTCCACCACGCTGCTCCAATGCGGGTTGGCGGAATACACATGTGGCAGAATTTCGTTGAAATTAGACACATGCAGGTTTCCTCACGATGTTTTCCTTCACCGCCGAGCACGAGATGAATTATAAACACAAAATTAAGCACATGAAAATTCAGTGGTACCTGCCTGGGTTTGAGCTCGAAATCATCGGTTAAGATGCACGCGTTCTAACCACTGGGCCATCTCGGCTCGAATGGTAATATGATGAATAAAGTATATTTTGATTTAATTTAATTTTATTTAATCATTCTTTCTCAATTCAGATGTTGCTTGATGTCTCAGAACCCTTTAGTTTCAGATGCTTTCGGAGATTTTGACAGAGAATTCGTGACAATGACATGTCAAAACGACCATAACGATGCACTATCGATCATTTTGTGTTACAAGCGTAAAAAAATTACTATATTATATAAAAACATTTTATTTATTTTATTTATTCTTTATTGTACATCATAAATACAAAATACTAAATACAAAATTTAAAATTTTATATTTAATGTGTACAATGGGCGGCCTTATGGCTAATTAGCCATCTCTTCCAGACAACGCAAACGAAGAGAGATTAAATACAAATGTTTACATACTAATACTTATACTTAATACAAATATAAAAAATGATAAATATTACTATTATATACTAAAAAATACCTATATATATAATATGCTAGAGAAAAACAGTACATGGAAATTAAGTGAAGTCGTCTAAATTATTATTTAGATAGTAATTTTTTAAATATATTGATAGATTCTGATTTTTTCTTTTTTCATAGAGAAACGGTTATTTGATATTAGTTAGCCTGCTATGTTTATTTTATAAATTTGAGTAGCCTTTTATGATACGTTTGACGTATTTACGTTTTAAGCGCTTCAAAGAATTTCCTGCGACATTTTTTTTTTAGTTAGATCGAATGACGGTAACTGGTTGTCGTTAGGAGGACTCATAAGGAGTTTGTCATTATTCCATTCACTATTGAATTCAAAGCCTACAGGTATCAATATAAAAGTTTGGGGCTTATTATTAAATATAAAAAAATACTAATTCCTTTTCAATCTCTAAATTAAAAAAAATCAACTTAACATAAATATATCAAATAGGCTTACTTCCTGAAAAAAAAAATCAAGTATTATATATATATATATACATAGATAACATATATAATATAATAATACTACATTTTCAATAATAGAAATAATAGTTTTAGTGTGAACCGATAAAAAGTAATGAAAAACTTTAAACTATTAACCTTTAATAATTATATATTAGAATGATCTAATTTTTTTTAATAATTAATTATTATTAATTTATCTGCGGAATCATAAAAACAAATATGTCCCGATCCTCAACATAAAGGATGTATTGAGTAATCGCAGTCGAACTCGGGGTTTATATTTACAATTTACACTGTTTCTATAAATATAATCAACGACATTGTGGATTAACATAACATTAATATGAATTTATTGACACGCTGTCTTCAATTACTATTTTGTTAAAAATACCTGACTATCTGGAACTTCAAGATAACTAATCACGTGAAGTCCGTTCTTTACTAAAGCAATCGAACAATTCGATTGCAATTGCAGTATTTCGATATATCGGATCCGATCGAATCGAGTTATCGGATCAATCGTTAGTATTCGATACTCATTTGATTTGACTTTATACTTCGATTGGCAAACGATTTCGGAGCCCGCGCAAAGACAGATTTATTCCACAATATCTACAGTATGTAAATATTCGACTCAAAAATCACATCGATACTGCAGACCTCATTATAATTATATGAATAAAGTTTTGGAACGAATGGCTCAACAATAGATAGCGGACGAACTTAACCCGTATTTCAATAAGAATAGTGATGCTTATTTTAAGGCCAGATATCAAATCAAATCAAAATATACTTTATTCGATTAGGTGTCATTTAACAAACTATATTAAGTGAAGCTACCACTGGTTCAGAATGTAGATTCTACCGACAAGAACCGGCAAGAATCTCAGTAGTTACTCTTTTTCAACATTAAATTAGATATAAGCTTAGAGCCGAGATGGCCCAGAGCTTAGAACGCGTGCATCTTAACCGATGATTGCAGGTTCAAACCCAGGCAAGCACCACTGAATTTTCAAGTGCTTAATTTGTGTTTATAATTCATCTCGTGCTCGGCGGTGAAGGAAAATATCGTGAGGAAACCTGCATGTTTTAATCAACGTAATTCTAAACAGCGTGGTGGAATAAGCTCCAAACTTTACAGGCTGTTACCGTACTGTAAAATATCGGATGATTGGGTGCTATCCAGACGGGCTTGCACCAAACACAACGCAGACACGACCATATAAAAGTATCGTCGGTCAAGTGTCTAGTGTTTTTCGACAACCCGAGTGAATAAGGATGATAGTTTGATAAATTCGTTTCACCACTTTATCAGTGATATCGGGTGAATTTTAATGTCACAAGAATGCAAAATAATGATATTCACTTAATGTAAATATGTTGCTTATACTGTTTTCTTACAAAATTCACAAACAAACATCAAATGTCAGTTCTAAAACCAGCGATTTCATAAGTAAGGAACTTATAATATATTCATTAGTAATACTCGGTCTATGCACTAAAACGCCAATTATGATTCCACCAATCAGTAATTTGTATTGCAACAAACAATTTTGACGTTTCAAATCGTTCAATCTCAGTAATCCAGCTGTAAAGCCTATTGCTAAAATCTATTCCAAATTCAAATTAACTATCCCTCTATGATCTTTAGGAAAATTAAGCGTTTTTTTAATCATACAATATACTTATGTATTATTATTGGTTCTTTATAATTAATAAATTAGTAGGTAGACGGGCAAAAGACACCGGACGGTAAGTGGTCACCACCGCTCATAGATTCTTGCGCTGATAGAAATTAAAACCATTCCTTACATCGCCGTGGCAAATAAGATGTTCTGTAGTTCAAGATCTGTAGTTACACAGGCTAACTCACCCTTCAAATCGAAACAAAACAATACTAAGCACAAAGACCTGCCACCGACTATTAAATCGTTTTTATCAAATATCTTTTAGGTATGTAACATTTATAGTTTTCACGGTCGATCTAGACTTTATACTCTTTTTAAAACGATTCGGTCGTTTAAAAATAACACGCAAAATCATTTCTAAAATCAAAACCCGTCTTTGGACCAGAAATTAATAAATCAACTATTAATTAAACGAATAATACTTAAGGTTTCGTGGTAGATTTTTTGGAATTTTCTAAATATATCATTATTATTTGTTGGGATTACTCAGTGGATATAAATAACTTTCAACGTTGCAAAATCGATAATTTCAGTTCACTTTATGTGTTAAATATTAATCTTGTTCTCGTTGGTGATGGAAAACATCGTGAAGAAATTAATGTCGGAATCTACCACAGGTATATCAACTGGAATAGTGTACGTCAGAGGAAGAAATACCCAACAGTGGAATAAGCTAAGAAATTTAATTTTACTAGTTACTTAAAGAAATGTAAAGTTACGCTCTGTAATACCCTACTACTTCCTATCTTTTTCTCTATTGAGCAGTAGGTTTGGAGATTATTCCATCACACTACTCCAATGTGGGTTTGGGATACATGTGACTTCGGATAAGATAGTATATCCATTTGAGTATTCATATTTAATATATAAATCAATAGAAATAGTTTGTGAGCAATGAACTTTACATTTAAAAAAAATAAAAATCAATTAATATCTTAAATGTATTTTATTTGAAAAAAACACATATAAAGTTGAGGAAAATATTTGTCATTCTATCAACTTTGTGTGTGTGAAAATAATATCATAAACAGCAACCGGTAAAACCAGCGGACATCATTCTGAAGTTTCCATAGACTTAAGAGTCTCATTAAAAAAACAATTCAAATAATAGTAATTAGCCGTGCAATGATTAATCAAACGACTCACCAGAATTGAAAAAAATACATAAATATATTCTCATTATAATGTTAAGTGAATATGTTTTATATAAAAAAAATAATTAGTTAATTATATCGTATGGATTAATAATCTAATGTGAAAACTAATATAAAACCTGTTGAAATATAAGTGCGATTACAGATTAATTGAAGTACATAAAAAAAAGAGAAATACAATGTCAGTTCTAAATCTATCAACAGCCTTGTTTTTCCTCAGATGCCCACGCGCCGGCCAAGCGTCTCGAGTCAATCCCATTGTGTACAGTCTGCGACGAACTGTGTTGACGACTGGACGTCGCGATGGCGAAGATAACTTTATTCGTTGTTTTGTCAGCGTTATACATCATAAAGGCTCGCGCATATACAGTACCACCTGCTAAACTAGAGGCAATTTATCCTAAAGGACTCAAAGTTTCAGTCCCAGGTATGTATTTAATAATTTTATTTTAAATTTAAAAACAATAACATTGCTAGAGTACCTACGTAATTGTTTTTATGAATATTTTCAAGATGTTATTCATACATATTACTCAGTTATAGTAAAATAAAATCACATTATTAAAATATTTTATTAACCACTTCTTGTTAAACTTGTTTTGACGGTATTTGTCTTGATAAATATAATTTTTTGTTAGTTTCTTTTCGACGTGTTTGTATTATAAAATTAGATATTAAAAAGGAACGAATTTGATACATATATATTTCCTGGAATTTTAATTGCCTCTATAATGTTATTACTGCGTCACTAATATTTATATTAAAAAAATATATATTCAAAAAAAGAATTCGAAACACGTCGCAGAACACGACGTGATACAAGTGAATAGCTGACATTTACATTCATAATAACAGTCAATGGAACACGCACCAAAATGATTTTGACGTTTTCAACATTTCACGTTTGTGTTTGTGAAAGAAGTTGATATATTTGGTTTTCTTTACGGTTGTTTTGAATAAATTAGAACAAAAATGCATCTGGATCCTATAACGTAATTCCGTAGCTATACCGGTTAGAACTATTTCTCTTCAGAATTATTTCTATTAAGTATAGTCAAATAAAAATATATTATATTTAATAAAATTAGCATATCATAGTACGTGCTAATATGTTTCTTAAGCTTTTATTATTTTTTTTTATCTTACTTATTCCCAGAAGCATAAATGACCATTATACTTCATTACTGTAAACAATTTAATATCTTATAATAAATAAAAACCAATTTCAACAATAATTATTAAAGTTTTTAAATGTTATATTATGCGCATACAATGATATAATATATATATATGACGTCGACTGCGATAGAATAGCGGCACGACCCTCATCGGTAGGGGCTTCTGGTACAGGGTTCATGGCGTAGGTCTCATGCAATTAACTACAACGATACAGTATGACAATTCTTGTATTTTATGTAGATAATAAGCAACCACAAATTATAAAGTACCTACTTTATATATTATAATTATCAGAGTTGCGTGAACCAACGGTCCCGCTTGGAAGGTCCGAAATGTATCGCACTTTAAAATAAAATATAGCTTCCGACTCGCCGCTTTCAAAAGCTTTCAAAAAAGTGACTCTTTTGTCCATTCAAACAATTCCGAACACGTGACTCATTACGTCACGGCGTTCACACCCTACAGATACAACGAACTCAACTGAATTACTAATTATTCGTAATCGATGACATATATATCATATTACATATGTTTATCCAGGATAACATATTTCATTTTTTTTTTCTTAAAAAAACAACTAAGAAATATACATCATTTATATTCATTATGATGATGATGAGTTCCAAACACGACAGCCAAAGGAAACTAATCAACCACACAGGAAATTTCTAAATACACAAGTGCGTGTGCAAAAGCAAATTTGAGCTTAGGCGCAGAAACAACTACCTAAAGTGCTCTTAGAGGAGAGGCCCTTTTTTACAAAATTAGGAAGGCAGGACAAATGTGTCACCTGATGTCAAGTCGCCTATATAATGTTGGCATTCTAAGTGGGTGCCATTATTAAATATATATCTTACATATGCTACTCGGTGGATAATATTATTATAATAATATTTTACCTATATTCAGTATGTTCAAATACATTAACACTTGCTTAATATTTTGTCAATTCATTATCAATGACATTTGATGACTCGATCAAATTTTATACCGGAACAAATAATATTGTACGTTGGTTTTTTTGGTTTGGTGTACGGAGGAAAACCTATATATCAACAACTATTCAAAAGAATTCACAACTTTGCGCAATCATTTATGCTATTCCATTAATTGGTCATCTTGGTTTGAACAGAATATCTTTAAAAAAATATTCTCATTTTCCACACCTCAACGGTCAAAATCAAACTTGCAGCTTTTATACCACATCGTTAACTCATTGAGGTTTTAATGAAGCCTACTAAATAGATTCATAATAATACAGTCTCAGTTAAGGCAGAAACGGGTATAAAAAAACTATTTTATGCTAGAGCAAAATTACGAGAACTTTAACCGCGCTACCGGTTAAAAGTAGTTTTAACCGGTATAGAGTTTGGTGTTTTTTTTTAAATTAAAAATGGTTGTGTAAACGTCCAAATGGGTCTGTTGTTGTTAGCACCATCGTCACCATACATAATGCACTGCCAGCTTCATGATAAAATATGTATATTTGTTTTACGTGAACCCCAAAAATGTTCTTATTATTTCTATGATTTTTTTTGTTTCACTTATTCGAGGTTAAAATAATTTGTGAGCTATTACGATGCTAAATTGTTAATTTATAAGTGTTTAATTCACGTGATATGGTAATTAGTAAGAAAATAATTTTATGAGTATTTTAGATTATATTTGACCATCTATACATAGTGAATTAAATCACGTGATTATTGCCATATTTAAAAATTAGATTTTTATAAAACATTTGGTTGCTCAAAAAACAAAACTTTGCCATTACAGTTTGCATCATTACAATCTAACAAATATCACTCGAATTATAAGAAAATATACATAAATTTATATAATAGGTTTTTAATATCATATAAATATTTAAAAAATATAAAGTCAAAAATACATTTGTTTGTTTTAGGATGGACAAAGGCTGTATATACATAAGAGTATAATGCTTAGATTTATAACCGTGCAAAGTCTGGGCTACTTTAAAACGTAATCACATCAAACAATAGAATATCACAAATACTTTTAACATAAAACGTAATTCATAAATATATATAAAAATTAGAATAGGCCTTAGAGTTGATCCCTGTAGTACTCTCATTTTTTCACAGCAGAGTACATTTTTGTGTTCAACGAATACTCGTTGAGTTCCTTGACAATTTAAACCATCAAGATCAACAATCTATTTTTAATATCAGGATGGCAGTTTATTAAATCCTCTTTTGTTTTGTTTAAAAATTGTGCAAATTCTAGTTGGTTTTGGTAACATTGTTTTAACAATATAATTGGGGTTTCATTCTATAAGCAGTCATATCCAGGAAATATTGCATTCTTGCCAATTTGTTTCATACAATTATTTAAACGGATTTAACAATGTCAAACTGCTAACTTTGTTCCATCGTTCGTTGATATTAAAATTAACCTTGTCAAATAAGAATTCAATAGTGCTTGTAAGAGTCTACTTCAATAAAATATATTTTAATTATTTCATACACTCGGTATAAGCTTAGGTTAAATTAAAGGGAAAACGTTTTTTTTTTTTTTTACAATAAATATTTAACTTGAAATCACTATGACGTTTTTTGTTTTAGTTTTTACAAGAATTGACCTACAAATCAGTGAATTTTATCCATATTATTCCAATTTGTATATAAATTTAGATATAAGGATATAAATAGTCTTTAGTACTTAAGTTGGCAACCTAAAATACCTTCGTTTAATAAACGTATTTATTAACAAAACTTGTATTTAAAAAAAAAAACAAAACTGGCGCATTGTTTAATAAAAAAGAACGTCAATTTACCCGTGTGTGTGTTAATATAAAAAAAAACACGCGAACTGGAAAGCTTCAATAAAATCCATGTCACGAACCGTTGGGACCATATTATCTAATCTAGTATTGTTCATTGAAATTAATTTGCCTGAAATAACCTACTTAAATTGATCGTTTTTTTTTTAATTATATAATCATAATGTTTTAGGTTTATGAGCTCTAGCTTCCTCCTAGCACCACAATACGATCCTCTAGAATTTTGATGTTAGTCATGACATCATTGTTGAACACTGAGGTGCAAAGGGCGTAACATAACATATAAAATAATAATTGCGGAAGGAATTAAAAAAGTAATATTTTAAGCTACATCAATATCAATAATCGTAAGCCATTGGTGAAAAAAAAAATAAGATTTTGACATAATTAGGATCTAAGTACAGCAGTAAATTTAACAGTAAAAAAGAGTATCAGTGTCTAAATGGGTACACTAAATGGAAATTACTGAACACCTTTTGATAGAATCACAAAAAAAAAATCTTTCAATAGGTAAATGTTCCATAAAATTAACGTGGAATACAATTTTAATTAGTTTATATTAGGTAGAAAAGGACTGTAAGACATATCAACAATTCTTTCAATACACCACCAACTTTGAGAACCAAGGTGTTATGTCCTTCGTGCCTGTACACTATAGCTCACTCACAAATTAATTATATTCATCATTACCCAAAACTAACAAATATTAATTGTGAAATATGCGATGAGTAACCTACCAAGACAAGCTTACACAAAGACTTACCAACAAGTACAGATGACAAGATTTCTGTTGTTCTAATAAAATGATTCATGTCACATGACTTGATAAAATCATACATTTAAAACGATTCAAGAAAAATCTGTATTAATTTTTTTAATATATATTTTAAATAAAATATTACCTTTGGAAATAATAGACTTAGGATGGTCGCAAGTTTAAACAACGATATTCTTCCAGATTCATTTATTAACACTATTTTCACATTTATTTTACCCACTAATCCGTGTTTCACAATACATTCCGTATTCTCCGAATCTCACTATAATTCTAATTATTTTAAAAATAATTGTAATTATAACAAAACACTGCCGCCGCGTTCGATTTCTTGACATTATTTTTCTTACCGGCCAGTATCAGACATTCGGCCATTATTAATCGTGAAAAATTAAAATATTACATTAAAACATATTTTAAAAATAGTCAATCGACATATTATTAATTAAATTATAGTTATACAATGTGTAAAAAAATAACTCTAACAATAGTGACCAAACAAAAAAATCATATAAGAGTTTTTATATGCTATAGAAAGGAACTCCGAAAAGGTTTATAATTTGACAGATTATAAAAGAAATAGCTGTAACTTAGCAACCATAGGTTGATGACATAGCTTTTTTATCATCTGTAACGTTCGTTAACCCGCGAGTTAATGTTCTTATGCTCATAAACTGGTTCTTATATAAAAACATGGATATGATTATTATATGTAATTGCTGGATACAAAACTAAATATACATAGTTATATAGAGAAAAAATCTTCACGATACTTAATTTAATTTATTCAAAACCTATTAAGTCATATATACAATGAACTGTAGTTATTATTGTAAGGAAATGATAATTTTATCTAAATTTATCGTCGGATTATATGATATCATTTAGAATAATTCCCGGTTTGAAAATTGTCTTTAATATATTGCAATTTTGAACACTATTGGCGATGAACTGGCTGGCTTAATTGCTGACGTGGTATGAGGATGCTGCTTTGAGTTTTATAGTTCTTATTTGTTACTATTTTTGTTTTTAAATATTTTAAATAATAGCAGGATCTAAGTATCTGAATATTTTTTTTTATGGTATAGGTATGCGGACGGGCACATGGACCACCTGATGGTAAGTTGGTCACCACTGTCATCATAGACCTTACGCCACCAACCTTTAGAGCTAAGATGTGAGTTGAGCTCACTCACCCTACTATCGAGAACATAGTATTGCTAAGTATTACTGCTTGGCGGTATAATATATGATGATTGGGTGGTATCAACTAAGTCGGGCTTGCACAAAGCCCTAACACAAAGTAAATAATAAGTTCTTCCAAGTATATTTCAATATAAGTCCAGAATCTAGTGTATTTTTCCATCACGCAGTGTACATGTACATATACACATGTACATGTGTACATTCTGGTCACGATATAAACAGGTTTCTGATTAATTATATTTGAAAATAAAATATGCAAAGTTCGGTTATTCTTACCCTGATTTGAACCCACAATTTTATTAGTTTTATTGTAATTTATTTCACAAATTTGAATAACAAGTGACGTCACGACTATTTTTGTTAAATCTCAACTAAAAAAATTTACAGATGATGGCTTTTCACTGTTCGCCTTCCACGGGAACCTGAACCAAGAAATGGAAGGGTTAGAAGCAGGTCAATGGGCACGTGATATCACTAAGCCCAAGAATGGAACATGGATCTTCAGAGATCGTAATGCAGAACTAAAAATTGGAGACAAGATTTACTTCTGGACTTATGTGATCAAAAACGGCCTGGGTTACAGACAGGATAACGGAGAATGGACAGTGACTGGTAAGTGAATAGTAACAGCTTGTAAAAATCCCACAACTGCGGTTCGTTCTTCTTTGAAGAAGTTTTGGGATTTATTCCCACATGTTACACATGTCGCTGGTGGTACATATCTAGCAAATTTTTAATATTGGCTCTTGAATATTACGTGTGCCAGCTTAAGTACAATTTTAATAATAATTTAGGTTAAAGAATTTTCTTACTTATAAAGAACCTTACAGCTCACTTGTACAATGGGCAATACATATAACTTATATATAAAGTTGGTTTCAATGGCAGAATCTGTGGCAGAGCACGCCCATAATGACCCCAAAAACAGGGTACATAAATATGTCTCCTTAATTAATATTTTGGCAACAATAATTTAATTCAAGTAAACATTCATAATTTAAATAATCTGAGGGATTTTTTTCTTTCCTTATGTTACTTAACTAAATTCTTATAAAGATCTAATGTTACCTCTATATCCATCACGAGCATTTGCGTTAGTGCTTTTGTCGTCTTGAGGTGACAAATAAACGGACTGAGCCACTTTTGTATTTGTTACATTCGCTTTTTTTTTTAATGATACAGAGACAATTGTAGAATTAAAACTATATTTCCTTATAATAAATAAAATGGAATATGCTTTTATTTAAAATCTGTTATATTTGTTGATAAAAAAATATTTTGTGGTTTCTTAATTTCTTTGAAACCACAATAGAATTAATCTACGTATGTCGATTTATCGCGCCCAAAAAGTCCCGTTTACATAATGAGGAACGTTTTAAAGATAAGATAATGTAATTTGAAACTTATATAATTACTCAAATATGACTCAGTGTTTTAATAAGAGTAACAAAATAGTAAACAAAATAAAAATTCACGATACGATATATACAAGATTCATAGTCAAACAAAACAAAACAAATCATTACACATAATTCGAATTTATGTGATATGTTGGTAATAATTTACTACCATAAAAATAATTAACATAGAGGTCATAACATATGCGTACAGATTAGAATAGGTAGGTTAGAATAGATACTACAGAAAATTTAATTATAATAAAATATGATAAGAAATAATGACGGAGTAAAATAGTAGAAATGCTTTGGAAATGCTTTGGAGCAACAGAGATAATAGAAATAATCGTATCTGGACGAATACTGAACTACCCCTCTTGAGTAATTGAAGGTATTATCTCCGAATAGGTATTCAATTATGGACACGAGTAACTTTTATGATTCATTCACACTCAAGTGTTATGACAATATATGTGGTATATACACTTGGTACCTTGGTTGGTATTTAAAATGTAGTATATATATATAAATATATATATATATATTAACCAAATTAACCAAATATTTCCAGAATTTGTCACTGATGATGGGAGTCCGTCGCCAGCACCACCTCCCAGACCTGGACCTGGACCTGGTCCTGGACCCACTCCTGCTCCTAGCCCTGGGCCAAGTCGTCCAAAATGTGACCTTTCTGAAACTGTTGTGCAAGGCCTTAGCGAAGTCTGTCAAGGAGCACTTCTCTTTTCCGAAGATTTTAACCAACAAAATATTAAAGAATTAAGCAATTGGGATCCAGAGGTCTTGTTCCCTCAAGAACCGGTTAGTAAAAACATGTTTTGCAATGCTTAAACTTGCTTAAGAGACCACTTAAACAAGTTTAACATTTTTAGTGTTATTATTCTATAATATTGGTGGTGACTATCGTGTATGAGTAACCTTTTACCATCTGTAATAACCTATAATAAATCAGCAATTGTGTCGTACTCATAAAAACGGAATCAAATACATAATTTCTTATTTCCATGTTAGAAAGAATTTCAGAATTGTTTTTTATTGCCAAATTATAAAGGTAAAACATATTTATACATAAATTCCTTTTGAGATTCTCGATATATATATATATATATATCGTCTACGTTTAAAAATGACAAGTAACTAAGCAAATGCATCATTAACTAAATTCATCATTTAATTTGCCAGATTGGCTGATTTGCTCATTAGGGTCGTAACGCAGTCTTACTATACCTCAATAAACAGGATATCTGAAGTGATATCTGAGGTATGAGCTTCAGACCTTCTATTATAGAGAGACATAAAATATAGCATCGATAGATGACAGGCTTTTTAAAATTAAATACTAAAATTCTTGGCACAAGCACAATTTCAGATCGTTTTAGTTTTTTGTACATCAGTTGCCTTTCTTGCGTTGTTCTTAATTTATCCTAGGTGGATTTCTGGATTCCTAGGCTACTCTGGATTGTATTAGGCCCGACTCTCCGTATTGGAGATCATGTCTGTTATGAATCACCATTATAAGAAGTCCAAAATCGATTTGCTATGTATGCTTTTTCATCAGTTTCCCTAACTTTGCCGCATCACTATCTTCAATGTTACATTAAAGACTTAGTTTGTATCTTCATCCTAGAAGATCTCTTGAAGTCCTCTGTACTATATATGGAAATTGTAAACATGTTGAGAAATACGTAGAGGATATCGCAATGTTCTAAGCAGCTTGTAGAAATTGCGGCTTAATATTCATCATTAGTCCTTCAGTAACAAATACCTATAACAGAAAGCCAATGATGATTTCGACACCAAGATTCTTGGTTAATATTACTCCGCTGCATAATTGTATTAATCGCTATTGAAATTCATATTCATTAATCAATTTAAATTGAAATATTTACGATCAAGTGATCGCAACTTACTTTCTCTAAATATTTATCTTAGAGAAAAAATACATTTTCTATACAATCAAATAACTTTAAGCGGGATCTCTCGTGATACTATTTAATTCAAACAAATGTTCTATCATGTCTTTATAGATATGTGTCCGGTTAATGATTCTATTATAATACATTTGACTCTAAACTAACTTCCAATAAACATATATCTCATACTTTGATAATTATTTAGATAGTTAGGTATTCGTGCAACGCTCGTGATTTTAAAAATCGCAAAAAACAAACTTTAACTT
This sequence comes from Vanessa atalanta, assembly GCF_905147765.1. Taxonomy (NCBI): domain Eukaryota; kingdom Metazoa; phylum Arthropoda; class Insecta; order Lepidoptera; family Nymphalidae; genus Vanessa; species Vanessa atalanta. Next base: position 2,051,808 of record NC_061885.1, read on the forward strand.
TATTTCATTCGCTATTCGTAGCAAATATGAAATTGACGCATGTTTGCAATCCGAACGAAAATACCATTCTCTGCTACTGAAGGTATAAAAAATCTCCGATACTTACACTAACGTATCTGGGGTTGTTGTCCCTATTTCTGCCCCAGTAAATTCTTGGTAGATTGCTCGGGTTTTCATTGGATTCAATAAGTAAAATATTATCTGGCATAATAGTATTCCTGTCGTGACCTTCATGAAAATGTGCGTCGACTACGCCACTATTTTTGGTCTCCCATCTTTTATCGTATCTTGTGCAGGATCTTCCATACCATGCATATACGTACTTCTACATTTAAGAAAATATTTATGAAATCGCCTCACTGTTTCGTATTTGCAAACAAATGGAACAGAGTCTGAAGTCAGTGCTAATAATTCAGCAAAAATATTTTTTGCACAATAGGTAGGTAATGGTCACCAACGCCCTTAGGTACATTGGTATTTTAAGAAATATCACCCATTTCCTACAACTCCAATTTGCCAACAATTTTAGGAACTAGCTTTTACGTCCCTTTTGCCTAGTTACACTGAGTCAGTCACCCTTAAAAACGGAACATAACAGCACTATGTATAATCAGTGAAATGCTTGAACCGTTTATTTACTTAAACATATTCCAACAATTTATTCTATTTTTAAACATCTAAAACATAATTGCTATTTTATAATATCAATAGCAATTAAACATTAGAGTTGTTTATTTTCCTTATGTTATCAAGAAAGTACGCTTGCAAATGGTTTCCTGATCGACTTATCACTTTTGCCTTATCTTAATAAGTAAAGGGTCGACACATAGGATCATACAAGTTATTTAGTTTAGATTATTCCACCAACCTGCTCCAATGCCGGTTGGCGTATTCATATGTAGCAGGATTTCATTGACATTAGACACATGTAGGTTTCCTCACGATGTTTTCCTTCACCGCCGAGTACGAGATGAATCATAAACACAAATTAGGCACTTTAATTCAGTAGTGCTTGCCAGAGTTTGATCCTACACTTATGTGTACGCGTTCTAACCACTGGGTTACCTTGGCTCTTAAAGTTTACATACAGAAAATTTTGTAAATAATATTTATTTATTTTTATTTCAGGACTATCCGTTTAACGCTTATGTAAGTGACAATACTTTAAGTTTAGAGCACGGAAGCTTAAAAATTAAACCCGTACTTACCGAATCGCAGTTTCATGAAGGATTCTTGAACGAAAACTGGGATTTGACTAACACGTAAGCACTTACATATACTAATTGTAAAAGCTTTCAAATATATAACGCACGTAAGAGTTTATAGCTTTGGCATCAAGAAAGATCTTGAGGAACAGTGTATACTCTCTTAACTATCCATTTAAAATAGGTCTTAAATTTGTAAATTCAAATTCTGGAATCTCATATATATTTGTGCCGTGTGTTTATATGTGTGCGTTTGTATACATGTTACCCAAATTTAATTGACTGAATTCTACAAAAATATTTTTCTTACTGTTATGATTTAGCGGCTTTACTACGTGTGTTAATAAAATTCCATATTCTACCAAAATTCCTAACCATAAACCTTAGTATCAACATTTTCTGTATCTTGTCATGGCATATTCGTAATACGCAAAGTAAAAAATTTCAGGTGCACGGGAAAAGTAAGCACAAAGGAATGCTATCAAACAGCTTCAGGGGCTCAAATTCTACCTCCAGTTATAACTGGAAAGATCAACACTCGAAACCACTTCAACTTCAAATTTGGTAAAATCGAAATCCGCGCCAAATTACCCGCCGGTAGCTGGTTAATACCAGGTAATTAGCTAAAAATAATATTCTATTCTATATATCGCGAATCAGGTGGAACGATGACCTGAAGATGCCGGGACCCGGCTGTATCTGAAAGGTGCACAACCGGAACCTTTCACCTTGTTTTGAACCTTGGCAGAAGTCTATGTCCGGCTCTTGATAGATAGTTTAACTTTTTGATGACATGAATTAAAATTATAAGTTATTACCGAGATGGCCCTGTGGTTAGAACGTGTGCATCTTAACCGATGATTTTGGATTCAAACCCAGGCAGGCACCACTGAATTTTCATGTGCTTAATTTGTGTTTATAATTCATCTCGTGCTCGGCGGTGAAGGAAAACATCGTGAGGAAACCTGCATGTGTCTAAATTCAACGAAATTCTGCCACATGTGTATTCCGCCAACCCGCATTGGAGCAGCGTGGTGGAATATGCTCCAAACCTTCTCCTCAAAGGGAGAGGAGGCCTTAGCCCAGCAGTGAGAAATTAACAGGCTGCTAATGTAATGTAAAAAGTCAATTATAATTTTGTCGGGAAAAAAGGAGAGTCGCTTAGTGTTCAAAACCCTCTTTATAGTACATATGTTTGGACGTGTGATAAGTAAAATAAAATACTATAGGGTCAGAAAAACAATTACATAATAAAACAGACAAACTAATTGTTTTTCTAATTACATACATTTTATTGCTCTTGGCGTGATGTTTGGAATGCAGGTCACTTATCTATCTTTTAATTAACATGTACTGTTTGTACTCTGTCAGAGCGCTTCAATTACACAAGCGTCGAATTTCGTCTCTATTAACTTTCTAATTTACAAATCATCTTCCAATTTTTTAATTCGTTTTTGATAATTGGTTTTTGTTTTAGATTGAAAGATAAATAGTACGAAACGCTTTAGGTTCAAATATATCATCAAATTTAAAACTACAAATGTAGCGATTATCTTTTCAGAACTGAACCTGGAGCCACGTGATAATGTGTATGGGAATCAACGCTATGAATCTGGTCTTATTAGAGTCGCATATGCCAAGGGTAATCCAGCATTTGCCAAGAAGTTAAGCGCTGGACCAATTTTATCTGACACTGATCCTTACAGAACGTTTCTTTTAAAGGAAGCCCTTGGTATTAACAGCTGGAACAAAGACTTTCATACTTACACTTTAATTTGGAAACCAAGTAAGTAATAGATACCTAATTTTACATTAATAGGTTAGAGATAAGACTGCAGATTCCGAGGTCTTGGGATCAAGCCCATTGACGGACTGATCAAAAAACTATTCGTTTGATTTGTCTAGAAAAAAACTACTACTTCCAAACAATTTCGAACAATTCTACTATTTTATTTAAAAAAAAAATACTTTCTATTCATTTTTTTTTACAATTAAGTCAGAGTTGCATTAAAAAACCGCTCGATATATATTTTAACGCACATACAATATATTAATTCGAAATTTCAATTTCTTCGACCCTGACGAAACAAAATCTTATCTATTTTATCTATACATATAATAAAATCGTAATTGATCGAAATTGACACATTTAAGATCATCAAAAATATGATTTTTAAAATTTTTGTCAGTTTTTCTCAGAAAAAGCTAAACCGATTTAGATGTGATATTTGAGAAAAAATAATACTGGAGGTATCTATTAACATAATAGATTTTTAGAATTTTTGTCTTTTTATCTGTTCGTTTTTACTGCTAATCTCGGAATGGGCTTAACCGATTTGTATGCGGTTTACACCGATTTACTGTAGTAACATTGCGGTAACATAAGCGTTGTTTTATTGTTTTATTAAAATCGGGATATTATGGAACCAGGACTGATGCGGTTGAAAGTAGATTTAAAAAACCGATAAGCAAATATTACTCAAAATAAAAATAGTAATATCAATCAGTAATCACTAATCGTATCTTAATTTTCCAGACGGTATCGAACTTTTTGTGGATGGTAAAAAATATGGCGAAGTGAATCCAGGGGAAGGTTTCTACTCTAGTGGTAGAGACTATGCTGTACCACATGCATCTATTTGGCTAAAAGGAACCGTAATGGCACCTCTCGATCAATTGGTAAATTTTATATACTTCTAAATCAATATTATTTTGGCTTATGGTTAAATGTAAAATTAATTTTTGACTGCAGGCCGTGAGGCATAGGATTCAAATACCAGATCGAGCCAGTAAAAAGTTGCGGAGTTTTTCTCAAACAAAGTTCGCAAATTTCGTTAAGTAGTCGTAAATTTGGTAATATTTGCATTCTCAATCCTCGAAAAGTACGTGAAATCGTTGTTCCTACCCATTGGCTCTGATTTTGAGAGTGAAGTAAATAAGAAAAGAGTGCACGTCTTTTGCAACATTATATACTCTACTGCTAGTCTAGTTTTAGTTTACATTGAGAATCAATGGCCTTTTTTTTCTCGCTGGGAAAACGCGTTACGCGCTTCCCCTACGTGATGGAAAGTGGGGGGGGGTGTGGTATGGTGTGTGGATCACGGAGCGGGGAAGAATCAATGGCCTAAATCTATCACATTAATAATTTTATTCGATTAATCAGTCTATTTTTCTGCAAAAATATTGTTATAAAAAATAGAAAGCGTTATAATTTACAATTCCAAATGACTTAACTCTAGATAATATCGTATCCGTTAAGATAATTATAAAGCAAGTGGATTATGTTGAATACGAATCTTTTACTCTACATTCATTGTCCTAGAGATTAGAATACGTGATCGTGAATTAAAAGCTCATCAAGTGATTGCTTAAATTATCTTTATAATAATTATTAATTTCCTGTATAGAGGGGGTGAAGTTAAATGTCAGATGGAATCCTTTATGTATCACTAATCCTGTATAATTCATCGTGTATATATTTCCACAAACGGGAGGGGAGGATTTTTCAATGGAATTTTACTCGCCTTACTGTTTATTTATACCATGTATTATTTTCAGTTCTACATATCCCTTGGCGTGCGTGTTGGAGGTATACACGACTTCCCCGACAGTCCTGACAAACCCTGGAAGAATCGTAACAGCAAAGCCCTCTTTAAGTTCTGGGAGAGTAAAGATTCCTGGTTCCCAACTTGGTTCGCGCCTGAAATGATGGTGGACTCCGTCAAAGTTTTTGCTTTGTAATTTGTAAATATAATAGACATTAATTGTAATACACTGTTTAATTATTTATGTTTCTCTATATCGAATTCAAGTTGATATCGGCGTTTCAATAAGGGAGATAATATAAGTATCTCGGTTGACATAAGATGTTTAAGGAACCTGGACCAATCGTCTAAACGAAACTGACACAATAAATAACAATGGCTAATATCTGCGCTTTTCGCTAACAATGATTTTAAATAAATACTTTCTTGAGTAAAACCTTAGTTCCTCAGATACGTTTACATTCTGGTCACTGGCTTCAAATTGAACGTTTCGCTGATTTAGTCGTCGATAATTGTAGGTTTCATATCCAGCGTATTCTGGACAGTGTCCGTCTACACACTAATGTGATGGCACATCTGGGTCACAGTTATTGTTATATCAAGGGAACCTAACATCTCGTACACTCCAACTTGGTAAATTGAATAGTAAATGTAAATTATCATGATTTCATTGTGAACTAATGATCACAGAATCAGAAGTATTAAAAAAAAAAAACAAACGATAATTACCAGAGCTGCCTTTTATCCTATAATAACCCAAACTTCAAAATTCATTAATAAGATAAAAAAATGCAATAAATAAGAAATTTATATATAAATATATATCTATTTTTATAACATGTTTGCAGATTAAAAAAAAAAACTGGAAACCCTAAAACCAGAATATTTATTTAGTTGATCTCAGAATGTTTCATTTCATTAAATGAAACACTGCCGGTTCGTTATGTATGATAACTACTATCAGTATGAAACAATAGGGCGGTCATCCTATCCTCAAGTCAATCCTAACCTCAGTCCTCCTAAACGGGTCTTTTGAGATAGACGTAACGCATCATGGGATGGCAAATGTTTTCGTTAATTATTTTCACGTCTCTGTGCTTCGGGTTTGTGATGAGTAATCTACCACCTTTAACAATTGAAGCAATCAGTCCAAGAGGGATAAAAATTAAAATGCCAGGTAGGCAACATTTTTGTCAAACTTGTCTTCATTTTCCTTTTTACTCTTCTTGACATGAAAAACTACGTAATAATTATGTGGCTTCATTAACAATTTTCTTAAATAAATACAGAATATTATATTCGGCTTATCAACAAAATATGTCGTGTAAAATTGCGAAGTTAGGTACATATATTTAGTATTATTATTAGGTATAATTATTGAGATATTTTTTTTTAAATAAAGCTCTTACTATAAAAATATCAATTGTAAGATATTTGAAAATAAACAACCTAAATTTTTTTTGAATAATATTCAATAAAATTATTCATAAATTTTAGTAGACCATGTTAATACATGGTCTTATCATCTAAATATAAACATTAAAAGATAGATAAGAAGATAGATAGAAGATAAATAAGATATGCAGATAGCCTTCACAGCACCAATAGATATAGCTAGGTCGGTTCTATTCCAAATTGTAGCCATCGACAGATGTGTAAATTTTTAGTTTAAGTAGTTACAATTTATTTAAATCCTATTAAAATTTTAGATGATGGTTTTTCATTATTTACGATGACTGCTAGTCTCAGACGGGGCCTTCACACGACGCAGTGGAAAATAACAATACCATCGGCGAAAAATGGATATTGGACTTCTGTAGATCGAAATATCGATTTACGCTTAGGAGACGTTGTATATTGCAATATAATAGCTTACAAACAAAATATTCAATTCCAAGAAAATAAAATATGGACTGTTCGTGGCAAGTATCCAAGGATATAGTATATATAATTTACAATTTTTCCTCAATCTCTTACGTCATAGATATAATTAAAATACCAATAATTGTAAATTAAAATATCAGTTTTTATCAAAATTACAAATTGAGCCGAAACAAAAAAGGATTTTACAACTTTTTTACATAAAATCGGTAGTACGTGATGGCCAAATGGAACACCTGATCACCACGGCCCATAAAAATTTTGCACCTTAAGATCCCTGGTGGGTTGGAACAATTCACGTCTTACATCGCCAATGCGCCACTAAGACATTATGTCCTTTGTGTCTATAGTTACACAGGCTCACTTATCCTTCAAATCGCAACAATACTAAGTGTTGTTTGGCGCACCTACGCAGACATACATTACATTTTACATTAGCAGCCTGTAAACTCCCCCTGCTAGGCTGAGGCCTCCTCTCCCTCAAAGGAGAAAGTTTGGAGCATATTCCACCACGCTCCAATGCGGGTCGATGGAATACACATGTGGCAGAATTTCGTTGAAATTAGACACATGCAGGTTTCCTCACGATATACGACAGGCTTGCACAAAGCCCTAGTAAACTGATTTTATATGAACTTTGAAGAATCTGTAAAGTATTAACATTCACAATGTTCCTTATTAATTTACTGTTATCAATAGCTCTACTACATTTTTCCTCGTTACTGTTAATTATTAACTTTTTGTGTAGAATTGGTGCCGGATTCAGAATATATAAATTGTGTAATCTCCGAAACACGTACGCCATGTTCCAATCAAATTTGTAAAAACACTTTGATCTACAGCGACGAATTCAATAACGATAAGTTGATGTGGAAAAAGGAGGTCATGTTTCCACAGGGGCCTGTAAGTCTTATATTTAATTACAAAATAAGATATTTATTATTAATAAAATAATTAATTAAATACGCACATCTTATTAATTAAACTTTTAAAAAATATAAAATATGGACGTCAATTACAGCGTGGAAACCGTTTCTCCTCATGCTACAGTCTCAGTAGTGATGTTCCTTAGGGTAGTGTTCTCTGTGATCTTTTATTTTCTATCCTCATCAACATTCTTCCTTTGATTGATGTGATGATTTGCAAATCTATTTTACTAGCCAGTTTAGTAGATGCTATATCTAGATTAATCGGAACCTCAATATTATTACTGACTAGGACAAGTAATTTAGATTATCCAAAATGTTAGCAAGTCAACAAGAGTCTAGCTATAAAGGCCCTTTGAACGCCTCTCGTTTCTCTCTCAATATTGTTAGTCTTAAGTTTTTATTTTTATCTCGTTTTTATTTTGTGTGTGCAATAAATGTGTGTGTTATTATTATTACGAGATGACCCACATAGATTGTCAATTTTCTCAAGTGACAAATAATATTTTTTAGCTATAATAATATTAAGTTGCCATTCGTCTTTAATGTATATTGTTATTCTTATACATTAATATTCAAAATACTATCTCCTATACCATTGAATGTAACACAAATCAACTTAGTTTTCATACCTGTTGATGATCAATTGAAAGATATATCTTTACACATATATATATATATATATATATATATATATATATATATATATATATATATATATATATATATATATATATCATATACACTTATGTAGAAGTTATGATTGTACTTAATCGATCGCCACAGTTTTTCTATAAATTCAATTTATTATTTCAACTGTAATCATTACCAAAGATCAAAAAACAAATCGCGGCGAAACATAGAAGTTTCAGAATAAATTGTTATTCATGACGAAAGTGGAACGATATAGTTTATCTAGTCGTTTGTCCTTCGATTTCAAAGAATCTCAGGACTTTCGTCCAGCTGTGGAATGTTTTACATTCTATTACTTCTGGATCTTTATTTTATTCTAAATATTAACTTTTTTATTTAAAAGGACTATCCGTTTAACGCCTACGAAACTAAAGCGATACGTGTTGAAAATGGAACACTAATTATAAAACCCGAAATTTCTATATACGCCAGAAGAGAAAATGCCGAGTACAGTCAGTGGGACCTGGGCAGTTCGTAAGTACACGTTCTAATCTATTTACGCAAATTTTTTTTATTAAATTATTACTATAATATGTTAATAAAATAAGTTTGATAGATAACTAAGCTTATTTAATTAAAGTATATTTAGTCCTAGTGATTTGAAATGTCTTAAAGCCAATTTTAAATATCGTGAATGTGATGAATGCCCCACAGGATCGATATGTCACTTTTCACTATTATCTCTTAGTCCTTAATATTTTTAGCGAATAAAAGGCAGTAACTGCTATAAATATCGATTACAAAAATCATTATCAAAGATCATTATTAAGTTATTGTTGCGAACGGGGCTTTGACTAGTGGTGAGGTACTCTTTAGCTGGTATAAATTTTTTTAGAAATATTAGTTAATTTTTTTAAATTCTAATTTGAATTACGCATTCCATCGTTCCATCGACTGTTATATATGTTATATTTTCTGTTTCTCATCACTAGCAAAGAGATCAAGCTAACTTGAACAGAGTTTAACGTCTCAAATATGTTTTCTTATATATAAAATATTTCTAATACTGTCTAATCTTAACGCAAACATAATCTTTATTGTTTATTATAATTCAGTTTCTCTAAAGTTTTTAACATTTTCACAACCCTATCAAAAAAATAACAAATCTTACAATCGAAACAAATGTTAACCGTTCACCAAATTGATACAAGCGATGACAGATTCCATACTAATAAACTGTTCAGCTCGTTTATTTACCAAAGTTTAGATCAAGTTTTTGACCGACGAGAACCTATATCACCAGTAAAACTGTGTCTAGTAGTTCTCTAGTGATTTAGTCATAATTAAGGTGACTTGAAGGTTATTGTCGGTCAGGGTTTATTCTGTGCAGGCTGAGACAAATATATATATATATTTGTAAAATGAAAAAAAATATCCAAACAAGAATTACGCCAACGTGGGGTTTACTATTGCGTGCGGCAATCGTCTTAAAAAATGGCATTTACGCGATTATGTGTCAGCAGTAATAATAACAAAATAATATTATTTATATAAATTTAAATTGAATATGTATATATCCTTTTATTTAAGAACTTTCCTGTTTGTTCCACTTATTAGTACAATGTTGTCGCGGTGTTGGCACACGAAACGTAGATAACATTTACGGATAACATTTAAGGATACGCGTATCAAAATAGCGTATGATCGTAAATCGGTTTACAAAATTATACGTATAAAATAACAAGAGAGTTCTTACAGAAAAACACTGCTGGTATTTAAGGGAGCCGAGTAGAGTATGGTGACGATGTTGATGATGTCGTCCTGACCTATTTCGCCCTCGGCGCCCAGTCTCAAGAAAGACCAGCTAACGAGGCAGGAAATAGAATAATATAATAAATAAGTGTGTGACCAAACACAGATGCACTATCAAATTCTTCACTCTTATAAACCGATGGAACGGCTTCATGTGTTTTCCCTGGGGTTTTAGTCCACTAACTCCGCATCCGCATCCATATCTAGCCTCTAGACCAACGAGGTCACGAGTATGGTATTGATATGATTAAAATATTTTCAGGTGCACAGGTGAACTTGGCACTAGAGAGTGTATTCAAACGTCGTCTGGCGCTCAAATCCTCCCACCAATTACAAGTGGGAAAATATCCACAAAAGGTTTATTTAGTTTTAAATTTGGCCGAATTGATGTGCGCGCTAAGCTACCAGTTGGAGATTGGTTGATACCGGGTAAAATATTTTAATTGATATATAAATAGTTATTTATAACTGCTGCAGTTATTATTTCTATTTAGCTAATATATGTTTTTTTCAACTACGGTCTAAGATAAACTAATTTAATGACTACAATATTTATGATATTTATTACAATGAAATATTATAATTTTTAATTTCATTAACGGATTAAAGTCTTCTGGATCTAGGTTAAAAATGGGTGTTCGACAAGGATCGATTTTGGGTCCCTTTCTAATTCTTGATTATAAAAATGATCTTCCTTTCTATATTAAAGGTATTTGTGATATAGTGTTGTTTGCTGACGATACTGATTTTTATATTTTTAAGGTAGACAGGAAAAAAACTGACTATGACGATGAGATCGGTGCATTATCACAGATGCACGATTGGTTTACAGTAAATAATTTAGTTTTGAATACTCAAAAAACAAAATGTGTAGTTTATACCCTACCCAATCTTGGAAAGCAAAATTATAATATATCTTTAAATGGTGGCCGTCTTGATGTAGCCGATACTACGGTTTTTTTGGGAATAGCATTGGATTCCAAACTTCAGTGGAGTCCTCATTTATCGTCCCTGACAGGAAGACTCAGCTCTGCAGCATGCGGGGTTAGAAAAGTTAGACAACTAACTGATATTGATACCGCTCGTCTAGTATATTTTGGTTATTTTCACAATATTGTCATATGGCATATTACTTTGGGGTAATCTTGGAGCTAGAGACTCTCTTCGGGATGTTTTTAACAAAGTAGGAACACTCACTGTTGTATCACAATATATTTACAACAATATTATGTATACTCACAGTAGCATTGATCACTTTGATAAGATCAGTGATGATCATTGTATGTGCACAAGAAGTAAGGATAAGCTTAGAACGCCAAGTTTCCGCAACTCGCAACTCCGCAAAGTCTATAAATCATTCGTAGGGCAAGGTATCCGCTTCCATAATAAAATTCCGCAGACATTTTTAATTTTGTCGATTCATAAATTCAAGTCAATTGTAAAAAAATACATTGGTAAAGAGGGCATATTATCCGATACAAGATTGTATTGATGATAAAAAGCGTGGAGTTAATGCTTGTTGATTTCCAGACTGGAGACATAACATACATATATAATTGTATTTAACTAACATGACTGTATTTTTAGATGTTGAAAAAGAGTAACTACTGAGTTTCTTGCCGGTTCTCCTCGGTAGAATCTACATTTCGAACCGGTGGTAGCTTTACTTTAAATAGTTTGTTAAATGACGAATCAAAAGTGCTTGTAACAGCCTACTTGAATAAAGTATATTTTGATTTGATTTGATTTGAATACCTTAATCATTTTTAGAAATCAATCTGGAACCTTTAAATCATGAGTACGGAAAAGATCACTATGCGTCAGGGCTACTGCGAATTGCCTATGTTAAAGGAAACCAGGAATTTTCTAAAGAACTCTATGGGGGACCAATTGTATTCGATAGTGAGCCTTTGAGATCGATATTTTTGACAAAACACTACAGTTCTGTTCATTGGAATAATGATTTTCATGTTTACTCATTAATTTGGAAGCCTGGTAAGATATATGCTTAAATTAGCGTTAAGCCCAGCCAGTCTGGGTACCACCTCACATTTTCAACCACCCGTAGCATGCTCGTTACTAAGTTCTGACTCTTGCATTTGTTAAATAACAAAATTGTTTTTTATATATGCTATGGTTATTTAATCGAAAATTAATTATTTCCTAATTTATCATACAGATGGTTTTCAACTATTAGTGGATGATTTACCTTATGGCACATTTATTAAAAGTACTGATCTTGATGAATACCTCATTTCCGAATTGCCGCCGCAATCAGAGAGCTGGGCAAGAGGAACCCCTATAGCACCTTTGGATCAATTGGTAAGCTCTTAATATATTCTGAACGTTCTAACTCAACGAATAACATCGTAAGTGTTGCATTCACCTTACAATGTAATCTTCGTTGAAAAATATATTTTTAATAAGTAATATTATAATTTTATGTCCACAAATTATATCTATTATATCCCGTTCAATAAGAAATGTACAAAAAAAATGCATATAACACAATAGAAAGTCTATACTATTTTGCAATGGTGACCTGCTCGTGGCTTGCTCAGTAGTTCACTTTGTGTGTAGTAAGTTACTGCCTATAAATGTTCCATGGCTGGGAAAGGAATCCTTATTCCGTTACCTTTTTGAGGAGATGGTGGTGTGTAGGCACCAACTAAATAACATATTTTAGTGTCAAAACCTCTCAAATCGAAAGGTGAGTTAACCAATGATATTATAGAAACTAGGGACATGGCAACGGCTTTGTATGATGCAGTTAACATTTCTTACAATACTGCATACCCTTATGTGACCATCTAACCCGTCTGTGTTTCTATATATAATAATGCAAAAAAATCTTTTTCTTTTCTATCAGTTCTACATATCACTCGGAGTACGTGTCGGTGGAATCAACGACTTCACTGATAGCCCACTCAAGCCCTGGAAGAATAGTAACAGCAAAGCTATGTACAAATTTTGGCAATCTACACTCTCGTGGCGCCCAACATGGACTTCGCCAGAATTGGTCGTGGACTACGTCCGTGTATACTCTTTGTGAATTTTAATTATATGTGTTTAAATTGTGTAAAATTATTTTGTTTATTTTCCTTGACTAATAACTACAGTGGAGACAAAACTACTACTGAGTTGAATAATTTAACAGAAATCAAACGTGTTTATCATTAAAAAAATATCTTGTAAACTCGATTAGCTGACTTTGATATAATTGGCACAGCGTTAAATTTGATTAATATTTTTCTGGTTTTAGAGAACAAGGCAAAACATAGAGCTTTCTTTCTTAGTCAAATATTTTATGTTACAAATACCTTTTAGAACTTAATATATCATGTAGAATTACTAAGGGTTATAATTTATAAATAATATATGTTCCTTTCAATTCCCTAACCTCGGAGAGCATATAAGACCTTTGTTTCGTTGCTGCATCTTGAACTTTGACGTCCTAAATATTCCTCAGCTTTGTCAGTTATCCTCTTATGAGCTGTAATGCTTATTCATATATTATAACATATTTAGTTTATTCATTAAAAATAGGTAGGCAGACTGGCAATTAGGTCAGGTAGCCAGGAAATAACTGGGTGTTGGTAAGTGGTCACCACTAACTATTGAGACATAGGACACCTTTCAGACCAGAACGGTACCAAATATAGCTGTTTGGCTATATATAATCGCTCTTATAAGATGAGCGAAAAAAACAGTTTAAGCTCAAGCCTTTAAGTCTTTAAGGTCATCGAATGGGATTCAACATTTTTTTTTATGTCATTGGATGGCGGACGAGCATATGGGCCACCCGATGATAAGTGGTCACCACCACCCATAGACAAAGGCGCTGTAAGAAACATTAACCATTCCTTACATCACCTATGCGCCACCAACCTTGGGAACTAAGATGTTATGTCCCTTGTGCCTGTGATTACACTGGCTCACTCATCTTTCCAACCGGAACACAACAATACAGTGTGCTGTTATTTGGTGGTAGAATATCTGATGAGTGGGTGGTACCTACCCAGACGGGTTTGCACAAAGCCCTACCACCAAGTAAATGTAAATTAAATTATAAATATAATTTAAACATAAGTATTTTCTCTTTACTTCGCAATGTTATTTAAATAGTTTTCAAATACTCCAAGGCCTCTGACAAAGAGACGACGATGTTGATGACCTGAAGATTGATTTTGACCGCGACGGTTTATCTCAAGGAAGACTGTCCGTCATTATCATACACAGGAAAATATATAAAGATATTTTTAAATTAAATTATAGTGTATCAGATCATAAAATTCAACCGACCTGCCAACAAGAAACCGATTGAAGTATAAGCCTATATATTGTTAATTATAATTAATGGCAACAATAAAATGCCATTGGCGTTACACATATTTTTCAAGAAATATTTTGTCGTCACGGCGTGTAAACTATTTTTACGTCTGCGGTATACCAATAGATATACCATGCTTCACATAGCATATTGTATAAATCACATATAACGATTATCTAAATGAAATTCAGTAATCACTCAATTAATTAATTTATCAGAGATGTTAAATACATAATAATAGACTTGACCAATGGATTATTTTTAAATAATGATAAGAAATGAAAGTCTGCTCAGGGGCAGCACAAGTTAATATGGTGCTTTTGTTTTCACTATAATGTTTCAAAATATAACGTAACTTAAGCTTAACCAATGATTTCGGGTTCGAGCCCAGGCAAGCACCACTGAATTTTTATGTGCTTAATTTGTATTTATAATTCATCTCGTGCTCGTGGCGGTGAAGGAAAACATCGCGATGAAACCTGCGTCTAATTTCAACGAAATGTCACATGTGTATCCACCAAACCGCATTGGAGCAGCGTGTTGGAATATTCTCTAAACCTTCTCCTCAAAGGGAGAGAAGGCCTTAGCCCAGCAGTGGAAAATTTACAGGCTGTTAATGTAATGTAATGTAAAGACCAAAAACATTAAATTTTGACTTTTAAGTGGTGTTTAAATAAAGTTGTTTCCATCTCCCATAGATACTGGCCCTTTAAACATTCCTTACGTTGCCAATGCGCCCACCGACTTTGGGATTTGAGTTGCTATGTCCCTTGTACCTGTAACTACACTAGCTCTCTCACCCTTGAAACCGGAACCCAATGAACTACAAATACTAAAAACAGCTGTTTGCCGTTATAATGTGTGATAAGTGTTTGTGACATACGGGCTTACACAAAGGTCTACTAACAATTGATAAAATTAATCCTTACAATTGTTGTTTAGTTTTTAAGTTTAGCTAGTATAAGTCAGTAAAAGCTCAAATCTATCAGCCTTCTCGGTTCATGCATGTTTCTCCGCTATTTTTTCTGCATAGTGATTGGGTAAACTTGTTATTTTGATGTCTCATGTAAAATGCTTTTTTCAAATAAAATATTAGGAATAAATCGCCAGCCATCAGTACTTTTCTCGCTCTCATATTTCAGAGAATGTGACCGCGTGACAAAAACTGAAAACAATAATGAACTTAAACCAAGTTTGTAAATGATTATTTCGTGAAACTTACACTAAATCATATTTATAAGTTTCATAATAAAGCCAAGTCAGATAGAAAGAATTATTTAAACTGACGTCCGTATGAAATATTTCACTATAATTTGACATATCCAGTCTAACTATAATTAAGCAATAGTTCTTAATATAAATTACGTATTCTACAGAAACAACGTACATAAACAGCGGTATAGCAATCGGAATTTTAGTCTATTATCGTTAAGAGTCCGCGTCAGACATCGTATAGTGTTCTTAGCTTAAGAATCGTCTTACCTTTTCACGCTTCGATGAAAACTTAGTGTAGAACAGGGATAGAAAGTGTTTTTTTTTATTATGTCTATATTTTTCTTGGTTAGTTTGTTAGGATGTTTCGGTGTACATTTAACGCAGTGCTACGAAGTGCCACCGGCGAAATTGGAAGCAATTTTTCCTAAGGGCTTGCGAGTCTCCATTCCAGGTAATCTATTTTATAACATAATATAGTTTTTTTTTATTTAATTATTAAAATGTGAAATACAATTAAAGTTCAGCGATTTCAATATATTTAATCTTGATTATGTAATTGTTTATGTTTTGCTTTCCTCATAATCATTCCTTATTTAAATCGTCAAATGAAAATACTTTTTTTTTTGGTTTATTATTAACGAAATGGACTCAGATCATAGTATTTGACAAAAATTAGTAGCGGTAGTTTGCGCTATTTTCACTTGGTATATTCGGTTCATGTTTTAAAACAGTTAAGCGGTGAGGCTATTGAGTTAACTGATGATTCACCACACATAGATATTGGTAAGAAGTAGGTAAGAAAAATTAACCATTCCTTTCATCGCCCCTGTACCAACCTTGGGAACTAAGATCTTCTGTAAAACAGCAATATTGTGTATTGCTATTTTGCGAATATCTGATGAGTCCGGACGTGCTTACACAGAGACAAATTCGTCTTTTTTTTAGGTAGGTAAACTCAGTACATTAGGATTCAGCCAAATATGCAGCTTCGTTTTCGGCTGGTGAATATTCTAATCGAAAATTAAGTCTATTCCTGTTTGAGATATATAAATATCTCATTTAAATATTAATAATTTAATTGCATCGACTATCTTTATAAACATAGGCTTCATAGGCTTTAAAGCTTCGTTAATCTAATATTCGGCCGAGTGTACGATCTTTATTACAGATTTGGAAGAATATTCGTAGGCACATGGATATAACCAACTAGTTACTCAATTTGGCATATTTAAAAAGTAAAAGGTTTGAGTAATTTTATTTTCTCATTTATACATCAGAAAACTCAAGTTGCGAAATGAGTGGAAGAATGTTTCAATAAAATTGAACAATTAAATTCATTTGTATTATACACTCTATAAGAGATTATTTAAACAACATATGTCCGGAGCATGTCTTAAACTTTATATTATAAAGAGATTATAAACAAAACAATTTATTTGAGAGATAATATTCAAGTATAAGTTTAATAACTTAGCTGTCCATAAAGATAAAATTGAAGTTTAATAATCTAATAAATAATAATTGAAATTTATCTCCAAATTTATAATAAAACCTGTTCCGATGATTCGGAATGTAGATTCGACCTGTGCTACCTGCTTGTAATGACTAATAATGACTATAATAATGACTCTCAAATGTACTCTTAAACAAACATATGTTAAAATAAAGTCACACCCAGACCTCTTAAGATTCAACTCTGTGACGACATTGTGTATATTAATATTATTTTTACATATAAGAACATCAGAACACAATAAGTGACACGAAGTGCAATTACATAAAATAATAATATTGTCTAATAAAACGTCTCCGAAACGCAATGTAATACAAGTTTTATTTATATTGGAATAATAGTTTTTTTATTACAAAATAAACCTCCTCAGTTTTATTAATATAATGTTATTTAAACGTTCATTACGTTAATTATATATCGACAGAGCCTAACGCGTTTTTAACGTTTTAAATAGAAGATAATTATTAATTGAATATACTGCGGTTAAAATGTATTAATTACTAATAGATTAGTTAACACGTTGATGGACAGTACTCTCTCACATGTTATGGTTGCTGAGACAGTACTATTTTTCATACATTGCCCATAGGCGTAGCGTCACAGCGCAACTATTAGAATAACACATGATATGACAGAACGGATATAGACGTGAACGTCATAAGGCGTTCTGTCACATAGGTTATGTATTTTTGTAGATATATGACAGTACGTTCTGAGGCGTAAACGTCTATATCCGTAGTGTCATATTTTATATGCCCTAAGTATATGCTTTGTGCACTTACGCCCTCAGGCGTCTATGTCTATGTGATAGTAAAAAATAAAAGAAAGCTTTCATCAGTCAAAATTAAGTTTTATTTATTACAAATATCAAAACAATCACAGTTATTGCAATGGCATACAATTTTTATAAACTAAATGTATATAAATCTTCTCAAAAATCAACATAATTATATTTAAATCAGTCTTACATTTTGTACGTAAGGAACGTGATATCACAATCAGTTTCATAATCTAAAAATCAGTGTAATTATTCATTATTGTCAATACTATTATGGTAAGATTCGAAACATGGTGGACACAAGGGGGGTTTATCGGGGCATCCTTTACAGCGATAGCTCGTTTCCTTTCGAATATTTTTTTTAGTACAAACTTTGCACTTTAGGAAAGCAAACTTTTTTGCTGTACCAGGTCTAGATAAAATTTGTTCTGGCCAATGACCAGTTGTGATATTTTCAGTACCAGAAATATTGACTGCCTGTGGAGCAGATGATGTGCTTGGTCGGAATCGTCTGTTATCATAAATGCTGCTTTGATTGACCATGTCTTTTCCTTTGATATTTCGATCATGAATCCCAATCATCACCTTGATCAGTTCCTCTCGATAGTTAATATAATGATACGAAGAGGCGTTGTTTTTCTTATATTTTTTATATAGAAAGTAAGCATTCCATACCGCAATATCTAGCAAGTGAAACAATACCTTTTTGTACCATCTTATAGTTTTTCGGGGGCACGAGTAATAAGATATCATTTGATCGGACCTATCAATGCCAGACATGTACCTGTTATAAAGTTCCACTTCTGCGGGTTTCTGTCTTCTCTTGCCAAATCTGTTACTCACTTCCACAATCGAAGGATGTTGGCCAGTGGTAATCATCATTACTGGACGTTTATCTTTCCACTTTGAAACGTAAACTTTATTCTTACGTGCCCATACGTGCTCACCTCTCTTCAGCTTTTTCTTTACAATATATACAGGATTTTCTCTACGATTTGCCCGCAAGGTTCCAGTGCAGTGGGTCTTCAAATCAATCAGTTTCTGTGATAAATTCACAGAATTATAGTAGTTATCCATAAAAAGATGATGACCATGTAGCAAATACGGACGCATTAATCGCAATACGAGTTTTTCTGTCTTAGACCCATTTTCACCCAAGTTTTGCTCAGGTGCTTCTTTACCTGAATACATTTTCATATTTAGCACATAGCCATCAGACGTGGTAAGTTCATAAAATTTGATGCCATAGCGAGCCTTTTTCGACTTGATGTATTGACGAAAGTGCAAACGACCTCGAAACAGTAGAAGCGACTCATCCAATGATAGTTCTTTTCCAGCATTGTAAATTTTACGAAAGTTTAGAGACATCATATCAATAAATTTTACAACCTTATTTTCTCCTTTGGCTTCCAATTCCGATGCATAAAGGCAGCGTAGGATTTGCTCATATCTTCGTCCTGACATTATGTAACTAAATATGGGGTGATAATATAGTGGATCGGATAATGAAAAAAGTTTTCTTTGTTTAGGACATTTTATATGACCTTTGAGTAGGCTAAGTCCAAGAAATTTCATAATCTCTTCAGAAGTGACTTCACGGTATGCCATTTTGCGGCTATGTCTGGTGTGAGGTCTATTACTATTGCATAAAGCATTCCCATAACTATTAGTACAGTTTACCAGGTATTCTATATAATTTTGCGGAAATGCAAGGTAGAAAAAATCAAGAACTCCGTTCATGTCATCAACATTTACGGTTATACCACATTGAGAGCTATCAAAATTGAAATCTGGTATTTCGGCAATTGTGTGAGACCATGATTCATTTGCAAGAGGTATGTCTGATACCCTAGGACTCGTATTGTTAGGGTTCGGTTGATCAGAGGTGACTTGATCCACATTAGTGTTCTCTTCGTCATTTACAAACACACCAGGTACCAATGGAGCAGGTTCTTGGTTTACAGAGATCTCAGAACTTTGTATAATGTGATTACTAAGTTCATCAGGGTCATCTGTATCACTAGATGAATAGGATGTAGACTCACCAGAGGATACTGCAGCTGTTCTATGTTGTTTGTGTCTCATTTGTGATGCCTGAGCTTCACCCTCGGAACTCGAAGATACTTCACCAGATGGTTGAAAATCGGCATCGGATCCGAATTCTCCATCATCTTCAAAGGGGTCATGACTAGATTCAGAAGTCAAAGCAGCGTCAAATAGGTCCTGAATCCGCTTTTGTTCTTTTTCATATGAATCGCGGGAAGCCATCTGCAAAAATATTAGTTTACAATGTATTACAACTAAATGGTATTGAAAACATACATTAGCAACATAAATAAGTTATTTGCATATACAAATATACTAGTTTTAGTATTTTATATTCATAAAACAATAAAATTACGTTAAAAACAAACAATGCTTACGTTCGGAAAAAATAATTGCGCGCGAAATCACGTAACGACCTGTCGGCGCACCGCCGTGGCGCAGTACTAAACAAAATGTATGAAAACACAACGGCTATGGGCGTAGTGTGTGTGAGGGCGGTGCCGAAAAAATGTGGATGTGTGTGTGCAGGTACTTTCTTTGAACAGATTTTTAAACTTTGTGTGGTGACAGTACAAACTCTAAAATATATCTTCGGTGACAGTACAACATGCCCTTCCTTATGAATGCCTGTAAAATTTCACGTCTTATGACGTACTGTGTTTAAACTAGTCAAAAGATCGACGTCGAAGGGCGTACTGTCGTATTACTTCTGACTGGCTTGACGCCTACAGGCAGTACTGTCCGTCAACGTGTTAATTATGTATTATATTTAAGCGATGGAGAACTCATAAAAATACAAAATATACGTCATATTAATATTAGTTATATTATGAATTATGAATATTGTTTTCCGCCTATACGCACTCGAAATGCGAAACTATCGAGCATTTTTTATGAATAATTCGGTATGATAATGATATGATAAGTAAGATAATGTATTTCTGATAAAATACATCTATTAGAAATGGTATTTATGTACCTTAAACGCTAGTTAAAAAAACATCTAGATTTCTTACGAAATATTCTAAAGAGATCTTTTATCAATGAAGTCAAGAAATAAATATTACTTATAAAAAGGTTTTTTAAAAAAATAAACAAAATATTTAAACAATAATAAACATATATACTAATATTATAAAGAGGTAATATTTCTTTGTTTGTATGTTGGAGGTAATCTCCGGAACTAATAATACGAATCTAAAATATTTTTAAGAATTTTATTATTCACTGGTAGAAAGTTAAATTATTTACGAGTGTTAGGGGGTACAGATTATATTTATATCATAACTTTCCCCTTTATTAATAAATGGCACCCTACGAAATAAAGATGTATTACATCTACATTTATGACTACTGTATAAAAAAGTCGTTCTATTTTTAAACATTAAGATTCCTTACTAAATGAAAAGGCTACTTGTCATCAGATGGTGCATTTTCCCACGATACTTAAAGTTATAAATTTGAAAACTATTTCCATGTGGTGCTCAGCTCATTCTCCTCAAGAGAAAAGGCCTTTGCCCGGCACTGGCACATTTACAGGCTTTTTACATTTTTCTAGCTGATTTTGAAAAAAGAAAAGTAGTAAATTTTTATTTTTTTTTATGTTTGATACTAATTATTTTTAATTTAGTATGGTATGCCCGTTTGGTTCATATAAAGTTTGAAAATACGCATGAAGATTATTTTTTATGGTCATGAATTTCATTTATAATTTATTTTCTATTAAGATTTTTGAAAAATTTATGTAATTTAATCCTTGAAAGACCCTTACAAGATTTTAGTTTTGTTAAATTAGACTTCGGTTATAATGATATTCAAAAACAAATCTAAATAGTCCGATATGTATTGTGTTAAAATATTTATCATAACGATTTAAATTTAGAATTAAGGCAGAACATAGGCCATTGTTTCGTTCGAGGTCAGACAAAATAAAAGTTAAAATTATCCTGTTGGGTATTTTTTGTATTGGTCATGTAACAAACAGCGCACTATCAAAATAGATGCGGTCTGCTAAAATAGCCGGTAAGTTCGGCTATGCACGTACACGTGTAGCGCCCAGACCGCAGAACGTAATTCCAACCGCAGGAAGGGTTAAGACAAATAAACAACTTTGACATCGAATTCACGTGATATCATTAAAATACCATGGATATTCAGCTTTAGCTTGCCCACTGAGTAAGCCCGCATAACCTAAACTTAAAATTAATAATTTTATATACTTTGATTTTATCTCTTAATTACTTGTTCTTATCAAAGTTACTCCACGTTTTAATGTTACAGTGGAAACTTTGTTGGCTTATTTGAGACTCATTTTGGTATCAAATATTTGTGTATGTTTCCATTATGTCTGCTGTGGTGGATAGGATTAAAACAAATTATATTATTTATTTTATATCTATTATACATATCTCATAATCATCCTCCTGCCTTATCCAAATTTTATTTGGGTCATTCTTCCATACTTGTCTGTCTGACGTCATCTCACGAGTAACATTATTTCCAGCCATATCGTACCTCCTCCTAACTCTATATTCATCCACGTCCACGCTATAATGTTGTCTTAGATTTTCGCGATTATTACACAGATCGTGACCACGAATCGCGATTAAATCCGTTAACGTAGTTTTATTTCAACAGTTTTATTTCAACACGTCCACGCTTACCATCAGACCATCCTCAGAATATCGTCCTCATTTCCGCAGCCGGTTTTCACATACCCTCTCGGTCACCGGTGCCACTTTCAAATTTCCTCTCATTTACACATTCCTAACTCCTTACTTACTCCTTACCTTACCTATACTTATCAAGTATAGTTTTTCATTGCCAAATTAGGATGCACACGATACACTTCTAAAATAGTCTATCTATTTGATTAATCAAGATCAGATCAATGGAATGTGTTCTTCAAAAAGTCGTTAATAAAACTAAGACAATGCAATCCTTTAATTAATTATTTGTTTGTCGACATTTCGAATTATTCTACTTATTTAAAAACACTTGACATTTTACTTAAACTGTAAATAGTTTTAACGAAAACGGTTCACCTTTAGTTTAGTTTCGTTATTTTACCATTTTTTTGCATCTTTTGATGAAGTAATCTCAACTCAAACTCAAACTCAAATTCCTTTATTCAATATAGAAGTATTACACTTTCTTATTGATGATCAAATTAAACACTACCACCGGTTCGGAAAAGGAAACACCCTGACCTGAGAAGAACCGGCGAAAGAAACTCAGCGGGTCTTTTTTTACGTCAAATTAATTATATACATAATTGTATTTGAAGAGAAACAGCCAGGAGGCGATCGTTTCATTCCCAAGGTGTGCTATCAAACATAAACTCACTAACTCACACATTTACAAATTAACTTAAAATATTACGTAAATTCAAGACCTCTTTGTATACCACATTGGTGTGTAATTCAGCCCTTAGAGTAGAATATCTGGAAACGATTAAATACGTATCAACTCAAATTTAATCGGTATCCCAAAAATAAAATTTCTAGCTTCTCACTTTAAAAATGACGGACTTCCAGTATAACCTGTATGCGAAATGTCAACCCCTATTTCTCCCTTAGGCGTAAAAATGACGAACCTCGAGACTAATCTATATAAGAAATGTCAACCCCTATTAAACCCCTGAGAGGTAGAATATCTAAAAACACTTAAATACATATTTAATCATTTTTATTCAGTAGCCCAAAAATAAAGTTTCATGCTTCTAACTTCAAAAATGACAGACTTCCAGACTAACCTGTATAAGAAATGTCAACCCCTATTTCTCCCCTTAGGCGTAAAATATCCAGAAATGTTAAAATACGTATCAACTCATTGTTAATCGGTATCGCAAAAATAAAATTTCTAGCTTCTTACTTCAAAAATGACAGACTTCCAGACTAACCTGTATACGAAATGTTAACACCAATTTTTCCCTTTAGACATAAAATATCAAGAAACGCTTAAACATGCTTCTAACTTCATGCTTCTAACTTCAAAAATGACGGATTTCCAGACTAACCTTTATAAGAAATGTCAACCCCTATTAAACCCCTTGGAGGTAGAATATCTAGAAGGACTTAAATACGTATTTAATCATTTTTAATCAGTAGCCCAAAAATAAAGTCTCATATTTATTACTTAAAAAAAAAGACGGACTTCCATAAAAACTTTCCTCCCTTATTTCACCCTCTCAGAGGTAAAATATCGAAAAACGCTTAACTACGTAATTACTCATTTTTAATCAGTATCCCAAAAATAAAGTTTCATGTTACTTACTTAATAAATTACGGACTTCCATACAAACGTTCAACCCTTATTTCAACCACTTTAGGGGTCAAATTTCCAAAATTCGAGTGTCATGATATGTTAGTTTATAAGTATACAAACTAAAATATAAGTTTTATGCTTCTAGTCCTAAAAATGACAATACTTTCAACAAGTTACAACCTTTCATCCCCCTTTTCAACCCCTTACAGCACTTTTTCCAAATAAAAAGTAGCCTATGTCCTTTCTTCGTCCTTCGGTCGAGTAGTTTTGACGTGAAAGCGAGACAGACAGACAGACAGAGTGCGAAAGTATCGCATTTATAATATTAAATAATATGGTTTATAAACTTATTTATTAAATTTGCAATGTTAAAACATTTAAGATGATGGATTCACCCTCTTCGCTTTCCATGGAAAGCTCAACGAAGAAATGGAGGGGTTGGAGGCTGGAGAATGGTCAAGAGATATAACTAAAGCTAAAAACGGAACATGGACCTTCAGAGACAGGGACGTGCAGTTGAAAATTGGTGATAATATTTACTTTTGGACGTATGTCATCAAGGAAGGCAAGGGATATAGACAGGACAACGGCGAATGGACTGTTACAGGTTTGATTTATAAATATATAGACTAAAAATAGCAGTACTATAAATATATTCAACGTAAAATCGAACATGTTACGTACAATGACTATGACCATTAATGTAAATAATTTGTTGTAAGTGATATTCGTAAAAACGATTATTATAAAATTATAGGTTACGTCAACGAAGCTGGCGAACCTGTAACCACAGAGGGTAAATATACATCAGGTAGAATTTCAGATTCAATTATATATCCATGTGAATTGTCAGAATCTGAAGTGTCTGTACCCGGCTTTGTTTGCAAAGGACAGTTGTTATTTGAAGACAATTTCAATTCTGGTATCGATAATGGAAAAATATGGACACCTGAAGTTAAATTCCCTGGCGAACCAGTAAGTAGAACCAATTATATATATTAGTTATAACTTTATTGTTTACATTCATAATCTTTTTTTAAAATACCTCAATGAAATGGCACCTAGTGGTAAGTGGTCGACACCAACCATAGACATTAACAATGTAAAGAATATAAAATTGGGAATAAGAGGTTAAGCCCCTTGTCCCTGTAAGTTAACTTCTTCACTAACCATTTCAACCAGACATACGAAGTATTGCTGTTTGACAGATAAGCGTGCACTAATATGCTTTCTATCTAAATCCTATCTTTGAAGTCTATCTGTAAGATTAATTAGGATACGTTATAGAACTTCAAAATGCATTTTTTCTTATAGGATTATCCATTCAATTATTATTTAAACAATAACAATATTGAAGTCAGTGAAGGTATATTGAGCATCAAACCAAAAATACTTGATTCGAGATTTGGAGATATGAGTCAGTCTTTAGACCTAACTCACGGGTAAGATGTTCTTTTTTTATATTTCTAAAAGTACAGCCGGTAATGGTTTCACTGCTGGGCTAAAGCGTTCTTCTCGAAAAGGTTTTTTTTCCACCCACCTTGGTGGAAATTAATGGGATTTGATACGTTTGGCATATTTTCATTCGACACAGACAGCTACCGCACCAAAAAATAATTACAAACACAAATTATTTTTCTTGTCACACATTTTAAGACCAGTGGACTACCTCGGCAGAAATCTAGTATGAGCTCCTTTATCATATGTTCCTTTCTTCCTCCTTCCTCCTTCATATTATGTTCGAGTCTTTTGTACCTTACGAAGATTTCTAATTAGTACAAACTTTATATTTTACAATTTAAGATTTAATTAACAATTACAGCTCATATTTATTACGAGTACAAAAGTTGCGAGGCATAAGTTTTCTTTGATTTGGACTTCACAAAATCGCTGTTATCTCGGACTTACGCTTATTCTGATTATGTTCATCTAATATTTAATTCAGTTTTACGTTCACTCTTGTATCATTCATATTTTAAACTCAGCTAATATATTTTATAGCGAACAAAAAAACAAATACATAGATCGTGATCTTTAGTGGTTACTATACGTTTTAACCACTCGTTAAGTTTTTTCGTCCCCAAGATCAAACAATTGTTATATCCATACATTGCTTAGTGAGTTTCTACGCTAAGTCATTTTGCCAATGACATGTATCCGTATTTTTAAATTGGCAATTAATGATGTCATAAACCCTGACGTCATTTGTCAAAACATTCAAGTGAATTCATAGCTTGTTCATATTTAATTAACATGTATGTGTATATATATGTCCATATTTAAATATTAATATACATATATTTACATCTTTATGTGTTGACATTATTATTAATATATCTTTATACGAATAAAAATATAATTAAGAGCTGACACAAGTAAATAAAAGTAAATTTTTGAAATGTGTGCAAATTACGTCTACTTAGAATGGTGGCAAGATTGCTAGCTACATCTCCCAGTTGATTCAAATATCGATCCCCTGTGCCAATAATGAACTAGCTCCCTTGTCTTCTGACCAGATGGTGCACATAAGACCAAATGTTATATGTTTTAATACTAATAATTATTTTATTGAAGTTTTATACACTAACAGTCAATATTGAAAGTGTTCCAATTTCAAATTATTGATGACGACTATTTGCGTCGTTTTTACGGCTCTCGCCTTTATGGCCTTGAGGTTCCAGCTTGAAACATTGCTTCCTTTTAATTATATATTTATCAAAAGTCGTTCGACATATTTTGTGGAGGCTCTGTTCGTTATATGCCATACGCACAAAAATCGCAACGTTAACAATCTTGGGTAATACAGACTTAGATAATACAAGAATAATTACTAATATTTTTTAATTTTTCTCAAAGATCTACCAGGGACTTTTTTATCATTCTACTCTTACAATTTTCAGATGCACAGGAATTATTGGGACAAGTGAATGTGCACGTGAAGCATTTGGTCCACAGATCGTTCCTAATATTACAACCGCGAAGATAACATCGAAGAAATCTTTTAATTTTAAATACGGGCGTATTGAAGTTAGAGCAAAAATGCCCCAGGGCAACTGGCTGATACCAGGTAAGAATTTTTTATATTTTTTTAAATAACATTTTATTACTTATCCTATTTGTCGAATTAAACTTGAAGTTGTGGTGTATCGTGTATTATGTGTTCCATAATGTCTTTTTAGAGATTTTTATTGGTCGATGACTACAACCAACATTGTTCATACTACTAAAATATTAGAAGTATGAACAATGTTGGTTGTAGTCATGATCCGAGATGGCCCAGTGGTTAGAACGCGTGCATCTTAACCGATGATTTCGGGTTCAAACCCAGGCAGGCACCACTGAATTTTCATGTGCTTAATTTGTGTTTATAATTCATCTCGTGCTCGGCGGTGAAGGAAAACATCGTGAGGAAACCTGCATGTGTCTAATTTCAACGAAATTCTGCCACATGTGTATTCCGCCAACCCGTATTGGAGCAGCGTGGTGGAATATGCTCCAAATCTTCTCCTCAAAGGGAGAGGAGGCCTTTAGCCCAGCAGTGGGAAATTTACAGGCTGTTAATGCGAATGCTTAGAAAATGAACAATGTTGGTTGTAGCTATAATATGTAAAAAGTTCATGAATAATATCGGTCATTCCGATTTCCTGATTTATCGAAACAGTTCATAAAAAGGAATGATCCATAAATTACAGAAATCCAGTTGGAGCCTAAGGAGAATGTTTACGGTCTCCATAATTACGCTTCAGGCTTACTCCGTATTGCAGCCGTCAAGGGTAATCCTGAGTATTCGAAGAAGCTATACGGAGGACCTATCATAGCTGGCAGTGAACCATACAGGTACTACATCCCTGTATTTATTTCCATAGAATATAATTAATCTTAGAATATTGACTAAGCTTGAATTATGATGCTAACTGGAAATAAACTCATTTAAAATAATAAAAAGTATATAGAGAAGCTCGTAAAAATATATTTTCTTAAGATTTGTTTGATTAAAAAAAACTGGATCAGGTGCTATGAATGCTACGATTATTATTTAATATTATATAACTCAATATTAATTTTAAGGTCTAAGCATTTAAAGGAAAAAATCGGATTTCAACAATGGAGCAAGAGTTTTCATAATTACATCTTAGAGTGGAGAAAAGGTAAAAAAATAAAATGGTATATTATAACAATATTACATGTAAGGCTATAGACTAGCAACTTATTTAAATGTATATTCAAATATCCGTTACCCCGAATTAATTAAGATATTACCAATATTCCTATTTACCCTTCCTTTTAAGATTATCACTTGTGTTACGAGTGGGGACGACAACAGCCCAAGGGGTTAGGATCGATCCTGTGACTTTTACATCGCTAGGAGGCCCGTTAACCATTAAGCTTTCAAGACACATAACACTGCAATATATTATTTTTTTATGGGCTCGGTTGGCGGACGGTAAGTGGTCACCACTGCCCATAGACAAAGGCACTGTAAGAAATATTAACCATACCTTAAATCACCTATGCGCCACCAACCTTGGTAACTAAGATGCTATGTCCCTTGTGCCTGTGATTACACTGGCTCACTCACCCTTTTAACCGGAAAACAAAAATACAGAGTACTGTTATTTGGCGGTAGAATATCTGATAAGTGGGTGGTACCTACCCAGACGGGCTTGCACAAAGCCCTACCACCAAGTATAGTTTTAATTGTTTTATGTTAACTACCAAAATACGTTGACCAGCGTTTGTAAAGACACCAATTTACCAATCGAACAAACATGTATACAATGCACCGTGGACCGTCATGGTCATAGAGGTAATGGAGAACGGCCTATAGCAGTGCCATCTAGTGGCGAGACAACAAAGCATATATCTTAAAAACATTCTCTATGAAATCTCATAGTTGAAGCTCCGAGGTACGTCAGAAATGACGTCATTCACAAAGACACCAGGACGCCCACCGTGGAGGAGTTCATCCGCCATCTCGCACGCACTATGTTCGCAAGAGCGGACAACAGTGCGTGCAGACACCTCCACGGTATTATATTGCCCCTCTACACGCAAGACCACCTGACGGGCGTCCTCAACCTCGTGAGCTCCTGCTATCGCCGACCACCTGCCCCAACGCAGGCATCGACGAAGACGATTTGGAGCAACAATAGGACGACGCAACCACCGGATATGACAACCACTCGGATATGACACCCACTCGGACTAGAAACACACCGACATTGGACATACCACTGGGTCTATAGGACCCTGACCCATCGGGTCAGAATTTCATGACGCGGTATCTGCGTGCTACCGCTGAGGACATGCCCGGGTTAGGAGGCAAGCTTCGATGCCCGTACCCAGCTCGGCCCATGGCCAAGCAGGAAGACCCTCACACACACTCTCTATGAAAGCTCAGAAAGAAAGGACGCGGTAACTACCGGGGAGGAACAGCCCGGGTAAGGAGGGCAACCTCGAGGCCCGTACCCAGCTCGACCTTGGCCAATCAGGATGACCATCACTACTCTCTATGAAACAAACGTATATGTCAGTATTATTCATTATGCAATCTATAACCTAGGATTTAAAGAATCATTGAGGTATACATTTATAGAAATCAAGATATTGACTACTGCTTCTAAATTAATGAGTATATGATTGATAGCACACCTTGGGAATTCACCTCCTGGCTATTCCTATTCCTATTAAATAGGAATAGCCAGGAGGCCGATGAGTTTCTGTCACCGGTTCTTCACAGGTCAGGGTATTTTCTTCTCTGACCGGTATTAGTGTTTAATTTGACAAGCAATAAGTAAGTGCAATGCTTCTATACTAAATTAAAACAAAAAATCATGGTAAACAGCCTTTAATCTGTAACTGACATACTGACATTCATTACAATAAATACGTATGACGTTTTTACTGGATGTAGGACTTTGTGCCAGCTCGTCTAGGTAGATACGACACACTCATCACATACAATGGAACCAAATAACACGACTTAGAATTTTTGGGTTCTGGTTTGGAGAATGAGTGAGCCAGTATATCTGCATAAGGTACGCCACATCTTAGTCCCCAAGGTTCGTGGCACATTGGCAATGTGGTGGTTAATATTTGAAGTATATGAGCGGTGACGACCACTTACCACCAGGTAGCCCATTTGCCGTCATATTTCAGTCATTGCAGAATTTATCCATCCCGCAAAATGGATGGCAGAAATGTTTTTTTCAGCGAGGATCGTTTTTTATTAGAATATACATAATTGTAATTGCGAGTTTTTTTGATGATTAATGATCTGGTAATATAACTTCAACTTACTTTGATTTAAGATATAAATTAGATTTATTATTCAAGTTTCAATTGATTTTAGCATTTATAAATAAATTCATATATGCTAAAATCACTAAAAACGTGTTAGATAGGTAATTGACCCTACTTCCTACACTGTACAAATTCCTTACTTAAATCTTGGCAAGCACTATTTAATTTTATTACGAGATTTGTTTTTGAATTGCCAAATAAACATCACAGAGGCGTATTATCATTAAACTTAAAAGAACCGCCAGAAAATGAGCTGGTTATGATGATATAATAATGAGCTACTAAACACAAACACACACCTTTCCTCAAAAAACCCATCTGATAAAGACATAACTATTATTATTGTTTTAGATGGTATCTCTCTTTATGTTGATGGAGAAAAGTACGGTGAAATTAATCCACAAGAAATCTTTTTGTCTGATGCAAAAGAAAACGGAACAGACGGTACTTCGAAGTGGACAAAAGGATCGATCATGGCACCCTTTGATGAAATGGTTTGCTATATTATTATCCTTCGTTTGTTTAAAAATGGTTAACGCTTATAGTTGATTAATACTACTAATAGTTATTATAAATCGAAGCTAACAATAACAGCTGGTAAATTCACAATTTTGCACTAATATTATTTTCTTAATTCCAATGTGATATAATTTTGCTATGCATTTCTTCATAAAATTTGATTAACAGGCTTATCTTATCGTCAAAAATAGAATTGCGAATATAAAGAAATCTCACTCTCCTAATATATGTGGGTCAATGTAAAAGATAACTTAAAAAAAATGATTGAAGAGCTGATTTTAATATTGTTTCAAGAATTTATGGTGGAAATAATCGAAAATTGTATTTTTGTTTCAGTTTTATATTTCATTAGGACTATCCGTGGGTGGTATAAATGAATTCCCAGATGAACCAAACAAGCCTTGGTCTAATAAATCTTCGAAAGCCATGCTTATGTTCTGGAATGACTACCCTAAGTGGATTTCAACCTGGTTCGAAAATGATATCGCACTTAAAGTTGACTACGTTAGAGTTTATGCCTTATAAATAATATTGAAAACAATAGTTTTTAGATATTACACATATTCAGTCTTCAAAAAGCGACATATTTTGGATAATAACCAAGACCCATAACCATAGCAA
This sequence comes from Vanessa atalanta, assembly GCF_905147765.1. NCBI lineage: Eukaryota > Metazoa > Arthropoda > Insecta > Lepidoptera > Nymphalidae > Vanessa > Vanessa atalanta. The sequence goes on from NC_061885.1 coordinate 2,083,401, forward strand.
GGTCTTCTTAAATTAGTTTGGTCGAACACTACAGTCTAAGAGCTCAAACAGCTGCCACCCGAATTTCATATTCAAAATCGTTTAAAATGAATTTGATTGATTTTCAATTCTGTTAGTAATAACGTTTCTTAAAGTTTAATATTAAATATCAGCTATAAAGGTTATATCGACTTATTTGTAATCATATTATTATTATGAGATAAATATAATTTTAATTTCCGATTAATAAAAATATTATTTTATCAATAAAATATTTTTAATTATATTCGTTTTATTTTTTTTATGCGTGTAAGATGCATAATTGTGATATTTCTCTGTTGAGAAATAACTTTTGAAAAAATCTGTTAAAAATTCTGATTTTTTGGGATCGAAATCGCATTAAGAAATGATAATATCTCATGGTACCCAAATACATGACCACAAAGCTTGTCTTGAAAAAAAAAATCTACAATCTAAAAAATCTATATAGATTAGTTTAGATAAACAAAACTATGACAAGTATGGTTCCGTGTAAGCAAATACGTAGAGAGTTTTCAGGAAAACTACACAAAATAATTACTAAAAAGTCATCAAACTAAGTACACTCAATAAATACTGTTACAAATAAAATAAGATATTAATTGAAATTGATTTTGTATCATGTAAGTAATTACGTGTCTACTGATTGATTTTGTCTGCATACTCTACCCTTTCAGACAATCTAGTAAACTAAAATGCTAATGCAATAAAGGATAGAATATATGAAATATTGTTCAAATTATAAAGAGCTCATTTAAAATATAGCACTTTATATTAAATAGATTTATACCAACATATAACAAACTTGAATAGTATCGTTATCACAATAAAAAAATCCTTGACATTAAGGTTATCATCACGTCATCTGTGTACCTAAACAAGAATAGATTCCATATTTAAAATAACAGAACCTAATAATTATTGGTGCTTAGTTAATTCATAGCAAATGAATATTTGCAATTATCCAATATGATATTTTTGAGTTTATTCGTATCTTGTGGTTTTGGGCTCGTGAGTAGTATTGACATAATAAATATAGCCAACGTTTGGGGTACGGATCCGTTGGGTATTTATGTTTCGTGGCATAGTATATATTATTCATCAAAACATGACGTCTCTGGATATAAGGTATTGAAACATTTATCTAAATACTATTTAATCAATCACAAGATATTAGCCATTAATTAAATCATTAAATTCTTTCCGAATTCTGACTCTGTTATAGAGATGATTCTGATAATTTAGGTCAAGTTATGGACAGTCAAAATGAGTACTGAAAAGAAATACGGTTTGGTTAACGCTGAACAATACCCTGGTTTGATTCAAAACGATATTACCCTTGAGGTAAGCTGATTTATTCTATCATATCATCACATAAAACAACAATTAAGAGATCCTTTGAAGGAAATATTTTCCTCAAATAAACATTCAATCATTGCACTATTTTCATGTACAACTTTGTCTACTAAGTTTAATACTAGTAACTAGAGAACACACTGCACTGCATGTTTTTTTTTTTTTGTTTTGCATTATAAGTTTTATCGAGAAATACGTAATAAAAAACCTCCACACTTTGTACATCGAAATGTTCATACGTAGCTTGTTCTGCAAAATACGAACACAGTTAAACCCACAGTTTATCGAATACTCAACGAACTTGTCAAACAAACTGAATAAACTTTCACATAGAGTTGGCAGTAGCAAATAGTTCGTAGCGTCACGGGCTGCTTTTAAACCTGAAAATGTTGAATTTAAACCTACTGTAAAAATGTGCGATGTTTTACGTTAATTATAGGTACTAAAGCATGACATTTTAATTCGAATGGTTGTTAACGCTTTAACAGTGAAAGGAATAGTTATGCTTACAGTGCCATGTCTAATAGTAGGGGTGTAATAAGATAAACAATAATGTTCCTCTCCATGAGTATCTATTTATCTCTACTTAAGACCTAAATTAATTATATTGATACATTACAAATAATCGGTTTGAGGAGTTAAAAAAGAAGGCATGATCATTTTCATCAACGTTTTTATTCTACAATCATGCGAAATGTAGTAATGCTGGACATAGACATCCCTTCTGTTTTTTTTTTCTTAATTTCTGCATTCGATACACTATCAACCAAAACGATCTTATCAAGTAAATTTCAGTTGCTCTGTGCTCTGCTCTTTTATACATTTTAGTGAGTGCTCATAAGTAAAGATTGACTAGACAAATAAGTATTCTTGTATAAACATAAGAATTACTAACATTAAGTGCTTAAATATATATAAATATGAATTAAAAATAGTTACTGTATAAATCTTGACCGCCTGGAATGGTGGCAAGAATGCTAGCAGCATTTCCCCGTTGAATCGCAATTCCGATCCTCTGGGCAAAAACGAACCAGCCCTCCTGTCAGCAGTGCAGGCAATAAGGCGAGGTGTTATACTTTTAATGAAGCTTTTTGCACCACTACTCCAAGGGCCAAGTGTTTCGACAGCAAATGGGACAAAAAAAGTAATTTGACTTAGACGAATATTTAGATCGTTTTTTTGCTTCATCTTTTTCTGCAGCGGCACCGGCTTTTAATATTATTTCTCGGATATGAGTCGGGGCCAACGTGTCAACGCACGTAGGGTCCCATACAAGGGCCCCTCCTCATTTTTAGGGAACCAATGTCAGTCCCTTAGGTCTCTTACCATCATCACAACTAATTCCACGAGGCTCGAGGTAAGAGCAGGAACGTCGATTGTAGCAAGATCCCTTTTTATTGTGTCATTAAGAGAACCGTGGCGAAAAAGCCTACCTGAACTCCTTGGACAAGAGAGACCATGTAAACCGAAAAAGACCATCACGTGGGCATCTGTGCTTAAAGCACAGTGGTGTGCCCAATTGGATGAACTTGGTCTGAGGAATTGTCTTGTTGGTACACTTGTTACTATATAGATCACTTTAAAAACAATTTTAAATAATACCTTCTGAAATTAACAGCTCATAGAATATCAATTTAAATGACAAAAAATGAACAAAGTATTGGTTATCTATAGTAAAAAATAATTTAGAAATTTGGCATAATTCTTATTGAATTCGTGTTTCTTCATCCTAAATGACATTATTTAAATTACATGTGCAAATCCAAATACTGGTCCAAGTCAAAATTTCTTATATCATAAATTATATTCTTATATTATATGTATTGACACCAATCTGATTACCAAGTTTAGATGTGTTTTATGAAGGTTTTATTCAAAGGATATTACCCAAACCGGCTTCATATACTGGATAACATGGGTTTATTTAGTCTGAAGCTTTTGCTTGCCAAATCATTAAGATTTTAATACATATAGGCTTGATGATGACTCAAAAGCCGTTAAAATATTATCTTTAAGTCCCCATGATTAACATATCCTTTTTTATTTTAGAAATACCAGGTGAATACTACACTTAGCAGCATCCCGAGAGAGATAATAGTCAATGGGAATTTTCAATCGCAGGTTCTTATCACTGACGTAGAATATAACGTTATATATGAACTTCGACTTCTAGCATTTAAGGATAATATCGAAGGACCTATGTCTGAGCCTAGAAGGATCAAAATCGTTAAAGGAGATGGATACCACGCAGTTATCCAGAAACTTCCAACTGGATGTTTGTTTTCAGTGCCTAATGTGTTACGTCACAATGGCGATGACTATCCATTTGTTCAGGACTCTTATATATAATATCCAAAATATTTTTTAATCTAAGCATTGTTATTAAATCTTCATAAATACACTTTTCCTGAAACTTTGCTTTTTATGTAATAGGTATCAAATAATCCGTCTAATATTAATTGGTCACCACCGCCTATAGACATTAGCACTGTCAGAAATAATAACCATTCCTTGGGAGCTAAGATGTTATGTCCCTTGTGCCTTACGCTGCCTCACTCACCTTTCAAATCAGAACACAACAATTCCAACAATTGCTATTTGGCGGTAGAATATCTGATGAATGAATGGTACCCACCTAGCCGGGCTTGCACACAGCCCTACTACCAAGAAAAATAGATTCTAAGATTTCACCACACACTCAAAGTCTTTCTTTTATATAGAACCTTTCTCTTTAAAGGCAGTTTGCTTATAAAATGCTTTGACACCAGATATAAACATGCTCAATCTGACACGTTTATAAAAGACTCATTTACATACTTACAAATCGTTTAAATAGTCATTTTTTTTTTGTTTATAGAGCTATAAACATTTAGAATACTTATATGTACACGCCTTTTTACTTCTTTATAGTTTACTGACATGTTTATGTAATTGTATTATGTGATCTTCTCTGCCTAAAGACTTACCTTTATCTTACCTTTAGCATTTTATTATTGATGGTGAAGTCAAGGGATCAATTTAGAAAAAGCTCTGTGAATTTGTTAATTATAAACATATTACTTTACTAATAATATATATGTATGTAATTGTATATAGATAGAAATTTAAATAGCAAAACTATAATTCATTAGCATCATATTATTAAACTTCCTTAAACAACAAAAATCAATTTAATATACCTAACACCTATAGCAAAAACACTACATATAAAATTCTCAGTAACATTGTAAATATACACATGACAAAAATATATATTCTACATTCACGCACACATAAACATCTTATTATAATTTGATAAGCTCACGATACTATTGAGGCAAATCAACGTCATCGCACAACTCATAACCTCATGAACAAACAAAGACTTAAAATGAATAATGTGCGTAAGGCCATAGTTTTTATTGTTTTAATTCTACAAGAAATATACACACAAAACGAAACGGACTACGTGATTCCAGAAATAACTATCCAAGCATTGAAACCTAAAGGTTTTCGAGCATTTATACCAGGTAAATTATTTCATATAAACTTTAATATTATCTAGGTATTTGAGAAGATATAGAGTAGTTATATAGAATTAATATAGTTTTTTTTTTGTATCTAAGTTGTTTATATTCTTTGGTCTTCAAAGTGAAACAACCTCTAAGAATAATTGTGATAAATGATCTGCCATAATATTTCCTAAGAGACGTAATGACGTCATCATAAATTTAATATGGTAACATTTGTCTTTCGTGTTTGTCGGATTTATTATCTACGATTACTTAATAATTATTCGACTGGTTACATAACCAAATAAAATATACATACATATGTATATTTTTTTTCTGAACTGTGGCTTTCATCTTTTAGCTTGCTTATATAGCTGAAGCTCCCAAGGTCTGCCTTAAGATCCGTCTTAAGGTTAAAACGTTAACATTGAGCCAAATTAATTTTATTGATAGAAAAATAATGTTATTTCAAATAAATCTTGCAGGAGATCCAAGAATAAATTTACTTCATATTGAAGCGAATTTTTACGATTCTCTACAATACGTTGGTGGTGTTAGAGAATTTGTGACCACAGAGACAAATGGCAGATGGATGTATGAAGATCGTGTGTCACAATTAAAAGTCGGAACCGTCGTGGTGTACTACGTGTTTGTAGCTTTACGTAGGGGGGAACTGGATTATTCTAATCAGTTTTTGGCTTACGCCGTTAACGGCTATGCAACTGGTGGTAAACAGCACAAAATTACCGGTACGTTAATTTTATGATTGTTGCACCTTATTGGAGATAAATTGAAAAAAAAACATTGGCTCTGAGAAATGTCTATAGAACCTCATTCATTCTAAATATATTTCCTTTACTGTATTTGTAGAATTACAAGATCCAGATGACTACAGTGCCCCATCAACCGTACAAAGTGAGTGTCGTCCAACGGTTACTCGTATCCACGGTGGAGCAGCTTGCGCTGGCCAGACGATATTTGAAGATGACTTTGATGTTCTTCGAGAAGACCTGTGGCAAATAGATCAATATATTCCAAAAGATCATCCGGTTAGCAGTCCTCTTTTATGTTTTTTACTTGAAAATATTCAGCACAAATGGACCACTTTACCGATCGTATTAAATAAATTTGACACATAAATCACCCAGTACTCTGACTTGAATGAGTTTTGAGAACTAATTATAAAAAAAAGAATTCACGTTCACATATATTAAAAAAGAAGGAATGGAATAATTTATTCAGAGAGTCGATGTTTAGATAAAGTGTTCAACGTAATTACTGTACAAATTATGACTGTGGATACTAGAGGCAAGGGTGCTAGGAATATTGCCCCAATATACTTGTTGGTAGGGCTTTGTGCAAGTAGCTACCATCAACTCATTACATTACATTAGCAGCCTGTAAATTTCCCACTGCTGGGCTAAGGCCTCCTCTCCCGTCGAGGAAAAGGTTTGGAGCATATTCCACAACGCTTCAATGCGGGTTGGTGGAATACACATGTGGCAGAATTTTGTTGATATTAGACACATGTTGGTTTCCTCAGGATGTTTTCCTTCACCGCCGAGCATGATTTATGAACACAAATTAAGCACAGTTGTGCTTAATTTGTGTTCATATGATAATTCAGTGGTGCCTGCCGAAACACAACAATACTAAGTATATAACAATAGTTACGGGGTCATGACATCTTACTTCCCAAGTTTGGATGCAGGGCAGTGCATTTCTAACAGTAATTATCAGATTAAATATATTGTTTTTTTTTCAGGAACATCCATTTATATCTTATCAAAAGCTGCCCTCAGATTCCGTACTAAAAGTTGAGAATGGAACACTTAAAATTCAACCAATACTTCAGCAAGATTTACCCGGTTTCACAAATAATTCTTTGTTTTCTAAAGTATTGGATCTACAAGATGAGTAAGTTATAAATAAATGAACAAAAATACGTAAATAAATGTTAATAGAAATCGTCTATACTAATATTATAAATGCGAAATTAACTCTGTCTGAACTGAATTTGCTAAAATTTGGCATAAAGCCAGCTTGAACTCCAAGGGAGGACATATGCTTTTTATACCTAACTCCTTATGGCCAGCTTCTAAAACGAGAGCGGAGCCGCGGGTGACGACTAGTTCCTTATAATTTATGAAACAAAGTCAAACATTTTTTTAAATTATTTAACTTGTCGGTTAACACGGGTAGGATAAAGATCTATGTAAAATGTTAATATCTTGTGTAACTCTCGCGGTGTACTCCAGTAAAGCTTCTTTTCGAGATGATTTTTTTACCAATTAACGTTATATAAGTTTACAATAAATCTTCATGAATTATACATCTGCACCCTCCTCTTGAATCACTCCGTCCATTGGTGAAAACCATACAAAAATCCGTTTGGTAGTTTTTGAGTTTATGACGTTCAAGCAGAGAGAAAGACGCTGCGCGGCAGGGGGTATGTATTATCTGCAGTGGTAATGCTGTAACATACAGGAGAATTAGTTAATAAAAAACCATCAAGGCAAAGTGGTGTTTGATAAAAACAACGTTTAAAATAGTTTATAAATATATGACGAAATTTTATTTATATATGTAATATAATATCAACTTTCAGATGTACCGGCAGTGTCTGCATTACAAAAGGGACTGGCCTGGAGATTCTACCACCCGTCGTTAGCGGTAGGCTAAGCTCGAAATTCTCCTTCACTTACGGCATTGTGGAAATACGCGCCAAGATGCCAATTGGAGACTGGCTTTACCCAGGTTTATAGTAAGCAAGAATTTTATCGCGTAAGTTAAGTATGATTAAGTACATTTTTTTTTTCTACTTACACTTCACTTACAATAACAAAACAAAAATACTTCCCCAAGTAAAACTATCGTTCGTTTCTTCGGAGAGTGTGTACAGTGAACTGCCTGACCTATGGCCCCTTACGTAACCACCATAAGCGCCATTCACACAAAGCGTTTTGCTTCCTCATTCCTGATGCGCACAGCAAAGGTGCTATAAATCTTTCGAACATCTGCGATAAATGAGCATTTTTTCCGGGTATTTTAAGGCAAGAGTGAATATTGCTTACACAAACGCGTGCCATCTCGATTGCATCAGTAGTGTATTGTGGTTATATTCATGCATAGGCCATAAAAGGTATGATTAATTAACATTTGGTATAAAGAATAAAACTCGACCTAGCCGGTATTAATTTAAAATATAATAAATTAAAGACTTGAGATTATAACTCCGATTGATAATTTAACAAAAACCAGATTTCTGTCTGTATTTATTAAAGTTAAAATTCATAAATACAAAAAACGTACATGGAAAGCGTACATGCAATGGCATGTCAGGCGTCAGCAATGCGCTATTGTGCGACACCGATTGCTGCTGTCCCTGCGGTATCATTAATGTTGTAGCTTCACTAGTAATCGTTTTTTCGTGATTTTTTATGCTACGGACGGGCATAAGGGCCACATGATGGTTAGTGGTCACCACCGCCCATAAATAATACCGCTGCAAGAAATATAAACCATTCCTTACATCGCCAATGCGTCACCGACCTTGGAAACTAAGATGTTACTGTAGTTACACTGGCTCACTCACCCTTTAAATTGCTGTTTACCGGTATAATATCTACCGTTATGCCACTCATATTGTACCATAATATAATATCAGCTTTTTGACATTTAAACTAATCAAGGTCACCCATAATTTTATCAATAAAGACCGTTGATCTTCCACTTTCAATTAGATACATTTTTTGATAGTTAACGTAAGGGGTTCATCGACATATTTTTGCCTTAACTGATGTTGAATATATTCAGAACTCTTCCTGGAATCATTAACGAAAAAATATGGCAGCACGAATTATGCCTCTGGCGTTTTGAAGATTGCTACAGTTTTTGGGAATAAGCAATTAAACGAACCTCTATACACGAATAAAGTAAGTTTGGTTAATATTTTAAGTCATTTATTTTATGATTTTATACGAGTTTCACTTCGAAAGTGCCTTCACGTCGATATTTGTTTGGATACATAAAACCAGCTATGTCTCTAAAAGGAGAAGACGTAATTCATTATTCTTATACTGATAGATAAATTGATTTACAAAAAATGTTTAGATACACAATTTGTGTAAATTTCATAAGAAGCCAATATCTACGGGCAGTGGTGATCACTTACCATCTGGTGGCCCAACTGTCTGTGCGCACGCTAAGGCCATAAAAATAAAATAATAAATGTCCGTCTCGGGACGCATGACAGTTTACCCTCCCATAAGAAGTTATGACTTCAAAAATAAAAGAAAAGAATATCCACTAAATATTCCACTGCTGGGCTATTGGTGGTGACCAGCCTTATTTTCTTTTGAGGAGATGGTTGGTGGATACTGTGTCAGATTTTTATCTGACAGACACAGGCTTGCTCACCATGCTTTTCTTCGCCCATAAGCACGACATAAATACTCCGCATTGGTAAATATTTTATTTATATGTTATTTCTTTCCCAGTTTTTAAGAGGAATAGCTTTAACTAATGCTGTTTGTAAGCCTGTTCGTGATGATACCAAGGAATATATTAACGGTACTTGGAGTGATGATTTCCATGTTTTCTCTGTCAAGTGGACACCGAGTAAGTATATTTTGATTAAATTGTTCACCTCACCTCACCTCACATCACGAGACAATAGTTATACTTCTATATATGTAATGGGGACGTTGGTATATGTTTTTGAAGTTGATAAAATTTTACATAATTTAACGATATCTAATAGAATTGGCACGTATATCTATGCATATTTTCTAGACAATTGGGCGTATACTTGGTTGTACCACTGTCTCATCATAATATATCGCCAAAATCAAAACTTAGTATTGTTGTGTTTCGTTTTTAAGGTTGAATGAGCCAGTATAATAACAGGGACAAGGGATATAACATCTTAGTTTCCAAGATTGGTGGCGCATTGGTTTATTGTAAGGAATGGCTAATATTTCTTACAGAATCTTTTTTTATGGGCAGTGGTGACCATTTATATTCGAACAATGAATGGTATATATTTTAATATGTAAGATTTGATGAAACAACTACTTGATATCCAAGGAAATAAACGATCTTAAGTTATAAATATTAACAACGGATAAGTGCTTACTATAATATTCTTCATACAAAAAGAAAGCAACGAAGTTATTCATAAACAGGTCACATGATATATTGATAAAAGTAGAAAAATATAATAAGAAATAAATGTTACAGGTTCGATAGAACTATCTGTTGATGGACAAATATGGAGTCGTGTCCGACCAGGGAAATATGGACTGCGGTCTTGGATGCCAATTTACTGTCGGGATAAATGGCTCAAACTACTTAATGGCGGTGGCAAGATGGCGCCCTTCGATCATTATGTACTTTTAAAACAATAGTATCTTCATTCGATACGTTGACTTAGATGAATAGCCTTACTGTTAATATTCAATTGGAATTGAAATAAATACAAAAAAGTATTTATTATTATTTAATTAGAAAATATTTGGTTCACAATACTTTTACCCCTGTGAACTGCTAATACGGCATACGTGCTCTTAAATTTACTATAATTTTTTTATTTTCTTAGCATTTTGCCTCACTTTTCTCTCCGTAAAACCTTCTACAAAGTATTAGAAAACTTAAAATAAATAAAAGATGAATGAAATCGGTAAAGTCGTTCTAAAGTTATGGCGCGACCAAGGGAAATGGGTTTCATTTTTATGTATATATTTCTTTGGTTGTAAAAAATAACCGAATCTTACTTTTTTTATTCGTAACGCTACAGAAATGTGAAATTAGAATTTTTGCTAGGTAAGATATTTTTAATAAAGTATATGAGAATGTAAAAGAAAACATGTCCATGCTCGAATAGACCATTTTACTTTGAAGTGGTAAAGAAATTAAAGAAAATCAGCATTTTGTTTTGGAACCCATTTTGGAAGCTCAATGGTACCTACATTGGTTATTATAATATGACGGCAATTGTTTAATTTTTCGTGCATGACTAGTCATGACCGTGGGAAAGACGTCAGGAAACCATTCATTTATTAGTCTTTCCCATATTAATAATTATTTTAAGTAAAAATAAAAAAGGACTCCGTAAATATCATGACAAAGTAATTTAATCCAGCATAGGCATAGGCAGCTGATTTATTGTTTTAACAATTATTAGAAAAGGTTATGTTTTCTGTATGTACTAAAATATTTGAATTGAAAAGTAATTACATAATTTTGTTGCAGTTTTATTTGAGTCTCGGTTTATCCGTCGGTGGAACAGAATTCCCGGACTCATTGAAAACAAGTGACGGCAGACCCAAGCCGTGGATTAATCTGCATCGAAAAGCAACATTGAATTTCTGGAAGGATGAATCCAACTGGCACCCTACTTGGACCCAACCTTTGTTAATTGATTATGTAAAAATTAAAGCGTTATGATTTAATAGTCAATTTAGTTGCTAAAACTATTTCAGTTTTCACTTTTAAATAGTAATTTTACATTTATTATAATATGTATTGTAGGACTTATTGAGATATAAATACTATGTAAAGATTTAGAAATATACAATGTCCGTCCCAACTTCGTATGGGTGGAATAAGATTTGGTTTTTGTTAAAAAATATTTCCAGGAACCCAATCATAGTGCCACCATTCATACTAAGCCCCTAATCACCTAATTAAACACACACTAAAAAAGCATCTAAATCGGTCCAGCCGTTAGGTAGTGTTCAGTGACGTACAGAAGAATTATATACATAAAGAATAAATTAATTAAAAAGAAAAAAATAAACCGTTTGTATTATATTCCTTTATTAAACTAATTTCTTAATACGTTAAACAATAACTTAATAACTAATAGTGAATAAATTATATTACTGATATTGATATTAGCAAGTTTATAGATCGACTAGATGATATTGATACTTACGTTCAAATGATTCATAATAATATTAACACCATTCAAAAGTCTTTTAAAAGCAGTTAGCAGCAAGTTAATCTTAGAATTTTGCTTCGTTCGTTGTTTTGGCACAATGGTCATTTTATACAAATCGACTTGTAATGTCTTTGCAGACGAATATGTTAAATTATTTTTTATGTTATATGTGCTGACTAAAACATTGTAATATATATGACGGCGACTGCGATAGATCAGCGGCACGCCCGTCATCGGTATGAGCTTCTGGTACAGGGTTCATGGCGTAAGTCTCAGGCGATTAACCACGACGATACAATATGACAATTCTTGTACTTTATGTAGGTAATCAGCAATCACAAATTACTATCCGAGTTGCGTAAACCAACGATCGTTTGGAAGGCCCGAACTGTATCGCTCTTTATAATAATAATTAGCTTCCGACTCATTGTTCTCCAAAGATTTCAAAATGTGACAGTTGTCCCTTCAAAATGATTCCGATCACGTGACTCATTATGTCACGGCGTTCACACCTCATAAATACAACAAAATCATCTAAGTTAATAATTCTTCATAATCGACGACATATATATACGTCATTGTATATATTGGCATATTTTAATGAGAGTTACGGTTAACTAAATTAAATAGCTCGAACTTTAACGTAGTCGATGATTAAGGCAGGTTGTCTCCACGTGGAATACCAGGAGGACATGTCCTGCCAGAAACGAAGACTGGCTTTCCGGCCACTGTTCCGCCAGGGTTTTGGTCTTCCCGCTGATGTGAGATCGTCCCTAAATTCAGTGATACCTCCAGCTGCCACGCCCAGGGTTATAAAGAACTGTAAAGATTTTAAATACCTTAGAATTCGGAACATCATTATAATATAAAAACCTTAATATTCAATTTTTCGAAAAATGTTAAAAAGTTAAGAGAAATTTCTTAGAATATGACTATTAATCAGACTTATAACTTTTTCTTCAGAAAAACTTCGCGAAATAAATCATCATAAATGAGTTTATCTAAATAAATGTTGATTCAATATTTGAGAAAACTTAGATCACTCAGTACTATCTCGCTGAATCTAGCTGAACCTACGGCTTTACCCGCGCTTTGTTATACTTTACCTATATTACATAAACCGTCACCCACATTTTAAACCCTCGAGGGTCGAATTAAAAAAAGTCAATGTTCTCCCCAGAACACAAACTATCACCATACAGAATTTCATCTAAATAGGTTCAGCGGTTCAAGTGTGACGAGGTAACAGAGTTTCGCATTTATAAGTAAAGATTATTCATATAATAATTGGAACATTTTTTTAATGAAAATCACATATCTTAACATAAAATCTCTATAATTTGAAAGCACTTACGTGATCATCGAATGGCGCCATATTGGTACCCCTTGAGAGTAAAGTCCGTGGTAGATCACAGGTACGAGCGAAACGGCCTTGAAGTCCACTAGCAGCTGGTTCTATCCTTGCCCACTCTTCGCCGTCCACAGACAATATTATCCTTTCTGGAAAATAATCAGAATATTATACAGAAATACCCAAACACATTAATTGGTCATATTTGGGACTTGATCAGGAACAGTAACATAGAGAAGGCTAAATATTTGGTAAGGCTTACTTATAGCATGCATAATTTAATGCATATTGTATTTTATTTTAAAAAGTACCCACTGGGCCACCTGATGGTAATTTATATCAATAATGGACATAATAAACACAATTAATTAATTATTATTGTTTTTTTGTCAACGGACATCGATATATTAATAATAATTTTACATTACTGACATATCTTGTTTTTATTTCATTTTATTTTACCTGGTTCCCATCTCGCTGAATAAACATGGAAGTCATCGCCCCAGGGTTTATTGGAAAATTTTTCACTGAGCAAAGTATTGCGACATTGGGTGTCCAGCATCGGTCCACCATAGAGGAGCTGCAACAAGTAGAAGTACATACATCCACATTCATAAGATAAAGATTCAATGTATGAGGCCAAAGAATAAAACACATCAAAATATACTTTGTGTAAGAAAACTCCTACAAGCACTTATGAATCTTCGTTTTACAAGGCTTATTTTAATATAAAGCTACTACCAGTCTAGAATGTTAGTTTCACTGAGTAAAACCAGCTAGAAACGAAGTAATTACTCCATCGAATTATGACAACCATGTCCTGTAATGATATGTATTCAGTTTTGTATTATAAATAAATAAATAACATTTCATCAATTACAAAAATAATTACATGTACCTAATAATTACAATTACATTTATGTATCCCGCATCAACGAATGCTTTTTATAAGGTAGGATGGCGTGGCTACATGATGGTAAATGTTCACCACCGCCCATAGCCATTGTATGAATTACTAATCTTTCCTTACGCGCCAATACATCAGCTTTGGGAACCAAATTGTTACGTCTCTTGTGTGCATTGTTGGTTCACTCGATCTTCAAACCAGAACATATTAATACTAGGTGTTGCTGTTTGGAGATTGGTACCTACGCGAACAGATTTGTACAGAACCCTACTAGCAACTCACAAAGCCCTATCAAGTATAGTTTATTTATTTATTTAATTTACGAGTCTCCAACAAAAGATACACACTAAATATATATTATTAAAATTAAACAATATAAGGGTACAAGTTGTGTGCTCCTTCAATTATAAAAGACCACAGTATGCACTAAACTTAAGCAATTAAGATAAGAAGTGAAAGAAAGTATACAAAACACAAAGCAGTAAAAATCAAATATAAATTAGTAACTTAAAATTAAGAATGAGCTTATTAATTAAACATTATTTTCGTGTTAGGTTAAAAGTTTAGTTAGACACACTCTGAATTTGGACAAACAGAATTTCAAATTAATTTTACCTTATTTCCGATTTCGTTATTAACTAAGGACAGCTGCGGGTTGCCTCGTACGCCAGCTATCCTAAGAACGCCTGACGCGTAATTCGGTACACCGTACTTTTTCATCAGCGATTCCAGTAAGATATCTGTCAATTATATAGCAATTAGTATTAATAATCTTAAAAATGGAATGGAAAACATCCAACAATAGCTGTTGTGTACCTATTAAATTATTTGAAGAGTACGTTAAACTCCCTACGGACTGCTTACGTATTAAATTATTAAAATTAACTAAATAATAATAATAGTATATTACATAAATTGTTTTTTTATAACTGTTGTTCCATTTATAAAATACACAAACAATGTAAATTACGTATGTATCAAAGATTGTTTTATTAAAGAATTCAAAGAAACTATTTCGATTTGCATTATGTCACACTTATGAACGGATTTTTTTGTCTCGATGTGAGCCTGTACTTTTTCTTATTTTGTCCTCTTTTAATATTATTATGGGTCTTGTCTTAAATCTTTAGGACACATTCACAACAAACCTTAAAATCGATACTTAGAAGAAAAATAAATAATTCTCACCCGGATAAAGCCAATCCCCTTGAGGTACTTTGGCTCTCACTTCCACAACGCCGTATGTGAAAGAAAATGATTTAGAAGTAAGACGACCACTAACTATCGGTGGTAAGATACTAGCACCCCAAGCTTCAACGAGACACTTTGACGACGTGGTTGTACATCTGGGAACAAATCAAATAATACAACATTATAACAATTTTGTAGACGAGTTGAGGTATGTGAGGTCAACTACACGATTTGATACTACTGAGTTTCTTGCCGGTTCTTCTCGATAGAATCTGCATTCCGAACCGGTGGTAGCTTCACTTATAGTTTGTTAAATGACGATTGAAAAGTGCTTGTGATAGTCTACTTGAAAAAGTTTATTTGGATTTTGATTTTTTTATAAAAGATTCCAATTTTCCTTTTGTTAACACGATGCTAATTAGTCAAAAGGCATTGTACGAAATAACTGAGAATTTGTTTTTTAGCAATTTTATCAAAGATTCTGTTTTTTAAATAACAATGCTGGCTTAAGATAAATTATTTATTTTTTTATATTAAAGAAGCCTTACTGTTGTAGACATATACACAGATCGCAAAGAATGTAACGAAAACATATATGTATATCACATATCCTCAATAAAATTAAATAAAAAATATTCGAAAACATACCCACTAAACAAATCCAAAGTATCAGTAAACAAAGACGAATTAGAAAATCCTGGCAGATCTTGTAGAAGCTTTGGCTGAATATACAAATAACCCCCATTTGTTGAGACTATCGCTGCATTTGGTGGACGCTGGTAGGAAACAAAGGGGTAGTCCTGAAATAAAACTTGACGTCAATTGTGAAAATTCAACATATAAAATGAATGAAGCAAAGTATTCTTAAGTAAGTCTTGCGAATGGGAGCTTCATTTCAACAGCCAGTATTGCAATTTTGATAATTGTTGGTTAATAGGTTTCTAACTAGTAAGGCATAATAGAGGTATCGGCATCAAGCTATTTGGTCAGTTAAATGAATGGCAAAGCAAATGCTAATATATTCTTATGCTATATGGTGGGACTTTGTACAAGCCCGTCTGGACTTACCACTCACCCATCATATTACATTCTACTGAAAAGCAGCAAGACCTTGTATTGTTCCGGATTGAAGTGTGAGTCAATTTAACTAAAGTTAAAGCTACATAACTACTTTGTTTCCAAGGTTGGTGACTATGTACCATCAGGTAGACCATTCGCCAGTTCGCCTAACTATTTCATTAAAACAAGTATTTCTATAAGAAATCACTTCATATATCACCCGTGAATAGACAAAAACCGACTACGGTGATACGTGAACTAACTAACTAACTATACTATAGCTTTGTGAAATTTCACCAACGTGTTCTGTGGATTCAAATTGACAGAAACCTGTGAAACAAGTAACCTATTGATTTTATTTTTTATGTTTTATTTTGTTATTATTATTAAAATTGTATATGTAATTACTTCTGTGACAATGGCATGAACAACCAATGATCCCTTGCTAACTTTGCTCCCTGCTTGCTATTATCAAAATGCATATTACTACTACGAAATAAAACTCATAGTAAAATAATACTATAGATTTCTCACTCACTGGTTCGTCTGGTATATATTGTTCAACTTGCCACAAGTCTTCTCGAAGAGTATCAAAATTGTCTTCAAACAGGACCTGACCAGCACACGCTTTTCCATTCTTTACCACAGTCGACGTTGGTGAGCATTCTGCTACAGAACTACTTGAAAGATTTTCTAATCCTGCAAATGAAAATTCGTTCAAGGCTGTTGGACAATTGGTTTCAATATAAATAACAGTTTATTAACATTTTATTACCCTTAACGGTGAAGGACAAATTGTCCTTAATATAGCCTTTTCTATTGTAAACGACGTACACATAGTAATAAATGATGTCTCCAACATTAAGCTGTTTGTTGAGGTCTTCGTAAGACCATCTGCCATTAGTAGGATTAGTTATTTCAGCAGAAATCGTACCGACATCGTTTTCACCTATTTTGTTATTTATATTCCCTTGGAATACAAACAAACTAAGTTTTGGGTTTGCTGCAATAAATATAATTTAATGAGAATTAAAGATATATTTTGTGCATCTTAGGATTTACTTGGTTCTTATTGTGTTCTGGTTCGAAGGATGAGTGAGCCAGTGTAACTAGATACAGAAAAGACATAACGTTTAAATTCCCAAGGTCGGTGGCGCATTGGTTAAAACTTCATACGGTAACAATGTATATGAGCAAAGCGCATCATCGCGATGGCCCAGTGGTTAGAACACGTGCATCTTAACCGATGATTACGGGATCAAACTCAGGCAAACACTGAATTTTCATGCGCTTAATTTGTTTTTATAATTCATCTCGTACTCGTCGGTGAAGGAAAACATCGTGAGGAAACCTCCATGTGTCTTACATGTATCCACCAACCCGCATTGAAGCAACGTGTTTGCTCCAAACCTCGCTCCCCAAAGGGAGAGGCGGCCTTAGCCCAGCAGTGCGAAATTTACAGGCTCCTAATGTATTACAACTTATATTATTTTGAAATAGCCTTTAACAATGATTTTCTTTTAATAAAATAGGTGATAACTCAACTTACAAAATATCTTTAAATTTTAGATTCTTTAACTGTATCAAAGAGGAAAGTTTAATTTGCATGAAAAAAATGTTAATATTCGGAATAAAAAGTCTTCAGTCATTTATTTTTACTGAAAAAAAAATTTTTTTTTTAAGCATTGTGAATAGTTTATCACAGCACAGTCATGTATGTGTAAAAGGCTAACGACTTTGTCAAAGTTAAATGTATAATTTTTAACACTACCAGTCCTAATAAAACCATTTGTTTATAGTATTAATCTATTTATTCACTCATTTAAAAATCAATTGGTGACTTTTAATTTTCCAGAATAAAAAGTTTACAATATTTCTATACCGAGAGTGATAAGTTCTACTTATGATGTATAAGTATCAAGAATCTTTAAGTTATTAATACCAAAAAACCTCAATAAGTAGTCTCATGCAAAAATATTGCTAGATTCTAGTATTAGTGCGTTTAAACAAACAACCTTTTTAGCTTCATATATTAGTATAGATAATATTTGTTTTACATCTCAAGACACTAATAAAATATCAGACGTTAAAAATTAAATTTGGACAAACGATATCGGGTGGATTTGCTAGTATATAAATAATAAACTCTTAAAGTATAATAAAATATTGATTTATGCGTATTTTTAGAAAATAATAATCTGTTTTACATTTAATAATAAATATAATAATAATACGAAAAATAAATACAAGAATAAAACCTATTATCAAGTCTAGAGTTACTAAAAGGAATTTCATTAACAGATTAAAAATAATTTTAGACTCTACATTCGTAATCATGTACACGATAATTTAAAAAAAAAACACGCACGGAGATCCCGTTATAGTTTTAACTTGCGTTTATTTTTATTAAATACATAAATATAACTTACATGGTATTGATATTCTGATTCCTTTCGGTTGTAAAGCTTGTATCGTTACATCTGGTATTGAATATTCCTGACCGCATACTGTTCTTGAGTTAATATACACTAACAGATACACAAAGACACGTCCGAACCTGGACAGTTCCATTTTATTACTGATAGTAATAAAATAATGGCATGACAGTATTTCGTACTCTAAGCGGTATAACGGGTTAAACTTGATGTCTTTAGGCGATGCATACTCTAAATCAAAATCTTTATTTAAATTTATCAATTACATATATTATAATAATCATGTATTTCAATACTGTTGCTTTTTAGGTGTTCTACATTATCTCTTAAAATAATAAATGTATATAATAAATTTAAAATAATTATCGACTTTTTTTTTTTATTGCTTTTTTTTTGTATTTATTAATTTGCAATGAAAACTTATATTTGCTTTTAAAAAATAAATTTAATCGTTGTATTCATGATTACCATTTGTTATTAACATTTATAATTTCTAAATATTAAGTTGACTAATTCTAAAACAATCAATTTAATTTTTAAGGAAACTAATATATTTCAATTTCATTAACAATTTATCGCAGCTACGTCATAATGGCGTCATAAAATTTATCGGATACGTCATAAGACGATGTATAATCACTTGCGATTATTTCGTTTCATGTATAAATCAATACACATTAAAAAGCAATATACCTACATTACATCTCGACGAAAAACACCAATAAGCAAAGGTAAACTCCCTTCCATTATTTCTTAAGAACACGACTCATCGCTTTGTGCAAAAGGTCAGCAACACGGAACGAACTCGTTTCTTGATAAAGGGGGATTCCCTTTTTTATTGTGAATAGTTGTACTGCTTTTAAACTTTACAAAAAAAAAAAAACGATACGAGCTGTATTCTAGCTTTATAACCATGACTTATAACACAAAGATTATGTCGTTAGCATTATTAATAAAAATATATTGACTCGTTAGTCAAGTCGGCTTCTAAAGCTACAGGTCGGGAAATCCCGAGCTCAGGTCGGGTCAATTAAAAAATGTAATCGTTGTTTTCGTCAAATAAGACTTAGTAGCATTGCTAATGAATTTACTGTTAAAATTATCTTATCGTGATAATATAAAAAATATATATATTTTATAATTATATATAATGACGCAAACTAAGTATAAAGAAATCTAAGTTGGATAAGAGAAATGGATTGGATTAACAAAAGCTGATGACAGATGAGGACAGATGACTGGTTGTAAAATACATGTTGAAAGGGGAATTGTAAGTTTTTATAATTACTTGTTTTATGTCACTAAGAAATTAAAGTCTCTGTAGCGGCTTCGAGTTTTAGGGATTGGTCGTCACATGCTAAACTTGCTTCATATCAGATTTGACCAAGTTCGGTTTAGTGGTTTGAACGTGAAAGAGCAACAGACAGATAGACAGAGTTACTTCCGCATTTATAATGTTAGCATAGGTATATGTAGAACTATCTCTACCTCTACCTTAAAAGAGGCCTTGTTCCAATGGATAACGTTTGCTGACTACGAAGACCATATTTTAAAAGCGTAGTTTTTTTATTTAAGCAGAAATGTGAACAAGAATATACTATATTTTATTAGCAAACATTTGATGTTTTACGCGGGGTTATCGCGAAATAATAACATAACAACCGGACACAGATAACTTTAAGCATTAACCATTGTGATCCTTATTTATGCTAGTCTAAGGAACAGTTTACTTTGCAGCAGAAGATACTTTAAGATCACTCCGAATATTACCTACATAGCTGTGACTTAACAAAGCTCAGTTTGTAAAGGAATAAACATTTCTTAATATACAATGTTTGTAAAAAATAATAATTTCATTTGTTTTTTCACAATAACTTTATTAGGGTCAAGTGTTTATTCAGAACTTGAAGCACCTAAACTTTTGGATGTCACTGCGACGAAAGAAGGAGGGTTATATGTTGTGTGGGAATCTATTGACTATAATGTATCTGATCCAATACTGGGATACAAGGCAAGTATCAAATAACTTCAATCCTTAGTATCGTTCTATTCTAGTGTAACTACAGGCACAAGGGACATAACTTCCAAGTTTCCAAGGTTGATGGCGCATTGGCGATGTATGGAATGGTTAATATTTTTTACAACTCCATGTCTATGGCTGGTGGTGACCGCTTGCCAGGTGAACCATTTGTCAATTATATCACAAAAGAAACCTATCTAGTTGACTCAGATATACGATGTTTTATATAGATTTGTTAATAAAAAAACCGTTAGGTATTTAAGTGTTGAGTTTGGATAATTGTGCTCTACTCTAAACTATACAATAAGCTATTATCAATTAAAATAATATAACAATTTACATTTATAGTTTACTATGATGGTATGTTTATTGTTATTATAGTAAATTAAAGATTTAGGTTAAAGAGCATACATTATTTATTTTTCACTAATTAAACTGAACTGCTAGTACATTATTTTTACATATAGTAAACGCTTACTTATCGTTTGTTACGGTGAGCAACAAACTAATTTTTATTTTTTTAAGTATAGCAATACCCCATTATAAGGAATTCCTTATAGTCATATTTACGCCTACAATTTTAAAGCTTGTATCAGGAGTGGGACTACAATAGGGCTCAAGGTCGATCCTGCGATTTTTTACATGGCTAGGCGGCCCTTATGCCATTGCGCTTTTGACATTTCAAATATTATGAGTATTTCTCTTTCTATATATTATATTCTCTTCACCCTTCATGAGGATCATTATCGTCTCATGTATATTTTCCATACTTAAGTACGTTCATTTTTGCAGATTAATATTTGGGAGGTGAAAGAAAAAACGGAAAAAATGTTTAAGCTGATTAACGCTGATCAAGCACCAGGTTTCGTAAAAGAACATCGGTCCAGTAAGGTTAAAATCAGTTGTTTTAAAATTACTCCTATATTATATAGCTGATAGCTGTTTAAAATTCAATGAAACTCTATTGAATTTTGAACACAGATATCGTAGGATGGACTAAGCCGATTTAGAACATATTTTTGCCTTAGAACTTAGAATTTGAAAGAAAGTTTATAGAACAGGAAGGAGGTAGAGCAGTAACTTTTAACGTTTGTGATAGATGCGCTTTATAATAAATACAGGATAAGCTGAGAGAAGATAAGACTAAATGGGATTCATTGATTTTCAAATTAATATTTCTATATTCAATGGTCAGTGAAGAAAAATTAAAATTAAGTACTTATCGAGAATCAAAGTCAAATCTATTACAGTTCATAAAAAAAAGAACCCAAAAAATGACCAAAGGGTAACTTTGTCGAATATATTAGTTTCATTACAATTTTAAATAAGTATATCACAAATTAGCCAATGGGTAAAGATATCTTTTAATTCGGATAATATCAAGATGATGAGCTGAGATGATCTGATAATATAATGATCAGCAATGACTTCCACTGTGGAAGTTCCACAACCTTCGAATATTTAAAACATCCTACTTTCCTTTTCACCTTTGTTTCAGGATTTCAGTAGAGAAAGCATACCAGAAAATAAACCTCGGATATTTAGAGCTGATCCAGATTCAACTACTTTGGAGATAGATTATATTAAACCTGATGTTTTGAACGAGATAAGAATTCAAGCTTACAAACAAAAGGAAAACGGCGCGTACTCTGAACCTTGGAGGTTGAAAGTTTTCAAAGAGTTCGGACATAACGCGATCGGGCAAAGACATATGGACGAGTGTATACTAACAGTCACCACCCAAACTCGGGCAATGGGTGGACCTTTACCTCACATATACAATAGTCACTTATAGTAGACAAAACATCAAATATTTTATCCGTCTAAATGTGTTGTGATATTTTTCTTTATAAGCGAAGCTAAACATTTTCGTTTTGGATTACTTACAGTACTAATTTTACTTGTTTATTAATGATTTGTTAGAGAAGGATTTATTTATGAAAAAGTGGTTTTATGTGATTTTCGTCGTTTCTTTTCTTTAGCCTTATGGAAAATATGACAACGCATGTAGTATACCACAATAGGGCCAAAAATAAAATATTATTATTTTTGTGTTTGTAAATGCTTAAATTTAATTTCTTAAGTAATAAATAAAACAAATGTTTGTAAATTCATTTTATTTATTAAAATATAAATAACATAAAATGAGGTAATAAGTTTAATTTGTGAGCTATTTGATAAACATTTACTTATATTTCAGTCATAAAAGTTGTAGAATTGATTACAAAGCCACAACTTTAACATAGTCGACAACCAATCCAGGCTGGGTCCAAGTTGGTAACCAGTTTTCTTTATCTTGCCAAAAACTAAGGCTGGCCTTTCGTCCCCTATTATTCCAGGGTTTCGGCTTACCACCTGATTTGACTCCATCCGGAAATTCCATAGTGCCTCCAACAGCGACACCTAAAGCTATCTGAAACTGTAAAAAAAGACTCAATCACGCGGCGCTATTTAGAAAAATATGAAATTATAACCTTGTTTACTTATACAAAAGTGAGAAATATTGTATTATCTATGAGGAACATAAGAATTGGTAAAAAATAGTAAAATTGTCTATGTCTAAACCTTTGTCTTTGATTATCTATCATATTTGCCAATACGCCAAGTTAAGAAGGCAAGAAGTCTATGTCAGAGTTTAGTCTATGCCGGAGGACTGTTATAGTCATTAGTATATATTGTAAATAACTGTTTCCCGCGGCTTTACTCGCGTGGAAATTGATTATATTACAGAATAATTTAAAATATTACGTTAATTTAAGACCTCATTTGTGATTCAACTTTCGTGGGCTGGATACACCAGACTGCTTACAGAGCTGACTCTCAAACAGGCTATTTAGAACTGTTTATGCGAAACCAGTCTTCTCTTATATCTTTATTAATTGTCATGGTGAGCATACTTTAAGCGCGAACTATACTCTCTTGAAATTAAAGGGGTATTCTGATGGTATCAAAGAAATTCGTGGAATATACACTATTTATCTTTTAGTACATCCAGTGATAACTGTAACCTATGACATTACGATAGAGGACATTAAATATTATTCTGGTATCGTTGTATAATTTTTGAGGTCTTAAATTCCTTAGTAACATTATTGGCGCGCCAATCTCCCAACATAAAAAATGATGGGCTTTAAGACTAACCTATATACGAAATTTCAACCACTATTTCAACCCTTAGGCGTAGATTATGAAACGCTTAAATATGCTACTACTACTAATGAGTAGATATGCTACTCATTTCTCATCAGTATGCCAAAAATAAAGATTAATGCTTATAACAAAAATGACTGCTTACAACAACAATACACTAACATACTGTATTTTAAACTAAGTGAAGATATTTTTGTTAAAGGAAAATAAGACTTAAATACTAAATTATGAAAATATAAATCAAATTGTACATTAACTAGTCAAAGTTTTACTCAAAACTAGTTCATACATAACAAAAGACAAGAATTCAATTGCATTCTATTTTAATCAATGACAGGCGTTAGGGTTTTGTGCAAACCCGTCTGGTTTAACATCCACTCATGATATATTCAACTACAAAACTTTGAAGGTTGAGTGAGCCAGTATAACTATCGGTTAAAGGGTCATAATATCTTAATTCAGGTGGGTATCGACGTTATAAAGGATATTTTAGTGGCAATGTCTATGGGCGGAGTTGACCACCTACCATTAGGTGGCCCGTTTGCCCATTTTCCAATTTATTTAAAATAAATAACATAGCCAATTAGTATTGGACTTACGTGATGATCAAAAGGTGCCATGACGGACGCGTTTCGGAACAATTCGTACCACTCCCCACGACAAGACTGAGGCAACCACGCGCGCAGCCCCGCAGGCCCCGGCAGGTACGTGGCAAAATTAACACCGTCCACGTACAAGGATATCTTTTCTAAAATTAATATAACAAAACATTTAAATACTTAAGACACACATGGATATTGATTTACACAACACTTTCAGGGAGAGTAGTACACTACAGTATATTCCAACTACTAGACAGAGACAGGACAAAAATCAAAATAAACGACATTTGAGATCGATTTGCGCGATAATCATTGGTGAAAAGCGATTAGCGTTACGAATAAGAAGAAGCTGAAACTGACTTGGAATTTAAATCAAAATGGATATATGTACTTAAGTGGAATAGTGTTAAGACATATCAATAATCAAGAACTGTTAGTGACGCTCAATATAGCTGTGTTATTGACAAATCGCATGAAATACGTAAATCTAAGGATTGTGTATATCCAATCCTTCTTCGACTGGAATACACTATAGATACAACAATTAATTTATTATTATGACATTTACATGTATTTATTGTCACGGAATGTGTTAAAATTAAACTAAATATAAAAGCCAATATATTGACTTAAAGGCATAAATCAAACTACAAGACATAAAGACTTAAAATTTTGGAGGACATCTTTGCTTCGTAATGTAGAAGAGATCAGAAATCAGTCAAAGTTTGATCTTATATTCTGGGCTTGTTCGTCATTTCATCATATTTACACCCACCGAGTTCAATAAATATTTAAGTTTGAAGAGAGTACCAGTGCAATTATAAGCCTTGAATACATAATCTATTAGTGCCTAAGTCTACGGGTTATGACGAAAACTTGCCATTAGATGGCTTTACCCATTTGACTTCAGGAGAATTTGGGAATAGAGCACAGAAAATATCTTGCGCTGATAACTAGTCTAAATTTAATCCATACATGACCCAAAATAAAGAATACCTGGTGTCCACTCAAGAGCGTATTCGTGAAAGTCATCGCTCCAATATCCTTCTGAGATTTTTTTATAGTAAAACTCTAAGGAATCACGACACTTAGCGTTTATTACCGGACCTCCACTAATTTCCTGAAAAAAGATTTGAATACCGTCAATCAATTCAAAGTTAACAATTCCACCTAGATTGTTCTATTAAATAGTTATTAGTAAATGAATTGAGAAAACTAACTTGGATACTATGATGTCGGCTGTTCGTGTCTACATTACCACGGGACAGCACAACTTTTAGAAGACCCGATGCGTAATTTAGGCTGCCGTATTTTTTCGTCGAAGATTCCAGAAGTACTTCTAAAATTGTTTGATTGTTAGTAATAAAAACTTATTTCTGAAACAGTTTTTCAATGGAAATTCATTGTTGGTTGTGACATAACAGGTCATTAGTGATGAACGAATATTAGAATGCCAGGAGAAAAATATGAAAAACGTCATATGGAAGAACAACTCGTTGGGGAAGTTATATCATGTGATATTAAAATTAGCACCATACGTAGTGTCAAAAGAGATAGTAGAACTAAAAGTTTGACCACATTATAGTAGGTATACTTTTTACATCGTGATTATCTACACTAGAAGAAAAGATAAATTTATTTCCGGATAATAGCAAATATGGTCTTCGTATCATAAATATTACAAGCATCAATTTGTGTAGCAACAATATACCGTGGATTGAACGAATATGTTACACTAAATTGTGTATTTATATTATATTATTATTATTATATATTGTTTATTGCAAAGAAATTAGCACTTGCTATTTTTTCTCGGTACATTATTTATTTCTCTCTGAACTTTAACTTATTAAACGTTTTATCAGAGTTTCAAGTATAATGTACAAAGTATAACGTTATTTCATGTAATATTTGTACGTTTATGGGGAAGAGCGAAGTCTTGGCAGGCCCGTCTTAATTTAGGTGTGGAAAACGCTGGAGGTGCGACTTGCTAATGTTGGTCACCTAAGGTAATGCGCCTTAGGGGTTCTCATAAAAAATATTTCTTGAAATCGCCAGAACCAAGCCTATACATGTACACTCTTTGTGCTTAATACGGTGCTATTTTCATTCACCTGGATAAATCCAATCACCCCTGGGCAGTTTGGCACGAATATAAATAGTTCCGTAGGTAAAAGCAAACCGGGCACTCGTCAATCGTCCACTAACTATAGGCGGTAGAATGTTAACACCAGTTGCTTTCATCACGCACGTATCTGCGGTACATCTGAAGAAAAAAAATTACACAAGCACATGTAGGTATATAACTTTCTTACAAACAACCACTTATGTAACAGTAGTGACTAACACAGTAGTAACGAATAAATACTTGCATGTAATCGATTGATTCTAGTATCGTATTGTTGCTTTAAAGTTCGAAATGTGAGTTAGGCACAAGAGACATAACCTCTTAACTCCCAAGGTTGGCGGCCCATTTGGCAATGTAATATTTCTTACAGTGCCATTGTCTATGGGCGGTGGTTACCACTTACAATCACGTAGTATGTTTGTCCGTCGGCAAAAACAAGCAAATAATAAAAGAGAAGATAAACAAAACTAATGTATAAAAATACGAGAGATTTCGACCAATTCGTTCATCGAGGTTTTGGTGAAATTAAAGTCCTTTAAAATTACGTGAAGCGTTATAAACGTGAACGTCTCTTTATTAATAAGTAATGTAACGAACCCGCTTAATAGATCCAAGGCGCCAGTCTGTATAGACTCGTTGTTTTGCTTTAATATGTCCTCCTGAAGTTTGGGTACAATGTTCAAAAAACCATTTTCAATGAAAATATTGGAATTTGAATCTGAAGACAGCGGCCTTTGATAAGACACAAACGGATGTTCCTGTGTATATTAAAATGTAATATATATTTCAAGCTCAATATTTGGTGCTTTTGAGATGATTGCCTTTATAATTAATAATAATTAATAAACGGGGAAAGCAATGAAAATGTGGATAGAAAAAAATATTGTTACATTATAATTTAAAATATCAGTAACAAACTAAAGAATCGTAGTAATATAGCATTGATAGAACAGGTTATTTGGCGTCAGTCTTTTACAAAAAAAAAAAAGTTTTAAATGGCCATCTTTATGCCGACTGTAGTCATAGTTTAAACTATTTTTGAGGTGGCCAGGAAACGAAAAAATACCTTACACTGATATCTTTGACTTGGGTGAGAAAAATAAAATTTCTTAGTAACCGATTCCGCCCACTCGAACATTCTCAATGAAGACTGGCCAAATGGGCAGGTGATGTTTTAGTGTACTAGTGAATATACACTCGTACACTATGACAGACGTATACACGAACTATTAGGTTGTCCAGCATAGACCCTACTCATGCGTAGTTTTCTAGTATACTGATATATATACTATATCTATAAGTATGTATGTCAGGAAGCCTAAAGTAGAATATACGCTGACATCTCATCAAAAGCATTAAAATGATTCCTTAATTTTGGATCCTGAATGGATCAAGAAGGCTTTCTTCACGTTAAAGGATTAAATTATCGGCGTGCATTACTATCAGTGAGTGACGTTTACAAGATAGGCCATCTTGTGTGTGCGTGAGATGACTTAGAGTAAACAAAGCAAAAATTACAATTTAAATAAAATTGGTTAAACTTATTAATTATTTTATCATAAAGAAACCTTTTTGAGTTTAACGTTAGAAATATTCTTAAAAGAAAGTAATCTATTGCTACCGGATAGTTCAGTATCAACGACTTCACGTCCTCTGCCAAACGGACTGCGATTGAAGATTTCTTAAAAAACCTAATAACCTTTAATTGAAGCCATATAATTATGCTTACCACTAGACCAACAAGACAAAAGATATAACGACCAAAAATCTATTTTACATAATCAAATCAGAATTTGTAGCAATTACAATTTGTTATTATTGCCTTACTGAACTTAAGTACCATTTTAATCACATTTTTGGATAAATTAAGTTTAAATAAGGAACGCAAGACATTTACATAACTGAAGCGTGGTGTGTTAGAAATGTGAATATTTAAATTTTATATTGCCACACTGGACGCCACAGTGGATGCAGAATAGTTAGTGTATTAAATATTTTTTGTTATATGAAGATTTTGCGATGTATTTTTCTGATGAATGATGC
This sequence comes from Vanessa atalanta, assembly GCF_905147765.1. Lineage (NCBI taxonomy): Eukaryota > Metazoa > Arthropoda > Insecta > Lepidoptera > Nymphalidae > Vanessa > Vanessa atalanta. The sequence continues at coordinate 2,112,095 of NC_061885.1, forward strand.
GGTTAATCGAACTTGCGTGTTCAGTTTTGACCCACAACCTTCGTTAAGTAAATAAACTCCGTTAAATTAGAGAAATAAAGCTATGGATACTAACAGGGTGATTAAACGGTATATACTGTTCAATCTGCCAAAGGTCTTCACGAAAGTTGTCGAAATTATCTTCGAAAATTACTTCTTGGGCACAGGCGTACCCACCTCTGACCTTGGTGGCGGTTTTCGGACAATGAGCCCCAGGAGTAGCTGGGTCTTCTAATACTAAAATTTTAAAACTAAGATATGATTTCATGCCAAAAGAAATATCGCTTAGGGAAGAGACCTCCAAAGAAACAGCCAATAAATCAGCATAGTAATCTATCATGATAATTTATAATCTACTATAACTTTCATTCGTATTAAATTTTCTGTTTTGTTTGTAAAAACTATAAGCATACACATTGGATCTCAAAAATGTCCAAATAAAATGAAATTAACAAACCTTTAACAGTAAAAATTCCCATCGGCGAATAATATCCAGCGAGTTGAAGCAAGGCGTCTTTGTTCGTACCATTCGTTTTGATAAATGGGTTTCCGATAGAGACGAAGGATCGATGTACAATGGTTTGACCAACTTCCAAAGCAATATTGTGATCTTCAAATATCCACCCATCTCGGTTCTTTTGTTTCTGCCCAAAACCCCAAAAATCCCTTTTGTTCAAGAACACAGTTGTATTTTGTGTATCATTTTGAATGTATCCCTCAAATAAAAACAATTTAATTCGCGGGTCACCTGTTCAATACACGAAAATCTCGATGTAATCTTATATTTATTATAAACGAGTTTATAACAAAAACATGTACAAACGCTCAAGTACAAGCGAACTCACGAATCGTCTGCTTATCTAAAATATTTAATATGAATAGCATTGGCATTTGTAAATCATAATATTAACATTTATAGACACTAACACATAACTGCATACAGACAGAACGTATGTATTAAAATTCAATGATATTTTATTTTTTTCTCTATTTACAGAATAAACGAAATTCGATTTAAAGAACAAAATTTCGAACCTGGTAGGAATACGCGTAGTCCTTTAGGTTTCAAAGCTTGTATTGATCTTGTAGGAGTTTCATATTGCCAATCGTCGAATCCGCCGTGGACACTGAGAATGAAGACGAACAGGAACGCGATCACCTTGGAGGTCATCTTGTGACTCGTGTAAGATGAGAAACACTACTCGTTCATTGAATTACCCCCACTATTCAACTCTGCTTTATCTTGACCTGAGTACAATAATTAAGATACTAAATAATATATCTTAGATATAAAAATATATCTTAAATTGTAACCAATATGTAATAAGTCTCATATATAGTAAATATATATCTCGGATTTTTTTTCTGACAACTTCAACATCAGCATCTTAGACACCTGACCTCATGAACGCGAAGTAGTCAATTAGTGAAAACCGTAAAAAATATTTTTGTAGTTTTTGAGTTTATCGCGGCGGGAGGACTTTATTTTATAATATTTTGTGATGGTGATTCTATTCCGATATCAGTCTAAAGCTATCGATAACTTTTACAAGCTATTCATTCATTATATATATTTTTATGGCTATATCATGAATTCCACTGACTATTTTCTCAATGACTACATTGATACAAAGATACTCCATACTCCACATACCTACGTAATGTGATTATGTTTCTTTTCTGACTGGTGCGGCTTAATGCAGGTTTTTTCTAGTAGACTAGTTTATGCATAAACGCAGGTTCTCCCTCATAGTTCAATGGGAATCATGTTTGTTCCCATTACTAATCTTTAAAGAGGAATTGTATAAGAAAAAAAAACTTAAAATGAACAAATTAGAATAAAATTAGGAAACGATAAAGTCGTTCACAGTAAATTAAAAAATAAAACATTAAACGCAATTAAATAACCTGTTTTTATGGCCGTGCGAATAGATATATCAACACTTATTTATAATAACATTTGACTGTATTTTTATGTATCGCCTAATCGATTGCAAACGCATACGAGCTTTATAGAGAATCAGTTATTTTTAATATTCAATTTTTGGAATTGTTTTTTTTTTTTTAATGAATAAAATAATAATATAAAAACAATTTTAAATAAATCAAAAATATTAATGTTCATACTTCTCAGAAAGTCGGTTCAATTATTATTTATAATACTTGTAAAAAGTACATTTTAGAAATGTCACAGAGATTTTTTAAATTACCTGACTTTTCCCTACAAAAAAAAGGCTCGATACGACTCGAGCGAGTTCTGGGCACTGGCGCATCTATTATCACAATATTTTATTTCGTATATCCCTCTTACATCTAAGTCAATAATAATTATTGCTTCCGGTATGCGGACATTGAAAGCTGGTGGACGTCACATTAAATGCAATATTTTCGTCAGCGAGTCTGGTTTGTCAGATTGTCTGGTATTTATGTCGCACCCAAGTTTAATAAGCCGTTTTTAATAATATAAAAAATAAAGTAAAATATTGGAAAAAAAATATTTTAAATAAACTTCTCGTCCATTTAGGTACAAATACTATTTTTCATAGTGAGCAATTCGGCTCTACAAGTGATGCGGGAATAGCACTTCTCAAACATATTTACAATACATTTGAAAAATGACAGAATGCTATTGGAGTATTCTGTAATTTGTCTAAAGCATTTGATCGTGTAGAGCACGAGACGATACTTTATAAGCACAAATACTACGATATTTCAGGTAAACGCTCTTGATCTCATTGCTTCATACTTAAGTCAAAGAGTCCAACAAGTTTTCATTAATGGAAGTTTTTTGGCCCTACATTTGAAATGGGTGCTCTACAAGAATCAATGTTGGGTCCTTTCCTACTTCTAGTATATATAAATGATCTTCCTTTCTATGTTAAAGGTATTTGAAATTTCAAAAGGGTTCAAAAGGGTAATTGCCCTAGGTATACGTATATTCGAAATTATGATCTTAGTAAGAAGGGTTATAGATTGGTAATAAAACTTTAAATAAAACAAGTTTCGATATAAATAGCTAACAAGTATATTTTCTCGCAGTGTTCCCTATTGAATCTTTATTAATAGATATGAAAACACATTGTATGAAGATTTAAAAAGAGTTACGTACCGTGTAACAATTTCCATCGAACACAATTCATTTTATTTGCTAAACACTTCATTAATACTGAAAAATAATATGTGGGTAGAATTAAAAAGCGTACTGTTTTATTAAAAAAAAATGATAATAGACAACTAACTCGCTGCTTATGTAAAACAAATGCTTGATTTGTTGGTATTCTATGCGTTCGCGTATACTTCATCCAGCTGTTGTTGACACTTCGTCTTGATGTAATGTGTGGTTCAGGTTTTTGACGTAGTACCATCACTTTGTTGTATTTGAGTGTGTGTGTGTGTCAAAATTGTCATGCATGAGAAGAGAAATAAAAAATTAATATGACGGTAAAAAAATTTGGTACGAGCAAATTTAAATAAAATTTAAATTAGATTTACAAATTATACGATTACGATAGATTAATTTACGATTTAAAATACAATATTAAGAATATTATATTTAGATTATTACACTTTATTTTACAGCGAGCGCTTCTCAGTACTTCCTGTTAGACAAGTCAGAGAAACCCCAAGCACCGAGAACGAAAACATATATACATACACAAAAATATACCCGTTTTGTTAATACTCAAGATTAATTGATGGAAATTATTACATGATTAGTAAATATTATAAAAGACGTACCAAGTACGTGTGTAAAATTCACGAACATTTTTTTTTTGTTAAATATAATCTACATTACAGATAATATATTAATGTATAGAGAGTCAAACGCTACATCTTACCAATAGTACCATATGTATTTAAATATATTATACTTAAGAATTCTCAGAAGTTATTGTTGAGAAAGTATTTTAGTAAAGGCTATAATTTTTAAACTTATTTTTTATATGCGAAAAAGGCTTGAACAATGAAGAGTTTTAGTTATTTTGAAGTGGATATAATAAATAATTACATTACACACTTACAGACTATATAAAAACTGTTTCACTGTTTAAAACTTTTTTATTATTATTTTTTTTATTTTTGGCGTGCTCGTATGTCAAATAATGCGAATGCCGAATTTAATCAGCCCAAACTTAATATGAGACTTTTATCATGTTTTGAAATAATTTAGACGTTTTTAAATAATCAAATATAAATTTCTTTAACAAAGATGTTTCCTCGTCAATCATTGTAAAATATTTTTAAGATTGAATTACGAAATGAAACAAAAATGTAATAACAACTCTATGGAATGTTTTGAAGTGGTTAATACTTAATTGAGGGTATTTATTCATTTATTAATTCTAAACATTTCTTAAATAAGAAATCATTATACATACACATATAGTTGTGCCTACGGTACTGTGTACTGTTGACATAACACATGTTTACAAAGAGGACAAGGGTGCACCTTTATAATTAAATATATGTTCTATACCATTGATGTGTGATTCATTATTTCTACGATATGAATTCATCACAATTATCATCATCACATCTCAGACATAAAGTGTTTCTTTCAGAACTGATGCTTAATTTCTGAAAGTTAATAAGCAGGTTTAATGCTTCCATATTGAATACAGATTATATACATTGACTATGTCACAGTCAAAAGTCTTTCCTAATCAAAACTATAATTTACTATTAAATTTATTAAAAGTACAGTTAAGTGAAGACATAGGTTTTTATTTGTGATTACCTTGCAATGAGTAAGGATTATTGCATGCAAAAGCGTGGCGTAACACATTGCGTATAGGTAGTATTGCACTCAGCCAAGACTCCCACACACCCTTCCTCATCGCATGGCATTGAATCACTCAAAGCATAAATTCATTATTCAGCAACAAAGTGCAAAACCATAGATCATCAATTCTACAACTCCATCAAAAGTACTTTTAACCATGCTACCAATCAAAAGTAATTTCACCACTATACAATATTTATTATTGTAACATATATAAATATTATATTTTTACATATAGATATATATTAAATATAAATAAAGTAAGTAATATTTATAAGATTTAATGAAAATATTTCTATTGGGATATTCGAATACATATTAGTTTTAATACACTGTACACCCGCAAATAAGGTGCATAGTGTAAGTGTAAGAAGGAAAGCTTCTTTTGAATAGAGGAATTGGAAGATTTGCTAGCGGTAAGATATTTACAAATTGTAATGGATAATCACAATATAATATAAACAATTGATATTTAGTACAATTAATTTCTCAATCTGAAGATATTAGTGGCTAGTATTTTTTCAACTTGACTTTTCATGTCTAGTTGGAAAATTGATTATGCATTATCGTCTTCAGTTTCCTCGCAAATACTAAAGTATCTAATACATTTAAAACATTAAAACAATAAAAGCTTTTAGAATATTTTATGTACATTAATTTCAAGAACAAATATGTTCAATGTCCATTGCAAGAAACGATCCGAAATCTCTCTTCCGCTCATTGGTCAATGCGCGTGACCTTCATTGGCCAAATCATTTTTTAGGATTGTCTTACACGCATCGACCAATGAGATGCGAGTATTTTAGTCCCCATTAGTTCGACTCGTGGAATGGAGTTTTATTTTCTGAATATCGATTACTTATCTAATGGTATACAATACCGTTATGACTTAGAACGGTAAATTAAGCATATCCTACAATACATTTAAATCACCACCAAAACCAAAGATTCTACTTTTTTTCAAGATAAATAAGAGCACTGATGTTGATGTTTACGAGATAATTATTGTATGATATTATGACGTCATAATATATAGAAATTGCAAAAAAAATGACTACATTTTTTTTTTTTAATTATACCAGAAGCAAGGACAATACTGCATATTATAGATCTAAATTTATATTCACACAAACTCAAGAAATACAACAATTAATCTTAATGTAATCTCTAAAATCACTAACGAGACGGAAATATAATATGAAAATTCAAATCAGTTTTGTTTCATCAAAATAAAACGCCACAACTATTTGAAAACAAAAGACATTACTATCACAGCCCGCACAACTTGATACAACCTTACAATGCCAGTATAAAACCTAAACTGCCGTCTTACATTCTTTCAACATCAAGTATCAAGAAATCTCATTTACTTTTTTATAAGTTCACTATAATTTATCCCTAGTTAGGCTAGATCATAGAAAACATAATTTCCTACTAAAAAGTTCCTAATAATATTTTTTTTATTATATGACATTCACGAAGAAAATTCTATTCAAGATAACCAATGCTCGTTCTTCGAAACTAAAATTACCATGTGTAGTTTCAATGTGTGTAATTGTGTATCAAGATCTTAGCGCTACACAATATCAATGGTAATTAATTTAAGTTTTGGAAATACTTTATAATCCTATATATAATAGGTAAGGAAATGTAGCTTACCTCAGACGTTAATATAAATCACGGATATATTCTTAGAGACAGCAGAATAGATTATATTAATCATCCGTTGAATTAGGAAAATTTGAATTCTAAATTTAAATTTATATTCAAAATATTTTATTTATAATCACTATGTTTTCTAGAATAATTTATTTCAATTTTATTTTATTTCAATAGACAGTATTAAAATTCTATCATTCTTTACCACTTCCATGGTACAAAAACATTTATTCCAATCATTGATTATATGTTATTGAATTATGGAGTTTAATTCCAACCTTTTAGGCTATTTTATTTTAATAAGAATTTAATCTTACATTTATAAAAATGACCCTTAATGTAGAAAGAAACGAGTTGATCGAGTACCTTTAATACCTACAACTAAGATTCCCACATATTTCTAAAACTAATAAAATTAAAATACACAGACATAAAAACAATAAACAAATACTATTGAAAAGTGTCTATGGTTGGAAATAAAAAATAAAAGAAATTAAAAATTCTTGTACTTTATAAATAAACAAAAAATAAAAAAAGTAAAGTTGTAAAAGTTATAGAAAAAATATTGAATTACACTATTCGTTAAGATCTGTACTAATTATTAAATTGACAATACAACTGAATCTTATAAGATGTTTGACATTCTTTGAATGAAATTAGACACAAAGTTTTTAATCTCTACGAAACTAGCCATGTTAGATCTAGTTTAGATCTAAAAGAAATAACACAATCGAAATAAATAATTCACAAAATCGTAATCTAACTTTAATATAACAACATCAATATCAGTAAGCGTAACTAATAAAAATAAAGTTACATTCCAAGATTCCGCTTAGTCTACTACGCTACAAAAGTATATAAAAAAAAAAATTTGCTACTAAACAAAAATACTGCGACACGGACCGGTTAATGTCAAAAAGGAATATTGATTTTCCCGTCGGATATCGCGAAGGGCGCGCCGCAGCGGCAGCCGGCGCTGAACGCGCACGCACTCACTTCGGGGACACCGCGCCCCGTTTTGTCACAGAAACACACTCGCACTTCGTCACTCGCGCCGTGGGCGTCCACGTGCGCGCACCCGCAGCGCCGCGCGGGCGCCACACGGGCGCCGCCCCCCGGCGCGCCGCAGCGACTCGGGCGGCCGCGGGCGCCTACTGAGTCTTCCTCTCGGACTCGTGTCATACAAAATCCAGGGCGTCGTGTGGCTTCGTCGAGAACTTTCCGAACGATCGCTTCTTCAACGTTCGCTCGATGAGTTTCTTGACTTCGCTTACGATAAAAACGCTCGATGTAAGGCAGACTAGGAATATGAGATCTGAAAAGAAAGAATATTCGTTAAAATTATATATATTTTTTTATTTATTTATATTTTCAATTATACAATTTAATTTTGATGGTTTAATCAATGTATTGTTATAATACTGTTTTGTAACGACGTATAATACAAAAAATAAAAAATTCCTATAGAAATTTAAGGAATGCCATTCGCATCTTCATTATTCAATGACATCATCCATAAGTATTTGATTACAATAATATTCCTTGAGTAAAGGCTGCATAATTTCATTATTTTAATCGATATCAACAAACAGACTGTGTCCTTAACTACTCTTACGAGCGTAAAGTTGTACATCTCTATCGACGACGACCACCGAACACCCCCCGCCCCCCTCTCCCCATTACTGATACCACTTTTTTTCATGCTTGAACGTATCGGTACCGCATTTAGCCAACATAGTTAGCACGTATTACATTACAATAAAGTTCAAATTAAAAAAAAAAAAACAATTATTAAATAATTTATAACAATATCATACCGTGTCCAGTGAGCGCCTCAGTTTGAAACACCCTCTGTAATGGTGGGAAGTAGATTACCAACATCTGTCCCACTAGACTTAGAGTCACTGCTATCAAAAACATTCTGAAAAAATAATTAAAACATTATTTTAAACACAAAGTGTCTAATCTATGGCAGATTACTGAATAAATAATATTAATTAATGAAACCTTTTTTTAATATAACCTTTTCGTACCTATTTAAGGTACGAAAAGGTCATATTAAAAAAAGGTTAGGTCATAATAATATTATAATTGTTATCGGACGATTTGCTTTTATTTAGCTATTATTATTTTAAATAATTCGTGTTTATATTTAGTTGATTATAAATATTATTAGTAGATTAAAAATATTAAATGTACATTTATTGTAATAAAGCCACGTCTATTGTTTTGGTATATAAAGAGACTATATTTCAGCTCTGCTCTGCTACCATTAAATTTAAAGCTTACGTTAAAAATAAAAACAAATAAGGCATATTAATATTATTCCATTCGTTAAATTTCTTGCAGGGTATTGCGATTCATTGTTATACCCTGTATTAAATTAATGAAAAGATAAAACTATCCAGAGTAAATGCATATGGCCGGTCTATTCCAAATAACAGATGAGCTAATCGTTAATTTTTAATTTAATGAATCCAGTAAAAAGACGATTTCATAATAATAAAAAAATAATTGAAAAAACAGTATAGGTATTTTTAATTTGAGTTTATGGGATTAATTGTTAAAGCAAAAACTATTTTCCAACGTAATTAGTTCCACGTGAACGTTAGAACAACATCACCCAGTCTAAGTTAAATAATAAAATACTAAAATACTGACTTGTTAGAAAAGAAACCGATTTGGAAGATTGATTTGGTTTGCGAGCGACACGACAACGCGTTGAACATGTCGAACAGGACGAAACAGGTGAAGGTCATCGTCGTATCACGTGGCGTTATCTTGTTGTCTGACATCTGAAAAGTTGACAATTAATGCCCGGTTAGACCGTATTCGAGAAAGGATTGGTATCATGTAAGTTTCATGAGTCTAATTGACGGTTATTTTTTTTTTTAATTGAAAGTCTAGTATTTTTCATCCCAATTTTGCATCTTCTCCTTCTACTTTACAATATATTTTATACCGAATTTCATGGATGTTGTTAAGTTATGTTGAATTTTAAAGTTATGGTATATGAGGGAGAATAGCTGGTTGTTCTGGACGATGTAACGCAGTTTTTGCAAGAGATGAAATATATATATATTTTTTTTTAATAAATGGTTTTCATTTTCTTCTTCCTCGTTCTCTTTAATACATTATTTTTAACCTTTTATAGTTTAATTTTGTAAATCTCCCCCCCCCAAACAAACGAACCCCATAAAAGACAGAGCCAGCAAGATGAGATGCACGGTCCGTGCAGGGGCACGGGTCGACTCCTCCTAAATTAGGAGAAGCCGCCACGTCGGGTCATCGATCCCAGAGTGCACGGGCGGGGAGTCACCTCGCGGTTGAAGACCCAGAGCGTGCCGGCGATGATGACGGCGGCGGACAGCAGCACGGACAGCAGCAGCGCGCGCGAGATGATGCGGCGCGCCGTGTCGCGCGGCCGGCGCCGCAGCACCGAGCGGTCCACGGGCTCCACGCCCAGCGACTGCGCCGGCGGGCCTGCGGGCGCGGCGGCCGGTTATACGGCGGCTATTGCTACTAGTTTCCTAAGCGATGAGAGCTCACGACTTCACTCCAAATGAGTAGCTTCGTATACATTTTGTGTTTATATCGTACGCGACTGGAAAAATCGTAAGCTGGACCACCGACTTACGTACTTTTCTAGGCATGAATTAATAATCTTGCCACCTTCCAACTCCAGGTCACTAGCTAGTAGACCTTGCGATCTCTACGATCTAACGTCTAGATCGAGGAGGCAGTCGTAGTGCTCCTTAATGGTTATATCGGTAATGAAATTATACATAAACAAAGAATCGCCCGGGGTCTGACCATCCATGATGATATTGATCCACAGTATCTGCATGGCGTTGAGCGGGTTGGGCACGCCCAGCAGCGTGGCGAGCGCCACCAGCGACAGGGCCGCGATGGACGTCGACAGCTGGAAGCGGACGAAGTTGCGGATGTTGTAGAAGATACACTTGCCCTCCTCGATGGCGGATCTGTGGGAGGCATTTGAATTACACACAGAATGGATGGATGGAGGCACAAGTGATTAAGCATCTTCGGTCTTGAAATTGACTGATATATATTTTTTTTTCGAATTTCGAACCAATTTCGAACCAAGGAATCCACTTATCCGAATCTAAATAAATTTCATCGCCCCACTTTAATCACGTATCTCGATGGAATCAAATAATTATATCATTTGTCTTGCCTAGAAATTTTGTAGACAAGACAAGTTAAGTACGTACATGATGGTGGCGAAGTCATCGTCAACGAGGATCATGTCAGCCGCTTCCTTGCACACGTCAGTACCGTTCCGACCCATAGCGATTCCTATATCCGCTCTCTTTAACGCCACGCCGTCGTTAACACCGTCACCTTTTAATAAAACAAAATTCAATATATTCTGCAGTTTTTTAAACTCTGATCAGACAAATTTACTAATCCAACAAAATACTGAAAGCTCATTGGGGGCTTATTGCATCACCGGTTGACATAGACCAATCACAATTCAGGAAGAAAAGGTTCAGAAAGTGGACGTTCATCGACTCACCTGTCATTCCAACTATATTGCCAAGTCTTTGTAGCGACTTGACAATTGCCAGTTTATGTTTCGGCGACACCCTGTAGAATACTGTAACCTGTGTGTATAAATCAAAACATAAATTAGATTTAGTATTAGTTAGATAAAAAATAAAGACAAAAATGGTGTTAAGAAGAACTAATATTCCAATTTTCTCTTACAATTAAACTAATAAAATGACTGAGGACGACAATAATAACGATTCATTCCGGCACGAGTTACCGATCAGTACAAATAAAATATAAAAGATTTTTTTTAAGACAATTCCTTTTGGTGACATTTTATCTTATTTCTATGAGTCCTAGGTCACTTGAAATGAATAAAATTAAATTTCTTTGTCAAAATTACCAACCGAATCAATGATAGCGTCCAGTTCGTCGTCAGACATGCTGTCCATCTGGTCCCCGGAGAGAGATTGTGAGTGCAACACGTCGAGTCCAACCATTTGAGCTGAAACATGTAATTTAAATGTCTATTTACTCTATTATTGAAAATAATAATTGTTTTCGGTATTATGAATGTTTTCCCCGTCAAAGTAAAGTTTGCCGCCGCTCAGTCGAACCGCTTCCCCCGTGTATTCCCCCGTGTATAGGGACGCGCCACTCACCGACGGCGAGCGCGGTGGGGCGCGCGTCGCCGGTGACCATCTTGACGTGCACCTGCGCGCGGCGCAGCGCGGCGATGGCGTCGCGCGCCGACTCGCGCGGCGGGTCGCACACGCCGCACACGCCCGTGTACGTCAGCGCGTCCAGGCTGCGCCCGCGGCACAGCGCGATTATGCGCAGCCCTGGGGGCAGCGCGAAACCACCGTCGGCCGTTATATGTATGTCTTATATAAAGCTTTTTTTGTTATATACGTAAGCAAGGTTAACGGCTACATGACACTGTTGATACTGTTAAAAATATAAACCAAAAATATAATTTTATTGTGTCCCTCGCTCCTCAAACAAAAGTAAATCAATAAAAGGTGTTACTATTTGTTGGCACTCTCATTTTTACTATTCCGTTTCTTTTAAAATTTTACTTTTTCCTTATAGTTGTGGTAGTTTTTTTTAACGACGTTTTTTTCTCATGTTTGTTGGAAGATTTGATAGTCAAGGCATGACATTTGAATGCGCATGTTTGAGCACACGCAGTAAAATTAAACATATTAATTATCATAGATATTTAGATTCCCAGTTGACGAATTAATGAATCTCACCCATCCTCCCGATGTTGTAGGCCTCGTTCAGGAAGTCAGCCTGCTTCTCCTTGGTGATGGGAACGCAGTTTCCCGCGCTGTCGATGTAGTTGGTACAGAGCGGCAGCAACTTCTCTATGGCACCTTTCACGAACACTTCCTCAACTACCCTTCCGTCGTGGTACTTTGGCGCACATTTCACTACCATCATCTTAGTCTCTGAACTAATGAACAAAATGTAATTTCATTAATTGATGTACTTAAGGCATGCAGGGTATGGGAAGGGAAGGGATATAAGGAAAGCTTATCATGCTATAAACAGCTGAAGAAACTGATTTCTTTTTCCAAGGTACTAACTGTTCAATAATACTACTTTTGATTTTTTATTTTATTCTTTAATATATCTGTAATATTAATTATATAATTTTATGATTTTACCATGTTATTTAAATATTACAAATACTTTAGGTTTAAAACTTAACTTAAATTTAACTTTTGATATGGAAGAGTGATCTTGAAAGAAGTCGTCTTCTAATGGTTAAATTAAACTGCATATTTTTAAAGAAATAATCAAACGTATTATATCAACACACTTCCATACATTTCACACACATATGTAATAATAAATACATTCATAGTTATGTTCGTAGGGACACGTAGTGAGTTTACCAATGACAAACCACGTCTTGTCAAAGTTAAAAATCAATTATGGTTTTTTGACATACGTATATCTGAAATCAGATACATATAGGTATATCTGATTCCAGATATACCTATACCCACAAACCCGCATAATAATACCGGAAATACGCTGCAAACGTCATCTTCAAGCGGAGAGGTTTGGGCCCAGCAGTGGTACACTAAGAGTCATTTACTAATATATAAAATGAATATAACCTCACCTGAAAGGTATTTCATTGAGTCTAGTGTACTGTTCCCTGAAGTCGTGCATGTTGTTCTTCATGGCGCAAGCCAGTAGAGCGCCCTCTGTCGGTTGGCCGTACAGGACGTCGTCGCGAATAGTCGCATTGTTGCATAAAACTCCAACCTGGGGAGTTTGAAAGTTAGGCAAAATAGGATGGAAATTGTTAACTGTATCAGATACAGAGAAATCCAATCCATTCCAGATCATTCCATCGCCCTAATAACATCTCTGTAATTCTTATAGCAAATCTTATAGGCTTGAGATAGTTCCAATACTATGCAATACAAACAAAATAAATAATGTCGTTTACGATCAACAGCCACTCATACAATTACTCACCTCAAGCATGCTGGTGACCCCCATCCTAGCCACGTCGAGGTCCCTGCCCTTGTAAGCTCTGAGCTGTATCTCCCCTCTAGCGCTGTACCCCGCCCCCGTCACCTCCGCGATATGTCCGCCCGATGTCGATAGTGTTGTCACCGTCATTTCGTTCTTTGTTAAAGTGCCTAAAGTTAAACAATATATATGTATATATAATCATTCTAAAGGTTGACTGTATTTTATATTTCGTTTATCGTAAATATTTATTTCTAAAAAAAAAAAAACAATTCAAGCAACATTTTATTATTATAATTTTCACAAAGTATTATATTAATATGATATTATTTATTATTGTATCTTAGGGATAATTTGTAAGCAAAATAATCACAATAAGTTAATAATATAGGTATTATGATCGATTTGTAACGTGCAACTTACGTCACATATTCTGACGTCATTGCTGTGACAAAAATGATATTAAAGAACTTACCAGTTTTATCACTGCATATAACGTTGACGCAGCCGAGCGTCTCAACAGTGGGTAACTTCTTAACTATGGCATTTCTCTTCGCCATTCGCATCACGCCCAACGCTAACGTCACCGTTACAACGATCGGTAGGCCTGCGAGAATATAAACGTTATTTTAAACTATCTTCCATAGCCGAATTTATTTATTTTAAGTGAATATACATTTTATTTATATTGTACTGTATTAAGAACGATGTAACAAAAACCCTAATGGATTTATCCGTACATCGGTATTCGTTGTCAATACTTATAGACTAAACAATAATTTTAGCTATACAATAATTTTAGCATTAGCATTAGCAGCCTGTAAATTTCCCACTGCTGGGCTAAAGGCCTCATCTCCTTTTGAGGAAAAGGTTTGGAGCATATTCCACCACGCTGCTCCAATGCGGGTTGGTGGAATACACATGTGGCAGAATTTCGTTGAAATTAGACACATGCAGGTTTCCTCACGATGTTTTCCTTCACCGCCGAGGACGAGATGAATTATAAACACAAATTAAGCACATGAAAATTCAGTGGTGCCTGCCTGGGCTTGAACCCGATATCATCGGTTAAGATGCACGCGTTCTAACCACTGGGCCATCTTGGCTCTCTATACAATAATAACAAAGTAAAATATAAAAGAAACAAAAAGCAGGTACATAACAAATAAATAATGTCATAATTAGTTCCATTTATTGTATTAATTAGTAAGCACATATAATAGACGGAGAATAGGCAGAGGATACCTGGAGCATTAAGTGTTACTAGACCATATTAATCTAAACTGAACTATTAATGAAAACCCGACTTCGATCGGGAGAAATAAATAAAGCTAAATGCTGTTTATCATTTACTTTTCATATATATTTTTTATAAAAGTTGTGAATATAAATTATATTTATTTTCTACGTAGGTGGTAAAAACTAACAATAATCGTTATTTGCACAGCTTTCTGAACGCACCCGTAAATGTCAAACATGGCCGCCCGTTGAACTCTCAAGTAATTAAATTTAATGGATTAAATATCGAAATATCTCGACTATACGATTATTTGCGGTTATATATTGTAGACTAACTATAATTATTTTTTAACTATCTATAATTGTGGATCTTTCGGGTTTATCGTAGACCTGCACGAAATTATAAATATAGAGAGATAAACGACCATCAAACAACACTGGATAGGCGTAACACCAAGAAATATGAACTCAATCAACTTGTAGCTTCAAGACTTGCAGCAATTATTTTTTATGTAACTAAATGTAGTGATTAATTATTACTAAAACACTAATAAAGTTAAATAATTAATCGTTTTGAATATACATATATAAGATATTACATGGATCTCAATACAATACAAAAGGTCGGAGTACTAATCCGGACGCGTAACAAGGAACTTTTCATTTGCTGAATTTGTATCTATAAGCTATCTTACGGTAATTTATATAACGAAGAGACAACAATTTATGTCTTTAATGTGATATACTTTAACGTGAAGATGAACAGCATTGGCAAAAAATTTACTTTTATGAACCGGAGGACAATTCTACTAACAAATTAGATTGACATTGACATTTAGATTCTATTCCGATATTCCTCACAAAAATTAACCTCAGCTTAATCGTGAAGACCGATTCCTACTTATTTATATCAGTTACAATAAGATGATCTAATTTGGACGAACGTGGATCGTCAGTACAAAATTAAGCTCAAGTCAAAAAAAAAATTGATAAATAACGCATATTAGTCAATACAAGAATAAATTAACGATAAAAAATCGTGGACTTGGTGTTTGTTGATTCAGTTGATGAAGCAGGATATACCTACATATATATAAATTTAATTGTACCTTATTTTCATACTCTGTAATTGGACTGGTGGAAAGAAAAGTATATACTTTACAAACCGGGGGTAGCTTAATATTTAATTCAATACTGTATAATGACGAATCAAAAGTACTTATGAGCCTTCTTGAGTAAAGAATATTTTGATTTTGATTTAAAGTAGAATTCGATAACGTCTGAACGACAACGATTACTTATTCGATAGCGATTAAGAGATAATTTGTTCCAAGAATTGGCGCCCAGTATGGATTTAAGGTTGTCAATGTCAAAAATTCAACAATAATAAACGTATAAAGTTCGTGATCTACTTCTCACTCACCTTCTGGTATCGCAGCGACAGCCAAACTCACGCCGATGGTGAACATCTCCTGGATCGCCTTCCCTTGCAGCCAGCCAGCTACCATTATGAAACCGATTATGCAGAACGAGTACATAGAGAGTTGAGTCCCGAGTGTATCCATGGATCGCTGTAGAGGGGTCTTGGGCGACTCTTCAGCTTGCATCATTCGGAACATGTCACCGAATTCTGAACGCTCACCGGTGCTCACCACTATACCCTGTAGATGGGTTGAATTTTAATTGTAAAACAACACTAAAGATTTTTACAACTTGATATTATGATAGAGTTATTCCGAAATACTAAAAAATCTTAATACAAATTTACCTTTGCATTTCCACACCTGACTAGAGTACCCATAAACGCGACATTGTCCTTATTGACTCTGCCCGCGGTCGCTTTGTTGGGCAACACGCTCTTAATAGCCGGTTCTGTTTCCCCCGTGAAGGAGGACTCATCTATCGCGAGATCTGTAGATTCGTAAAGTCTCAAATCGGCGGGCACCCTATCGCCTACATTCAGGTGTATTATGTCGCCAGGCACGAGGTTTCGAGCGAGGAAATGTTCAACGCTGCCTTCTCGAAGACTGAAAATGTTAAAGTATATGTAGAACGTATCGGAGTTATTCTTATTACAACAGCTATCTGCCAGTGAAAGTCCCGTCAAAATCGGTCCAGCCGTTCCAGTGATAAGTCAGAACAAACAGACAGTCAGACAAAAATTGTAAAAAATGTTATTTTGGTATATGTACCGTATAAACATACATATGCATTTAGTACTTATTATTACTGTACACTTATAACTTATAGAAGGGTTTATAACTTTTGGAAAGATCTCTTAAAATTAAATAAAGATTTTTGTAAACCATATAAAATACAAAACTAGTTACCGAGATTACGTCTAAAATAGTAATTTTACAATTATCTTACCAGTTGCATGATGGTGGTACCAGTTTATTCAGCTCTTCGAGCGATTTCTCCGAACGATATTCTTGCACAAAGGCGACTGTCACCACAATCATGATGGCCACGGTTATTGAGATCGCGTCGTCGAACTGTCGCATACAGATACTCACGACTGCGGAACCTGTTGACAAGCACTTGATTTTTACGCGACTATTGAGAAATATGGTTAACATAGGTATTATATATCTGTATATAATATACATATAATATTAGGTGAGACAATAATCATACAGATTCGTACCCCGTTGAACTATAATGGTATACGCATATAACAAATTTGAAAAAATATTAAATTAATCAAAAATTCTTAATCTTTTAAGAATACTTTTTTGAAAAATACACTTGGATTTAGGCTCGGGTACGTTCCATAACAGGACTGATTGAACAATAATTGTGAATAACAACAATGTAAATTAGTTTTTTTGAAAAGAGCAGTCACGCGAGTTTCTTGCCGTTTCTTCTCGTTGGAGTCTGGTTTCCGAAACGACAAACTCTACTGTTTAAATATTGACGATTCAAAAATGCTTTATTATACAATATAAAGTTTACTTGAATAAAATACATTTGATTTGATTTGATTTGGCTTCAGGAATAAATTATATCTGTTACGGCGTTTCTGGAAATTCATCACCTAAGATATAAAAGTCTTTAATGTTGAAGAATGTTTATATTAATTACGTTATACATAAAATGAAAAAACCGATTTCGCAAATAGTTCCTCATTTCTACAGATCATTAGTGACATTCCAAGGTCACGGCCAAAGTTCTTACGCTATATATTACCAAATGTACATATGTACATTTTGTTTTTATTACTGCTATCGTGTGTGTTTCAAGCATGGTATTAACACGATTTGTTTTTAAACTAGAAGTGATTTTAGATTCGTCGAGAAACAAGTTAGATTTTCTTATCAAACCATGTTATCAGATTATTTCCAATCTCTCGTAAATATCGGCAATTACTTATTTTTATGCTGTAAATGATTTATACGGATTATAAAAATCCCTTTGCAGAGTTATTTTTCTAATATTAGTATTTTTACTTTGATTATATAAAATATCCGAGTTGGTACAATTATTAGAGCAAGGATTGATAGTTCAAATCCATGTAAGCACTATGGTCATATGCCTTATTTGTTTATAAATCATCTTGTGCTCGCGGGTGAAAGCAAACACCTACCAAACAGCATTGAAGCAGAGTTAAAGAATAAGCCCTTAACATTTTCTTAAAGAGAAGAGAAGGCATTCAGCCCATCAGTGGGACATATAAAGGCCTGACCTTACGATACGTTCATAGACTGAATAAACTATTATTATGAATGTGATTTGAGGTCTGTTAATGAAAAGTAATAACTACGAATTTATAATAATAAAGAAAAAATGTTTATGCATGTGTTGTAAAGCAAAGATATTGTAATGGTCATCATTGATTGGACACAATGAATTAATGAATGTGTCGTTTGTTAAACGCACACAATTACTGGGATACTATTATAATAACAAGACAAGCGTTGTACACTTAACTGCATATATAAATAGGACTTTCAAATGTATCTTTTTTATTCCTTTTTTAAATCTACAGACTATAGATTTTTTAAGGAGACTACTCCTGTTGGTTTATAAAGATAGATCGTTAATAGTTGCCCGTCACTCATCGTACGGGTAAAACAAGGATTATACCCCGTATTATTTCTACCAATGGGATGGGAGCATTCATCAACCGATCAATTCAGCTGTGCTGTGATAATGTACCGCACATAATTATATCCGAACTGAAACTATAAACTAAATTTACACTAATGTTTAATATTACGGATTAGTTTTTGCATGTTGGAAAATTGCGAAAAATACGCCAAAAGATATCGATAGGCGAACGGTCAACAGGTGGCTGTTGGTAAGTGACCACGACAGTCTTTAGACATCAGCGCTGTGTAAAATTTTAATTATTTCTTAAATAACCAATAACTTGGGGAACTAAGACGTTATGTTCCTTGTGCCTGTAGTTACACTGGCTCTCTCACTATTCAAACCTGAACACAAAAATACCAAGTAGTAATAATATTTAGTGGTAGATTATATGATGAGCGGTCGGTTCCTACCCAAGCGGGCTTTTGTATGGCATAGTTTGGGGGACGAGGATATGGGTCACCTGATGGTAAGTGGTCACCACCGCCCATAGACAAAGGCGCTATAAGAAATATTAACCATTCCTTACATCGCCTATGCGCCACCAACCTTGGGAACTAAGATGTTATGTCCTTTGTGCCTGTAGTTACACTGGCTCACTCACTATTCAAACCGGAACACAACAATACTGAGTACTGCTGTTTGGCGGTAGAATGGGTGGGTGGTACCTACCCAGACATACCTACAAAGCATATCATATTAATATAATGTTAACAATTAAAATTAGCATATCGTTCAATTTATCGTTGATAAAATCAAAATCAAAACATACAGAATCACTTAGTAAATTATCAACATGAACGAAATATCAATTTCGAAAGATAACGTAAGCGTTTCGGTTAAACTATTATCTAATACGTCATTTTATTAAACGAAAAAGTAAAACAAGGTGAATTAATAAGATTAGATAACTTTACAATTAAAGTTTTTATATACCGAACAAAATTAGATGTCATTCAATGTTGCTAACGGCTTTCGATCGTCAGTATTTTTTTAGGTAGTCTATGAAACTTTTAGAAATTGCATACCTATTATTAAAAATACATTATGACGTTAAGTTCGTGAACAGTTTGAGTGCTTTAAATTTTTCAGGAAGTCGCCGAATGTTACATTTTATAAGAATGGAAGAAGGTTTATTTGGGGCAACGTAATAACTAGGGATAATGCTTAAAAAATGAAATTTTGCACAGAAAGTAGGTCACTAGGAGAGATTTTTTCAAGAATCATCACATAAATGGGCGGAAGTTTGAATGGAAATTTGGCATTTCTGATTTTAGAATTATGGAAATCGGTGTTTAGGCTTTTGTTGAACAGTTAGTTAAAATAGTTTAATGTAAAGGATGAATAATATTTTTTGAAAATTCACACCCTAAAAGAACGAAACCAAGGAAGAAAGTTTGCATGGAATATCATTTTCATTTAGAAACATGGATTTCGGTATTTCAGTTTCTATTTATGAGGAAAATTTATCTATTAAAGCTTTTCTGAGAATTCATCACTTAAGAGGAAAAATTGAGAATGAAAGTTCCTATCGAAGTTTGTTATTCATCAATGTTTGAAATAAGGGAATTTTTATTTAGGCTTCTGTAAAAGTAAAAGAAAACTTTAAGGTTAGAAATAGAGAAATCGGTGTTTAAGCTACTATTTAAGCTTCTGTTTAAAAATAAATGACCTACGTTACAACTTTACGATGAGTTATCTCATTAGGTACACGACTAGTCTAAGCACAAAAAATGTGGCCTTAAATGTCAAAGCTATTTAACTAAATAAATTGAAAATAAAATAAAATTAACCAACGCTTAACAGCTATACGCTAAAGCCATAATATATTTCTATTACTAAAAGTGATTATTAGTAATATTTGCCATTTAAGCCACGCCACGGATTTAAAAAATAAACTACCTATCAATTTTGGTTGTGGAGTCTAGTAAATAAAACAAACATTTTTTTACGAACGCATTTTGACAAAATTATTCAAACGTTATTTTGTAAAGACGCAGCTTTACGATAAACAACAAAACTTGAATTATATTTTTATGATAAAAACTCCTCGAAAAACACGTAAAAAACTTTTTGAAGATCCAGTAATATAATGTAAATATGGTCTTAATTGGCCTGCATTACGGCGCACATACTACGGTATACTCACGGCTATTACATTCAGATATCTCAAGGTCACATTCAGCTACTAAATTGCCTTAATGTACACCTACTATTACTAGTACAGTAAGTCATATATTTTGATGATTCTTTATAAGGAACAAAAAATAAGATACAAGAAATATTGTTTAAGGAATAATCATACACGTAATTTGCTTTGCGGTGTTATCTCTAAGGAAATTTCGCACGAGATATCTCCGCGGTTCTTCCCCGGCTTTGATCAGATGATTTTCAGTTAAGTTTAACTTAATATTCTATCAACTCGACTGTGATTTCGACATTTTGATAATTCCTCAATAACTCTATTACTTCCGGAAATAATGTGTGAGTATCAAATAAGTAAAACCCGTAATTACTACATATGTACTCGTTATGTATATTTCGCAGGCAACTGGTTACATTAGTCATTAAATGTAGCCACTTTACTAAACGAGACCGTTAAACTAGCGGTCTCAATGACATAATCTAATTCATCTTCCACTCATAGATTATTCCTAATCACTACTGAAAATAAGGATGTTTATCGCCAATTTCTAATAAAACACTAGGGGTTAGACAATACATCATAGTGTTAAAAAGAGTCATTATTTTCACCCAATTCCGAAGAAAACAAAGGTGCCGTTTAAAAAAATGGGCTTGTCGTTTCATTGAATGCCTAATTTAACCAGTTGGCTGCAACGTAATACATCAGGAGACATCTTGTCCACACATTGAACATGCCCTTGATACAGTCAATCGATATTGGAAATTACTTCACCACGTCGATGTCACGGCACATTTAAAACGCTGATATAATTTAAAACTATATATTTATAGAAATTCCATTAAAAACAATATTTATTTACGTATAAATATATATGTATAATTATTAGGTATTGGAGAATATGCGATTGAGTAGAGACCGTAAAATTTATGTATAAAACAATAATAAACAAACATACTGTCTACTAAAGTTATGCAAACGAAACACCCGATAGTTTCTTTGTACTGATCAAAGTTAGGACAAATAATGCTCATACGACACCAACCATTGAAAGAGACGGACGATCTAATGATAGAATAGATCTATTGATCTAGAAGCTTCTAATGACACCTCATTACTCAAATTATGATAGTTAGTTAGGAACAAAAACAGATGAACATACATTAGTAGTCTGCTGAAATGAAGATATTTAAGAAAAAAAAATCCTATAAAAAAACTATTATTGAAAGAAATTATTAAATCTATTTGAAATAACTTGAAAAACCTTTTTTAATTTACTAAAAAAAAAAAAAGCAGTGTTCGATATTTCATCCCTTGTGCTGTCATCATATCCTCATCCTTAAAACCGAAACACAGCGATACATTAGCAAAGTATTCTCGTTTGGTGATAGAATCTGATAAATGTGCGGTACCTACTGGTATATTAGTACAAAGCCGTACTTAATTTATTAAATAAAAGTAATATATAATTCAGATTAATTTCTCAAATTAGATAGTTACATGCTAGATACAAAGAGCATGTATGTATATATGAGAGCTTTAATAATGCAAATGCATTATATTAATTGACTACGCTTTTAACAAATGAATATTGTCCACAGATAAAAAAGCATTATTACATGACGTGTATTGTCAATATTATCGGTAATTATAAAGATATAGGTGATTTTTTAAGTGAGTTCGGACTTAATATTTTCAAATGAGATACGAATCCGATTTTGATGAAAATGAAAACGATATCATTTTTTGAATTTTGAAACAAACAATTTATAGAATTATACGTTATGTAAATTAATTAACTTGTTATACACTGTATCCCAACTTCAATACATTTAGTAGACAAAGACAAAAATACTTCGAGAACTTTGCCTTTGCCCTCAATAAGGGGTCGAACAAAGAAGCTCTATTGAGTTCACTGTCGACTCAATTTATTTCCTCCTTAACATTCTTTTAAATTTGGAGACGGAAAACTCGCTCCGGGCTAAAGTCGTGTAAAGCAACTTTACTCTTGTGAACGTTTGTACATAGTTTCGCTTATATAAAACCGAAGTAACCTCCCCTGATTGTGGTACACTATTCTTTATTATCATCAATATCTATTTGTTGTAAAAAACTATCAAATCATCAAATATTTCGATTGAACCGAAGGACGCCAAATGAGTTCAATTTACGCACACACATTTTTGGTGCTTATAAGGCAAATATGTGTGTGCGTATATGTATGTATGTATAACAAGTAAACTTTATTAATTCGTTTTGCTATACTCAGATTATAACACAAAAGTAAGATAGAGGGAATATTGAAGTAAAACACATATTCCCGATAGTAAAGTGTAATAAGTCAATAATCAATAATAAAAGTGACAAGTGACAAAACTTTTGACGTCTTTTTTTAAGTCGTTAACAAAAAGAGGTGTCCTTTCGTAGTACCTGCAATTTCTATATACCGGAAAAAAATTTAGCCAGAGAAAATTAATCCGTTCCCAATATAAAACGGTCCAGTCTTGAATTTCATGGGAAAGAGTATATATATAAAGGTCCGTTCATTTTCAACGAAAGTTTAAAAGAAATACGTTCACACGACTCCCAGTACATGCTTATGTATTTGCACTTCGACTTTTTTTATTATTTCAGAGAATTGGCGAACATAAAACACATTGGCGTCAAGTAACAGTTGCTGGACCGTATCTTGACATAAAAAACTTCGCACTAAACAGGTTTCGAGGCATACCTATCTTAGATCTTAAGCTGCGTTCACAGTGATGAATAATGCGTTGTGCGTTCTATTCGGCGTGAAATTAAATGCTCGAAAAATTCTTATCACATTCGACGCATGACTCCGATCTTATTTGGAGACACGCCAAATGCATTAACTATCTTTCGTTACAATTCAGAACAACAAATGCTCCAACATAATTTAAATTATTTTATTTTATTACTATCCGTTTTGCTCGTTAATCTCATTTACTTAAGTTTGTCATTGGGTATTTTTTAAGCACTGCAATTACATTCTTAAAGCGCTGCAAGGATTTGTAACACTTATATAAGTCTTTCTTTGGTACGCTTTTCCTGGTAGTTTGGGTTCTTTAAATGTACTTCTTTTACTTTCTACTTAAAGTTATCACATCGAGCAATATAAAACATGACATTTAAAAAAGAAAAAAAAAATTAAAACAAGAGTTTAGTAGTTAGCTTTTTTAATACAATGTTGCACCAATAATAAGGTAGCGAGTTTGATAACGTATTTAATATATTTTTTTTACGTTTGTGTGGACGACCCTTAAGTGTGGACAACCAAGTGCTCAATTGTCAGCATTCGATGTACCTATTTTTACGTTTCGTAATGTTTTGTCTTATAAATTATTTAAAATACATGTGTGTGTCTGTGTGTGTGTGCTTTCCTTTACGAGAACAACGAAAATTAACTGCACATTAAACTATATATTAATAGGACAGACAAAACAGTTCAGTACGTTTTTGTCCTCCGTAGAACAATCGATTATTTTTTTTTTATTTAATATACTTTCACGGGCTTTAAGAGCCGAGATGGCCGTCGTTAGAACGCGTGAATCTTAACCGATTATTGCAGGTTCAAACCCAGGCAAGGACTACTGAATTTTCATGTGCTTAATTTGTGTTTATAATTCATCTCGTGCTCGGCGGTGAAGGAAAACATCGTGAGGTAACCTGCATGTGTCTAATTTCAACGAAATTTTGCCACAAGTGTACCCACCAACCCGCATTGGAGCATTATGGTAGGAATATACTCCAAACCTTCTCCTCAAAAGAAGAAGAGGCCTTAGCCCAGCAGTGGGCAATTTACAGGCTGTTAATATTGTATGTTGTTGGGCTTTAATGTTATCAATATATAGTAATATCTTAAATGTGAACTGTCTGTCTGTGTGTGTGTGTGTCTATGTGAAATTTACAGCCTACTTTTTATACCCAACACCTGACTCAGAACCCCTAAATGCGAACCGGGGTTGACAATCAGTTCGATATATACATATATGTTTTCCATAATTCAATTTATAAATGGTATAAAATAAGTACGCACTATACTAACTGCGTAGTAATAAGTAGGTATTACAGGTGTTCGCAGATTTGCTCTTTTTTCAAGGCGCTCGCTGAAAACGAGCGTTGGCAATTAAGTATTATTTACAATGTTGGGGGCCAACAATATTTGCTTATTGGTCAACGTTTTAAAACGTCAAACGATTTTGTACAACAATTTAGGCCCAACGTTATTTGGAATTTATTTTGTACTATTAAATTTTTTTTTTCTATTTTTTTTTTATTAATATCAAATTATTGGTTTATGTGTTACTCTGTTACACAACGTGTTATTTATAGTAACCAATCTGTCTACATCTACTTTCATTTGTTTCTTATTCGACCAATCATCGTAATCTGTATTTAAATCACTGATCAGATGTTATATATAAATTCTTATCAAACTTCAGGTAGCGAACAAATTGGCATAACTTGGAATTTACGGTTTTCTGAAATATGAATATTTTATTTTTGTTCATGTACCTACTTTGGCAACAACTTGCTTATATAATATTATTAAAATATACTTACTATATTTAACATTTAATTAAATATTATACCATTGATAATTTCAGTCTTATCGATAGAAATATACATGTAAAAATAATCTGGTCTAAAACATATCATCAGCCATTTACCTCTTACCAAATCATATCTTGATTCAGTATAACGATATTCAATAAAGATTAATATTTTTAAGACGTTAAGACAAAAGAGTTACGTTTACAAAAGTAATATCTCTCAAAAAATATAAGCAACTAGTTGTCGCACGCGGCTTCGCTCCTGTTTTAGGGATTGGTCGTCAAGTGTCACGCCTAAAAAAACTCTATGTCTCTCCTTAGATTTCAAGCTTGCTTTCATAGCAAATTTCATCAAATTCGGTTCAGTGGTGTGGCCGTGAAAGAGACAGAGTTATTTTCGCAATTATAATATTAGTAAAGATTAACCGCGAACTTAAAATTACTATACCTACCAAGCAATAGCAGAATAAGTGGATTTTGAAATTGCTCGATGTACTTCTTCCACAGCGGCTCCTGTTCCTTCACTTGGAACTCGTTGGGCCCGACGAAATTCATACGATCGTTCGCTTCCCGCCATGATAAGCCACGTCGTACATCCACTTGCAAACGCTCAGCCACCTGAGAAACAATATAATAATAGAATACGCAAAATAAAATATTAAAACGAGACTATGTATTCAAATAAACTAATCGCTGCGGATGCTGACGTTAACGAAATAATATTAACGTCTTATTACGTAAACACTAACAGAAATCGAGATTTGCTGACATGAACACGTTGGAAATATTTTAAGGAAGTAAGAACACGTGAGATATATTTGCCAGTATTACGACCAATAAAGAACCGCTTCGCGGTAACCGATTCCAGTAGAAATTCAAGAAATCAAGAAAATTCTAGTAGTAATGGTAAGGAATGATTGATATTTCTTATAGCGCCACCTATGGTTATTCCAACCATAAGAGGAGAAAAGCCAAATAATAACATTTGGCATTGATTAGACACGGCATATACGGTCGAGAGCGTATAATTATGGATTTGCGAAAAAAATCCTTATTGAACGTCGACGAAATCGCTTGGAGGTAAAATTAAAGTGGATATAAGTAATTTAGTGGAATATTCAAGAAATGTTAATAGTGCACATTATAGCTGAGGTATTAGCATATCGCGTGGCGTACGTAAATCAAAGGTTGTTTACCTTTATTCCTTCTTCAATTGGAATATACTATACAAATATGACATAAAATAAATCATCCCCGAGACGTATTGACGTCGTAAGGGATGATGCTGCATTGCACGTGCTAATAATAAATGTCTTTTGGGAGTTGGAGATCGCTTACAGTCAAGTGGCCTGTTTCCCAAACCAGAATCCTAATAAAATAAAAAATGTAATAACTAATTTTCTTCATGATTTTCATCGTATCATTAGAGAATTGATGTATCAAATGGCTTGGTTACTCCAACATCGATGACAAAGAAAAACATATATATTTTTTAATCTATTTATACCGCGATCGATACATCCAAGGCTTTTCAACCAGTTCCTCGTTAAGCGATTAAGCATACAATATGACGTGGTGGAGTTTCATCTACTTTACGACATAAGATAAGATCGGTGATAGCTATCGATCGAGTGCATTTTGTAATAAAGCCGACATTATTGACACGATAAAAATAAAATTAGCATAAATAATATACTTTACGCAGTTAGACAAATACTTATTGGCAACTACAATGACACGACAGACTCAAAGATACACAGATATTACAAATCACGCGAACGGAGTTGCGGGCACCAGCTAGTCATAAATATTTTGGGTCAATCAATGTGATACAAAATATCAATCCGACACGTTAATTTTGATATTATTTTAAGAAATCATTATTGTCACCAAACAAATATTTATAGACAAAAATTTTTGTCGACGAAAAAAAAAATAGACAACTTTGTGTGTGTACGTTGACGATAAAACTTTCTGTAAAATACATATTTTGTCTACGAAAATGACAATGTTGTATAACTTCTTTGCAAGTATAGAAATTGTCAACTTGAAATCGAAACAAAGCAAGTAGAACATATATATTTTCCTATACTATATATTATTGGAGGCATAGCACAACCTTGACATGATATGGAGGCTAGTCATTCTGGTGTGCAATAAAGATTTCATTTTATTCTATTCTACATAAAATATATTATCGTTTTAATACTATTATTAAAATAAATTCTACCACTAAATAAATTTCACTTCGCTTTGAAATTATAATTAATAGAATAAAAATCTTTTTTAAAACATACTTTTATTTGAAAATTGAACGATGCTATATATTTAGTATACCAGATTATATTCTCGTCCAACTCAAAAAGGACGTGCTTTCAGCGTAGCCAGTTGAGTGAAATTGGTTTTAAATACATTTGCAAGAATTGATCGATACATACCAGCAGGTGAAGTTAAATAAAGGCATGTTAAAAACACGTAGAATGTTCCAAGGCGTCGTATTAAGAACATCACTTACAAGTTTCGCTTCTCGTATATTTTTACTTTAGTAACATTCCAATACACATACAATATCTTATTGGAATATTATATCATGATTTAAATTTTATTTAACATATACAGTACATTTTCCAATTTGCAAAGTCTTTAAACAGATATTAAAATTAGTAATGATCTTTGTTTTTGTTTTGCAATATAAACCCGCATTTTTTTATGGAATAGTTGGCAAACGAGCAGGAGGCTCATCATCATCATTATCATCATCATCGTCATCGTCATCGTCATCGTCATCGTCATCGTCATCGTCATCGTCATCGTCATCGTCATCGTCATCGTCATCGTCATCGTCATCGTCATCGTCATCGTCATCGTCATCGTCATCGTCATCGTCATCGTCATCGTCATCGTCATCATCATCATCATCAGCCCGCATTCGTCCACTGCTGGACATAGGCCTCTCCAAATGCACGCCACTGTGGTCTTTCTTCGGCAACTCGCATCCAGCTCAAAGGAGGAAATTTGCAATACTGAGTGGCTTGCAGGTTGTCGGTATTTGAGGACTATACTAGGTAAAAGCTAAAAGATTTGTGAAATATGGATTATATGGGACTTCACCTCTTCCATCTTCAACTTCTTCGATGTGACATTTAATCAACAGACAAGATAAACTAAACCTCAAATTATATGATTTCGAGAATAAACAAACACGTTACTAACATACTAAATGCTTCGAATACAGGGATGTTTTGAATGGACTTTTGCTTTATTTGTTGGTTTCCCAACACCATACGCGTGGTGGATTTAATGCTCGATAGTATTTATAGATGCACTTAACAAGAAAATCTCTTAATCTATTCTTATGACACCCATGGGTTGAAATGGAGTGACTTGATGGGATCTTCACACGGAACATCTTCTTAAATCATGAGGTATTATAATTAGCATGCCTTTGTTTACCATTCAAGGAAAAGTAACTACGGACTTGCTTGGTGATTTTTCTCGGTAACCAGTGGATAACTTTATATCAAATAAATTTAAAATCTCGAGTGCTTGTAATATACTTGAATTTTTTTTTTACTTTAAATACAGTTTAGATAATTATACGTCATTAAAATGATAATTATTATGCATAATTAAAATGACTTTAAGACCGATTAAAAGATAAGCATTTTTATATTTCTATATATGTATAACACCTCGTTATTAAAATTATGACTCATACCTAGTACCAATTAAAAGCTACGTATTTTTATGCATTACTTCAAAAACACTCGGATAACGGCACCGAGATACCTAAATGTTAACAATCATATTTAAATTAACTACCTATGATACTTATGTTACAGTAGCAGGTGCTTCTCGGTAGAATCTACATTCCGAACCGGTAGCAAAAAATAAATAAAAAAAGTATCGTAAAATGACGATTCAAAGTGCTTGCAAGAGCCTACTCGGCTAAAGTATAGATTGGTCTTTAGTATTAAATAGTATAACTATCAGTAAAACACATAGGTAACTAGAAAAAATATGGTAGGCGAAAATTAAATCTTAGTGGGTATAAGTAGTTAACCGGAATAGTAAATATTGGACAACATCACATACATTACTCTGATCCCAATGTAAGTAGCTAAAGCACTTGTGTTATGGATATCAGAAGTGACGACGGTACTACAAACATTTCTACATCGACTCGATCGGGGATCGTACCCGGGACCTCGGAGAGGCGTACCCATGAAAACCGGTGTACACACTACTCGACCACGGAGGTCGTTAGTACCTAAAGAGTTTTTTTATAAGCAATTTGAATTTCACGATGTAATTAACTTTGATGATAAATTTTATTAGAAATCGCCCAGCTGTTTAAGCGGGATAGATTTACAATCTCTGCTCTGCTGTGATCCAATTAAAAGGGTGAAACTAGTGCAATTATTATAATAGATAGTGATAGATATATAATAGCATTAGCATTAGCATTAGCAGCCTGTAAATTTTCCCACTGCTGGGCTAAAGGCCTCCTCTCCCTTTGATGAGAATGTTTGGAATGAGAAGCATATTCCACCATGCTGCTCCAATGCGAGTTGGCGGAATAAACATGTGGCAGAATTTCGTTGAAATTAGACAAATGCAGGTTTCCTCACGATGTTTTCCTTCACCGCCGAGCACGAGATGAATTATAAACACAAATTAAGCACATGAAAATTCAGTGGTGCCTGCCTGGGTTTGAACCCGAAATCATCGGTTAAGATGCACGCGTTCTAACTACTGGGCCATCTCGGCTTTTTTAATAGATAGATATATAATATATGTGCTAGATAGGAGGTGCTATATGAGCGGAATGAAGGGGAAAGCGTATATAGGATAGGTGTAAGGTACCAAAGTATTTTTTTTTATGATACAGATAGGCGGACGGGATATTGCCCACCTGATGGTAAGTGGTCACCAAAAGTAAAAAGTAAAAATTCAATATAGAAACGATACACTTGATTATTAATAGTCAAAAATCTAACACTGATTCGGAGACAAAGAACTCGAATCGAAGAACCGGCGAAAATACGGTTTTTTTTTTTAAATAAATTTTTTTACAATTTTTGTTTTCATAGATATTTTCGTTAATTTGAAACAGCCTGGAAGCGATCTTCTCATTCCCAAGTCGAGCAATCGATTATTTAATTAATAATTAATATAATATAATAAATGATGGAATATATTTGAACGTTTTCTGAGATCCTGTCGTAAAAATAATAAGTATAAATTGTCCCATAAAAGAGTAGGTAACTAAACCTGTGTAATCGGGTATTTGAAGTAACAAGTTTATGCTTGTTCCTTTTATTAAAAGTATGTTCTTCAAAATTTCTGGAAGAATCGATTATAAAAAAATTCAAAAATACGTACATTGATATCAATGTCAAACCTTGGGAACTAAGATGTCATGTACCTGTAGTTATATTGTCTCAACTACCCTTTAAACCGGGATACAACAACACTGAGTATTACTGTATGGCGGTAGAATATGTTATGAGTGGGCGGTACCTTCCCGGTCGGGCTTGCACAGGGCCCTACCACCAAGTAGACTTTACCATCAGATAGCCCATTTCAACGTCTACCGTCTAACTAAAAAGCAATTAAAAAGCTAACCAAACCGATAAACTTTACATATATCACATGAATACCATGGAAATAAAAAAGTCGAATAACAAGTTTTTAAAACACGCCATTTAAAAACCTAGCTCCGTTAAATTTATCTAAACACTAAAAACAACATAACGAATTACGATTTCTCCATTTTCCTGTCCTGGATCTTGCTCCGATGTCTTAGTCATAATTGAGACTACGAAGGTTACAGCTTATAGTATTTCTGAAAGGAATATAAATGGAATGGCCACCACGAGCCTATTCCAATCGGAGGAGGAGTAAAGATAAACGAAAATACGATTTAAATATTGCACGCGATTTACTTATGGCTCAGCTATATTATATACAATTAAAAAAGATCGCAATTAACATGTCTTTATTTATAATACAACACTTTTCCACTTAACTATTAAATTAAATTTTAAGATAAAAACTTCACCGACCATTGAAAACGTAATTTCTCACGAATCCATAATGTAAACCATAGATTATTACTATTCAAGAACTCGACCGATCGCATCTATTCAATGTCATTATCCTATGATTGGAACAGACTATACTCAAAACCTTGACATTGCTTTTATTTTTATCATTTAATTTATGTATTAAGAAATATTTTTCTTAATTATAAATTAAATAAATATAATTCACTTATGGTAT
This sequence comes from Vanessa atalanta, assembly GCF_905147765.1. Lineage (NCBI taxonomy): Eukaryota > Metazoa > Arthropoda > Insecta > Lepidoptera > Nymphalidae > Vanessa > Vanessa atalanta. The sequence goes on from NC_061885.1 coordinate 2,143,899, forward strand.
TGTCTAGCCGAGTCCCGACGCTAATACATAACTTGGAGATCTATCTGTTCGGTCACGAAGGCGCGCGCCTTCACGTTAATTTGTCGGCATGCATTAGTATGAGTAATGCTAGTAATTATAAGATTACTTAGTGTGCGTGAGACGATTAATGTAAGAATAAGGACAGCGAAAAAAAAAAAATTAGATTATATTTGTTAAAGCACGGCGATCATTCGCACACCTTCGTGAGCGAACTGGTATATACGTGAAAGTACTTCTTTAAGATTTAATGAGATCTCGACGTCAGAGTTTCTATTGTTTAAAAAGGTCTTGTTTACGATCTGAATTCAACGTTTAGACTTTTAATTATTTAGTATCTCATTTTAATCTTTTATTCTCAATCCAAGTCATAATAATGAGACGTTTTATTAATGTAACGGAAGCCAAAGCCGTATCGTGTCTTTGTTGAGTGGAATATTTTTATAAAAGAGTATTTCAATGAAAATGCATATTGTACATAGTCATCAGGTCAACGAGTATCTTGTGTATTATTTTCAGAATCAGGGGTTGGGAATTCGACATTACGATTAGATACTTTGTAAAATAAATACGTATTATTTTTTCACTTTTCATCTCAATTGTATTTAAATATTTTTTGCTTAAGTGTGCATGATATTGTCTCCTATAAAATTGAAGGAGCACACATATTGTTTAATGTTAAAAAGATGTATTTAATGTGTATCTTTTGTTGGAGACTCATAAATTATATAAATAAATAACGATTCAACAGAACCTGTTAGTGCCCATTTAAATCATGTCGCTCATTCAAATTCATACAGAGAATTGTTTTTATGAGTTAGATCTATTAATCAATCAAACTTGTTATCTGTGTATTAGGTTTCTTGTTTATATTATTAAATATTAAAACAACAAACTGTACATTTGCATAATTCTTAGTTTAAGATAATGTTAAATAAAATTACAAAACTATTTATTATATCATCAATTAATTATCTCGTTTTAATTTTAAGTTTTGAACCATAGATAATCTTATGATTGAAATCAATTAGTTTTGCCTGAATAATAATATCTGACATGCGCGGTTTGCATCGATTTTCAGGAGTGTTTAGACATGTTTCAATTAGCACTGCAGTATGTATCAGACCGTTTCTGTCCCGCTGGGTGTTGTTTTATACTAAGACAAGTTCGACTACGTTAATATTTAGTAGCTGTGTACAATGTCTGGTCTTTTACTTATAAACGGAAGCCTAAACACCGATTTACATTTTTAGCTTTTGAATATGTGCGCTCGTTGCCGTGAACTTTTCTAAGATAAATTGTAGACTATGTTATTTACTCTCCGGTTCATAAAATATATAAATATATGCAATTCTCGTCTATCCATCGCGATGTGAAAGAACGCACCAACACGCTTTTACACCTATATATATATTATTAGATTAGATATTATTTTTAGAGAAAACAGATTCTGTCCGTAATTAAATGCCACCCAGAATCATGAACGTATGTACGTTTATAGTTTTGTGTGCATGTGTTTATGTACCACGCATATAACAGCACAAAACGACTTGACATCAATTAACAGTACATAAATAAAGACCTCAATTGAAAAAAGGTTTTCGACCGCTAGATTGTTTGAACTTGACAATCACATGAGGAATTTCTGTAAACTCGCGTTCTCACTTTTCGATTTTAGTCGAACTGGTAAAACGAAATTTCGATTGGACCGCCTGCGAAAACATTCCATCACATTGAAGCTACAGTAATTGAATTTGATTATCCTTTATTGTTTTTTTTATTGTTATTATTAAAGTTAATACTGTGGGACAAGTATAAATCTTCAATCTTATTAGTATAGTATTAGTATAGTATGAAGGTCCTTGTTTAAGGCATTTTTCACTATTGCAATGAGCTCCATAACTGCTGACGGGCTTCGAAACTAATCCATACCGCAGTTGGCAAATATCTTAAGTATCCTGATTCTAATACTAATTTATTCAGTGTATCATCATTCCCTATTCCTTTGGTGCTGGCTATTTTTGTAACATTGCTATCCTATTTGAGTTTAGCGGACATTTACAACCAACTACCGGCCCGACCACAATCTTCCGTGAGAATGCTTTGAGGGCCACCCGACCTGTGTGGCTGTATTCAGCTCCGTCGGATTTACAAAGTATTTTTTATATAATATAAAATATAAATAATTAACCAATGCCTCATAATTTATGTTTTGCGAAACGAATGCGTATCGGCTTGCATGGTTAATAAAATGGAATGTATAATTATTGCAGAACAGTAATACAATAATACCGATATGCGTTGGATTCCAGAGACGAGGTCACGGTCAATGATCTTATTTTTTACGACAGAATCTATTGAGATGTGGCTTCAAAATATAAAATATAAAAAAACAAACAGTCATAACATTTGTTATTGTATAAGAAATTAATACTAAAGCATTTTATTACAAATGAATATAATATATACGACGAAAAATATAGTAAAAATAATGACCTTCTCGATAGTTCTTTACAGTTCAGATCCGAGCATACATCGTGAAACTTGTATGTTTCAGATGAAATTCTACCATTTGTGTTAGAGTTAGAATCCATACAAGATAACCATTCACATAAGTTTAATGGACGCAGTACAGAACACTACCAACTATAAAATTAGAGACTGTTACTGAGAATTTCTTTACCGAAAAATCAATAACTGTTTACTGAGCCAACCAGGGTATGAACCCAACTTCTAGACAAACGAGCCACTTAGCGAATAAAATTGACAAATATGCAACATACTGGCAATATAAACACGTATTTACATATGTACGATACCGGTAAGTGTATTATAGTTGTAAATATTAGCAGTAGATTTTTAAGTACGAGAACAGGTTCTGATTAATCACAGAAAGTCAAGTATGCAAAACATATAATTTTAATTGAAAAAAAAATAAAAAACAAATAAATATCGAATAGTATTGTTTATAAAACGAATATTATAAAATTAAGATATACTTTATCGTGTAATACTAATACTATGATTTGTATTGAATGAATAGTGAACGCAAGCTCCTTGTCAAATCCCGCACGTACCATAGGACTGCAAGATATAAATGTACCCGCTACGTAGCAACGTGGAGGATTAATATCAAATTAGTTTTCCAAATGAAATAATAGACCTAAAGCCAATGGAATTTAAGACGAATTTACAAGCTGAAAAGATAAATGGTCTCGACCGCCCGCGTAAATAAATAATAATAATGTAATCAAATTGACTCCATTCAAACTAATTTACATGGGGTTTTTTTTATCTTTATTTAAAGAGCTTTGTCAAACACGAATTTGTCGCTCCATTCAATTTTTTATTACACTTATACAAAAAAATTATTACGCACATTAGATATCATACACGTACACGTCGTCTTATGTTAATCTCAACAATTTTGTACAATAATGTAGCTGTTTCAGAACGCAAATAGGGTAAATGTAACAATACTGAAACTTCAAAAGTTCAAAATCCTAAAAATAGTTTTCATATCTGACTGTCTTCATTCTAGATGTATTTCATTATAACAATAATATGCAATGTGGAATATACATACATACTACTTAACATTCCAAGACATTCCAGACAGTAATTTTTTTAATTAATAAAATTTTCAGTAATTTTTGAAATAAAGTAGTCTTCAAATCGCAGAGAAAAATTAATATCTAAGAAAAATAAATGATTACTTACCGCCTCCCAACTTAGGATAGAACTTTCGACGGCACTGATCCACATATCGCCGGCGCCCGCGCTCACGTCCCCCGCGCCGCGCCGCCCGGCTTCTTCCGTATTCGAATGCTAAAACAAACAAAAAACGTCTACACCCATACTACATTGAATTACACTTAAAATCAGTTACCTAGTGCTTCAATCCGCGATTCACAGATCGTAGCAAAATAAGCATTATTATTAGCCTCAAGGTTATTTTATATGGAACACCAGATTCAGTTAAACTAAATGTGAGGAAAATATAAAGATTATTCTAACCATACTTTGGTACAGTTCAAATATTTAGGAATTCTTCATTCAAGAAATGTATGTTTACATGTGTGTTTTCTAATTTCATAAAACCTTAGCAAGTATTTTCGACAAGAATTTAATAAAGTAAAATTTAATTGTTTCCTTCTTGTATAGTCTCCGGGAGCCTCGAGAAGTTGATTATTTTTAAAATGTGTTTTATAACAAGAGATGAGCCAATGTAAAATATTATTAAGTTCCTATGAAACAAGTCATTCGTAATCAGGTACTCTATTGTTTCAGATATCAATACAATATTTAAAAATTATCAATAGGAATTGTCCTAAGGTATTTTAGTGCAATTTATAAGTAGATAACAAAGTGCATTGTATAATAAAAATAACAGCAAAGTGTGCCAAATTGTTTAAACATTTGTGATTAGCTTGTTGAGCCCAGGTTTATAAAATAAATACAAATCTATGTTATAATGAAACATCTTCATATTAAACTGACATATTAGTAATTCAAATCTTGCTAGTCAAGTTTAAACAAACATTTTTCTAGGGACTTAATAGGGTTTAGATATATTTTAATTGCATTATATTGCATAATTGATCATTATCAGATATAGAAGTATTTTTATACAGTTGTTAGTTCAGTTATAACAGAGTAAGCATAATACATTAATAAATGTTACCAATCTAAAAAAAAATTATACAAAAGAAAAAATCTAATCTTGTCTTTACAAAATTTACTTCATTTCAAATTATTACCATAATAAAATGATGTCAAGTACTTTTAAGCAATTATAATATAAACGAGGATACTAACAGATCTAAATATATGTGTCCCATTTACACCTATGACAAGTCCTAAATTAAGAACAGAGACGAAATAATTAGCTGACTAATACAACTATTTCAATAACAGAAGGTACTTCATATGACCTGTTAGTTGTGGTAATATATAAATAAGTTATACATGTGTATTTATTTACTTTATTAATTTTCCCATCCTCTACGCAACTAGTTGTTGAACCTAAATGAAATAAGTTTTTTTTTATCTTGACTGTACTGCAATTTCGTTGATATTTATATGATAATTATTTAATATAATAGGTAAATATCATCTTAAACTTTTTTTTAAAATCAAAATGTTTTGTTTTAATTTTATTTGATATTTCTGAAATTACAATGCAAGGTAATAAACAAAGTAAAATTTCTCCCAAAAAACACCACAGAGTTTCTTACGCAGATCGCAAGTGTTTATTTCCCTACTAATAATTACAAAAGTGTAATGCTTATTTGTTGAATAAAGACTAAAGATATTTGAAATTGAATTTGAATAATTATTAATGAAGGGTTTATTAATCAGTTGTGCTATTTTTATTTTTTTGTAATTTAAAACCGGGATTAAAAAAATTAACCCTATTATCTTTCCACAAATGGAGGGTCTTTGCCATGTGGAAGAATTTATTACATTATAAAAAAAAACAAAGCTGAATATGTATTTGATGTAAAAAAATCCATAATAGATTTTAAGAACAGTTATTGTATATTGTTTGAATTAAATTATTATATATCTGGAGGTTTCTATTGAAATACCAACACCGTTTTATTATCAACAGATAAATAAAATAATAATTTGAAATTCATGAACTTGTCTTTCTTGTAGAAATTGTATTATTCATAGCGATCGTCGTTAAAGTAACTCACGTGCAGTGAAAGTGAATAGAATGATGGCATGAAAAATGTTAAAACAGGCATCGAAAATAAAATCGTATTTTCTATGCAGTGTGTAACAATGTACTATGTAAATTTTAGTGCACTAAGTTGAGAAAAATCTAGGTCGGTAAAACCGTAGTAGACGACGTTAAGCCGCAATCATATCCAATATACGGCCGGTGAATTAAAGTCATTTATAAAACATTGTATCGTTACTGTATACCATGGAATTACAGCTCCTTCACATATGCCAGCAGTGACTAATACTAAGCATTAATGAATCAATAACATCTGGATGGTACACAAACAAAATCAATAATTTGAACAACTAAATATCACTAACCAGGCTGGCGGTATCCTGACTGTCTAGTGAATACTTGTCAGTTTCTTTAGTCTGGTGGTCAGAGAAATTCTCATATTTACGCGTGGGACTGCTTTTCATCTTTCACAAAATGCCTAGGAGCTTTAAGCGTCGAAAGACATTGTCTCACTTAAAAAGACAACACAAAGCTCGTACGATCGCGAAGACACTAATGACAATTTGACAAGCATGAAACAACTACAAAACGTGAAATGACGTATCCATATGACAACGAAAGAAAGAGAAATGTCAAAACGTTCGGTAATATACACTGGTTTATCGTAGTCTTTAATATCAAGTTTGTAAGATAAAGATACATCATGCAGTAATGAAACTGATCTTGCTGCGACAGCAATAATTAACAGGACTTAAAATTATATTGTATACTTAAAATTTATTTATGATATATAAATAATAATTATGAGTTTATAAAACTAAATTTAAAAAACGAGACATTTTTTTACTAAAAAGTAAAATAATACCAGCTATAAGAAAGTAGGAAGTAGGAACCCTTTTTACTCAGGCGCAGAAACAATAACAAACACTTTGTTTTTGTTGAGGCCTATGGCCTTTGATTTGAGAGTTAAGTGCCTTTGAGGTTATTATTGAACGGCGCTTATATATTACAATGTAATATAATTTTTCTTTTTCCTTATAGACTACTAATCTAATACCAAATTATTATTTACATTTAAAGTGCAATATATTTATGAAACTGACTAATTATTCGAAAACAATAAAAAACAACTTACTTTTGTAGGCCTTGTATCGGTATCCCATAATTGAAGTTTTGTGTATTCAGTTCCATCGTTTTTATTACGACGAAACATCTGCGTGCATTAAGTATATGTATTCTTTACCGCGAAACTAACATTCAATTGTTTATCACCATTTTCTGTAATAGTCCACGTATATGTGTCACGGCTTTTGTGCGACACGAATTAACATAAAATTATTTTAACTGACTAGATAAGTCAGTTTAATACTCAACAATTTTAAAATGACTAAATACAATATTTACATCTACTTTAAAATGGGAATCATGACTGAAACGTGTTATTCTTTATCGAGACATGCCGATACGCTTATCTTCGTCACGAATTACGCAATAAGCTGATTAACGAACTGTCATTATTTTACATTACTGATATAATTTGGATTTCGAAAAAAGATAAAGGAATTAAAAAATATATCAGTAAAATCATTAATAACTATATTAATCATCATACAATGGAAAAATGCTCTCATCAAATATTATTTAGGATAAGAAAAAATAAATGGCAAAAAAAAAGCAAAAGATTATCTAACATGATTTTATTTAAATATTCCTATTAAATTAATTTTTACACAACAGGTTGTTCAAGCTTTCAGGCCTTCTTGTAAGCCGTAACCAGGCCCTGTTGGTTCTTCAGTTAAAGATGTTAGCCCACCAAGAGGTTCTGCTGCATATCTTCCACTCCTAAATAAAAAAAGAATATAGATAAAAATTTAGTGAAGAAAACATTTAATAGCAATATCTACCAGTATGATTTTGTCACAGGAGTCGTATAGTTTGCCTATCTTTTCTATTTCAGAAAGAATTGTACAGTAAATTTTAGTTAATATATTGCACTTGAGTGGAGAACAATACTGCGAGAAAGCCAAAATCGAATTAAATTCTAAAAATATGTATAAATATATGAAGTGTTCAGGTTAAACTGAATTTATCTATTCAGCAGAAAAGTATTTTATTTATAGGACTTTATATTTCAATGATTTTACAAATTTACAAAAAGACATTGTGTTTTTTACCTCGGTCCAGGTTTTGGCTTTTCATCCCTCTTTAGCTTCTCAATTATTTCTTTAGTATCCTCAACGCTTAAGTCTTCCTAAAAAGAAAAATATATTAATAAAGCATACAACATTATAGGAATTTAATATGAAAACTTGTGAAGATTCAAGATCAACATAATGCTATTTACACAATATTAATATAATAATAAAATATTACATATCTGTACTCTAGTTTTATTATTAGTACATTTATCCTGTTATAATATTAAAATTGACACCTAGGTTCATTTATAGAGTATAAACTTTAGGGTATATATCCTAGTTCAGTTCTTATAACTGAACTAGGATATATACCCTTTGATTGATGAAACTAGTGATTCACGCTACTTTGATTACTGACATTGATATTTTCTCTGTAGTAACAATCATGCAATATTATATACATACATACCTAATTATATTTACTATGAGATTACATTTTAAAATTAAAATAGCGAAAACATAATGTACCTATATGTCTTATTTATGATAGCAAATCCATATTAAATCGTTTGTAAGAAGTTCTTTATAATAATCTAACAGCACACATGAGCTAATAATAATAAATAATATAATTGCAAGTTGGCCGTGACAAGAGAAAATTTCAAATACTGTAATAATATGTTGTTATTCTATGCTAGAAAAAAGTTATATCAGAAACTTTGTATGCGCTGTCAAATACCGAATAACTTATATCAGGATCAATCTTATTGAAAAATCATTATTTGCATATCATTCTTCTTAAAACCAAATACAATTATTGTAAATTATTTTATGATTCGCTTGTTTTCTTCATTTAAAAGAATTTTTATAAATACATAAGACCAGTTAATATGTTGAGTTCTTACAGGGGGTAGAGCAGAGCTACAAAAACATGTACAATGATATAAAATAAATAATATGACACTTACATAATAATCGTCATTAACTTGTACCATGGGTGCGTTAACACATGCACCTAAACATTCCACCTGTAACAACAATATATATCTTTAAATATTAGTTAACTGTTGAAAACGTTTGAGTAAATATCATTGAATAGAATATAATAAGAATATAATTAAAAAGAAAATTTCATGTCAATGTCAAAAAAGAATCGGTCTTAATTTTATTGTAATAAAAAATATTATTTATGGATCCATTTTCTTTCTTAAATTGACATCAAATTGATTAAAATTATCAATTTATTCGGAATAAAAATATTTGCAACTAACGAATTCAACCGCTACTTCGTGCGCGTTTGAATTTAACAAAAAAGTTATTGTTGTAGCCTAAGGTACTCCTTATTACATCAGCTGTCTGCCAGTGCTAGTCCCGTCAAAATCGGTCCAGCCGGAACAAAGAGACGGACAGACAAAAATTGAAAAAAAATATATTTTGGTATATGTACCATGTTAATTTAACATTACAAACAGGCACTCCAATTTTATTACATGTATAGATTTCGTAATTTACTGATTACGCTTTTTGTTCTCAGGAATCGTGGCGAGTGAGGCGTTGCTAAGCAATGGCAGAGGGCAGCCAAGCAGCCGTCTCAACGAAGAGCTGCATACCGTTATGAGGTACTAGTGCTACTCCAACGCCATTACAGTGCCCTTATGTGTTTATTAGTTTGTACAATACAATGTTATATTCTAATCATGATAGGACAATCATTACTTTCCAGAATAACTACTTAACATATCCCTAATGTGTAATGAAAGGCTTTTCAGAAGCCAAAAATTCATAAAACTCACTATTATAGCCTTCCATTGGGAAATTCAATTGGTAATTTTTCTAATTTACCTACTAATGCAAACAGTGGCACGGATTCGATTAATTTTGAAAATCTATTAACAAAATGACACCAATAAAAATCCATTAATAAAAAGAATTCCTAGGGGAATGAGAATATCTCTAGCTAGATTTTTATCCATTGTAGTTCAAAAATGTCTTTCTAATAGTAATTTGGCATGGCACCCTTTGCCAAATCCAGCATCTGTTCTTCCAGTTCCGTCTATCCAGAACATTTTTTTACAGGTTGAAGATGGACACCTATGCTGCCCTTATGTCATTCTCTAGCGGGTCTGCTAGTGGCATTGATGGTATAACAACACAACATCTTATCATCATATTTTTTATTTTATTTTTAAAAAATGCTTAGATAACCTTGAGTAACCTTGCTTAACAAAGTCTTCTCTGATCTGTCTGAAATTAACCCTAACATTTGGGAAAGTATTTTTTGGCAAAGATACGATTAATTCTAATGAAGGCGTTCAGCAAGGAGATCCACTGGATCCTCCTTTTTTTAGTTTGGGTATCCATAACTGCATTTCAAATTTAGAATCTAAATTAAAAGTTTGGTACGTAGATAATGGAACTATAGGAGGGAAAGTGGATGACGTCATTGAAGATTTGATTAAAATTAATATTTAATATAGAACAATTTGATAAAGTTGGTTTAAATTGAATTTTTCTAAATGTGAAATTGTTTTCACAGACAATTTATGTCCAAAAGATAGTAGTTTGGCAATGGAAATACTTAATTAAATTGCACCTAGCATAAAAATCCATCAAAAAGATACACTTTGCTTTCTTGGTGCACCACTGTTTGATGAAGGCATAGAGCCTATTCTTAATGATACAATTAATTATCTGTTTATTTAATTGCTTGCTTTTGATGATGGCCAGGGCAGCATTTTAACATTAACAAAACTGACTAACAAGACTGTGCAGAAGAATTAGAATGACTACTTACAAAATATATCAGTTGTCACTCTGATTTGGAAGAATTTACACTGCAATACCTTAGACACTTAATTCGCCCTGTCACTAAAACTCTCCAAGAATGTGTCAGATTATCATTACATTAATAGTATCTGACTTTGAATTGATTATATAATGTAATACATATACATGTATTACATTGTAATACATAATAGATATAGGTATATATTTGGAATAAAATAAATAAGCTAATAGTAATAATTTGTATGCATTGATATTTATCTCCTCAACTTCATACTCAGACCTGATGAAATATTTCTTTTAACTAACCTCAGATACTGAGAATTTTCCACAAGGGCTGTTTCCCCCAACCTCACAGCCCGTTGCTTCTTTGATAGCATTAAGTACTGCATCAGAACCCCGTAACCAGCAAGGTGTTGTTGTGCACACTTGAACATGGTACTTGCCAATGGGTCTCCTGGAAACAAAAAAAATAAAATTTTATTAGAAACTTTTTTTTTTGAGTAAATCAATGTTAACTATTTTCCAAGGTTTTAGCCTATACATAATGCAATATTTTGTTGATATAAATGCAGATTTTGTAGTTTATAACTTTATATGGTGGAAAGACTTTGTGCATGCCCATCTGGTTAGTACTCACTCATCAGATATTCTATTCTGAGCATGAAATGTCAGTATATCTCGGGGGCAATATTCAGGGTAATGGTTTGTGTGCTATAGTTTTATAAATATCCTCATACATAAAGCTGCAGGTACAGCTAGTGTATGAAAGATATGAAATATATATCAACATACACTAATTTGTTAGAGGTAGCATATGACATAAAATATATTTATTCAAAACTATTAGTAATTTTACCTTAAGTCATCTAGATAACAATAGAACTCACCTAATAAACATGGTATAGAAGGTAGCCACTTCATATACCCTCATCCGAGGAAGGTTTAATAGTTCAGCTACCTTATGCATAGCAGATATTGGGAGCCAGCCACCATTTTGACGCTGGGCCAAGTCTAGTAATGGGATCATAGCCCCTCGCTTGTGACCTTCAGGATATATAGCTAAGAGAGCCTCAGCACGCTGAAAGAATATTTTTTTTTTATTTAGCAATTTTTTTATTTATTAAAAGTATGTGCATTTTTCTTGTCAGGAATGGTAAAACTTAATATTTCAGACATTTCTATTGTGTTCCTAATTTAAATTTGTAATTTAAGAAGAAAACTTAAATCATATTCTAAACAAAAGACTGTCAAATTTACCTTCTTATTTTCGGGTGTAAATTCAAAGGGAATACTTGGATTATCTTCAGGGGTGTCTCGGTGCACAAATAAGCTATCATGTTGTAAGTTTGCTGTTGTCTGGAGCGCTCTGGACGATGCTCGCCACTGAAAATCCACAAATAGTGGATAAATATTTTTGATTTTAGAACTGTCACATTGATATTATGTAATTTTAATTATTAACAATACGGGGCATTCTAAAAACACTAATTATCAAAAACACCTACCAAACCTTGAACTCCAGACCTGAGGCTGGATAACATGATTATTGTTTTACTGTAATTATTTGTATTGCGAAACACTGTTCGCGAACAACCCCACGAAATTAATTTACGATCAGTCTGTCGAGGAAAACGTTCAGAAACTTGTTATTACGCGCAGACTATGTTAGATGAATACAGATAAAATTAAACTAGTAAAGTGAATTATTTTCGAGCGCATCTTTTTACATATTTTGTACGTAATATATATATTTATTAATAAGTAGTATATTTAAGTTATTGCATATACTTAAGGTATGTTATAATTTATTAAGTTTCTGAAGCTAATTTAGAGGTAAAACGGTAACACCTGTTATTATTTAAAAGCAAAAATTTTATTTCACAATAAAAGTGATAAAGTATGGCAGGAGTTTCAAAAACTAAAATAAATTATCATGTTATTAACTTACAATATTTGCATATTTTATATTTTAGCATATCTTACTTTTCATTGTACGTTTTTTTTATGTAGGTACGACATTCTTTAGGCGTACCACGATTAGTATTAAAATCTAATAAAAAAATTCCAATATAACTTATAAATGAATAAAAAAACCTAAATGTAATTAAAAATGCTGCCTAATCTAAGAAAAAAATCAAGGAGAGCCTACATATTTTTTTACTAATTTCCTTTATTATATCGATTAAAGTTAATTATTAGTATTGACAACTGTTACTTTAATTTTCATCATAATGTAGGGTTCAATTAGTTCAATTATTTGGCATTAATTGTCATTATATACATATACAAAATGAGGCAAAGAAATATTTTTGTCATAATTACCTTAATAAGTAAATCGACAAATAATATAGACTACAACTTACAAAATAAGATTTAATTAGTAATAAGAATGTTACGAATTGATGAATATAAAATAAAACTTATTTAGAATGATAGCGATGATATAAAAGTACTTCTGTAATTTATTTTTGACATAAAATGTGCTCGCTTTCGCCAGAGCTAATAAGTTCAATATTTTTTTCATAAAACCTGGCACGCGCGCAAATACCAATAAAATCTTTCTTTTTAAAAATCGAACCATAACGTCTCTTAATAAAACGCTATTGGCTTTCGCTTCTAAACGTTAACTCGGTGCCCATAAAAGGTATTTCTGCCTGCACATGCCTATGCCTAGTTCAATGAAAAAGGTAGAATAAAACTAGAATGAATAGTAGACAGAATTGGCAAAACAACGATGTGGTTGTTATGGCAACTGCCGCACTTGGTTGCATGCAATATTATTAGAAATATATTTAGGTAACTATATTCTATATTTAAAACGGGTTGATTCTGTTGTTTGCTTTTTATTTGATAAAAAAGGAACATAAAAACATAATCAGTTGTATGAAATAAAAAAAAGTAATATTAATATCCGTTATACTTAAACTACATAAAATTACCTAAACGTTTTGTTTACCTACTCCAAAATGAAATATCCATAGTATCTATTTTCAAAGAATGATTACATCTAATGGGTATGTTAATTTATATCATAAACGAAACTCAATTAATTTGTAAACTACTTAACAAATATAACCAACACGCGAAAGTAGGTTTGTTTATTAGTTTGTTACCTTTTAAAGTCTTACTCTATACTCAACCGAACATCATGAAATTTTGCATACACGTTGTCAAGGGTACAGAAAATGACGTAGGTCGCCTAACATCTGACAAGGGTCCTTATTCGCAAACGCGACCAAAACTACTGTCGTCGCTGCGGGTTCGCTTGCGTTTTAGGGATTGATCGTCTCGTGTTAGGCATAAAAAGTAGTCCATGTCCTTCCTTGGAGTTTAAGCCTGTTTTATCAAATTAATTTAATCCGATACATTGGTTTGGCCGTGAAAGAGAAACAGACGGACAGGCAGAGTTACTTTCGCCTTATAATTAGTATTGATTAACTGTAATACAATGAAATGTTAAATAACAAAGTAACTTATGCCACGATTTGCTAACATCAATCGTTTCAAGTTGAATGAAACCACACATGTAACATGCCTTACACTGTACCATAAGACAATATTGATTGTAATGAATTAAAATTAATCTGTTTTTGCACAAAATGAGTCATGGTTAAATTTTCATTATTTTTCTTTTCAAGCCCGGTGACTGTATATACAGAGGTAGATCTTAATATAGCGCTACATAGTTTTAGTTTTTTTTTTATCAAAGTACCTTCTATTCGATGTTAAATCATCGCGAGGAAACCTACATGTGTTGAGTTAAATTTTACCACAATGCATCTGCAACCACGTAGTGTGGTCGGTAAAATAATCTAGGAGTAGAATATTTATCGGTCCTCAATTGTAGTATGTCATATGGCTACTATTTGTATTCTACAAGTATTCCTGAATTTAGTAAATCTTTGAATACATAACAAAGCAGTTGGTATACTACAAAAACAAACGAAAAGACCACTAAATAAAAGTCAAAAATCTTATTTACTTTAGAAGCGTTACAAGTGCAAATGGGCCACGTGATAGTAAGTGGTCACCACTGCCCATAGAGTTTGTTTGGCCTTTCCAAAAGTGTAAAAATGCTAATCAACAGAGACACGTAGACACAGGTATTATCAGACCATTGTCTATATGATATTTACTATCGTCAAATTAAATGCACTTCAATAAAAAAAATAAGATCATGTCTGATAGACACTTTATTAAAATGTAATTATATACCTACTGATAAGCATTATCAACTTTGCTGCAGGGTATAAAGTCAATTTACTTTTGTTAACATTGAAAATAATTGCGAGTACGTTGCTCTAGTCTAAAAGTACGTGTTGCATTACTTAAGGAAAATTTTAATCGATCCATTCGCGGCTAAAATTTCTCGCAGACCAATCACCAAAGGCAATTGGTCACGGCCAAGCAGTCGCTCTATTCGTTCAGAAATTAGATAACGGAACATCGGTGGCACCATTGATAAGGAATTAAATTCCCAAAGTAGGCGCCGCCTCTGAACGACAATGCAGTCGAAATTGGGTTTTTTAGAAAGCATATTGTTACTTTGAATACAAATAACTCGATATCTGATAACAGATGTTTGAAAATTAAGTACTTTTAAACGCAATTAAACGATTAATATAAATAAAACAAGGACAAGTGCCACAATTTAGAAAAAAAAAACCCAGATTATTTTATCGATTTTTATTCTTGTGTTTAACAAGCTTTTTATTTTTATGTGACTAGCTACGCTTAAGTTTACTGAAGCCGTATTGTGCGACCATTAAAACCGCTATTTCTGATAGATCTTGAATATTTTTTACAGTCTCGGAAGCCATACGCTACCCTACTGCACGCTTTATATTGAATTCTTTTACACCATTCTAGCACAATGGAAACCAACAAAAATATTTCTATTTAATTTACAGTGATACGAATAATATGGTGACACGGAAATACCTACACTAGTTGCCACAGATAATGTTTACGTATTTTTTAATTTTATTCAAAGACCGATCACAAGGTCGTTACAAAAAAAGTAATAGGTAATTCTTCGTAAATATCCCACACCTGGGCTAAGCCTCCTCTCACCTTGATATTTGAAGGTCATTCCACGACCCTGCTCCAATGAGTGTTGGTAGATATCCATGTGGCAGAATTTCATTGAAGACGCATGCAGGTTTCCTCATGATGTTAGCCTTCACCGCCAAGCACGAGATGAATATTATAAACACAAATTATGCGCATGAAAATTCACTGGTCCTTGTTAGGGTTTGAACCCGCAATCATCGATAATATGCATGCGTCATACACCACTGGGCCATATTGGCTCTCAAAAGCAAAGATCAAAGAATTGTCGAAATAAACTATTAAGTTAAATAATTTCAATAGTGAACATTTAGTTACAAAAAGACTCACATCACTATTGTAGATATCAGAAATATATATTTCTTCGTTATAACTTTCACATTCTTATGTGTGAAAATTATGTATTATTACGACAATGACCTCACCCCCGTTATCACTCATGCTATAGAATATTTAGTAGTTGCTGTATTTCCTACCGATTTGATTTATATTCCACCTAGTGTGGAAAATACTATTGGCACTAGCTATAGATTTCATTTAAAGGTTTTTTTTTTTTAAATATAAAATAGGTAAGCAAATGCAAATAGGCTACCTGATCGTAAGTGGTAACTACCACTCAAAAAAAAAAGCATTATTATTATATATAAATTTATTTATATATTTATAATATTAACCATTCTTTACATTGCCAATACTTCAGCAATCTTTGGATCTAACGTGTGCTTGTTACACTGGCTCACACATCCGGAACCGGAAAACAACAACGTAGAATATCTAATGAGTATCCACTCATCTATACTATCATCAGGCGGCCTACATGAAGCCACCAATTCAAATTGCATTTATTAGGACCTACTTAATTACAGCATATTTTGAGTCAATTTGATTGAATTGAAACGTAATGGTCACCTTGCTAGGAATTGTACGACTAAGTACTATTTTTGTATTACCTCTTTACTAATTATTAAGAACAAATTAGTAACGGAACTGACTGTTTATAAATACGGATAAGCCCGTGAGTTGTATCTGTGTGTGTATGATTGGTGCTTGTGTGTGTCTTCCATGGTAACAAATGTTTTGAATAACACTATAATAATAATTCCGATGTTTTATAGATGGATAAATATTAAATATATAGCTTGGCGTCTAGCGTTAGGTATAATATTTTAATTTAAAAAATCCGGTTCTCTTGTGTGACTAGGTACTTCAACGCTTTCCTTGACCAATGTAGCATATGAAACAAAAAAAAAAAAAAAACAAAATGCAATCTTTTTTTTTCAATTAAACAAAATTACATAATATCGGCGATTTTTAAATAGATAATATAACTATAACATTTAAAATTGTTTGTAATTGATTTTACTTTTAAAATATAAACTTTATAAAATGCTTAATGTCATGTTTAATTTTTTTTTTGTGAGTATTTAGTTAAACACATTATAACACGCAAGTGGGACTCACGCCCTTTGATATGGACTTTTTATTTGTTAATACATCTCTGTTAATTACATGTATTGTGGGAGAATGACAACTTGTTAGTTACGGCTACCAAGACACTCCTGTGACAGACAGATTGACAAACTTCGTAGGCGGAGAAATAGGGTTATACTCTTTGATACGGACTCTTTAAAATTTATAGTATTAATAAGAACTAACCTAATTGTATTTAATTGAAATACCTATGATAATTTAAGTGTCGGAAAAGAGCAACTATCTACTAAGTTTCTTGTCAGTTTATCTTTGTAGAATCTATAGACTGAACTAGCGGTAACTTTAAATTTAATTTAATTTTGTAAAAGATAAAATAGAGAATATCTTGCATAAAATATATTTTGATTGGATTTAAGTATATGAATATATTATAAATTTTAGGCTATGATGTGTAGCTTATTCTATGAAATTTAATTTTGCTCAATTTATCGAGTTTTGCGCAAGCTCGTTGAGTAAGTATCAAATTTAAGTATTCTACCGCCAAACAGCGATACTCAGTACCTATTGGAGGGTTACTTGGCCAGTGTAACTGCAGGGACAAGGGATATAAAACTTGGCTTCCAATGTTGGTGGCGCATTGGCAATGTAAGGAATGGTAAATATTTCTCACGTCGCCAATGTCTAGGGGTAGTGGTCATCACTTACCAATAACCACCTTCATATATCATAAAAAACAAACACCATATTAGCAGTACTTACAAGTACCTACTATAAACATACACTTATATCTAGTATATAGTATGAATGAGCCGAAAATACCAATTGAATACACAATTATATTTGGATTTCAACCGAGTATTTAAGTTTGATCGATGCCTTTTATCCACTGGGCCTTCTCGGTTCAAAAAAAGATACATAATTAAATTTACATAAATCAATGCACACTATCTGACGTAATCCTAGGGTCGTTTTGACCTTTAGCTTTTTATGAGCTTTGAGAATTATGCTAAGCATTCGACCTACAGACGTTCTTAGAAACGGTTAGGTATTTTTATTCGCGCTTCGCCAAAATCAAACCTTGTGTGTTTTGAGATATCGCATATTTCGGATTTATGATTGAAGTTTAAAATTAATCGCTACATGCAGTACCGTGAATTATGTTTTAACATAACGCTCGCTTCAAAAGAAAACTAAACTTTTCGGAACTTCTTGTTAGTTTTATAATCAAGTTATTTTATTCAGACACTTATACTGTTTCCATCAACCAATTGTTTTTTTTTAAACCATTTATGGAGAATAAATCCGCTACCTCAAACGTTGCCTGGAAGGGATAAGTTAACTTATTGGGATGTAAAGTAAGGATTAAATATAAAGTAAAATAAATCCGCTTTTTTACACGTATTTATTTATTTTTATATACATAAGACTATTTTTCTGTATTATAGCTTATCAAATATCCGCATCGAAATTGCTATTATTAAAAGTGTCAAAACCTTTGGGAACGACAATGTTCCATAAGCCTACGCCGAGGTGTTAAATCCTTCCTAGCTTATACATAAGTTAGCCGCTACATCAAAGACGTAAAACGATGGATACAATAGGTATGTGATATTTAAAAAGGTAATAAAACGTATATACCGGTTTTTAGCTAAACTAGCTATCCGACCCAGCTTCGCACGTGTAGAATTAGGGTCTACATAAGACCTTTATATCGTAACACATTTAATATTGGTTTACATGGTGCAAGCCACAAAATCAAAAAAAAATATCGTCATATTGAAGCCGTTTTAATCAGTTCTGAAGATCGTGTTCAGATATACAGACGAGCGGGACACTTTCTTGTATAATATTTAGTAGTAACAACCCTAATGTTTTAATTCAAACAAAGGTATCCCTTTTCTGTTTAAACATTAGCTTATATAATGTTTATTTGGTTGAAGATTTCGTAAGCCCAAGTTGGAATTTTATTTTAAATTAGCAGTATTCAATTGTTCTATAATTTACATTGACTTGGATAGTCCTACGATACTTCTGTGTTCTTTGCAGAAATTTATTTTTATTTAAAATAGGTAGACAGTAAAATGTCCGGCAACCGTACAAAGTCCATCCAGTGACAACTCACCGTAAGAAATATTAACAATCCCATATACGGTCATTATCCGGTTCATCATTTACACCGATCACAATAATACAAAGTATTGCTTTTTGACACTAGAATTTGTGCTAAATAGTTGGTACTCACCCAGACGAGCTAGCACAAAGTTGTACCACGAAATGAACTTCATTTGTTTACTTGTAAAAATTCAATATAATTTACGAACAATGGAAAACTTCGAATACGTTCTCAATCTGGCTAAACACATGGTTTGAAATATCCATCTTTAGCAGAGGGCATCAATCATCTTGACAAAGGCACGATTGTTAAAGTGTCTGTTTAAATATGTTATAATAATTAAACTCTGTTGTATCAAAAGGTTATATATGACACAGAATTTGAGAAAATAAGGTAAACGTTTTTTTTGACTTGTGATTAATATTTTTATGAATACATATGTCTGAATAAGAGATTTATATAAATTCAAAATATACTTTATTCAAGTAGGCTTTTACAAGGACTATTGACTCGTCATTTTACAGGTTCTACCGCGAAGCACCGGCAAAACCTCAGTTACTCTTTTTCAACATTTAAAATACAAAGTAGATAAATACAATTATATATGTATATAATATATCCTGCCTGGATGTCAACACGTATTAGCTTTACGCTTTTTGTCATCTAACTAAGATATATGTATATAAATAATAAGAGATATATAGCTAGAAAACATAAATATTAATCAATAGATTGCGGGTTGGAATCCGGTATATGGCATTCAATTCGCGCTCGGCACTGAAGGAATCCCGGTTGTGACGAATGGAACACCGTGATGGAATAAGTTCCAAACCAAAGAAAGTTAAGTGGAAAGGAAGTCTTTATCCAGCAGCACATATACTCGTACTAGCTGTTACCATACTTTTCTTGTTTTTAATAATATTTTTATTTTATTTTCGATGGCAACGACTTGACGGCACCTGACGACAATTACGTTCTCCCATAGACAGTTGACTATACTAAATATAAATCACTTTTTCCACCGTTAATGCGTGGTCAACCATGGTTGACCACGCATGAGATTTGACAGCCCTGCATCTGTATGCCAGTACCTATTACAACGTTTCAGCTTGACGGTAGAATAACTGGTAAGTTGATGGTACTCACACAGGCTTGCACAATGCCCTACCACTGGTAAAATTTCATTATGTTTTATAACAATTTATTTAAAAGTATATTAACAAAGATATATTGTTACCATAACAACGTTAACAAGCTTTCTGATCTCAATACATTTAAACATTCTAAAAAACATACAACGTGTTGCATTACAAAACTAATGTAAAATTAACGTTCCTGTCGAAAATCACATGTTACTTACTTCACACGCGATAAGAACATTTAGACAGATGGACGGACGAGCAATTTTAAATAAGTAGTTTCAAATTATAGGTCCCTCTCGAGTAATTGATTTTTATTGCGCGTCTCGTTAAGTGGTAGCGAGTGAAGAAAGAAATCATGTCTTGAAAGGAACCAAAGTTCTATTTCTAAAGTTCCAAAAACATTTCATAGATGGCGCTCATTGTTTTTTATTTAGTTCTGGATCGCGACTGCTTGATTTTCGTCCGCGACGATTCATATCTCTGATTAGACATTGTAATGTATACATCCAGCCCGGTGACTCTGTAGAGGCCACTCTGGCCAACAGCTACTGTCAATTCGAAAAAAAAGCAGTGTATATATCTACTTACCTAGCAAAAGGGTCATCATCATGAAGGCGGAAGAATTCAGTTACAGTTCGATAACATTATTTATGAGAGTGCGTACGCGCCGTCCTGACGATTCCTTGACTTAAATTTCTTAAATGTCTACTTATAGTAATAAAATATAATCTATTTATAAAAAATAACTTATAATTTGAAGATTAAGATTGAAATTCATGTTTCGAAATAAAGTTATTTAAAACGCTGAGATCATTAGGTACATAAACACTTAATTTTAACCCACAGTATTACCTATAAACTATACAAAAAATTAAGATGTTTTATAAATTCGTCGTTCAAAACTTTTCAATGTGGCGGTCGATTGGAATCGGTCTCGTAATATAATGTAAACACGTAATGTAAAAGTTGGTAGTGCAGCCCTGACGCTCAGACGCTAACGGTGACCAACAAATGAGACCATTACACGGTGGCTTTCTTGGCATACTTGTACGCAAAAAGTTTTGTACTCATCGTTAAATTGTTATTACATTCGTCTCGAGGTGAAATTAATGCAAATAATTTTATAAAATGTATTCTATTGTTGATGCCAAGTTAACTTAAATTATTATACAGAACAAAATCTAACGGAGTCTTTGAGTATGAATCAAACAAAATCCTATAACCTGATTATTATCATTATTAAATGTAAGGATTTATCTTTTTATACTCTACAGTATCTTCACATCTAATTTAATATATTAAAATTACGATAAGACTATGCTAACAAAAACCTGCCTGAATCAGTTGCATATTTATGTTTTTTTTTTTTTTATAAAAATTATTTTTATAAATGAAAAAGGTTTCATTGAATAAAATGTTTTTTTTATTTTATAATACAAAACTGTATACATATCATTACAGGACATGGTGGTTTTCATTTGATATTACAGCACGTTTAACAATATTTAAAATAAGTCTACGTTATTTATGATACAGTCCAAGTGGCTTATATATAAAATATACGTACTTTAGTACTTATTGTTTCTCCAAGATTAAATGCCTTTAATATATATTTTATTTCATCGATACGATACGAAGTGATCTTTTACTTTTTAAAGATGGCAACTTTATTCGACTTACGACCAAACTTATAAAGGTTGTTTAATTGAACAGTAATTTTTCTCTTTTTGTCATCAATGATTACACATTCGAAAGATTATGACACAATATTGTTTAATAATCGCTACAGCAAATACATAACAATCAGGAAAGTGTTTTTAAAAACTCAACTAAAAACATCAAAACAATACTGTAATTTTAATATTCCGTGTACTGTATATTCCAACGAAACTATGAAAACTTTAAAACGTTCCCGAATTGTCATTTTACAAGATGAAACGTAAAGTTATCACCGGTTCGGAATGTATATTCCACCTAGAACAACCTGTAAAAAATAAAGAATTACATATTTTATATATTAAAATCATATGGAGGGTTTTTGTGCAAAGCCTGGGTAGGTATCACCCATTCATTATATGTTCTACCGCCCAGCAGTAATATTTAGTATTGTTGTGGTCAGGTTTGATGGCTGAGTGAGCTATTCTTACTCCGGGTACAGGGGACCTAACCACTTAGTTGTCGAGGTTAGGGGCATTGGCTGTTTAAGTGATTGTAAATTCGTACAGTGCTAACGTTCATACACTGGTTAACCATCAATTATTCTATATACCAATTTGTCCAGCTCATTAAAAAAAAACTTGTTAATTTAAGTGATGATCGAAAAAAGATTGTTTTTTTTTTTATTTATAAAATTTATTGAAGAAATAATCAATCCATGATTCAATTTAAAACCACGTACGTGTCGAACTATCTACAAAGTGTTTCAAAGAGATAAAAAAAAAGATAATAAGAACCATTATTGCCTAGACTTTCTAGCCGCTATGTCCGACCATCCGAAACTAGGAAGGAATTAAATTGGATTTAATAAGGAGATATTGCTGAAAAGTTTTACCGCTAGCCTCATTTACTTAATATTATTTAAATAGCGTTTCTAGCGGTAATGATGGTGGCTCGTGGTGTTAATATTTTTATACTTAATAATTTCGTCTCTGATATTTGTGGTTTTATTAAAGAAATAAAATATATTTAAAGTACATTTTTATTTAAGAAATTGCATTTTAAACTGAGTAATGAATTAATGACAAATGTCGTTACGAGGAGTTTTGCTAATTATTTTTAACAAATCATATAAAATGCCGCTTCCAGCGAGACAATCGTGTATGTACGGGTCATCATTCGTAACATAACTTGATTGCGTAATGTTTAAAAAACGTAAACAACATACTCGCCAAAGCTCACGAGACGTAGTAATTGTTAAACAACAAAAACTCGAATAAGCCCGCCGCATGAATGGGACGGTCCAAACGGCCGGGAAAACGATAAAAACGACGTTCCATATTCGAGAAATGATTAAAAAAGGAACGCCGTGAAGAAAACGAACGAGAGCAAGTTCGCGGCACGTACAGCGTCTCGTTTAAAAAGAGAACTATCCTACCGAAGCGTGAATGAAAAACGCGCCCGCTACGTCCGCGTAACCGTAATCTTGTGATTATTATTTTTATTTTTGACTCGGTTCGAGTTTTTTTTATTATTATTTCGTCTTATTATTTCTGTTATTTTATTCGTTTAACGTACGTCGTATGTAGGTCAGGTTGGCTTTTTTGGTTTTTCACGGCAAGGTCGTGGTGTTTGCTCGTTTTGTGATCGTCGTAAGGCAATTATGGTGTTGAATCCATGGTGTAATCGATCGGTTTATGGATGAGTGATAACAATATTAATTCTCACCACTCTTAACATTTACAACTTTATTATAATTAATGACTAAGAGTATTTAACATTTTAAATAAATTTATTAAATAATCTATGTATATTATTATATAGGAAGGTATAAGGTTGCTCTTGGTATTTTTAATTCGAGTCGGGTCGTAGCTAAATTGTTAGGTTTGCATTCGTTGATATAACATATCTTAACGAAGATCTCACGATGTTTCGCAAGAATCAAAGTTAAGTATGTAATCGAAAACTCTTAAACAGATAAATCTCTGTTTTTAGTAACTTTTAACTTATTAAGTGTGCTTTAATTAAATTTTATACTCCAAGATAACTGCTTTAAAAGAAGGAGATTTAACATATTTTGTTTATAACATTATATCTTTCCAAATTTAATTCAAAATTGGTTTTTCACGATGTTGAATCAAAAATACCTCTATGGAATAACATTGACATACCCCATGTTATTAAAAATTAGTATTACTTTACTTACTATAAATAAAACAATGAAACATTAAATATATTCAGTAAATCGTACTTAAACATAGCTACAGTTATACCTACTTAGTTTCCAAGTTTGGTGGCGCATTAACGATCTAAAGGATGGTAAGTAAATGTTTCTTACACTGACAAGGTCTTTACACTATGGTGTAACGTACCATCAGGTGGCCCATTTACCGCTCTGATTTTAAATAAATAAATAACGTGCTGTACGCTCGTACCTTGTACGTTTATTATTAAAAAACAAAACAAACTTTACTTTTATTGTTTGAATACTCTTCCAATCAGGATCGCTTTTCATTTCAATAAGATCATAATTGACACGAATTGGCCGAATGGTAAAGATAATCGACTGTTAAAACAAAATTCAGCTTCATATTAGATATTTTAAAACGTTTCAACTCATACCACTAACTAATGACGAGTGCGATATAAATTCCTAATATAAGGCGAATATCTTCGCCCAATTGTGGGATATTTACCAACTGTTATTGATTTCAACTAGGTTGCAACCTCGACTCCCCAAAAAGTGAGAAAGGGGCAGATGTTACTACCTATGTCCTATTTCTACAACTGAAAACGTGTATGCAATTAAAAATTTCATGAAAATTGATTGACTAGTAAGGACGTGAAAGCGTAGTAAAGAAATAAATTAACTTTCGAATTTTTAATACTAGTTAGGAATCGGAAACAGAAAACCTTATCTAAATCTTAACTCTTTAGGTTTCGATGCCTTCTGTGCATGGCATATCTAGACTAATGTGAAAATAATAATCTATGTCTGGGTCGGTGAACTCAATATAATAATTCATACACTTCGTTCATTGAATGATTCAAATGTTTTTTGTTAGTTGGTTTTAAATACAGTACCATTTTTAAGTTATTAAATGTACTATTAATATCATAAAAATCTGTACTTTTTGCATCAAAAATGTTACGTGTTGTATTTTCATCGTGCCTGATATTTTACTTCAACAGTTTGTCTTGTTAGAAATATACAAAACTTAAGTAATTTTAACAATATCAATGTTTAGTTTTAGCTCCACGCTCCAATTAATCTAGTGTGTCAGGCTGTTGGAAATTTTATTATGAGACGTACAAATCTTATGTCTTAGCGCATCTGAGTTGCCACTTATCCAGAGAGTTCATTGGCATTTCAGTTTATGCTCTCAATTAAAAAAGCCTCCTCCTTACCACTTACCTTTATATTGCTATTTCTTCGTCTTGATAAAGGTATTTTTTGAAGAATATGGAATATTCTATTACTCTTATTTTAGTTGCCAATATTAAGACTGGCGGGCGAAATTAGTCGAGTAAATCAGTGCAATTACTGACACCATTGACAATTACTAATATCTGTGGATGAAGATGATTATTGAATTTTCCATCAAACGTCCAATTATTTTGTATATAAATTCAGCGATATTAAGTTATTTTAAAAAATCCATCTTCATTCTTGATTCAGGCCGATTTTTTTTATTTAAAGTAATTCAAGAGAACTGTTTTTATTTCTGTACTTATATTTTCTATTTAGACCAACATTTCATTCGTACACATTTGAGGTTAGGATAGAAAATTCTAGAAGCATTAAGCTCACATTTGTAAACATTTGCGCAATCAAATGGTTAGAAAAAAAAATAAGATGGAATTTTTGTGGGACTCAATTAGAATGTAAATGACATTAAATATTATATGAATTATTATTATCTGTATACAACAGAAGAGTATCTGTCACTTTGAATATTAATTACTCTCTTTATAATCTGGCATAATGAATATTGACAGATGCTTGTTTTGGCGGGAAAATTGATTCTCGGATTTATTATATTTTTTCATTGCGTATTAAGTAAAACATTATTTATAATAATTATGTAACTATACGAAAGCCTAATAAACATCTTTTTATTTCTGAGTCAAGACTAAGTTCTTTTATTTCGTAGAGATATTTTTTAATATGATATTTTGAATATATGATATCAGTCATATTTTTGTTAATAGAACACCCATTCAAATAGTTATTTATTATAGACGTGGAGGCAATTAAACTTCTGTTGCGATGGATCTATTGTTAAACTAGTATGAATAAACTAATTTAGACGCGCCGGTTCGATGGGCTACTGAACTGATTTCATTTTTTTTTTTAATTTAATGATCAATTGAGCTAATTATTCACTAAAAGAAACTATGTACCTACAGATAACATATATGCATTAAATAAAAATATACTTTACATTTTTAAATACATATGTTTTAAAAGTGATAAATCTTTGTTAAGTATTATATTTACTACGAAAGATAAGATATATTATGTCGAAAAAGTTTAAAAATATAAATAAAAATTAAAATAATTGTGATTAAAACTTTATGTCCGAAAAGTTAATTAAAATTCTTCACAAAAAAAAAACATATATTTTAAAAGATTATTTAAGCTGTACAAAGATTGACAGATCATTTGTATTTCTTGTTAAAAAATTATAAATGTAACCGTTTGTAAAATATCTCATTTACGTTTTCATACATAACTATAATATCGAACTCGACTCGCCACTGGCTTCTTAACGCATTTAGTCATCGTTCCAAGTAAAAAGTAAAAATAACTTGACCAGACTCTGCATCTCAGTCTCAAGGCCAAATCCTGACTCCTGACGAACGAAACAGATATATAAAATTAACCTACGCGAGAAAAGGACGGGTGAAACGGTGTCTTCGTCCTTTGAAAAGGGAAAGTGGTAGTTAAAGCGCTGGTGAGAGTGAGATGAAAAAATGTCCAAAGGGCAGACAAGGATAGACGATGCGATTTAAAGGTTGCGGGACAGGGACGAATAATAGGAACCGGTTAATTTTGAAGGGCTCGCGGTCCACGCTGAAGCTGCGCTAAGACTGTATGTTATTTATGATTATGTATTGAGTTATGACGATCAGTGTAACAAAGAAAAAAAATCGTTTTTTTTTGTATATCAGATAATTTTATTGGTTGAGTGCAGTTGGTTATATGGTCACCTGACGGGTGAAGGCTTTCTTGTAAATATAGTTCTTTTTTTAATTTAGTTTCGTTTATATTGCCTTTAGCTAATTTATGTAAAGTACAAATGCTCTAATTATTAGCTTATAAAAAAATATATGTTTTTTTAAAAAATTATGATATATATAATCATAGTCATAATCCCAAAGGCTCAAACCGTTTGCGCCTGTTTGTATTACCATCGAATTAATAGTTTTTCAAACAAATCAAATTTATCGTTTTTCAAACACCTTCACTTTTCGGGAACACTTAGCGTCGGCTTTTATAAATAAAAACTCATAAAAGTGTAGATACGTGACAAACAAGAAATAAAAATGTAAAAAAAAAAAACGTTTTACTTCTCCGTACTTTGGATGTCGTTTTAAATACCGAAGGATATTATTCTTTTTTTAATATTGTCATGTAAAATCATTGAATATGTTATAAATGTATCACAAAAATATTTTAACTGTTCTATTTTCAAAAATTTTTAGCCCTAAATTTTGTTTTTTTTTTTTATGAAAAGCACAACTGCCTGTTTTGAAAATACATATAACTATGTATATTTATATGTAAATAATTGAAAATATTCCAATTTTTGCTCTCAATTAATCTTAAAAATTGTGTAGGAGTGGGTAAGACATTAATTTACGAAGTCAGGATTGAACCTACGACTTTAACGCGACTAAGCGGTCTGTAAATCGTTGAATGTCAGTTGAGACTTCTAATTTCTTAATTAGTCGTAATTCAGTCTTAATTAGTCGTAGTTAAGTCGTTGTGATTGGTTATTCATTTAAAATTTGTCACAGATTTAAGTAAATCAACTTGCAAAAATGATTTTTCTGGACTGTTTTAGTAGTTTCAATGTAAATAATATTTTAATTGTATTTAATGAGCGTATCCATATCATTTAATTGTCTGATAAGAGTAACTACTGAGTTTCGTGTCGGTTCTTCTCAGTAGAATATACATTTCAAGCCGATACATTTTATTTTGATTTCGTTTTTATAAGAGCTTTTGAAATAATATTACAAAACTTCAACAAAACCTTCATTATTTCATAATTTGAAAAACAAACAGACAAAAACAGATTTTTACCGAATAATAAAATTTGTAATGAGAAAAAAATAAGTTTTTATTTTTAATTAAAATTTCGTAAAATAGCTTTCGTTGTGATTACACAACCATCCTTATTGTATCCTGATTCTAGCAGAGTGCAGAACAGAACTACAGCGGCTGATTCGTGGGATCGGGTCAACCGAGCTCAAGGTCAGGGGAACGAGACTTAAAAGCTATGGAGATGACATACCATTATTTTATTTACTAACCAGAAAACCTTAGAATATTCTCGATCAAATATATAATTTTATCAACATGAATATAACAATAAAAATGTTTTTCTTTTTTTATTTATTAAATTCTATTATTTTGGGTTGACATTTATAAATTACTAAAATCAACTATGAACAATTTTAATCATATTTTTTATATAGAGCTCTAAACGTCCTTTTTAATGAGATGAGATGCTCAGGTGTCGGATGTTTAGGAGTTACTGCATATAGTATAAATTGAAAGCGAAATTTGAAGTAACGCTTACTATAAACGACAGCAAGCGGAACGATTATGGTACTCCATCAAATTAATTCTATTCGTTAACATCAAATGGACATCGTGCATCATATAACCATTTTAACAACTTCGTTGCACTTCATCCTGTAATTAAAGGAATTTAAATGTTATTATAACTTCACCCACATCGTTCACTTTTCAAACGGATGTTATAATATCAACTTAAAAACGTAGTTTGACAAAAAGTAATGAGACCAGCAATTAGAGTTATATCTCGCCGGAGAAAGAGGTAGAGGGTGATTTTCCGACAAAAGATTTTAAAGTATCACCCATTAATTAAAATGCTACAAAGACACTCTATCTTGCACCGTGTCTCTGTTCGCAAGTCAACATTTACCAATAAGTATTTGCGTCCACACACACATACACGGTCCTCTCGCGGTTGTGCACTTGTGTTGGTGTGTCGTACACACTGCACAAGAATGCAACGCGTTGTTGACACAGCCAACTTCGATATTCCTTTATTTATTGCTATAAAAACCCTTCGACTGACGTAAGTTTAATTATAAATTCTATAAATATTATGTAAAAGGTTCATTTTCGTTTGAGTTAAAAAAATCTTAGGTCTTTACAAAGTTATCGATGAAAACGATCAGATAAACTAATTTTGATTTTTATGTGCTTATTTTAAGGCAGCGTTTTGTTTGTGATTTTGAATGTTGTTAAGATTAAACGAGCTTACTAGTGTTTGGTATATTTAAATAAGGATTTATGCGTTGTGTCTGGCATTTTGGCGAGATTCGTGGATAAAGAATCGTAGAGGATTAAAAACGCGAGATCTGGCCATAGATTTCGGACCCACAATGGAGTTCGGAACCAATGAGTTATCACAGCCTTGAATTTCGCCTTCTTCCAAGATTTGTAACATTACATAAAGATTGATATTCTTGAAAAAGTAAAAAAGAAAAATTCTATCGAATTTACTTTCTTTGATTAAGTTATATACTAAGTTAAGTTCGTTATACTAAGTGTATATATGATTAGCTGAATCAGAGGCTTTACCCGCGCAAAATTTATAAAGATTTACCTAAAGCACGCAAACCGTCACCCCCATTTTACACTCTCGAGAGGGAAATTAAAAAAGTAGCTTCTTTCCCGGAAATCAAACTATCTCCGTACCAAATTTCATCTAAATCGATTTAAGCGTGAAGATTTAACAGAGTTACTTTCGCATTTATAATATTAGTATAGATTGAAGACTTGCTAATCAGCTAACCCAATGGTTTGATTCGGGTAACACTTTTTATTAAAATAATTAAAAAAGAAAAGAACTAAAATAAAGCTAATAGAAATAAATCATATAGCATCTGTGGTCAACATTTGACTTATTTTTGTTATAATATGCGAAATTCAATTTTTTGCACGTTTTCGCAATACGCCTATTGTTAAAAATTAATTCCTATATTACGAATATTATATACTAGTACAATATTGTCGAGGTCCACGTATTAATATATGTACATATTCGAGTTATTAATATTGTATTATTATCAACTTTAAGTACTTATATCCGATCAACCATCTAACTGAATTATCTGAATGATTTTTTTTTTACCAAACTTTTTTTTTTTTTTACTTGGTGGTAGGGCTTTGTGCAAGCCCGTCTGGGTAGGTACCACCCACTCATCAGATATTCTACTGCCAAATAACAGTACACTGTATTGTTGTGTTCCGGTTAGAAGGGTGAGTGAGCCAGTGTAATCACAGGCATAAGGGACATAACATCTTAGTTCCCAAGGTTGGTGGCGCATATGTGATGTAAGGATTGGTTAATATTTCTTACAGCGCCTTTGTCTATGGGCGGTGATGACCACTTACTATCAGGTGGCCCATATGCTCGTCCGCCAATCAATGCCATAAAAAAAAAGTCACATTATTACGAAAGCCCTTATCATACGAGATGGATTTAATTTATTTAATACGTATCCTTAATGTAATTAAAATTTCTAAACTTAATAAAAATTAACACAATTTTTTTTATAAAGCTACACAAACTATAAATCTTATTGTATAATTAAATATCATCCTATTTCTATCTATGAACCGAATCAGAACAAATAAAGATCTTTAGTATGATAAAAACGCCACACTCCTAGCCCTGGTTCAAATCGTTGAAATCGAAAGTATCTAATGCAGCAACCAAGAAATACTTTCATTAAATCTTTTCCCACCGCACCTCGGACCTCTGAACCTGTTTCGATAGCACCAAAAAAAAACATTATATTAATTTGGGATCCCCACAAAAAACGAAGATAGCCAAACGAGTAAAAAACCTAATGGCCACGAAAAAAAGGATTGATTCTAAGAAGTAAAAAAAGGAACCACGAAGAAAGGGTTCGGCAGCTACAGGTGGCTACTATTCCGTAGTTTTCGTTTCATATATAAGTACGCGTATGATTTTCTGTTTTTTTTTTCGGAAGCTCATCAACTACCTTTGGGTAATTGAACAAAATGACAGTTCGTTTTGCTTATAACGTCTAAATATTGTGACGTCATTGTTTTATTATGGTGTACATGTAGAGTTACTACTGCACTAACAAATACATTTTACCATTTTAACAATACAATAAAAAGTTTGTCTAATTATTACGATAAATTAGTTTCTCGTTTCGATCGAGGCACATTAAATCAAGTTTATAAAAACTGGGTGAGAACTATAGAATATATTTTCAGAATTCACCCTTGGCGTAATTAAAGGTTCCAATTATTCTATGGTTTTTTTAATTCGAAACTCACTCATATCGCCGTAAAACGAAGTATATCGGCGAAGTAGTGTGCAGAAGCTAATGTCATCATAGTTTACGAGTTAGGATACAGTTATTATACAGGATTGTCAAGAAGTTTTATATAAAGGAATGCGTTCCAACCGTTTATTTATAGAAAACTGGTGTACCGTTCGATGTGAGACGACTTTTTATGTTTTCGTACCGATTGTAGTACAACGTATACTTGAAGTTTTATTTTTAACTTTGGTTCACAATTTGTAACTACTCGTATATAATTAATATAAATTCCATGTAAAGCAGCCTTCGGGAGTGACGTAATTAAAATAAATGGTTACTCTTTAATGTATATGGACATATTAAAATAAATGATTAAATAAAATATGAATATGATTTAGGAAAATATTAAAAAAAAATGAGCGAACCTTCATATATTTTTGGCGGTTTAGTTACGAGTAGTAACATCAATCTCTTTCTGCACCGTGCGCTAACGAGATTTTAGATATTACATCCCTTGTACCGTTACCCTAGCTCACTCACCATTCATACCAAAATACACCAATACAAAGATTTCGATTTCGAGTTCATTAATTTAGCCACTCTGGCTAAATTAATGAACTTACCTGTGAATAATCCTAACACTGGTAAGAGTTTGTCTTTGAAGTAAGTCTTCTTATTTCAAAAATCAAAAAATACTTTATTCGAGTTGGCTCTTACCAGCACTTTTGAACCTTCGATCGTTTTCAAATAAACAGAGTACAGAGAGAAAGTTATTTTAGTCATTCTTTTTCTTTTCCTTGTAGGCGTTAATCATCAGGTTCTAGGTATGAATGAGTAGCCTATGTCCTTCCTTGGCGTTCCAGCTTGCTTCATAACAAATTTCATCAAATTCGGTTTAGTATTTTGGTCCTGAAATTACAACAAATAGACAGGCAGAGTTACTTTTGCATTTATATTTGTTTAACTTAAAATAGTTTATGGGCATTTATTTAAAGTTATGTAGTTTATTTAGAAATCAACGAATATTGACATCACGCTCTTTTAAATATATCTATAATAGTGTGAGTAATATTTTTTTTTGCACAAAATAACGAGAGAAAGATTAAAATAAAACGAATTCGTAATTATTTCGTAATAAAATTTAATCGGTAATAGGGGTTTGGACGCAAGCGAATTTCTCCGAACCATACTTGTACTTTTTGTACATCTTAAATACGATGCTTAAACGATTTTTACTAAATAAAAACGACTTCTGTTCTTGTTTCATTCGTTTTATTTTTAAATTAGATCTTTTGTTACTAAGAATAAATTTACTATATTTTATTTTACATAAAATGTAACACTCTTTATAAAGGGTTGACATGTATGTTTGGTGTCAACGGAGCCCGGTCAAAAATTATTCGTGAGACCCCTTTATTTTCCAATGCAGATATTTTATTAAAAGGACAGAAGAATAGATCGTTAAGAAAGGATATAAAGTTAATTGACATCTGGTTTTATATACATATATATATTATACATTTTATCGAAAAATGATTTTTGAACTGAGTATTTATTGATTTATAGACAGAATATATAAAAAATAATTGTACTTCACTGATATAATGTGTAATTAAAAAAAAATACAGACAAATTGATAACCTCCTCCTTTTTGAAGTCGGTTAAAAATGATGAAAAGAGTAACCACTGAGTTTCTTGCCGGTTCTTCTAAACGAACTAACTAAACACTGTGTCATGACAATTCAAAAGTGCTTTTATGAGCATACTTGAATAAAGAATATTTTGATTTTAGAACAGGAAAAGCCTCGTTGGTGTATTGATTAACTTATAAGGCTGTGTCTATGTCCTGGGTTCAAATCAGGCCAATAAAAAGTTATTAGGCTTTCTATAAAGAATGCAGTTTACAAGTGTCTAAATGTTTACACTTCGGAACCTGGACAATGATATAAAGTCTTTGATGCCGCGCTTGAACTCTTCCTGATTTGCGGACCTATTGGATTATGACATTTCACTTTTGGCATATACTCGGCTTATAATATTTTGCGCCATTGACTAGCCTCCCTTGTCCATGACCCCTATGGCAAAAAATTGACTAGGAAGCATCGTTATCATCATCGTAATAAGTAAAATATGCATATTAAAAGTCTGATATCTGCTTTTTATGCAAAAAGCCTTAACAGTTTTATTATTCATATAATTTGCAAAATGCTATTCATAATTTCCGTAAGATAATCTCAATAAGAATGTGTGTTGGTAATGTAATAAGGACTAAGGGTTCCGAAGATGGGCGAAGGTTGCCGAGCGCAACCGAGCGCCCGCGGCGTGAACAGGTGCTGTACCAACTAGTGACCGGACGCTGTAGCACGCAACTCGATGTATCTTGATACTTTATTGTGATATTATTCTCACGTGCTATAAGAAAGTTGATCGGACTAAGATTTCATTTAGCGATAATATTGTATCAGAAAATGATAACCTGGTTTACAATGGCACGTTTATTATGTGAAATTGCGTAAAATGCCTTTTTTTATATATACTATAATAATTTTCATGTTAATAAAAATAATGATATTTATATTGGTTGAGAAAACTCATTTTTGTTTGATCTGAAATTCAAATCGAGTACTTTGTTCTTGTAGTTCTGCGGCCTCTTAAGCCAGACTCTCAATCCAACGCAGTCAAAATATATGTATCAAAACTTTTTATAATAGACTTGTTGATCTTTAAAATGTTTAAGATAAAGTCTTTGTATACATATTTCTTATGTGATTATACCAACTAATTGCTTGCTTAAATCCTGATTGAATTAAATGAATGATCATGAGAATAATGAGAAATAAATGGGGGGTGTGATAAGATGTTTTCGTATGAGCTTCGAGGACGGGTAAGAGAGTTTTCACTTAAAGTATTACTTTGTTTTAAGCTTGTTAAACAAAAATATATCCGGATAACCATTGTAATAACTTCATAACTTGGTCGAGATTTTGATATGACCCAAGCTATGCATGTCAGTCATATCTAATAATCGAGTACTCACGGTTCAATGTGGCTCGATCTACTGATAAATCGATAAAGATTCGAACCGTCTGGATAGACAAATCGATTATTATTGCTTCGAGCAACAATAATCTATTCTATAAAAAGCTGATCATCTTTTGTCTTTTGTCCAATTGTTTTGATGTTTTTTTTTTTAATTGGGAAGAACTAAAAATCGGTTTTTCAAGGCTTACGAATATATTCTTGGGTTATATTGGATGTCAGCGTATGTAAAATCATATATAAATTATTAAAACTGAAAACAATGAAATATATTTATCTAAGATTATTTTTATGTAAAAAATAGAACATAGAAAGTTGCCATTTCAAAAATATTCGGGAATTTAGCTAGCTTGGGAGGGTGGGAAAATAGTTTGGGCCCTGGGCCCGATTACGGTTAAGTAATTTCAATAAACAAACATCAGGTTATATTAAATGAAATAATAATAACTGAAATAAAACTAGTTTTTTTTAACGGATTTAATCGCGTATATTAATTATTTTAAACCTAAAGATACAGTTAGTGCCTTCTGCGTGCAACCGGAACGCTACTCAAGATACCAATTAAGAAATCGTTGGCGGTAGTTGTAAATAATATTTCTTTTTAATTCGAACAGACAAATGTCACCTTAGTCTGCCCGTGACCACGAACACTGCAAAGTGCTCGAAACGTCGGGATGTTAAAATAAAATAATTAATATACGCGATTAAATCCGTTAAAAAAAACTAGTTTTATTTCAATGTGTAATAATCGCGAAAATCTAAGACAACATTATGAAATAATAATAACTATTTACATGCACAAAAAATGCGCAAATAAAACAAGGCGATCGCAACTACTATAAAAAATAAAATAAAATATCAAAATTAACGTTCCGGGTATACATTACACCTGGATACGCGATCGGAGGGGTTAATAAAGAATGTCAGATGCTGTTTTTGTATCAGTGTCGAGGATAAATCCCATTATAATATTTAAACTAACTCCGTCCCGCGACTTCACAAGATATTTTACCTTAATATGTTTTAACTATTAAATATAAACTTAAACTTACTCGCACAGTTCAAAACATATTGTTATTTCTTCAACTGTCCGCATATAATCCAGTCAGACTGTATATTATCTTTATATTTATATGTTAATTTTATTCTCTACTTATAGTACTGGTATGGAGTATTTACTGACGTTACAATTGCCCCTACAATAAAATAAAAAATAACTTAATTACTTTTGAGTCGAAGGTAACTTATATCTGGTTGTTATATTCAAGAAATAATTCGTTTTGCGTACGGACAATTAAATTGTCTACGTGGTATTATTTATAAGCCTGCTTAGAAAATATTTTGTAAGTTTCGAAATTGTGCGTGGGTATGTGACGTAAAGACTTAGGAACGATTATTTCTTTACTCTGTACCCAATAAATTGATGTAAAATTAATTAAAAATAAATAAAAATTCGTGGCTAGCTTGTGCGGTTGCAGATCCGTTCAAAATTCCACACTTTTGCTTCAAACCAAACCAATCTTAAATGAACTTTAAGCCCTTTTTTATTTAAAATTGGTAAACAGACTGTCAATCAGTTAATAAGGGAATCAGGAATATTTGCCATCCTCACATCATCAAATTGCCATCAACCTCGAGAACTAAGGGAGTATAAGTATGCATTGCGTCTTTAATTATACTGGCTTATTCACCGTCCTTATGGTTGCATACACAAGCGATCCCGTAATGTCCCCTAAGAGGCAGAGTGGGTACCTCTGGATATTTAGTGGATATTTTGGTGTGCTGGGGCGCACCAGGCATTAGGTAGTCTCACATACTCGCATTTGTGAAAAAAAAGAAAAAAAAAAGTAAAATGTGGTAAAGTCAAATCTGTATCGATTTCGCAGTTGATCGAGCGACATTGAACCGTGAGTATTCAATTATTAGGTTCGTTAATCATTTAATTTGATCAGGATTTAAACGAGCAATTAGGTGGTATATTCATATTAAAAATGTACATATAGAAACTATCTTAAATATTTTAAATTTACTCAATCTTCAAACTTGATCCTATATAAAAATACTAAGTATTGCTGTTTGGCGGCTAATAAGACTTCAGTAGCTTACACGGATTTAAAACTCTAATCTACGGTTAACATCTACACGATACCACTCCGATACCTACAAAATATTTGCGAGCGCTGTATTTTGAAAATCAAGATGCAATAAAGATCAATGTACTTTCTTACTAGCCATCATATTCGATATATTATTTAAATATAAAAATGTGAAACGAACAAAAGTTATACCTAAAAATCAATTATAATATATTTTTTTTAAATTCATTTCGACTTTAATATAGATACGAAATCGTTTATTATTAATCTTGAGATCTGTTACATACAAAGATTTCTTATATATTCTAATATTATAAATCCAAAAGTAACTCAGTGTCTGTCTGTTATAGTTTCACAGCTAAATCACTGAACTGTATTTGACGAAATTGAAGGGCAAGCTTGAGTCCTAAGGAAGATAATGAGCTACTTTTTTATTCCTAACACGAGGGCAAACCTGTGGTCTGAAACTAATCATCATAAAAAATCTAAATCAAAATATACTCACAATTTTTTTCTAAGTGAAGCTACCACTGGTTCGTAACATAGATTCTACCGAGAAGAACCGGAAAACCCCAGTGGTTACTTTTACAATAATTACATATATATGTCAACAAGTATATAATCTTGTATTGAATAATATGCTTTTTTATTAATGAATTTTTTACAATTACAATTCAAATCACTTGCTTTAAATTTATGAATCGACATAGTTAAAAATATCTGTGGAATGTAATGTATATGGTGCATTCAATCCAAACGCTAAGAACGACCAATAAAAATCCTATTGAGTTAAAACATAATCAGCCAAAATTTGAAAAAAATATAAAACTCACAAATTTCCGTATCCATAACCCATTTCCGTCCTGAAACTAAAACCTATCATAATGAGAGCTTCATATCAATTGAACCAGTAGTTTTTACGTAAATCCGAAAAAGTTATTCATATGTACCAATATTAAGTGTTAAAGTTCTCGTTTCATCTCGGTAGAAGATTCAAAAGGGTTTTTTAAAGGAAGCCTACTTGAATAAAGTAACTATATTTCGATTTTTATTTTTAATATTATACTAATATTTATATTATTGTGATACACGCAATGAATCTGTAAAATGTGTTACATAGTTACAATACGCGAATTAGCCATTAATTAATCTGTCTGTTGTGTTATTACTGTGACACGGTTGCTATTCCCTTCACTGATTAATAAATGAAACAAAAATAAGAATAAAATGATCACTTTTTAACTTTACCAAATTACAAATCGTTAAAATTAAGAACGAAACTTGTCGCGTGAAAATCTCTTTCGTGTAACGGTTTTCTATAAATTATACTTGGGTGTTTAAACCATTTTTTGCAAGAAATCTCTCGAATCCGTTAGTTGGTCTCGCTGGCCGACTATTATCGTTGACAAAAAGACAATGGGCAGCGTGACGTCACGGGCGACCGGCGCGGGCGCATTCGACGCGCACACCGATGATTATCAACGGATTAAACTGCTTAGCAGGTTCTTTGGAAGATTTTTTGAGTCGCTGAGAAGTTAATTGTTGTAATTATTTTTTTGTTCGTCGAAATATAAATACAGTTTAAGTATACATTTTTTTTTTTTTGTAATATTTTTATTTAATTTTAATATATATAGAATACATTTAACCTGAATGTGCAAACGTCTCTATTTGATAAAATTAACATAATAATGTATCCATTCTTAAAATGATTTAAAATTATAATAAAGAAATATTAGCTTATCTCACTTTTCAAACCAGGACAAAACAAAACAAAGTTTACGAGTAGCTGTTTGGCGATAGTATATCTATGCCAATGCTTCTTTCCAATTCAACCAATTGAGATGAAATTATGTGTATTTGTAATTAAAACTCACGCGAATTACCAACATATTCCACACGTATCGCAAAATAGTTAACAAAAATAATACATTAACATTATTAAAAGATATTATGTTTATACATATAAGTCAAAATTAAAATTAATATCCATTTAATTCAAATACAAGAAATTTGAAGCATTTATTTCAATTTAACACTCAGTAGGTGTCCCATTAATCGTCTCCTCTCCGTTTGAGGAGAAGATTTGGAACATATTCCACCAAGCTGCTCTATGCCGTTTAGTGGACAGAATTTCGTAGAAATTACCATATAAACATTGTAATGAAGTGGTATTTGAACCCGCATTCATCGGTTAAGATGCACGCGTTCTAACCACTGGGCCATATCGGTTCTTTAAATAGAAAATATAATAAATGTAAAATACTCTAAAAGTACGATCAATTCTTTTAAAATATAAATCATGTTCACATTTAATTACAATAGTGTAACGTAACATTATAATGCCTGCAAAATAAATTTTAAACAACGACCGGTTGGATGGAATGAAAAATATAGGTACATTTGATGGAGTGTAGTTTATCTTACAACTGGGAAAACACGGTGAAAAAATATCGTGTGCCAAGGAAAATATTCGTAAATGAAAAAACAGCAGCGCTCCCCACACAGTTAGGGCTGGCGATTATTATTTATTATTGTAAATAAAAATATAAGAATCTTTATACTAATCGGTATTGTCGATTACCTTAATGATGTTTATTTATACAGTTGGTTTTAATGGTTGGAGGTTTTAACTAACACTTAACATTTGATATGTTAAAGATTGGGTTCTTATTCTAAAACGGTATTAAGATAAGCGGACGTTTAAAAAATAATTATGGCAAAATTTCCTTCTATTATTAGGTTGGACTTAAGATATTTTATAAAATAAAACTG
This sequence comes from Vanessa atalanta, assembly GCF_905147765.1. Lineage (NCBI taxonomy): Eukaryota > Metazoa > Arthropoda > Insecta > Lepidoptera > Nymphalidae > Vanessa > Vanessa atalanta. The sequence goes on from NC_061885.1 coordinate 2,183,420, forward strand.
GTTTATTCTTATAAAGGCAAAATATTATTTATTTTAAAAGATTCTTATAAGCTTATATATATCCTGTATGGAAATTAATAAATAACTAATGTAACTAAATTAGCGAAGTCCACGCTTTTTTATATTCTGTATTATTCAAAAATAATTAAACTAGTTGTAGTTAAAATTGTGCAGATTCTTATAAAAACGAATACTGTATCTATTATTTTACAGAAAAGATGTGTTGACTTCGTAGATATTATTTAAAGATAATAATTATTTAATTTCTACCTTCAGCTTAATCTGGTCCAATTTTGTACCTAGTACAAGTTGTCAGAATCCAATCTGTTACTTTGTAAATTAGGAATGTGCGTTAATATTGCACTAATGGGTCTTCTTAAACTTCGCGTTTATTCAAAATATTTTTTAGGAATTACGAAATCTATGACAGATTTTGTTTTGATTTAATTTAATTGTAAACTGCAAGTCAAGATTTTTTTTCTTATATAGCTGTATCACCGCTCTCTCACCGGCCTATAACTTTTTTCCGCTCTCTAAAATTAATAATTGATTAAATTTTAACGCTTTAGTAAATAGCAATCAAGAATCCCTCTTTATTTTCTATACATCTAGATTGGAGCTCTTCAAAATGAGACCTTAACCGATTCTTTATGTGCAGCTATCGTCCCATAATCCCTGAGACAAAAATCGACTTAATAACGTGATTAATAATGCGTGCTAGTAATGTTACCACTAGAAAAAACTATATGCCTATTTATTTTTATATGTATGTAATTAATTTACAGTTAGAACAATAACGGATTTACCTAATGCCTCAAGGTCATTTACCAAACTCTAAGCTAAGCTGAAATTCATGAAGGCGGTAAATATTAAAACAATAACATCAAAATCATAAGCGTTGGCGGATCAGATGAACGCTAGGGAGTCACTGTGTATGTATCACTGTTTATTTTTATATACAAATACTAGCTAAATTAGTTTGGGTTAAATAAATATTTGACTTCCCCGTAACCAGTTAGAGATTAACGGACCTGGAATAAAAAAAAGCCAGCCAGTCACCCAATATTAATGATTATTATTATTATTAGTAATTTTTAGTAAAGGAAAATTAAAAAAAAAGATGGACCAGGTATTTTTTTATAGTTGTAGTGGAATAGGCGTTTGTCTTCCATCTCACCTGATGGAAAGTGTAGATAAAGACGAAGGTGTTACACGCCCATCCAAAATAAACCTGTTCACTCTTAAAGGCTCCAGAGTTCAACTTATCAGGAAAAATAGGATCAGGTATCCCGTCTAAAGCGAATAACAATACAGATGACCTCGAATGTACAAAAAAAAATCAGACACGTACCAGTACTGACTACATAAGAATATATTTACATTGTTCGTCTGTCCTTTTTTGTACACCTGATAATGTCTACATAATTTTACGATTAATCAGTCGAGTAGTTCAGACGTAACAAACAAATACATAAATTTGCTTTCATTTTTATAATGTTAGGATATTCAAGGTAGACAAATAAATTATTTCAGTGACAGCCCTGAGCTGTCTGTCTAAACGTTGGTCTGCGTAGAGACGACACGCCAACGCTAAATGAGAGTTAGCAGTTTGCTTTCCTTTACATTATAAATGAATTACGTACAGCCTTATTGTGGGAGGACATAGATATTATAATTTATATTACAATTATTTCCAAATGGCCCAATGGATAGAACTCTTGGATCTTAAACGAAGATCATGGGTTTAAATTTGGAAAAGCATTTTCATTCATCTCGTGGTCCGTTGTGAAAAACAACACTATGAGCAAACTTACATGTGTCAAATGGACCCACACTGGACCGGCGTGGTGGAACTTCAATATATTCGTATTGAGAGTTGGTGAAGTTCAGTTGTGGGACGTTTTCTGTGTTACTTTTTATAATTAAAAGTAATTAAATCGTAAGTTTTAGGCGTTAGACTGGTTTGGTTCAAAGGCTTTTTTTGAAAGCATAACAGACTGACAAACTCACAGAGTTACTTTCACACATATAAAATTAGGTATTAGTTAAATTTAACAACTGAAACTTTTTTAATTTTTTTTTTATTTATTTTTTTTCGTATAAAAGTAAAGAGATGAGATGAGATGAGAGATGAGAACATGAATCGAGAATCCACTAACTGGCGATCATGTACAATAAAGGTAAACGATGAAGCCAACGCTGGCTCAATAACCATAATGGCTTATAAATTGAAAATTACAACATAACACGAACAGAAACTAAGGCGATACTACATTTTAAAATCGGTCTCATTATAAGAATCAACTTAATTTATACGAATATTATAAATGCGAAAGTAACTCTGTCTGTTACCTCTTCACGCTTACACCGTTAAACTGATTTAGAATATATTTTAGTATGGAGATAGTTTGAGTCACGTGGAAGGGAAGGCTACTTTTTTAATTCAGCCCTCGAGAGTAATATTGTTTGGGACGGTTTGTATGCTATAGGTAAAGTTGTAGAAATATCACGCGAGTAAAGCTACAGGTTCAGCTAGTAAACAATATATACGCTTACTATACTTTTTGTGTATTTCATATAAGTTTTTACTATATATATATTCACATATAATCCATGAAAATTCACAGTGAACACCAACCGGCAACTCCGATATGTGACGAAGACGGCTGTCGCAGTAGGTTTTATGGGTAAAAATCACTAAAGGGGCCGATTACCTTTTTGAAGAAAACTAAGTAGGTGTCGTCAAAAATATATCGGATAGGTAGAAATTTGCCATAATCTAATTGTTATATAACATAAAATTATAACTATAAAATAGTTAGAATATTTAATATATTAAATAAATTTATATTTATAACACACATATGAAAATTGGACGTATATATAATCACACGTGAGTATATAGGATTATTATTTATTAATTTTATACAATAAAAAAATCATTTGTAAAAATCTAAAGACAATCCTTTCATTCCCAAAGTGTGCGAAAAAACGTCATTAGTTTTACTAATAACAGTATAGATTAAACGAATTAAAAACACATCTTCAAACACAAGACCATTACTGTTCGTATATATACATAAATATGGAGTACAAATCAAGCATTCTGAAGAGTAATTAAGATACAATACCGAGCCTAGCAACGTAGTGTTTCAGCTCTAAATAAAAGGGGGTATATGATCTCCCCTTTGCGCACACGCCATTGTTATTCTTCGCTTAGCGAGCTCAATATTTTCAGAGGGCCTAAAACAACTCTAAGGGTGATTTTTAGGAATGTTTTCGCATCGTTCATTGGTCGTAGTCATTATTATTTTTATAATCTCCCGGAGCAATATGAAATTGTACTTTGTTCAACGAATTATATCATAATGTTTGTGTGAATATAACAAGTATCCTTCTATTAGATTGTTTTTTTTTTTTTTTAATTTATTTTTATCTTTGCCTAATAATTTAAATATTATGTAAAAAATATTAATAGGTAAGACTTATTACATAAAATATAAAGGTGTTAAAATATAATTAATATTCGTTGTTTTTCATACAGGACATTGTTGAATTTTTTATTATAAATGTCATTTGAGAAAAACGTGTCGTAAGTTTGATTTTTTTTAGCTTAACGTTTTAAATAACTATGTAACATGAAGACTCCAAAGTGTTTATTAAAGCCTAGATTTTTTGGGAATAATATTTTTTTAATTTTTTAAAAGGCAGACGAGCAAATGCCTTTGCCTATAGATATCACGAAACTAATACTTATTGGTGTTTGAAGGTAGAATAAATCATAGAATAATCTTATTTAATAATTTAAAATCAATAAAGGGACATAATAATTTATTTATTTAATATCGAGCTGAACATTTACATCTCGGTTTAGTATAACAACTGAGCGTACTCAATTGTTTTGTCTGTATGTTGAGTCAGTAAAGACAAACGATTTCATTAGTAGGTATAAGATTACATCAGACATTACAGTACTACTAGCATGTATGTATCGATTATTCTACTCGCAGACATCCATTTTAATTAGTCGATTAATCGACTAGACTCGTAATCAAAGGGCGCCTTTTAATTAACAGCCTATTTAAAAAATACCAGCAGGATAATTTAAAATGCTGTTTTTAGTATCGGCGTGTTCAAATAATTCGCACACAATCGTTTTCATTTCAAATTGCAGACCTCACGTCACATCACTTGAAATTTCCTAACAGTTATTCGAAACGAACCTTATCGAGTCCAACACGGTACTAACAACCGAAAAATTCTAGACTACCGAATTTGAACGCTCAGGTGACAATGTTAATAATCGATTTTGCATCGAAGCCACGCGCCTCCGCGATCGATTCACCGCGCGTGTTGTGTCACGCACGCTCCGGTCTCGATCACTTGATATCGATTTTTTTCTTCATCATTCGTTTTTTCCTACTTTCGGAGGCGCCCGCTTTTCGGTTCGGCTTGTCGTTGCAATCTTGTTCTTTTTTCGGACCATTGTTAGCGGCCTGTTTTGTATTTATATAATCTGTTAATTCCCTGCACCGCTATATTTAATGCGCTCACCGTTATATGAATGAAATGAATGAAAAAGATTGATCTGCCAAAATCTAAGGTCCTATGGCTTTTTAGTGATTAATCTCGAAGTTTTTATATTTTTGCTATACTTATACGATGATACGATATTGACAGGCAACATCCCACTAATGCACAAAAGCCTCAGAAAGAGGAGGGTTTCTTCCAACACACTGCTGTAATATGGATTGGTGGATTCGCTGATGGAAAATGTTCTTCCAAGCCATGGTTTTCCCATTATGATTTATTTCCCTATCGAGCACGAGTTGAATTATAGAACAAATTAAGTAGATGAAAAATCAGTGTCGCTAGCTCGGACTTGCCTGTGTTCTACTACTGACTTATCTTGGCTATTGTACTTGGCCATATTTTAAAGCCAAATATAAGAACATTATTTTTATTAGCATTAAATGTATTATTTTCAATCGAAAGCGTGTAGCAGAGAGTATTAAGCCATTGTTTTATGAAATATGTAGGCGAATCGGCAAATGATCCACCTTATAGTGAGTGCTCACTGCCGCCCATAGTAATTGGCGCCGAAAGAAATTTTAATCATTCCTTGCATCTTGGGAGTTAAGTTATTATGTCCCTTGTACCTATAGTTACACTGACTCAACCTTCAAACCTGAACACAACAATACAAAGTATTGACGTAGAATATATGATGAGTGGGTGGTACCTACACAGACGGGCTTTGTGCATTGTTTTAAATACAGAAGAAATAAATCTCAGAGTAGTTTATAATAAGACCAGTGTAATTTTTAAATGAACTAGGCTAAACGACAGTCTTTAACACAAAATTGTGACTCATATTAGGAACTATTATGAGTGGGCAATGACCTCTTCAAAAACCACAAAATGTTAAACCGTTTTATGTTGGTGGTGTTATTTTGATGTAAAAAAACTCAGCCAGCAATTGTGCTTTTCATGCATATTTGTGTTGATTTTATGCAATTGCGAAATGATTTAGAGGCTCCTCGCTGTTGAGAATTGTAGTCTCTCCGAAATATAGTTTTACTAAGAGTTATATTTTTTTTATGGCATTGGTTGGCGGACGAGCATATGGGCCACCTGATGGTAAGTGGTCACCACCTCCCATAGACAAAGGCGCTGTGAGAAATATTAACTATTCATTACATCACTTATGCGCTACCAATTTTGGAAACTAAAATGTAATGTCCCTTGTGCCTGTAATTACACTGGATAACTCACCCTTCTAACCGAAACACAACAATACAGAGTACTGTCATTTGGCGGTAGAATATCCTACCACCAAGTAAACAGCCTCATTTCGTAAAATTAAGAAAAATAAATAATATTTTATTGTTAAGCACCTCTATGTATTACATATATGTTACAATATATTGGATATATCCTTAAAATTTGTCACTTTATCGAAAAATATTTATATAAAAACCATTCGTATGTTTCTCAAAATCAATTGTGACAATATATATTTTTTTTGTTTCGTAGAACCATAATTGAAAGCGCTGAAGTATTTCTCGATAAATAAATTTTTTGAACACCTCACCTTAATTTAGTTGTAAGTGTTAATTTCACTTATTTTTTACGACGGTTCGTCTAATTTCAACAATAATGACTTAATTCATCGTGAAAGGTTTAGACAAATTGTAGTTGTTAACGGTAATTCTATTTGATCACGATATAATTGAACGAAGATCATCGTTAGAGAGTCAAAATAGAGTTAATACTAAACATTAGATTGGAAGGTCAGATAAAAGAAATCGTGTGACGTCACGGACATTTCTTTTTAACGATATTATTTATTTATCGCGCACAACAATCACACATAAAATAAATTCAATTTAGAATTTTCAAATGTTACATTTTTTGTTTTTGGAGCGATTGGAGTATAACTGTCAGAAATCGCGAACAAGTCGCTGTTTCCTAAAGTACATCTTTAGTGTCAATGTGTATTAAGCCTTATACAGCATTTTATAAAATTAACGTGTATTATAATACAAATGTTATTAATTAAATAAGAGGGGGATTCGTAAAAAGGATATGTTGCAGCCAAACAAATTAAATAATTAGTCCTTGTGATCCAGTCGCACGACAAAATATATTCCAAGTTTTTATTAAAAAAGTATTTAGCTAATTTCCAAGGAAAAACTATTATTTTTTATATCATCAGTTCGCCGGCCATCTGATGGTAAGTGGTTATATCACATATATGTACTGCTGTTGAATATATGAATTGTTACCTACCCAGACGGGATTACACAAGGCCTATGTTTATAGGCATCGGTATAAATGAAAAAAATATCATTAAAAACCTAAGATCTATATTTTAATATATTTGAAAAAGTATATGAGATAAAGCAATATTATTAAGTGAAGTGAGCAATTACACAGGTAACAGTGATTGAAGGCACTTAACATCTGCGACCGGCTTCTGTCTGGCAGCGCGTGACCGGATTCAGGCGGAGCACTACTAAAAGTTACTAGCTAAGATATTCCATGCTATGAACTCAAATCAAACATATAGGTAGACTTAAAATACTTAATTTTATTTTATTTATAGTGAAAATGCAGAACTTTAATACTTTTATTTTGGCAGAATATGATAATGTTTTGAGATTAGCAAAGAGGTTGACTATGGTTCCTTAACATTAACACGTGTCTGTGCCATATATTAAGATATTTGATTAATCTTACCAGTGACCCATAGAGAATAAAAAAAAAAAATTATATACATGTAGGGCTTTGTGCACGCCTTTTGCGTAGGTAATTATCACTCATCACATGTTCTACTGCCAAGCAGCAATACTTAATAATTTTGCGTTCTGACTTGACCATTTATTTATTAAAAAAAAGTATTATAGCTATATTTGAGTTATTACGGATAATAACTTCATAAAATTCAGCTTGAAAATCAATTAAGAATTAATATTTATTTTAAGAAAAAAATATATTAAATGTCTAATCAAGCTATTTGTAAACGTGTTATATCTTTACGTGGGAACGGTCTTTATAGACATTTAAAGTAAAAGTATGCAATGCAAGACGTGATCGAGGCGTCAAATACGAACTACCAAATTTCCTCTAATCGATTTTTGACATCTAATATTTCGATATTAATCGATTGTTATCGCACGAAACCCTTCGGAAATGTGGGTCAATTATGTATTAATTTATATTCGAATCGAAAAAGAAGCACAAGTTTGACTAATCACTATTGTAACGAGTCAGTGTAATAATTACTTAACTAAACTTCTGAAGACTAATATAATTGTTTTGTTTACAATAAGTCAAGTGTCTGACTCCTGAAACAACGCTATGCGCACCTTCTCCCCCCGCCTCAATAGAGCCGCAGGGACTCGGAGGGATCTCAGTACCCCGGGAATTCCCCCTAGGAATTGGAGGCCCACATAGGCGGACTGGCCGTCAGAGCGTCACAGTAGCAGTGCTAAAGCGATCCCTTGGCGTCCACTGAAAGACGGAGAGTGTACAAAAAAACCAGCGGGTTTTTTAGTGAGAATTCCGGTGCTCTTGCTCTTTGCGCAGTCCTGGGCACGGGCGAGTCTCACACTGGGGCGGTACCCCCACTTTACGTTGGGGAAACGTGTAATGAGTTTTTACAGCGAGAAAAAAACAGATTTATGCATAGGTCTAGGCATAAATCTGTGTCACGAAAGTATGTGCCCCATGGTAATAAGTCAGTTATAAATCGAACATTGTTATATCCTTTAATAACCAAAATCAAAATTTTCTTTATTCAAGTCGATTCAAAAAAGCATCTTTGAATCGTCATGTTAAATTGTTGAATTAAATATAAAGCTACCACCGGTTTGGAAAGTAGATTCTACCGAGAAGTATCAGCAAGAAATTTATCTAAGTATTATGGTCTTTATTCGTATTATGTTTTGAAATCCTGCTTAACTATTTGTTTATTATACAATAATTATTACAACATCATACTGTCATACTAATACTTTGCATTCTGGGATCTACCAATCAAAGGCAATATGATATTTAAACAAAGACAATTTTATTACTTATTAATGTTTTTCTATTTGATATAATCCTAACAGGCTCTTACAACTCTCGAGAACCTTCACACGACTTTACTTTCACGGTAATTAATACGAAATTAAAAGATAATTTAAAGTAATGATTAATTTGACCACATTTCTATCAATCCATTAAAAAGACAAACTGCCAACGGTTAACTGCGGTCTTTTGAACTTAATAGACTCGTTAAAGTAAAAAAGAAAGTACTTTATGCAATATTGTTGATATAAATACTTGTATTTATCAACTAGTTGTGTTTTAAACGCCTCAAAAACAAACTTAACGATATAACCGTACTCATAACAATGTAATTACCGATCTACGTGTCTTGGTGGTAGGTCTTTGTGCATGCCCATTTGGGTAGTTTACCCCAATCAGTACATATGCTTCGGTCAAACATTAGTATTGTTGTGTTCTAATTAGAATGGTGAATGAACCAGTTTAGTTACAGGCACCAGGGACGTAACGTCATAATTTACAAGGGTTTTGGTGCATTGGCAGGTTACTTTCAGCAATTTAATTTATGTGTATATATATCAAAGGTGAGCCGAGATGGCCAAGGGGTTAGAACGCGTGTATCTTAACCGATGATTGCGGGTTCAAGCCCAGGCAGGCACCACTGAAATTTCATGTGCTTAAATTGTGTTTATAATTCATCTCGTGCTCGGCGGTGAAGGAAAACTTCGTGAGAAAACCTGCATGTGTCTAATTTCAACGAAATTCTGCCACATGTGTATCTACCAACCCGCATTGGAACAGCGTGGTGGTATATGCTCCAAACCTTCTCCTCAAAGGGAGAGGAGGCCTTAGCCCAGCAGTGGCAAATTTACAGGCTGTTAATCAATATCAAATGTGCAAATAATAAAAATGTATATATATTATTTTAACCATTTAGATATATTTTAGAACAATTTCTCAATAAAATAGTAAAATATATAGTAAAACACAGACAATGTTACAATATTATCAGAAAATCCTAAATAATTCCGTATATTATTTATTTGGAATTTGCAGAATATTGTAACCAGTAGTACGTTGTAGCACGGTGGAATCGTAAATTTTAATTCATAGATATGTTCAATGCAATTGTACGCATGTCTTTATTTTAATTTTAATAAACGAATTACATAAATGTCGTGTACCGTGGATCCTTATTAAAAATATATTTCGCTAATTTATAAAGACAATTGATTTTCTAAATCTGTGTTAAGTTATTTAGTAAGGCAACATTTTTATGCAAAATTACCTTAGAGTCCGAACCTCTATTGAATCAAGTTATATCTAAACAATAAAATAAATCATTCGTAATAATTATTATTTCTTACTCAACAGAATATCAACTTATAAAAAGATTTATTAAAGATATAGTACCAAAGGCTTAACATAAAATATATTTTATTTTTTATTGGTTCTATGAAGGTTGAAATTACAATATCAAAGACCACATAGATTGAAGCCGAAGGTCGCGACTTCGAGTCCTAAAATCATTGGGTGACCTGTATTTTACAGACGGTATTCCGAGAAATGTGTTGCTAACTAGCTGTGAAGGTCCAAGCCTAAACTGCTTAAGCTTCAAATACCTACTTTTAATGACGGCTTTATTCGGATAATGGGTCATTCTGAAAGTCAACGCTTAAATTTATAAACAGTAAAAACCAATGACTCTCTATCTCTGTCTATCTAAACCACTTAATCAATTATGATGCTGTTTGCACTAATAGAAGGAGCGATATTTTATCAAATTCGCTGAACTATGACAACGTGTTAACAATATAGCTGTTCATACGCTTACATGGTTAACGCCGGCTAATTCTTACGAGGTATTTTAAAACAATTTGCTAAAAAAATAAGGTCTTTAAAAAATGAAAGCTACAGAAAAGTCCGCGTTATTAAGGGTTTATCTTCTAAGGTACATTCATAGTAACTATTTTTTTCTCTTTAGATAGATTATTAGATAGATAGATAATAGATTTGTAAAGAAACGTTCAAGTTTTATTAATCCTTATTCAGATAAATGGTAGTAGTTTCAGATATTTAATATGCATAATTTTTTTTTTCATATTCATCATTATGGTCCAAGACTTGATAGTCTTCGGCGGCGCCCGCGATTTTTGCACCTCTGCACCCCGGATTTAGATGGGCCGGTCTGGTAGTTAGATGCCAACTTCGCCGCTAGATGTTGATACTGTAAAAAATATAAGCTACTCGTAACACCGTCAATGTTAAACCAATCATTTGACCTCACCTCTCACAGCTTTGAAGCCCGATTACTAATCTTAAAATCGGGGAAATCCCAATCACCGTTAAGGGTAGAGCTTACTAACTAAAATAGTACAAAGGAACAGACAAATAAGATGTAATGTTTCGCTTCTTCATCGGACGTACGGAACCTTAAAAGTAATTATAGAATCGAACATCATAGTAACAGTTTAAACAAAAATGTATAATCATTACACATACCTATATACCTACAGATATATTTACATTTATCTCTATGAAGGAGAAATTACGAACCTTCATGACTGTACATTTCAAACATGGGGTTCGCGACCTCTATATTTTGTAAATAAATAAGTAATTCAAAAGTTCTTCAAAATATCATCTTGTATAAAGCATATTTAGATTTTTAATCCTTACTATATGTTTAAATAGGTTTTGTTTGAATATAATGTCATTAAAAAAAAAGTAGTTCATGTTCTTAATGATAGAGGATACTTAGTAGCCCAACTGTTTGCTCCATTATTTGTTTGTGTCTAAGTCGTCTGGCCGCGAGTAGAACCTTATTTCTTCCTATCACACCATCTATAACTGTATCCACGTAATTATTATATTCTTTGATGGAATAGATTCGCCAAATATAGCCGTTCACATTCTCTTGTACCGTCAGAAAATTAAATATAAAATGATTTTATGATTTCATTTATTTTAAGTAATAGGTAACTTGAACTGTAAGAAAATATTAAAATCATGTTCAACACCCTCTGACAACGGTTGTTACTATGTGAGTCGTGAACTATACTTAACAATTTATTGCAAACTAATACCCCTTGAATAGTCAGAAGATTGCTACATTATTATTATTTTATTTAAAAAAAAATGATTCAAATTAAGAAAAGAATGAACATCACTAAATATTTTATAACTATAAACGTAAACAGTAAAGCTAAACAATTAATTAAGACATATGTTTGAAGATAAGAATTGTATGTTTATTTTTATTTGTAAGTGATTGATCTAATTTTTTATGCTGACGGTACTAAACGCATGCGCCGAGAACACGTAAGATGGGCATGACATGCACAACCGCCGCCGGACCTGACATTTCTTCATTAAAATTCTATTAACGGAAGCATTCTCCACTTGTATTAGCTATAACTACTTATAACCAATCAACTTCACTTTAAAATAAACCTTAACTTAATATGATAAAGTTACTTTTACATTGACGACAGTTTCGCAGATATCTGTTAGCCCAATATTATATATATACATACATATATAATAGAATATAGACTCTGAAGTATTGCAAATAAAGTTAAAAACAGCTTATATCCAAAATTTTGACGAGTAAGATGGACTGGTCAGGTTCGCAACTCGGAAGTCAATTAATATTAAAAAAAAAAAAAATCGTTCAGCGGTCTGGGAGATTGTTTATGGAGTTATGTGTCAATGGTTACTCCAACTCGTATGTATGGAAGATACGTAGTTCAAAGCTCGTATCATTATATGCCGGTATGTTGTAACTATGTATGTCATAATTTTGAAGAACTTATAAAGATTATTGGATGACATAATCATGAAATTGGAATAGAATTGAGGAAAAAATATGAGGTAATTTGTCTATAGAATTGTAATAAAAATATACTCATATTATTGGTTGTTGAAAGTTGTGATGTAACCGAAAAACTTAACGGGTTTTTAATGATGTTTCCTTGAGATTAATTCTATAAGAATGAGTGCATTGATATTGAGTTTTTTTTTATGGCATTGGTTGGCGGACGAGCATATGGGCCACCTGATGGTAAGTGGTCACCACCGCCCATAGACAAAGGCACTGTAAGAAATATTAACCTTTGCTTACATCACCTATGCGCCACCAACCTTGGGAACTAAGATGTTATGTCCCTTGTGTCTGTGATTACACTGGCTCACTCACCCTACTAACCGGAACACAACAATATAGAGTACTGCTGTTTGGCGGTAGAATATCTGATGAGTGGGTGGTACCTACCCAGACGGGTTTGCATAAAGCCCTTGCACCAAGTAAAACTTCTTTTCGTTTTTATTCTAAACTCAAAAAAGTATGAAACGTGTATGAATTTAGGTTTAAAAAATTATATCTCTATAATTGTTTTATAAATAAAGAATTATTAGTTTTTACAGTAAAAATTAAAGCAACATAACATGTAGGGTTCAAAATGATAACAATGATATCTTATAAAAATATTACGTCATCATTTATCTTTAAGCTTATATATAAAATAAATTTGTAACAAAAATATACCCGTAATATTTTTCCTTCAATAATAATTGGAAACCAAACTGAAAGACGGGATCTATTTTACACTAAACAAAATCAAAATCGGTTCATAAATGGAATTCTAAGGTAACAAATTAAAAAAATATAATATGCCGAATTGATATATCTCTTTTTATTTATATATTAAATTTATCGTTCTCCAGCAAAAGATACACACTAAATAAATATTCTTAATTTTAATCAACGCGAGGTTTACAATTTGTGTGCTCCTTCAATTATTATAGGAGACCACAGCATGCAATTTTGAGCAAAAAATATTTAAATACAGTCACGACAAAAAGTGAAACAATAATACATGACAATATAGAACAATTATATATTAAAAACTTAAATTTAAGTATAATCAAACATTTTTTTTAAAATACATGTCGTAATCATAATCAAATAAGCTAAATATAATAGAATTATTATTATTTGTAATGCGTAAAAGTCAAGTAAAGTTTCTTACAGTAACTTGCAATGTTCTCATAGTTTGTTAAACATTTGTTAGGTATGAAGTATAAAGCCGGCACCGAACCGGCGACCGGCCGCGGAAGCTTGGCAGCCGCCCTCCGACCCGTGCCAAGCTCTTTGCCAGCTAAACTACTCAAGATTTATGCGATTCCAAGCAGCTTGAAATTCGTTTGAATTTGAACATTTTGCATATCGATTTTATGGGAAGTCGACATAAACAATGTGTTCTGCGTTGGGTATAAATTGTCTCTGCTAACATTTTATATTCTTGTGATATACTTACTGTAACAGATTTTCATCGGCTTAACTATTCTTCAGTATAATTTGCAATATTATAAATGTCAAATCTATTTTAACTATTGGATATTGATATAGAGTAGGTAATCAAAATGACGTCGCTTGTTTTTATTTTTAAGTTGAACATAGAAAAACTTAATCAGGCACTATACATAGTTTATTAATAATTTCCGCCTGACAGAAGTTCAGCTAATATGTCGCGAACACAGGTGTATTCACTATAAAGACCAGTGGGACCGAAAAACCAACAGTGTCTTATAAACCACTCCCCAGCTCCGAGCTGTCACTGAGAATGCATTCAAATCTCTATAAATTTTTAATAGCTCAACCGTTAAAACCCGAAACATTTGAAGGATAATTTAGGAAATTCATAAGCGGATTTTAATTTAATTTTATTGTGACAATGGCTATCAATTGAGGTGTTGTTTACATCTTTAAATAACAATACATCAATGTTAATTTTAATGATTTAGTACTAAGTTAATGGTGTAACTATTTCAATAAATAAATCACGTTCCATTAGGTATTTATCTGTCTATCTTTGCTACTTTACACGATAAATCAAATCAAAATATACCTTATACCTGTATCTGCTTGATGGTAGGGCTTTGCCCAAGTCCGTCTGGGTAGGTACCACCTACTAATCAGATATTCTATCACCAAGCAGTAGTACTCAGTATTGTATTGTTCCGGGTTGAAGGGTGAGTAAGCCAGTGTAACTAAAGGCACAAGGAACATAACATCTTAGTTCCCAAGTCGGTGGCGCATTTTCAATGAAAGGAATGGTTAATATTTCTTACAGCGCCATTGTCTATGGGCGATGGTGACCACTTAACATCAGGTGGCCCATTTGCTCATCCGCCAACCTATATAGTAAAAAGAACCTTATTCATATTATCTTGCAAGTTCAATTGTCGTTTAGCAAGATTAAACATAATTCAGTTACCACAAGATTAAATTAAATTGAAACTATTTCAGAACGTACATTCTACCGAGAAGAACCGACAAAAAAATCAGTAATTACTCTTTTCCGACGATTAAATTACACATGTTTAATACAATTATATTAATATATTATATCCTGCACGAAAATCACATATATTAACGTTGTCTACGTTTTTTTATCAACTCCCTTCATATATTTATCAAGTTTATAAAGGCGGCCCTTCACTGAGAGCATTGTAACAGTTTAGATACGACCATTACATAAGCTAGTGATAATTTTATGTCAGTTAACATTAGTGATGATAGGCAGCCGTGATGATATAATTTATTATATATACATACATTACATCATTGAGAGAGAAGAATAGAACATTGTAAAAATAACTGACTAATTGCTAAAACTAAAAAAATAAGTGATGACGTTTTTTTGTGTTTGTATTTACATTAACAGCCTGTAAATTTCCCACTGCCGGGCTAAGGCCTCCTCTCCCTTTGAGGAGAAGGTTTTTGGAGCATATCTACGCCGCTCCAATGAGAGTTGGTGAAATACACATGTGGAAGAATTTCGTTGAAATTAGACACACGCAGGTTTCCTCACGATGTTTTTCTTTTGTTGTGTTTGTATATTTAAATCAAACTATTAAATTTTATTTAAAATCTCACTAGGTGGTAGGGCTGTATGCAAGCCCGTATGGGTACCCACTCAACAGATATTTTATCGCTAAACAGCAGTACTAACCATTGTTGTGTTAAGGTTTGAAGAATGAGTTAGCCAATGTAACAACTATAGGCACACACATAACATCTTAGGTCCTAAGGTTAGTGGGCGATATAAGGAATGCTTAGTTTTTCTTACAGCGTCCTTGTCTATGGGCGTTGGTGTCCATTTACAATCAGGTAGCCCATTTATAAGTAGGACACCTATATCATAAAACTAAAATCTAGTACTATTATATAATATGCATACGTTTTTATCATTTCCAATAAATATATTATTCTCAGTACTTACATGTACGCAACCTTGATAGTCAGACAATCAAGTTATTGCCCCCGCGTCAATTGTAAACAACGTAAAAACATTAACAAAAAAAACTATTAAACAGCTCCATAAATATCGCCACGTAACTCGATTTATGGATAACTTTTGTGTAATGTTATTAATTTCTGATAATAATATTAATACCCTTTTTTCAAATCTATTTTTATGCATTTAATGTCCCATTGCTGAACAAAAGTCTATGTCTGCTTATTTCGTCACGCTGCTCCAGTGCGTATTGGCGGTTTCAGATGTGCCAGATTTTCATCCACACATTACTTTACTTGTGACATTTTCCTCCACCGACCAAGTGGTGAATTAAAAAACACATATTAAACTCATGTTCTTGTGGTACACGTCATCGCAATAATGCTTATTCCGGTCTGACAATCGCTTAAGATCTGTTCTACCCATTTGCTCAATGTGGCTCTTATATTTCAATTAAATTTAATTGTTAGATGCATTCAATTTAATATGCTGCAACAGAATTTAGGTTTGGCAAGGAACTCCATTTTTTTTTATCTTATTGGTGGCTCACCTGATGGAAAATGACTACTACCGACCATGGACGTCTGCAACACCAGGTGGCTTGCAGGTGCGTTGCCGGCCTTTAAAGAATGAGTACGCTGTTTTCATGAAGGTTTCCAAGTTGTATCGGTTCGGAAAAACTGCCAGCGAAAGCTGATTCCACAGAGTGGTATCACGTATTCACAGAGTGGTTGTTCGAGGCAGAAAACGAATTTGTATCGAAGAAATACATGATGATGATGATGTCATCCTGACCGATTACGGTCACGACAGCCAATCCCAAGGGATTGATGGGATGACAAATCGGACACGACCGGAAAGAGTTTAGGCGCAACCATCGTCTTTACTTGCCTTCTGGGCCCAACTTCTTCTTTTGGCTTTCTTTGGGCTTCTCCAACTTCCAGATTCCAGGCCATTACTGAGAAGTTGTCGCCAAAAACAAATAAACTTTTAGACAGCTCGATCCGGGTTTGATCTCAGTACCTCGGGATCCGAGGCCTTATACCTTATCCACTAGAACAACGAGGCAGATACTCATAGTTGATATATATACTCTACATAACTCATAAGACTTTGGGAATGGAAATGATTTGTTTCATAAGTAAAAGCTATTATTTAACTGCATCTGTGTCTTGTGTGGATCACATCTTACTACTGAATACTAAGCTATTAAGCAAGAATTTCGCACATTTTTTATTGCAGTCATTATAAATATATAAAATTTGTGTAACGATTTATTTATTCGTTAAAAAGGTTTTTGAATAGTTATCAAAATATTCAACATTAAGTTTCTTGTGTATAATAAAGTAGATAAGGCATTAACATGGTCAATGGGCTTAACTATAGATACGAGCATATACGAATTAATCAATCAGTCATTTAAAAAAATATTGCCTTTAATTTTTTTTCTGGTCTTCTTTAGAAACCAGTCGTAGATCTGCTGCAATTTGTGCTGATGCTAATAAACGTTTTTTTTTTCTTTTTACGTGCTTTCTTTACCATCAAGATAATATTCGACAATCTCAGAACAATTTTAAAATATAAAGACACGTGCGGATCTCGAGCGATATCTCCAAAACAGAGAGTCGGAGGCATTCATGAACTTTTTTTCGCGTCTGGTAAACCCGGTCATTAATTCGCGATTATGTCAAGCATTGAGATACTGTTACTAGCGCACTTGGTAAGGATTGTATCACATGAATTTTGTTTACCTTAAATTTTAATATTATTAATATAAAGTGAGGATTAAACGTCAATAGATGGCGCTGTTATTAATTTTTGAATTTAATAAGAAGTACGAGTACATCGATATTATTTTCATGGCCATTAAAAATATTTGGATTATGTGTTATATTTTATATTGAAAATGTAAAGTAAGAATCCAAAGCCCTGGGCACTGTCAGAAAAACTCTACAAGCACCAACCTGAAAATTTGGGAATTAAGATGTCTGTCTTGTGACCGTAGTTACACTGGCTCACTTACCCTTTAAACCGGAACGCAATATACTACGTATTCCTGTTAAGCGATAGAGTATCAGATAAATAGCAAGTTTTTCAATCAAAAAAATATATTAATAGCAAATATATATATCTTAATGTTATTAGCAAATATTGCGCTTGTAGTTGCCCTTATATGAATAGAGGCTTCGTCTACTGTTACTTATTCAGATGATAGATGTTATGATACACTTGCTTGCACGTGCTTAAAGCTTACGACGAAATAATTTCGCATATGTGCAGTTGAATGAGACGAAATCAGAGTCTAGGTAGAATAATCTTAAATACCTATTATAAAGCTTAGTTTATACTACGTATTAATCACGTGTCATTGTTTTATTTGAGTTCGTATCGCAAATATAGGGTGTAAAAAATATTATTTTTTAGACATTTAATAATATTACTTGATAGGTATATTCCATAGGATATTCCATTAATCAGCAATACATAGCTTGGAACGTTACTTAGCTTGTATGCTACCTACTTTAAAGAGAAAAGAAAAATACTTAATACGATATTATTATTATTATAAAAAAATGTGACATTCCTGTATTATTTTGCATTAAATTACGTAAGAACGTATGAGTATGTTGTATGTTGATTTATCATGAAACAGTAACAACTGAGCTTCTTGACAATTATTCTCGAATTCAAATTTCGAATATGAAGTATGTCTAAACTATACGTAAATCCATAAATAATAAAAATCGATTTGAATTAAAATATTGTCTACGATTAATTTCTTTCTATTGCAAATCGTAGTTCGATATTTAAAATAAATGCATTTATTAAAATAAATGACTACGCATGTTTTTATTTCGTCTAACATGTATTAATATAATTACTATCGATATTATAAGTGTAGAAAAACTAGCGATTAGCGGGGACTAATGATTTGAAGAGGCGAAATGGTTCAGTTCAAATAATGATAAAAAAATTATTATTTTTTATTCTCATACTTTAGTATAAGTCATTGAAAATTTAATATTCGTATTTTTTTTACTTTTTTAATTCTTTCGACATTGTGATCCTTTTTTAACATACTAAAACCGTGTTCTTTTATAATCAATCTCATTAAGATTCGAAATTTAAATTGATAAAAATATACCTACTTGATTTTCAGTCCGCCCCAACAGTAATTTTGCCTACACAGCGTACCATTTATTCAGTACCTAAGTCAAATACTATTATATATATTATATATTCACCTTCTATTTTATTAATTAGCAAATGTTTTAATTAATTTGACAGACAAAGATTTATCATTTACATTATTACGATTAATATATATGACGTTTATAGAATATAATTCCAATTAACGTTATGTCCCGTTCAAATAGCGATCGCTGATAGGCTTATCGTTCCCGCGCAACAATCTGATTGGTTAGATCATTTGCGTAGGCGCAGTGAAAATTAATTTCTCTATTATTGCTGATTTTTATCGTATAGTATGATAATATTTATGTTTCTTTAGATAAATTTACACTTAATTACTTCTATTGACATATTTTAATTTATAAATATGAGTTACAGACCTTAATAATCCCGTTTTGTCTTAGGGAAATGATGTTGCGCTTACTTTTTTGAACTATTGCAAGTAAATGTTTAAACGTTGAATCGTGAATTATTCAATTTATTCCATAAAACAACATAACTGTAAAAATTTCAACTTCATGCTTCAGAATATTAACTGGTAGTAAGTTGTTTGTGAGTGATACTATGAAGCTTATGTTTGAAGAGCAACAGATAACAACCATCAGGATCGAACCTGCAACTTTTACATCACTACAGCTACTGTATTCTGAGCTATTGGTAAAAGTATGTGTATTTCAATTATTACATTATAATGTCAATTACTTACAAACACTTCATAAAATCATAATTCACATTCCATTATTTAATAATAATAAATGTTACGCTATTAATTTTAATTATATAGTATTTCATACGAATATGCGAAAATATTGTCTAAAAACATACAAACAATACGCTCGAGGATAACTAGTTACCAAATATGGAATATTGCATAATTATGTATGTGCCTTCACTTTATATTTCCTTGTGCGTCAATTTCTTGCCACATGCACAATGTTCCGTTCACCTGCGCACGCGCCAGCTAGCGAACGTAATATTTAAAAACGAAAACAAATATTTTCAAGCGAACGAAAAGTATATAGCTGTCTCTTTCCCCCGTTTGTTTGTATAAATGATTTTCAGAAATTGCACGAACGATTTTTTTTTGTAATGTCGAAAAACATTCCATATCGGATGCTTCTGCTATAGATAAAATCTTAATCTTCTGCCAGCATTTTCGTCGATGAATTCGAGTTCAATACCAGGAAACCACTGATATTCCATATGTATAATTTGTGTTTATAATTCATCTCGTGCTCGGCGAAGTTTAATATCCACTTACCTACTTTATCTTAGTTTGGAGGAATAAGCTCCAAACCTTCTCCTCAAAGGGGGAGTAGGCGTTATCCCAGCAGTGGGAAATTTACATTCTGTTATTTTTACTTTAATATATTTATAGACCAGTTTTGTGGCTGTGCGTTGAAAGTCACTCATGATAATGGATTTTATAATAATATATATCAAGAATAAACTGTAATTTACACTGCGGAAATAAATTAAAAATTAAAAAAAGAACCGATAATTATACATACAGCTATTAAAATATTTATTGATTATCGGCAATTTAATCTGATACAATAAGCAAATAATTTTTTTTTTTACTAAATATAATGATTTTTTTTATTGACATCATGTTTTCATCTATATTACAAACTAAAGCTGTGTTTTTGTTACGTCTTGAAATTTTGAAAAGCATTATGTCCTTTTTATTGTATATGCTGGATAAACTTACTGAACCTTTCCCGCGCATGAAGCGTTGTAGCTTGTGGGACACCGGCTTCAGGCGTTTTTGTAGAAGTAGGTTATCCCCGTCCAGCAACTCTCGTTTACGAGCGTGTCTTTTATGACGCTCGGCGGCGAGAGGACTCCCCGATAATGATGACGCTGAGCTCCCCAAGTGGCAACTGTAGACCCTGGAAGATGCAGACACTCTATCAGAGGTACGCCGTGTGTTCAAAGTACACAGGCAAGTGTGTGTCACCGCCCGCCTAGCACCATTCCACTTCAATCGGTCTCCTTTATCGTGGCAACCGCAGACCCTGGAACGTAACTACCGTACTGCAATGATAAATTATGTAAGCTAAGGATTTTGGTACTGCATGGGTTTCAAGTTGAAATACAATTTATTTAAACCAATACAGTATAGTATATATAACATCATATATGATGTTATCATTATGTATTATCTAATATTTAATGTTTCTGGGACTTTGCATATATTACTTACGCTCAGATTTTGTACGGAACATTGAAGTGAGCTAACAAAAGCGAATACAAAATCAAAAGCGAATGAAAATTCCCGGTCGTGCGAAAAGAATCTTCGTTTTGTTAATACGTCAATAATAATTAATTATTAAAGCGACAGCACCTTTGCTTTGTAATTTGAGCGCTTACGTATGCAAGTAATTCGTGTTTATTAAATGCACATGATTTGTGTGCTTTGTAGTGTGTGTGTTGGCTTTGTGCAAACCCATTCAACTCATAATCTACCATAAACAAACATAAACAGCCTGTAAATTTCCCACTTCTGGGCTAAGGCCTCCTCTCCCTTTGAAGAAAAGGTATGGAGCATATTCCACCACGCTGTTCCAATGTGGGTTGGTGGAATAACATGTGGTAGAATTTTGTTGAAATTAGACACATACAGGTTTCCTCACGATGTTTTCCTTCACCGCCGAACATGAGATGAATTATAAACACAAATTAAGCACATGAAAATTCAGTGGTGATTGCCTGGGTTTGAACCCGAAATCATCGGTTAAGATGTACGCGTTCTAACCATTGGCCATCTCGGCTCAATAATCTAGCGCCAAAGGGTAATCTTAATATTTTTGTGTACCGGTTTTAAGGGCGAGTAGGTCAGATACATGGCTTTTAAGATACATAACACATTAGTTCTAAGGATGGCAATGGTTGGTGGTTAATATTTCTTACAGAGCCAATGAATATGGGTGACGGTCAGACTTACCGAGGTAGTCCGCTTAGTTATTTTAAATTTAGAAACGGTTTAGCTTTTGCAAAAATATATAACGTACTGAAATCCAATAAGAATTAGATTAAGTAATGTGTTTAAACTTTAACTGTTTTACTAGTTTTATATACTTTCTGTTTTTATTTTAAGTTTTCATTTATTTATATTTTGTTTTATTCAAAAAGTGTCGTTTTATTTGATTATTTCCCAAATTAATTTATATTTTTTATCTCACCGCTTATAAGATTAATTTTATAAAAGGTGTACAAAACGTCTCGAATTATTATAAAATAATGATTTTATTAAATTTATAAATAGTTCATATTGAACAATCATTACCGGAAAAACCTTAAGAACCGGTATCATGCATAACATCTACCGTATACGCCGCAATTGCAGAATAGCTGAAAAATAAAAAAAATAAAAATATCGCGAATTATTTTACACGCATTGATTTGAATTTATATAACACTTAATTTATTATATCAGACAGGAGCAATTTGTTCAGCAGTAATAATAAAGTCATTTAAAAAGAACCATTCTATCACTAATGAATGGCAACACTTCACCGTATAAATAAAAATAGCCGCAGATCATTTATAATGATCTACTTATAAAAAGTAACCCCGAAGTCCATCGATCAAGACAACCGTTAGATCGAAATCGACTTTTTAGACTCCTTATTTTGTGATTCGTTCTGCTATACTTTTAGAATAAACTCTTTCTTCTAAACACGCGGCGAGTGTTGTGACATATTCACATTTTTTGGTACAGCTTCATTTGACAGTGTCAACGTCCGCTGAAAGCGTTGTGATGCGACGCGTCACTCATTCGATACGTTCGTTCGTTCGGAAGCGTTCATTGTGATAAGTTTTTTTTTTTAATTAGCGACATTTCTTTTAACGATTTAAAATGTGTTCTCTTAATAAAATTATTTAACTTAAAAATAAGACGATTCAAGTGTATTTAATTTAAATTGTCTAAATATTTGAGATTTACAGTGACATATAACAGTTGGATGTTACTCAATACTTTTAAACTCGCTTGATTTCTCTATTGGCACGTTATGACCTGGCTATTGTTCGCGTGCCAACCGTCTTTGATAAGTTTATATGTGCATACATCTATGTGGTTACCCTACTATTATATTATAAATGAGAAAGTTTGTGGCGATGTTCGGATGTTTGTTAAACTTTCACGCAAAAACTGCTGAATGGATTTAATGAAAATTTACAGTAATATAGCTCGTATATAAAAACACATGGGCTATAAAATACATTATGTAAATTGGCCAAAATAGTGATAATTAAATTGAAAAAAAATTTATCATCTGCGAGCTATGCTACTGGAATGTTTATTTATACTATTAAGAGGTAAAATTTGATTGTTTCTATATAGGGGGTAATTTTTTTACTGGTCTATCGTAGATTTATGACATATCATTTTAAGTATTAATAAATTACACTCGTGTGACGCTGTGCCAGGTGGCTAGTCTAATATAAAATGTAAATGATTTCTATCGTTTAAATATATAATGGATTTATAGTGATATAAATGCAAGACTTTAAGGTCAGAAATTAAATGAAATCAACAGGAACGAAAGCGTATGAAAAGCAGATTCATTAATACTAGTCACAGTTACTTCACAATAGTTTACGAGTTTAGTTTGGTCGTTCCTTTACAAATAACTGTTGATAACGCAAGTCTGGTCGTTTGCTTAATTTCCACTTAAACTGTATACTATATTAAATACAAGGGTCAGTATTTGACCTGAGAAACGCTAGTTCTTGGCTCAATTAAAGGACACTTAAAATTTAAAGCAAATGTTTGTATTTATATATGTGATGTAACCTATCTCAACCATTATTTGTGTACAGGATTGCATTTGGTTTGCTCTCTTAATCGATTAAACATCGCTTTAAAGTGAATTAATATATTCTTATTAAAATATATTGAAGCGCTGGAGCAAGAATTATTTAAAATTATTCGATTTATTTTATATGCGTTCAAAAAGTTTTCCTTGGTTAATTTCTTCATTGGCACGTTGGCCGGCTGTTGGCTCGGTGCCAACATGCGTGATGAATTTATGTGCGTGAACAGTCTTGAACACTGTATGTTAGCTTTCTTCCGATTAAAATATAAAGTAAGATGTTCTTTTTCCTTGATTTATATTGTCGGAACTAACTTAAAATTTTAAAAGTTATTTATTACTTATGTTTATTTTTTATTTTGATACAAAGACATTAAATATTATCGCGATTTTATTTTATATTTTTAAGTTAAAATACTTTTGTATTTACGATAATATATATATATATATATATGTCCTAGATGGCTAACCAGCACGACCTACCTGATTGAAAGTGACCACCATCGCCCATGGACATCTGACTACTCCGGAAGGCTTGCAGGTGCGTTGCCGGCCTTTGAGAAACGAAAAGTTTTCTTGAAGGTTAACAAGTCGTCAGTTCGGAAAACCCGTCGGTGAAAGCTGGTTCCACAATTTGGTTGAGAGGCAGAAATTGGCCTTAAAAAATGCGCTGCTGTGGATTTCCGGACATTAAAGTGGTGAAGATGAAATTTAGAATTCGGACGCGATATCTGGTGGCGCATAGGTGATGTAAGGAATGGTTAATATTTCTTACAGCGCCTTTGTCTATGGGCGGTGGTGACCACTTACCATCAGGTGGCCCGTATGTTCGTCCGCCAAGCAATGCCATAAAAAAAAAACTTCTATCATCATCATCTCATCTATATAATTTAATTGGTAGGAGAGAGTTAATATTGCGTTCTTGCGGTCCTTGTCTTTAACGTCTAAACTCGTAATCGAGCACAGCCTTAAATTCACTTTAATCCTGTAAAATGAAATATAAAAAGTTCTTATAACAAGTGTACTTGAATAAATTTATTTTATTATGTTTATTATGTAGTATGTATGGAATAACGAACTAAGATAACTAATACAGAAAATATTTTTAGAGTTCTTCATACATGAAGGTTAGTCTGTTTTGAAATAATAATAATGTAACTAACTTTTTCGAATTAATAAAGGATCCACTTCAAATTCGCTAGAGAGCCATACGTCGGGACACTCACGATAAAAGAGAAGAAAAAAAAGCTCGACCACAATACTCGTATTGCGTATGAGTGAAGCTGGCCGCCGTTTGTATAGTTTCATGAACAACGGCACCAACTATTATAATAAAAAAAGAAAGAGATAGATATATAAATAAAACATTTAATATAGATTCTTTTTATGACAATGTTAGGCAGTAATTGGTCACCACTTCCCAGAGACGTTCGAATTGTATGAATTTTTACCATTTCTCACATATCCAATGCGCCACCAACCTTGGGAAGTGAGATGTTATGTTCCTTGTGCCCATAGTTACACTGACTAACTCACCCTTCAAGCCGGAGTACAACAACAATAAGTATTGTTGCTTGTCAGTAGAATATCTGATGAGCATAACTTAACCCACCCAGACCAGTTTGAACTAACTACCAAGTAATTTTTATACAACTGCACAAAAATGCAATCCGATACATAGTCTTATCTATACTTGTTGACTTCCGGGCAGAATATATTACATACATATATAAGTATATTTAACTAACATGACTCTGTATTTTTGTGAAATGTTGAAAAAGAGTAACTACTGAGTTTCTTGCCGGATCTTGTCAGTAGAATCTGCATTCCGAACCGGTAGTAGCTTCACTTAATATATTTTGTTAAATGACGATTCAAAAGTGCTTGTAAAAGCCTACTCGAATAAAATAGATTTTGATTTTTGATCTCAACTTCCTAGCGATGGATTACTACTTAAAAACCCCTTTACATAATATAAGACAAAAATACCAAATATAAGCCAAAACAGGGTTCAAAGTGGGACCTCTAAATCTGCATCCAGATCAACGCGGTAGCTTACAATTATTACTAGTATCACAAGTAACAATTGCGTGTCTGATAATAGTTCAGAAAGCCATTGCATTGAACTATAAATCCGTCAATGGTTGGATCGCAGCCAATACACACTTAACGCCTCGGTTTGACTTGCGCTTTATTGGAATTGTTGTTGCTTTAAGTTGATTTTTTAATATTATTGTAACTCTAACTCGTTTCTAACTATGAATCAATTCAACTGAAATATAACTCAAGAATAATTTACTTTAGTGTGTTGTAATCAAGCTGTTAACTTTGATAAGTTGTTAAAGTTATTTTGATTATAACAGCTTACAAATTACCTCCTAATCATAAGACTTGGAGTTTATATCACCGCGCTGCTCTAATGCAGGTTGGTAGATGGTGATATATTTTTTATCTCATACAGGCAGATTTCCTCGCGGTTTTTTACTTAACCGCTGAGTATAATATGTATATAAACATGAGTTTGGCCGGGTGTGAATCCGCAGTCTTAGTTTGAGATTGCTCTTTTTAAACCACTCAGTTATCTCGGATCACTAAATAAACCATATCTAAAAATTCAATCAATATAAATTTAATCAATTTGGGTTTACTAGTTTCCAAATTATCGGACGTAGAAGTATATTTTTTCCTATTTGTGTAACATATTAAAAAAAAATAAACAACAAGAAGAAAGAAGAATGGAAAATAGGTGTTTAGTCATAATCCGAACAGTATTAGCTGATTATAACGCAGTCAGTGAAATTGTAGAAGTAAATTCTCAATACTGGCGTTATGCCAACTCTTCTTAGCGCCTTTTGATACAAATTTATTTCCTACGTTCGTCTATGTGTATCATTATCATAATACCATAAAATAAACTGATTCATTTCATTAATAAAAGCCTCATGAGAACCATATGAGATACTTGTTAGTTTATACAATACTAGCGACTCGCCGCGGCTTCCCATGGGTGCAATGTTGATACTAAATATACTACAATATGTATTTACATACAACGTTTACAGCTTTTGTGTCATTAGACATTACACGCTATGTCCCTGCATTTTATATCCGTAATGCCTTCGAAAATATTCATTTAAATTATATGCTGTAAGGGCTGTTATATCTATATTCAATGCATAAAGTATCTAAGATACTTAATTGGATGAGGATTAATGCTATTTTCCTTAAAGTCGCTTCGTAAATAAGCAAAGAAATAAGTTATAAAAAAAGGTTATTGTGAGTTGTCCCTAAGAAATAGACATACCATTGTATACTTTTTTGTAGACCATTTTAAAGTGTGCAAGACTATTGTACATTATTTTGATCTATCTCGTAAGGTTCAGCCAGCGTTTTGCAATGTAAACGCAAAAAAAAATGTTTATGTACGATATCACATTAGAAACCTCTAAAATCAGTGTTTCTCTACTATCTTATGCATGTATTATATAAACCTCCCTCTTGAATTACTCTATCTATTGAAAAGAACCGCATCAATTTTTGTTGCGTTAGTTTAAAGATGTAAGCATACATAGGGATAGACAGACAACGAGAAGCGACTTTGTTTTATACTTTATACAATATGTTTTAAGAAACTTCTATATATGTGATCTGTCTAACATTTCACCTTGAAAATAATGGCAACATTAACATTATATCCTCACGGGAAATGGGTCAGTACCGCCTGACGACTAATTTTAGCGCCGCGCGCGCTCATTGGTTAAATCAAATAGCGCCCGCTTCCCGCGCTTCCCCCGCTTCCTGTTACACACTTCCGTCCCTGTTCACAATATCATTACCGCATTTTTCAGATAAGTAAGAGGAAATATGTTAACCATCTATAATATTCGAATTGTAGTATTCAAAGTCAAGTAAGTATTTATTGCCAATAATATGATACGAATGGGTGAAATTCAGAGGGCTATCTTTATTTAGCAACAGTAAATAATCAGTATATCGAACAAAGTTTGATAAGAAATTAAATAACTGTTTTATAAAAACCAATTTATGTCCACAATGATACGCTATATGAAAAAGAATTTGCAACAAACGGTACAGGCAATTACGTTAAATTGTATGTATTTTATTACGTAATCACTCTTGTTAATGTACATAGTTGAAATATTTGCGTGCATCGAAATATTAGCAGGACGTCAGTCATGGCCTGTATTTACGCTAACGATAAATATTATATTCTAATGTGGGGCGGACATGTGACAGGAATTAAATTAAATTACATTTGTTACATACATTAGGCTGATCTCACACCTCTGAGCTATAAACGCACGCCGCGCAAATGTATCAACGCATCTTAAGGGTTCTTTATTAGTTGAAGTGTTCATATTTTTTCGGATACGTAGTACCAATGACCAATAAGCTGTCGATGGCTAATATTGTTAATTTTTTGTCTAAGTTTTTAATTTGTAATATCTTAAATACTACAAAAATAAACTATCTCTCACGGATAACATGCAATTTAACCAAATGTATGTTTTTAAAAAAAAATTAGACATAATTAACGACAATGTTATTTGTAATAAATTACTAAGTAATATGACCTACGGCTCGGCTAAAGTCACTTCTACCTTTTTAAGAGAGGGTTTGGAGCTTATTCCACCACGCTTGCCACTGATGATTTTTGGAATATGACCTTTGCCACCAAGCACGAAATGAATTGTAAACACAAATTAAGCGCTTAAAACTACATCAGTACAGCTAGAGTTTGAACCCGCAATATTCACTTAGGTTTCACGTGTTTCATCTTGGCCTATAACACTTTGCTATTCAAACCAATAATTTTATCAATATAACGACATCGATATATTTATCACGAGATATCCAAAATTGTTGGTTTAATGGACTTGAAATTTATCAGTTACTCTTTTGGCTCCGAAGGCGCTTGGGCAATTGGAAAATTTCAACTTCAAGGAAGGAAAATGCGAGTTGTAACTTTTTATGAATATTATCCTTACGAAGTCGAGACAGACACTTAATATTTCTAAAAACGTGAGAAAAATGCGCGTGGTATGCTGCTCAATGTATTAGAAACTTACGAATTTAGTAAAAAAACTAATGTTTATAATATCTTATTAGTTAAATAAAATAGCGTGATAAAATAAGTTTGAAGTCGAAACGGCGACTAGTGTAGTATAAAAGTACTCAAGTATTGTATGAAGTTTCAATATACTTTTTTTATGATGTAGTGTTCGATTGTTGATTGAAGATCTCCACAGACTTTCACCGGTTACTTTTTCAATTTTGTTGTTGTGGCAATATTATAATTCGCTCCGTTACATAGAAATTTAAGATTATTTTTCTCCTTTACATTCTTACAAAATTATTAGTGATATATTCAAATATTAGATTGTATTAGGATCTTTGTGTCGCAAAGAACACGAACTTAGGAAAAAATAATGTTAAGTAAAACAGCCGAAGAACTCAAAGTATTCAACGACAAGACTGGTTTTTTTATTCGTGGCTTGTGGGTGATCTTATTGTGGTGATGCGTTTCTTAACGCGACATAAGTTTCGTCATGGCAACGAGCCAGATGCATTTATGATAGTTACACTGACACTGAGAAATAAAACATTTTTTTCACGAAAACATAAATTACACAAGAGTTTTTATATGATAGTATGTGTTAATACGTAAGTATTATTATAGGTAGGTGGATCGGCAAATGTGTCAACTTATAGTAAGTGGTCACCACTACCAATAGACAAGTCCCCTGTAAGAAATAATAAGGATTATTTATATTGCCAATCTGCCACAAGACTTGTGAGCTAAGATGTCCCTTGTGCCTGTACTTACACTGGCTTACTTAACCTTTATACTCGGACAGGACGATACTCAGGGCCGGACCGTAAGTTTCGTGGGCCCCGGGCTAACACTACTTAGGGGCCCACCTAAGACAAATCTGAACGTAGACTTGAATTAAATTAATTGAATGGGTTTGATTAATTGCAGGACTCGCTGGGCTGCAAACCATACGATCTGTTTAGTTTAATAAAGTTATGGATTCTTTCGCATTATCGTCTATGTTTGACTTTGACTTGACTTAGCTGGGGCCCTTGAATCTAGGGGGCCCTGGACTGAAGCCCAAAAAGCCATATGGTAGATCCGGTCCTGATGATACTAAATATTGCTGTTTGGCGGTAGTATATTGGATGAGTGGGTGGTGCCTACATACCTAAGCCTTACCACCAAGTAAGTAAAGTAAATGTATTAATCTGTGTTAATGATAGACTCCAATATCTCAACGATATGGGTCCTTGCGTGCGGTTTCGTAACATGCTATTATGCAAAATTTAACCTTTTTCAATAAATGGAACATCTAACAATTATTTGACTTTTTCTTAAATCAGACCTGTTCATCCTGAGAGTAGGCATAGACTTAGATGCTGCCTGAGTGTAACGTCAAATTTATACTTCTGTTAGCTAGAAGTTGACTTGAAGTCAAACGAACTGCAATTTGGTAATTGTAGGAATGGACGTCAATGTTTCTATTTAACTCCAAACGATGCAGTTTCAGTGGTCTTCGTCACTTAGATCGATGGTAACAGCTTCGATTTTGACTCATTGGGAAATTTTATGATCTTATTAGAAAAATATTGCTGTTTTCTGCTAAGAAATTTTGTGTCAACCAGTCATTATGAATAGTCCATTTCAGAAGTGAATAATGTTTTCTCTTTCGTCTTATTCTCCTTCGTCTCAACGTTCGTATAGTAGAGGAATAGAGTGTACAAGTGTTTGCACACACTTGTACAATATAATGTTTCTTATCCTTACATAAAATGAACGAGCCGAGATGACCCAGTGGTTAGAGCGCCTGCATCTTAACCGATGATTTCGGGTTCAAACCCAAGTATGCACCAATGAATTTATAAGTGCTTAATTTGTGTTTATAATTTATCTCGTGCTCGGCGCTGAAGGAAAACATCGTGAGGCAACTTGCATGTGTCTAATTTCAACGAAATTCGTCCTCATATGTTTTCCACCAAAACGCATTGGAGCAGCGTGGTGGAATATGCTCCAAAAAGCTTCTCCTCAAAGAGAGAGGAGGCCTTAGCCCAGCAGTGGGAAATTAACAGGCTGTTAATATATGTTACATATAATATTATAGTATTTCAGTATGCAGTCTTCAGTATTGTATGTCACGTACTTTAGTGTAAAGGCTGTCCATCTTTTGAGCAGTGTTTACGTCACCATAAAAATATACCAATCTATTGGTTTTTACTATTTAAAATGAATAAATTGATTGGTTATTGAATTATAACTCAAAACAAACAATATAACTTCTTATTTATGGAATGTCATTATTTTATAATCTTTAATTAAAAGATTATAAAATAATGACACTTTAATGAATTTCAAGTCAGTTCCAAATAATCGATTCATCTGAAAGAAAATTCTTTTAAATAAATAAAAACTCGTAACATTTTTTACGTTCTACATCTTGGATCTTGGAACATTTTTTAACTTCATTTTAAGTTTATCTTAAGCAAAGTTTTAAATTCAATTAACTTAACAATAAAAATATAAAATTAGAAGCATAAACTTATCCTTCTCTGTTTTTAAAATGTAATTATTGTCATTAAACATTGTTAAACTGAAATAATTAAGGAATGTATTATTTTTAATCAAAATCAAAATATATTCTATTCAAGCACTTTTGAATCGTCATTTAACAAACTATATTAAGTGAAGCTACCACCGGTTCGGAATGCAGATTCTACCGAGAAGAACCGGCAAGAAATTCAGTAGTTACTCTTTTTCAACATTTGAAAATACAGTTAAATACAATGACATAAATATATATATATATATATATATATATATATATATATATATATAAATCTAACTTTAAATGTTAACTTTTGTAATAAATTCTATATGTAGTAGGTAAGTCGATTTGCGATTTTTATGATTAAATTAGAATGTTATCACATCTCTATATTATATATTATCACCAGCTTTAGATAAAGAAGTACTACCGATTTCGGCCACTTCTAACAGTTGTATTATTTATGAACGCGAACCTCCGCGTGTGCAGCGTAATCCTGTCTACGTTTTTCAGGCTGCTTTATAAACACGTACCAAGGAACTCAACTAAAATCATCATAAAAGATAAAGCATAATATAAGGCCATATTAAAACGAATTAAGCACCCAAATAAATGTTGTTTCATAACATTTATATTAATTTTAAAACATCAAAAGGTTCTTTAATATCGATAGTAATTCAATTCCATGCCTAATTTCTCGAATCAAATTCTAATACTCTCACAACGGCAGCAATTAGGGGCAAACAGGGTACGTCAAAGTTGAGCCCCCACCCTGAGCTGCAATTTTTTAAGGGGGCACCACCCAGGCTGTTTGGTGACGCTTGCACCTCTCGGTACGGCCGGCTTGAATTGGTATGTTATTTGGAAGTAAATATTTCCAGTTTAAACATTCAAATGGATTGAATTTTTTTTTCTTCTTTTAAGAATTTATGTATTGAAATCAATACCAATATATAATATTTGTGCACAATAATATCCTCGTAGAGTTGTTATCTATATGAAGAAAGTAATGTTTAAATGTAAAATAAATATTAAATATACAATTACAAAACCACGAGACGTTTTGACAATGTACATAACATTGTCAAAACGTCGAACAAAATAAAAAAAAAGCGATTAATGAAATATATATAAAATGGATTACAGAACAGTACAAATATATAGTCATAAAAATACAATTAACATTTACTTTGTGCAAAAAAAAAATATCTGAAATTAAATTAATCACCCAACGGCCATTACACACCGGCAGTATTACACCCGCGTCCATTTTGACGTGGCGATTTTTTCCCGGCCGCATGTTTCATTTATTTCGCTGCACACATGCGCTCGATCAGACGGCTCGATCGATCCAGCGTCCATCAGGGTGCCCGTAATGTACTATAACCATTGTACACACTTCCGACTTACGTACATATTAACATACATACACATTACTTTGTATGTGTTGGTTTTTATAATATCAATAAATTACTTTATTTATCTCAGTTCTTTATGTTTTTTGCTCTCTATATATTTGGTTGACTTTGTGTGGGAATGAAGTATGCATAATTCTGGTGTTGATAATGCGATGATGTCATTAAGAACAAAAATCTTTCAACAGGCTGGTGACAAGGCTTTATATGTAGGTGCTACATTAGTTATTCTAATGACAAACATCAATAGTAAGATTGTACACTTCATGTTTAAAGGGTGGGTGAGCCAGTGTAAATAATATAGGGACAAGATGCAAACTACGCATTACCGGTAAAGGATGGCTTACACTTCTAAAAGTGTAGATTTAATAACCTAATGGGAGGGGAGGGGTGAAAGTGGTTAATAGGGTCAATGCAGGTGGCCCTTTTGACTAGGAAATTTAAATTAATTAAAAATTATAAAATATAAATGAGCTGAGCTAAGTTTTTACGTTAAATTTAATTATAAACTATTAATTACGACTAATTCTTCCTACCAGGGTATCATAATCTAAAGGATTCTAACTCAATTTCATACTACTAATCTTCCTTTAAAGGTCAGATTTTTAATAAAAACTAGTGACCTATTAAGAATACTGAACTGACAAGACCAGGCAATAATAGGAATCAGGAGATGAAACTTATTAAATCTTACTAATATAATTATTATTGCGTTATCGTAAGTGAAATTGATATTTGAGGTTGTCGCTATCGATCAAGTCAATTGTTTAACAAAGATGTGTTACTTCAGATAAATCTTGTATTTTTTTAATCTCTTAATAAGATTTATTGCACAAATATATATAGATATAAAAGGTTTCCATTTAATGAACTTTAAATGAAAATACTTCTACTTAGGATATCATTCGTACTCTTTGAAATCTACGATCTGTATCAAAATACTTATCCTCAGTAGTACATATCTATAAATTATACAGATTAAATTGTATAATTAATCTATAAACACGATGCATCAGATCAAAAGTCAGCCTCACATACCCGATCTGTAAATTAGCAATTAATGAATGTGCCACGGCGCCCCCGCTGTGGCGCTGGCATTTTTTGCAGCTATAGGTAGCCTGCGATGGACTGCCGGGGTACACACGTGATCATGTGCTAGATACTTTTTCTCGAGATGACATTTATTCTTCAATTAGGTATAATTGTGATGATATATTATTTCACATGTGGTACTACTAGCTTCTTCAATTGTATCATTTGACACAGATATTTTTTCCGAAATATTGTAATTATTTCAGAGTTAGAGCCCCAATTATTAGTATTTATTACTATCGTACAAGAAATATATGGCTAAAACCATTTATAATTTGCTGTCGTATGTCATTTAAATGAATATAGCATTCGTCTGTTAGTTTAAGTGACGTGGAATGGGTTTATTTAGTTAATAATGGTGTAATTCTAGATAATTAAAAAATTTAAACTTCATATCAAAAAACGTTGATAAATAAGGCATATTGCTCAATACAATGATACAAGAATGGACTTAGTTTTTATTGACTTCTAGACAGGATATATATATATACAAAAATAATTGTTGTTTACTGACATACTCTGTAATAAAAATGGTGGAAAAGAGTAACTTGAATGTTTAATGAGTTTCTTGCAAGTTCTTCTCCGTAGAATCTACTTTCCGAACCGATGGTAGCTTTAAGTTTAATTCAACAGTGTAACATGACGATTGCTTTTATGAGCCTACTTGAATAGAGAATATTTTGATTTAAAAGTAAAAAATGCTTGTAAATGTCCCATTAAAACTCTTTTGAGGAGATGGTTTGGAGTTCATTCCAGTTTTGGTGGATCTATCACCAATCCAACTAAAAGCAACCTATTTTAGATTCTACGGTACTTTATATTGACCAATCATTCGACGCTCACTTTGTAAGAATGATCAAAAAAACAAAATATACGAGGAGATGATTTCTCTGTTGAAGTCATTTTCATAGATGTGGCCACATTTATGTATAGAAGATAAATTGATGCGTCTAAGAAACATCAAAACATTATAGAATAACCACCCTCTACTTATTTTTCGTATAAAGAATAATAACAAATAGAGTCCCCGAGATATAATATAATCTCCAGATACGTCCCACGACCTTTTCACCATTTACAACTGTCATTTTCAGCTTTTTTCGCAGCGAGCCCGCAGCACTCGTTTTTCTCACCCCCACACCCTACCCCCTCCCCACCGATAGCGCCGTGCGCGGAATTTGATTAATGCAATGTTCACGATAATTATTCCTGTTACTATTTTTTGACAGCATAAAGTTTTTCGTTCGTTGTTGATTTTTGTATACGTTTTTTGGGCCGTGACGTGATTACGTTGTAACTGTTAGTTTTTATTTTAGTAAAAGTGCGTTCGGGAACTGTGTTGCGTTATGTTTGTGCTACAAGGGGTATTTAAATAGACTTACGTTTATTTATATATATTTATACATTACAAATACCTTATAAATATGAAGAGCGTTTAATAGGTATATAGGTACTTGCGGATTCTGTAACAGGGATACTGTATGTACATAAACGCACACATGCATAAGTTTTGTTTGATTGGTGCACGAAAATGTCGTAATAGTACTTTGATAAATATAAAGATTAAGTATAATATAATTTGAGTTTTTAGATGTTTGGAACAATCTACAGCAGAATTTTAAAATTTAAATTAATTTCATATGTAGGTCATTATTAAAAATATATTTCGCTTATATAATATTTACTACAGAAAATTATAAAAGAAAAAAACTCCCTTGATTCGAAGTTAGAACATTCTTTCCTACATTTTCGTTTAGTTAATTCTAAATTCGAAATATGCACACAAAACTACAAAGCAGAGTTATAAAGTGAAAACAAATAAAAGTGCAGTTGCTCCTGGTTGTACTTCTGGAGTACTATCGAAAACAATCTCGCTGACAATTCTTAAGCTATATGCTAATGCTGGTAATACTTATGCATGATCAAATATTACTTTCAACCTTACTGTTACGACTTAAAGTTAGTATTGCAATAAACTTTATTTTTATTTTACTACATTGATGGTTTGATGAATTATATACTTTATGTCTAATATGATAGAAGTCAAATTCAAATAAAACCAATGATCGTTTAAAGAGTTGTAATTACAAGAATATTTTATTAACTTGTGTTTTATAAAAAGAATTTGGTGGGTCTGTTGATTGCATTAAGGGTGGTGTTTATTGTGACAAAATAGTTTATTAGGTGTCCATCGGTCAAATAAAATAGATTTAGTTAACATGACTAATTTAATTTATACTCTGTTACGGAGGCGTCTTGATCGAAACTGATTAAAGGATACGACTACTAATTTCAGGGTTGTGAAATAACATAATGAGTAATAATTATGCTATGCTAATTATTAATTTCATTGATTACCATGAATTTATTTATGGAGTTAATTTTGACTTTTCGACGAAAATTGACTTATACTTTGTTTATAATTTCATGTCGAATTTTAAAGTGCTAGACTTTAAAAAAAAATATTCCTTATTTTTTTTAAATTAGAATATTTTCCATTTTTAAATGCCAATTGTATTTGTGTCATTAATTAATTAAGTATGTTTTTTTTTTAAATTGGAATTTGAATCATATATTTTCGGGCTTAATATATAAACAAATATAACACAATCTTTTAAAAAGATTAATATTATAAAATTCAATTACCATACACAATGGCGAAGCAACAAACTGCAGCAAAGTACCAGGGCACCAGCGCGCGGTAGGAGCTCGTCTGCTCGAAAGATTGATGCGCTGCGTGATGGATGAGTTCGCCATTACAGCGTGTATCGGAACGCTCTGTGGCTTAAATGCATTGTTTAAGTTGAAAACAGTGTTAGTCGCATATGATCAGCTCGGCTGCTTAAACATGACTCTTGATGCGTCTGTGATCAACTGTAATTACAATGCAGATACAGATTTACCACAGATTATATCTGACACGTGCTGGTTTAATGATTTTCAATTCCAAGCAAGAAATGATCAATAAACATACATTAAGCGCGTTCTAGGTACTTATTACGTTTTCAAAGTGCTTAATTTCGTAAAAAATGCATCATAGCCCAGTAAGGCTCTCGAGGGTTTGAATACGCAATTGTGGGCTAAGATTAACGCATTGTGACTTCTCAGCTCACGTAAAAATTATATAGTTACTATATTTGATGGTAGAGCTATGTGCAAACCCGTCTTGGTAGATAACCTCTCATAACACATTGAATCGCCAAACGAAAAAACGGAATATTTTTGTATTCCAGTTTGAAGCGTGAGTCAAGCGGGATAAGTATAGGCAAAAGGGACATAACATTTTAGCTCTCAAAGTTGGTGGTGCTTTGGAGATGTAAGTAATGATTTATATTTCTCACAGTGCAAATGATTATGGCCGGTGGTGAACACTTACCAACAGAAGACCCGTATGCTCGTCCGTCTGCCTATTATATAAAAAAAGTTGAGCAAGCATCTCTAAGATTGATGGTCATATGGATGTGGTCGCCTCAATAATCGCACTATTGAACATTGCCTCTAACTTGGATTGCAATAAAATTCGATCAAAACGTCCACGCGTGAAACATTGCATAGAATAAATAATTGAATAACCGAAATATATTGGCAATACGAAACCGTAGCTTACAAAACTTTAATAAATATTATATACGTACTTCACAAGGGGGTTTATTCTTAAAGCATAAAAATATCATTATGTTACTCGCAATAGTTGCGAAATATTTACGACGTAATATATAGAAAAATAAGAAAAGTTTTCCAAAAATAGTATTATCTATAAGATTATCAATTTAAATAGTATATGATCAAATAGCTTATTCGTATATGATTACTACCAGTGGCGTAGCTATCGTAGGGCCAGGTGGTGCAGTGCACCAGGGCCCCTGAGCTCTGGGGGCCTAAGCTATGAAAAGAGCTTTGAATAGAGATGAAGTATAGATTTAATTTACTAACGATATGTTCAACTCACTGTATCCTGTATCCTATTCTTATCACTATCTTTAATTTTGAATGCATTGGCATTCAAAATTAAAGATAGTGATAAGCTAAAGTGATACGCTAAAGAGGGGGCGAGGGCCCGATTCTTTTTCTATGCACCGGGGCCCTAACCCACCTAGCTACGCCACTGATTACTACATTATATCCTTGTTGCTAAGACGGCAGGGGTTAGAAGGCGTGTGTCTTAACCGATGATTGCGGGTTCAAACCCAAGCAAAACTGATTTTCATGTATCTCGTGGTCGGCGGTGAAGGAAAACATGAGAAAACCTACATGTGTATTATTTCAACGAAATTCTCTCACATGTGTGATTCGAGCTGCATGGAGTAAGCTCCAAACTTTTTCCTCGAAAGAGGAGATCTTAGCCCAACAGTGGGAACCAAGCTGTTACTATATGATTTATTATATCCTTGTTATTTACTTTGTAACTTATAATAAGGATTAGATGTAAAGAGATGACTTTATTAATTGCAATTACATATAATATTAAAAGTAATTCAAGTGAATTTAATCGCATAGACAATACTGTTCTAAGATCGTGGTCTCAAATCTGACTGTAATTCGGACAATCCAGAGATTAACTCGTTCAAACAAACAAACTCTTCATATGATGTTAGTATAGATGTTCCCACTTTTTCTCTTCCCCATTTCACCACCACATGTTGCTGCCGTCGTCACTCGCACGGAGCGTCCGTGACGTAACATTATACTTAAACCCCTTTTCTGTCAACGACATTCTTCAACGAAAAAAAACCTTATGTAATATGATACTGAATCATTTAACACGCATTTGGTAAGTTAAAGATCTTAATATCGTATTGGTTTCAGTTAGTGATTAATGATCACGAAATTTTTTTTTTATTGTATAGGTAGGCGGACGGGCGAATGAGCAACCTGATGGTAAGTGGTCACCACCGCTCATAGCCAGTAGCTCAGTAAGAAATATTAAACATTGCTTCGCATCAGGTGGCCATTTGCCCGTCCACATATATATATCACATAAAATAAAAAAAACGGAGGACTATTAATCAGCGATGTGTTTCGTCACCTTTGAACACGAGTTGTTATCCAAGCATAGGAAAAATGCGGTGTATGAACAAGAAGGATAGAATCTGTCACTTTTATCACCGCCACTCGGGATTGACGGGACGGGGCCCTATTGACGCTTCAAATTAAATAATGTCCACAACGTCACATATGCGAAGAAACAGTGTGTTTGAATATTCAAAATGAATTAAAATGTTACAAGTATTTAATTATAAATTTTTCATAGAGAGTTTTTACCTATTGGTGAGTCTTACTCAAAATTGTAGTTACATATTTCTACGTTGTTTTGTTGATACAGTTTAGATGTATTTTTACGT
Source organism: Vanessa atalanta (assembly GCF_905147765.1). Classification (NCBI taxonomy): domain Eukaryota; kingdom Metazoa; phylum Arthropoda; class Insecta; order Lepidoptera; family Nymphalidae; genus Vanessa; species Vanessa atalanta. Next base: position 2,222,739 of record NC_061885.1, read on the forward strand.
CAGTGATGTACATATCAGTAAGTGTATCATTCTTAATATCATAATATCGTCCTAACCGATTTCGGTCACGGCTGCCTATCTCAATGGAAACCAGGCTACGCAGGAATAATTACAGTGCACAAATGTGTGGGCAAACACAGGTGCACTCACATTCCTCACTTTCATAATCCAATGGGACTGCAAATCCGATACGACCGGAATGAGTTTAGGCGTAGGACTAACAACTGTACGTACTTTCCGAGGCAAGGCAGTGTACACACATCCAACCTCCAGACATCGGGCTGTCACTGAGATTTTTTCGATAAAAAACCCAACAGCTTTTATCGGGGATTTACCGCCTTATATCTAGCTACTAGACGAACCACTCGTTATATAATGCAATAATCTTTGTCTTTAATAATATTGTAAGTGCAAGTATGACATAACACAAATCTGTACGTACGATCATTGGTCCAGATAAATCTGTTAGTGTTCAGTTTTTTTTTATGTGGTAGGTGGCAAACGAGCAGGAGGCTAACCTGATGGAAAGTGACTACCACCGCCCATGGACATCTGCAACACCGGGGTGTTTGCAGGTGCGTTGCCGGCCTTTCAGGAAGGAATACGCTCTTTTCTTGTTTAAACATTGCTGTCTTTTTTAAGCCGTTAAGCAAAGTATTGAATTGAATTTCACAACGTGTTAGCTTGACAAAACGAGGTAATTTACAATATTTTAGACGATGTATGACTTAATGTATGTACACTGTACGGGCATACGGGCAGTAGTCCGCAATGATTTATTGTTCCAAGTAATATTAAGCACAAGTGCACATATACTACTATAAGTTTTAAGTTTTATTTTCATTATGAATATCACGAATGTATAGGATATGTATCGATTTTATTATTTTCATTGTCTTGAAGAGTTTCATTGTATGAAATAACGACTAATCTGTTCATTTTTTTTCATCATTTCCTAATTAGTGCTCAGAAGTTGGGTAGGGTAGGGTACTAAGAAGGACTTGCATAGTGCCTACTACTCACTAATTACTGAGCCTTCGTTACCACTTACAATCAGGTGGCCCAATTGCCAAGCATTTATAAAACATATAATTTTTTTTTTATAAATTTAAGACCCGTCTTATTTTATCTGATAAAAATGTTTTGATATTTGAATTAAAAAAAAAAAGTTACCGGATGAAAACAATTTAAAAACGTAAAATCAAACACGGTTATCTTACTATGTACTCGAAAACCCTTTTTCGAAAACAGTCCTAATATTTTAAGTATATTATATTCCTACTTACACTTACATGAGAATTTAATTAATTAAATTAGAAAGATAAATACGAGTGCCGTTTTTATTCCATAGTCTTTTTAAGACATGACAAATATTCGTGTAATTATATTATGTGTCTATTGAGTATGTCTTTGCTCTAGTAACTTGGGGCTGCAGGATATAGAGGTGGTTGGTTCAGGCTCATTGGTCCAACATAGCATCTCAATCACAGTCCCAAGTTTGGCACCTGCATTTTCAACACGAGACCCTTGCAATGTGCGTAAATCTGTTGGTGCTGCCTCTGACCTGTCTGTAGTCGGATGTCCGTCCCATAGAAATATAAGAAAGAATAGAGGATCCATCTAACATAAAATATAATGAAAATCCTCAGCGTTGTTAGAGATGGTTCATCGTGGTTGAAATTTGGTGAAGAAGACATTACTATTATTATTTTTTTATAATATAGGTAGGCGAACGAACCAACGGGTCATATAATGGTAAGTGGTCACCACTGCCCACAGACAATGGTGCTTTAAGAAATATTAACCATTCCTTACATCGCTAATGCGCCACCAACCTTGAGAACTAAGATGTTATATCCCCTTAAACTGTAGTTACACTGTCTCACTCACCCTTTAAGCCGAAATACAACAATACAGAGTACTACTGTTTGGCACTAGAATATCCGATGAGTGGATGGTACCTACCCAAACGAGTTTGCACTAAGCCCTACGACTAAGTAAAATTATAGAAAGCTACTAGTGAACCTAAAACGTGAATTCCGAAGGCCGGTCTGGCATACATTAGACCGAAAAACCCTAATTCTGTAAGTATGACGTCACTATGTCAAGTACGTCAGAAGTTAAACGATCTCATGCAAATAATAATAAAAAACGAAATTAATAAGAAATTTGCGACTGTAATTATAATAAAAACGCCGAAAAGTTTTATATTTAGGTAGTATTAATTTTAAGTGCAGTTGAATCAAAAGGCGTATATTATTTAATACATATATATGTAGCCGTGTGTACTAGTAATGGCCGAGGTCTCGTTATAAAGCATCTGGGTCACCTCTTAAAACTAAGAAAAGCGATAAGTGTTTGCGCAGAGCCGAGTAAAAACTGAGAAAACTTCTAACGAGCAAAGCATAATATTAATCCTGAGAATTTTAAGCGAAATGTGTTTTGAAAAGGTAAAAATATTCACATGGTACTATGTAAGTCTTTTTCTGTTTGTAATTAAAACTTTTTGTCTTTTGACATTTCTCATTCATTTAGATCAAAGTTCATATCAAACAAAACAACAATATACTATAAACACACTGTCTCCAGAACATTATTCATTCTAAATGTTCTTAAAAAAAAAAGGGAAGATAAAATTACGTCGCGATGTTAGTGATAATGTATCTGTTGATAAGATTCCTCTTCCTTTCTCTTCTCTTGGGCTTAAGCCTTTGTAATTAATTACAACATTAATTTTACTAAAACATATAGCACGTCCTATTTCATAAGAAAATTGGACAACGGCTTACTTGGATGATTTCAACCCACTTATCAGGAATTTTGCCGGGAAACGACGATACTCTGTATTTCTATATTTAAGTTTGAAGGGTGAACTGGTTGGCCAGCTGACCAAAAGCATTATAGGCATAAAGAACATCATAGATCAAATTTTAGCTTACCTTGCCAGTTTAAAAAAAGTAGCTTATTATAATTTGTTCCGTTGTCTATATATAATTCTATAATTCGCTTCGTAATATAAATAAATAAAACGACTTTTCTACTCATTAGAATCCATCGAGCGCTTCGAGTATTATTAAAAAAAAGAAAACATCCACTGAACATAGATTCACAATTATAATATCAATTGTAAGATCTGCCGTAGTAAATTGATAGCCTGATCATAAATAAAAATATGTTTATATTTAAGTTAAACAATATGATGAATGTTTTTAAACAAAATAAATCTTATAATTATTTTACGATACCATTATAAAACAAGATATAAATTAAAATATATGAAAATTAATAACTTGAGTAATCTCTGCCTTAGTTTGAGATATCCAAATCGAACAATATGTAACTTAACTGTCATTTGTACAAAACATTACCAATAATCTTTAAGATATGGCAAATAAAACACCAAAACAAATATAACAGATGTAATAAATTAATTATTTTGGGTTTATAATTCATTAGCCGCCACGACTTCGCACGGCTTAAATATACTACAGAATGTCTTCAACGTTCACAGTTTTTCATTCGTTAGGCTATACAGAGCGTGTATTGCTTAAAATCGCTTCGAAAATAAGCCATTATTTCGTGTAAAAAGTAAAGCATAAAAAATAGTTAATTGTGGGCTATCCCTAAGAGATAATATAGCTCATTTTGATATACATCATTTTAATCTATCTCGTAGGGTTCAGCCAGCGCTTGCAATGTAAATGAAAAAAATTTGTTTCTTTACGACATCACACTAGAAACCTCTAAAATTATCAGAATCAATCTATCTATTAAAAAAACCGCTTCGAAGTTCGTTGTGTAATTTTAAAGATCTAAGCATACATAGGGACAGACAGCGGTAAGCGACTTTGTTTTATACTATGTAATGATGATGATTCTGTGCTCCGCGCTGAAAAATAACAACGTAAGGAAACCTGCACGTGTTGAACTATATCATATTGAAGCTACCTAGTGGAACAAGTAATATTTCTCAATACGAGACGTGGCTTTGCCCAGCAATGGGACCAATATTTAGTGAGACACTGTTACTTTTTTAATCCATTCACATTTATATATCAAAAATATAATATTACAAAATATTGATTAATGTCAATGTATAATTTATCAAGTTAAGATCCCGGCAAATAACTATTTAATCGCCTTCCAAGCATTCCCAGGACATTCGACATGACGGGTCAAGTGAACGATAAAAATCAAAGGAGTTATTCATAACGAATACATCACACCAAAAACACGCTTAAATCTATTAAAATAAAATTTATAATCGTATAAATAGTAAACATCCTAACATTATCCTTCTTCGCAGGTCGTGACTGTCAAATGGTGAATTAAACGTATAAATTTAAACTTTAAATGTTAATATATAAGATGAACTTCGGCTTGTACCATTCAGGAGTAGCCAGGTCGTCAGATGAGGGTGGAATCTCACAAAAAGCCGTCTGACCGGTTACCTCGGTCGGTTCGCGACCGATGCGGAGTCGTTCGAGTATAGATTCAAATGCCCTAATAAAATATTCATATTTTTTTTCTAGATTTCGTTTTGGAGGTACGGAGGTGGATGTGGGTTGGTTATTATTATAACAGCCTCTTATCTAATGCCTAACTGTGCATTTAAAAGTGAATCAAGACTTTTATTATTTTAAAGAAAGAACGCAAAGATTGTGTGAAAATATAATTAAGGTTTCGTTTTGCTTATTTCGTTCTTTATTGTTTTGTAATAGCTTTTAATTGACTTGATAGCTTGAGACTTGAGAAAAAAATGTGCTTAATATAAATTACGGGGTTTACGAAAAAACAAAGGAACTACGGAAAAATGACATCGAAGTCAATTGCGTAAAACATTTGACGCTAACGTCTTTTTCTTGTTGTTGTTGTGTGTGTTGTTTGCTTTTCAAATAAATATAATGCTGTGAGCTGCGAAGTGTAGCTGCTTATATACTAAATGTATATACTAAAACCTTCTCTAAAACGCGCTGGATATTATGGAATTAGTTTAATCAATATTGATTTAGAAGTTTTTTCTGTTTGATAATACAAAATTAAATAAATTATTAGTAAATATATTAAAAACGTATATTTGGTAGAGATAAGTGATATTGCAAATGAGCAGCGGTCAAATTTGTTATTTTAATATCGTTAGGTAACGACTATATTATGACGACTTGTCTCAGTGCTTGTAAGCTTAATTATTATTTTAAAAACTTAATAATCATAGTCGATTTAACCGACGACTCAATATCAAGGTCCTAGAGTCAATACACCAAGTTACGATGACCTTAATTAAGGATTTATACGATCATATACAGGAACTATCGTAATATATATATAATATTTAGTTTTCGGATTTCTTTTCGTAAATTATATTTAGAATTGTAGTTTCATTGGTAAAATTATATTCAATACTTATTCTGTGAGAATTCACATCGTATTTCACTCGTGAAATATTGAACACCGACTTACGGCAATGCGTTATTTAAGTCCGTGTTTGCTTTAAATGTTAGTTATTATAGTAAAATAGTTGTCGCCCGCAGCTTCGATCTCGTTTTAGGGGTAGGTCGTCAGGTTTTATGCCTAAAAGCAGACAAACAGACAGACTTACTTTCACATTTATAATAAATTTAAAAAAAAAACCTTACATCTCCAATGCGCCACTAACCTTGGTTACTAACTTATTTGGTCCCGTGTGCCTGTAGTTACACTAGCTCATTCACCCTTCAAACCAACAACAATATACGATGAGTGGGTGGTACCTACCCTAAAGTCCTACCACCAAGTGAAATATTATTATAAAAGTATAGATGTCGCATATCTGATATTTCACAATCGTGTACTGAGGTGAGTTGCGAATTTGCTCTTACAGAATATATCTTCGGATTTATTATTCAAATTGACTGTTTAGTCACACCTATGTTTTATAATTAATCACAAATATACCTGATGGTAAATACTCTTGCAGTTTGAGATGAAACGCGCTCAAGATATCGAAATAATCTAACGCTCAGTAAACACATACGCCGAAATAACATAACACTTTTTGGCTCTCAGGAGTAAGAAAGCAGAACCTTTCGTGTGAGTGGGTGGAATATCGATGACGTAGGAGCGTAAGCTCTCACCGTGCCAATAAGCTCTATGGCAGAAGGACGAGAGACAATACGTCAAGTAACTCCTGTTTACTATATCCCAAGAATAACCGGTAGAAGAATCCCAAGAATAACAGGCTTGCTAGTATAGTTACTTGAAATTGACAAGTTTGTTAATCAAGTCCGGTTTTTTATATTGTTGTATATAGACATATAATTAATTAAGCTATTTATGCACGGGGTAAAAACTTGTCTAATGTACACTACACAACGTTTATTTGTAATGTTACAGCTGTTTTCAAGACTACAGAATTACATTAATTCGAGCATCGTGTCTTTTTTTTATCTTTGATACTTTTATGAACGACTTAGGTCTTTACAAAATATAATAATTGCGTTAAATAGTGTCTTCCTCAATAACATTTTCCAAAAAATTATAACAATGATTTGTAAGCTTAGCATTAGTGTTTTGCTAACTAATAACTCACTGCTATTCGTGCAAAATGAAAATGTGCTGAGATATCCTAGTGGTTTTGCACATTAAATTTAACCGAAGATTTCGCAAACCGTAACAACGTAAGGAAACTGAATAAAATGTCCGCCAAATGAAACCAAACTGCATTAACATAAATTACTTTTGAGAATATTATGAGATATTTTTAAAAGTCCGTTTAACGCACTGATATTGGTGAAAGGGCCTTGCAAGCCTTTCTGGGTAGCTATACTACGTAGGTCCACTCATGATAAATTCTACCAACAAACAGCAATACCTAGTATCTTTGTATTCCAGTTTAAACGTTGAGGGATATATATTAATCCATTCCGTTTTTAGATATTTAATTGATAATTTAATAGTTACTCTTGTTATGGCTAAGGTTTTTCTTAAGGTTCGATATAACTCCCCGACACATTTATATGGATCTTAATTCGTCAGGGCTTATAGAAATGCGGACATTTCCGGACCCAGAACAATATTCTCGTGGAAGCCGTGTCTCGTCGAGTGTGAAATGATTAAAAATACCACTAGCAATAACCTCGGCTTCCGGCCTTTTATAATAAAATGTTTTATGTAAATAAAATAAAAACACTCTGTTAGTTTAACGATACAGATTTTTAGCGTTGTTAGTAAATTACTATTTCATATTGCTTTTGGTTTATTTTTGTGACCCCTAACACGACTGTAGATCAAGGTCCAGGGTTCGAATTCCAAGTCAGGCCAAAGAAGCCCTCTAAGTTAATATTGTCATCCGTTTGCATGATAATGTCGTCCTGGCCGATTTTAGTCACAACGGTCAATCTCAAGGGAGACCAGCGAACTACTCAGGATATATTAAAGTACACAAGTGTGCGCACAAACACAGGGTACGTCTCTATTTCGTGAATCTCATAATCCGGTGAGATGGCAAACCCAACACGACCGGAAATAGTTCAGGATTGGCTTGGCTATATATGCTTCCCGAGGCACGGGAGTGAGCACACTTCAAACTTCCAGACTTTGGACAGTTCCTGAAAAATTTTCACCAGAAAAATCTAATTACGTCTCATCGCCCCGATATGGGACTTGAACCCTCGGGATATGTGGCCTTAATATCTAGTCACCAGACCAACGAGGCATTATCATTAGATAAATTATATATTATAATCGGTGTGGGTGACTGACTCTATCCAAACGAACATCCTTCATCCTTCATCATTCATCTTTTGACGCTCTGAGATATACATTACCTTAAAATAATATATTTAATAAAAACTCAAACATGCGTTAACTAACATTTATGTATTAAAATCTTTTAAAATGACGTGGAGTCCTTATATTGTATGCGTGTGTGTCTCTACTTTTATAAACAGATTCAAATTGCAGAGGAATTTCAAATAGCTCAGATTAAACCAGGCAGGTTCAGGAGCCAGCTCCTCATACAATTTAATAATTTTACATGATTTTTTATACGGAAGTCAAGTTACAAATTATTTGATATATTTTTGTTTAGCAATAACCTCAAACCACATTTGAGGATTTTCAAGTAAAATGTCACGTCAAGTTATATCATGGATAAGGAAATTTCCCTTAACGTTCCTCTTAAAGAGAAGGTAGTTTGACTTATTTTAATAAATTGTCTGGATATTGACACATGAACGTCATTTATGATGTTTTCCAGTACCGCTGAGCACAGCGAATAATAAACTGAGCCATTACGTTTTCTATGAATATTTGAACATATATAATATTAAGTATCGTAAGATATTGGATCGTATACCTAAGTTTATATAATATATTAGATGTTTGAAATCTAGGTAAATATGCAAACGGAAAGCAAGCAGGGGTCAGTGCAGTCACTCGCTCGACCTTCAGCAGTTCAATATCAAGGCGATCTATACTACACATACAAATAACAGCCTCTTCACTTTAAAGTAAACCTGCACAAATATTGTCACGCGAAATGCTTAATTTATATATTAATTTTATTTGTTTACTTACTCATTGTTAAGCTTTGCACACGTTGTTGTCTGATTATGCGAAGCCTTGTCTTATTCATACGAACCTTAATTGGTAATGACAGAAGGAGTGATATCGGTTCATCCGCTATAAAATGTTTATAGAACGCGTGCATCTTAACCGATGATTTCGGGTTCAAACCCAGGCAGGCACCACTGAATTTTCATGTGCTTAATTTGTGTTTATAATTCATCTTGAGGAAACCTACATGTGTCTAATTTCAACTAAATTCTGCCACATGCGTATTCCGCCAACCCGCATTGGAGCAGCGTGGTGGAATATGCTCCAAACCTTCTCCTCAAAGGGAGAGGAGAGCTTTAGCCCAGCAGTGGGAAAATTTACAGGCTGCTAATGCTAATGCTAAAAAGTAATATTTATTTTTGAATATATGTTATGAATAAAATATATAATAAAAATTAAATATAAAAGATTTACAAAGAAGAATAGTTACTAATTCAATTTAAATTATTTACGATGACAACTTAGCTAATGATGACAGTCCATAGTTGCAGACACTGTAAAAAAAAAAAATCCTACAGTCAGTGGGATCAAAGATGTTACCCTTGAAATAATTTAATGTAATAAATATTGTTAATTAGTAATCGATAGCTTACATTATATGTGATGTAAAGCAATAAGAAACATTCAGCTTTGTAAGGAAATTTTATAATATGAAGTAGCTGTTTAGTTAATATGAGCTGTGGCCCAACTCGCCTTGCAAGTGAATGCGTGGATAAGGAACTCGTTCTTTGCATAAACATTCTCAAATATTATTATTGGTTAGGTTTCGATTTTGAACACTAAATATGGCAACACTACATTTTATTTTTATGAAGTTTTAATATGGTTATTTGAATTTAATTTCCTTAATTGCTGTGCCGTTAATATGTTTATTGTGTTTTAAACCTACAGTCGTATTTATTTTCATTTTGTCTATTTGGCTGTTTGTGTGATAATCATAAAAAAAATAGTTTTTTTGTTTCGATTATGGTATTTCCATGATGGAAAACCTATCGTCATTATTATAATTTAGCTCCTATTTAAATTATTAGCTTTTTTGCTCATGTATCTTTAAACTCAAACAAAACTCAATCACTTTTGAGTTATTCGTGAAGTTATACTATTGTGAAAAACGATGCTACGACGAATGCGATGAACGAAGCTAAACGATGATGCAAAACATCAAAACATCAGAAAGAACTCACTTCGTATCTCACTTGAGTTATATTTTCAAAGTTACTTACGATGACAATTATTACGCGTGTATCCCTTTATTTTATAATTATTTTGTTGTATTCTGCGCTTGTTGTTCGTATTTTCGTTTTCGTGAAATCTTATCATCACAAAGTCATATTTGATGACGATTCATGAGTGAAAAGTGCTTTAGTCGTTTCGATTGTGTACAATCGTAAAGTACTTCCATTCTTTATAACAAAAAAAGCATTTCCTGTAAGCAACAATCATAACTACGGATATAACTCTAGGTAAGGACGCAAACGAATGTTATTCGACTAAACGTGGCATTCACAATACGATTGAAACACAACAATCCAACATTTATTTGATGAGCAATCGATTATGGATACAAAAGCCGACTGTAAATATATACAGAAAATAGTTTTAAACTCGATATTGAAAGTTACCGAATATAGACAATGAAGTTTTCAAACAGCGGCAATTTTTTATTGACATTCAATAAGCAAGTGTAACTTCTAATATTTCAATAAAAACATATTTTATAATTTATGCAAGGCACAAGTGAAGATTATCCTTAAATAATCCCTTAATTATAGCTGTGTTTTGAAGAACAGTTAGTCACTACAATTATTTAAAAGGGAATATTTACCATGTCTTTTTATTTTTATTTGGTATAGCTCGATATTTCGACTTTATCTACGAATGTCTTGTTCACGTGAACAAGTAATAAAAATAACTTTGTTAATTTAAAATCTTAACCAGTTAGTTATTGTAAAGATAGGCGCCCTGGAGCTAGGAGTGATGAATTCGAAAGACAGCGGGAAGGAATTTGAGGAGGAGGTCTAAAGATCGAGCCCAGTGGATTGCCATGGGAGAGGCACACGTGACACAGGCTGATGAAGATGACCTCTATATAAATAATAGAATTGCGAAAAGTACGATACTTTGGGTTTCTTATAAATGTATTTAATTTTAAAGTATGAAAAACAAAACAACAAACTACTGCACTGAAAGAGAATTTGAGTAAAATATTTTAATTTGATTAATGATAAACTAGAACTTTTGTGTTTTAAATACAGTCAAGTTTTTATAGTATTTCGTATTAAATAAAATATAAATATTGTTTGAAATAAATTGATTATATAAACATACTTATATATTATATTATATATAAAACTACGTAATAAATATTTAATTAAATTCTAATCCAAAATCCCCAGGCAGGCAAATTATAAATTTAGTAACATAAAGTTGATTTTCTTGAATTTCAAAGAACTATATTCTTTGTTTTTGTTTCCAAACAAAAACAAAGAATATAGTTCTTTGTTTGAAACAAAATTAACAACATATTAGTGTCATGTATGGATGTCTGAATGCAAATTAGAAATGGTGGCCGGACTATTCTAGTCACCGATATCTGACGCCATGTTGGGGCAGGTCGGGCAAGGTGAACGCGATATCGATTATGACGTGAAACATTTAAATTTTATACACAAATAATTTTTTAACGAAAGCAAAGTGAAACCACAAATTTGTTTTTTCTTTGTGAATTATTTCTTATACTTTTCAATTGTTGCTTAAGTTTTAGTATCTAGTAGTTAATTTATTCCCAGTTTCTTACACTCTGTTCGTGAGTTAAGTTTTGTGACTTCATATTCTATATATCTAGTCTCGCGTTTTCTCCTGGTAATACTTCAATCAATTCGAAACTTATTCCAGGTTCCATCATCCTCCTGCCCTTATACCAATATTATTTAGGGTCGGCGCAGCATGTTTTTTTTATAATTTGATTTGTGTTATTTTAATGTGCCTGCTTGGTTTTTTACCCAAACGAAACTTTTGGAATGCAAAGTGATTGCAAAATTGCAAAAGATCGTTAAGGAACGTTTGTGTGTTAAAGGATATTATAAAACTAATGACTTTTTGGATTATAATACACCTTGGGAACGAAAAGATCGCATCCACCTATCAAAAATTGTATTATAAATATAACTGTAGAAAAAAAAAGTTTGTAAAAATAGATCGGAGTATTAATCGCCGGTATCGTCAGGTGAATTGTTTCTATCCGAAACGATGGTAGATTGTTTTTCTTGACAGTCAATATGTAAGTATAATGATATATATGGAAATATAATAATATAATTTAGCACTGAATTCTTCGACTACGACTTTTTGATTGACCCGAAATGTGTCATTATTTTGTTATTACTTTGTGGGATTCTCCCTTGGTGGTAGGGCCTTGTGCAAGCCCGTTTGGGTCCCACTCACTCATTATATATTCTATGGCCAAACAGTACTTACTATTGTAGTGTTTCGATTTGAAGTTTCTTGAAGTGAGCGAGTGTAACTACAGGCACAAGGAACATAAAATCTTAGCTTCCGAGATTGGTGCGCCACCAATCTCGGAAGCTAAGATTAGTGATAAAAGGAATGATTATTATCTAACAGCATCAATGTCTAGGAGCGGTGGTGACCACTTAGCGTCAGGTAGCCCCTTATCCCATCCGCCTTCCAATTACTTAAAAAATAACTTCACAATTAATAGTAGAGCTGAAGGTAGATCAAATTTTTAATTCGTGTTATTTTTTATTCGGATTAGAAGGGAATGCTATTGGTTTAATACACACAGTATATGAAAGAGACATAAGGGAGTGGGAATTTCTACTATTTATAATTTATCTCGGAATACTAAAGGATACATATCTGCCAAAACCTGTAACCACCTACCAACCTACATTACAGGAGTACCTTTGTCTAGAAGGACATATACAGACTGTTTTTTTAACCTTTTATGCTAGAGGTTAGAGGTTCAATGTAAAAAGAGAAATAATCTAAATGGTATATGATTTTGTTCTGCTTTGTTTTTATCGGAAAAACACTGAACCCAAGTGTACTTGAGGGGTCCGGGAGCGGCGACTTTCAGAGATTTCCATAAATTAGCAGACGTCGGTCCCGCTACGTTACACCGTGGCCGTTACAATGCAGACCTTAATAACAGCACACATGAAATTAATACTGTTCAACTATACCAAAGACAATGGAAATAATTTACCATTCAGATATTTACATAAAGCATAAAACTAAGGCTTATTTATTTTATCATTAAAATTACTTAAGTCTGATGTTCACCTAAACTAATATTATCAATGTAATTTGTTAATTTGTAATTTTTTTAAACAGCCACGAAGCACTCGAATGGCGTGTAGTACTTTCAACCGCGAAAATTTCTTAAAATTGGAACAATTTTTTTTTTCGCTGTAAAAACGCCTGTACCAGTTTCCCCCACATGGTGTTTAGGTAAGGATCGCCGAAGCTGAAGGTCCCGTAATACCCACTAAAAGACCAGCGGTAGGTACCCAATCCGTCTTTGCTGGGGACGTCATGGGATCGCTTGCGCATACTAGCGTGACGTCCCAAAAAAACTGAGAGTAATGTTTAACTTAATGAACTTACCGCCTGTGTAAAAAAATATGAGGAAAGGCAGAATTTCAAAAATTATTACCCAATACTCGTTGGTAAGCCCGTCTGATTAGATCATATTCTTTCGCTGAGCAAAATTAGCATTGATGTGTTCCAATTTGAATGATGAGTGAGCCAGTGTATATTATATTTTATTGTGATGTAAGGAATGGTTAATATGGCTTAAGTGCCAATATCTATGAGCGGTGGTGAACACACACTTACTATAACGTACAATTCGCATATCTGCTACCAATTAAAAAATAAAAAGCTCATTGTTTAATGACTAGGCGAATTACATAATGTTAGTCTGAGAAGAATATTAGAAATTTAAAGGTATGTGCTATTTTCTATTTCCAAACGTCACATTCAATCGTCACATGACAAACACGCAAAGGAGATCAATCGAAATAATATCTCAACTAATTGCGAATTTCTAATATGTTACAAATATCTATCTATATCAACATATTATATATTTACATTAAATGTTATTCTTATATAATGAACTAAGTACATTTGAACCTTTTTTTTTTCAATGAAGATTTCCGAACGTAATATTTGAGTACACAAACGGACGTTTATAAATACAGCTCATACACACACAACTTTAAAATAATAATAAAATACGTATTTATTTCTAAGATACACACCAAACAAAACCGTGGAAATTATAAAACGACCTGCATTATTTATCTTTATTGACCCCACTTGGAGTGTGAACCGAAGACTTCGAGATCACTAGACTAACGACGGATCAACGGAATGAATGAACCGCGAACATTAAAAAAATTACAGGCAACAACAAAAATAATTTTTATATATAATAATAGCTACCCTTCCCAATTTTATCCGGATTAAATTATCATTTCGTTTACTAATAGTCACCTACTCGGTCCAATCTACACCACCCAGGGACATTAAATACACACCAAAAGTAACATCGCAATTAATAATTCTTGTACTTTAATCGTTTGGTAAGTCTTCGTGTCTTACCTTGGGCTAAGCGACATAGAACGATGTACCACTAGACAGACAACTTCCGAACCGACAAAAATACTAACGGGTAGAAACTCAACAGGACAAATACATCAACATATTGACAACCTCAGAATCATAGAAGCCTTATAGGCCAAAGACACCAGGTTATTGATGTTGCCTATGAAAAAATGCCCATAGAGAAAAACATATTATCTCGACACCAGCTCCCAGAATGCCTCTAAGTAAACACAAAGAGCACTAAAGCATAACTTATAAAATTTATATTTTTATACACGTGATGTCGGCCGACAGTGTAGTGATCTGTCACTAACTTTTCCCATGCATTCTACGAAGACGAATGACGCAAGTCGGTGAGAGCTCACAAAAACTGCATCCTGTGCAGCGCCTGAAAAATACTACTTAAACCTAGAGACTTACACGAGTAGTCCTTATACTTATTAACTTAAGGCATAAAATAGGGCAAAGTTATTGATATTTCAATAATATGGTAAGATTATGACAGTGAGTCTTAGTCAATGAAGAATAAAGTATATTATTCGATGGGCAAATTGTAATGACGTATAAGCTATTAGGAGATGTAAGGGATGACACCTTGATATTACAGGATATAATTTATTAAAGTCGCTTAGATATTATGTACGTCATTTTTAAGCTTCACAATCGACGCGTACACTATATATCAATGAAGATAAGTACTATAGTATCGAATCTAATTTAACGCCAATGACATTGTTAATTTTTTCTTTCACTATAAAACAAATCAAAATACACTATATTCAATTAGGCTTTTACAAGCACTTTTGAATTGTCATTTAACAAGCTATTTAAAGAAAAGCTACCATCGGTTCGGAATCTAGATTCTACCGAGAAGAACCGGCAAGAAACTCAGTAGTTACTCTTTTTAAACATCTAAGAATACAGTCATGTTAGTTAAATACAATTATATATGTATGTTATATCTCCTGCCTGGAAGTCAACTTCACGTATACATATTAATAATTATTTTGACCACGACCAACTTGACGGAATTCCGGCCAATCTCAAACAAAAGTCATTAACGTCTATCCTGCGCAGATATGAATTTTCATAGTTATTATGACATTGAGCTGCAGCAGATGTACATGGTATCTGAGACACAGGTGTCAACCCTACCAACTTCAGGCTTCTACTGAAAATTTCGTGAAAGGAATATCTAAAAACTTTTTCGCCGACCCGGGTTTTGATCCCAGGACTAAGCGCTTCACTTATAGGCACCGAGACCGATGAGGCAGCCAGTCGAGTATTATGTTATTTATGTATGCATTAAGCCATCAATCACGCGACATCCGTGTAAATCAGACTGAAAACGAACTAAAATACGAAATGAGTAGGAAATAAATTGGTGAATCTCATCACAAATTCAATTCGACTTCATTTGCTCTGTTTGCTAGAGCCAATCAATTGCCGAAAAAAAATTACTGCATGAGGTCATGTGGAGTGACGACTTTGAAAACGTGTTCCGTACAATTATTTATACGTTTGATATGAAGTAGAATGTATTGTTTATTGTGCGCTTATGGGAAAAATATACTACTGCAAAAAATACGAAAATAGATACATCATGTATCTCTATTATTATTTTTATTGCTGTAATCTAATGTAGTTTAGTTTAGTTTATATATATATATATATATATATATATTGACAACCTCACGGAGGTCGTCAATATATACAGTCGAGTAGTGTGTACACCAGTTTACGCCACTCCGAGGTCTCGGGTCCAATTCCCGGCCGAGTCGATTTAAAAAAAGTTCATTAGATTTCTATGTTTCTATGTATCTTGGGTCTGGGTGTTTGTGGTACCGTCGTTACTTCTGAATTTTCATAACACAAGTGCTTTAGCTACTTACATTGGGATCAGAGTAATGTATGTGATGTTGTCCAATATTTATTTATTTATTTATATTATTTTATTATACATGCTTTTATTCAACTTACAATGTTTGTAAATTGTTTATTAATTTATGTAAATTTAATCTTGAAAGCTGATTTTCACTTGGTGGTAGGGTTTTGTGCAAGCCCGTCTAGGTAGGTACCGTCTACTCATCACATATTCTGACACCAAATAGCAATACTTTTATTGTTGTGTTCCGTGTGTTTGAAAGGTAACCAGAGTAACTAAGTACAGGGTCATAACAATGGATGGATGAATGGCTAATATTTCTTACAGAGAAAATGTCTATGGTCTATGGTTAAAAAAAAAAATTCACATCTAAATCGATCGATCGATTATATCTGTATTTCCATTAAAAAATATATATAAAAATATTTAATTTAAATAGTTTTAAACTATTTGATAACAAACGCTTAAGATACCTTCTCGTTGAGAAATGTAAAAGAAATCGACTATAAAATATTAAATTTTTAATTCAGTGAAGATCCACATGTTTAATCCTCTGCTTTCCTGGTTCTTATCTTGTTATAATTTACAAGCAAATAAGCTATAATAATTAGTATTAAAACTTAATAAATA
The DNA here is from genome assembly GCF_905147765.1 of Vanessa atalanta. NCBI lineage: Eukaryota > Metazoa > Arthropoda > Insecta > Lepidoptera > Nymphalidae > Vanessa > Vanessa atalanta. The sequence continues at coordinate 2,239,483 of NC_061885.1, forward strand.
TATATATATATATATATTTTACAATTTTTTAGCATTAGCATTAGCAGCCCGTAAATGTCCCACTGCTGGGATAAAGGCCTCCTCTCCTTTGAGGAGAAGGTTTGGAGCATATTCCACCACGCTGCTCCAATGCGGGTTGGCGGAATACACATGTGGCAGAATTTCGTTGAAATTAGACACATGCAGGTTTCCTCACGATGTTTTCCTTCACCGCCGAGCACGAGATGAATTATAAACACAAATTAAGCACATGAAATTTCAGTGGTGCCTGCCTGGGTTTGAACCCGAAATCATCGGTTAAGATGCATGCGTTCTAGCCACTGGGCCATCTCGACTCGATATTTTACAATACTGTTCCGTATTGTTTTGAAGATAGTGCTAGCTTTACAATAACAAAATCGAATCAAATATAACATACTTTTCTTGACACACAAAGTCAAATTATATAATTTAATTAAAAATATTTAAATGAACGTATTATTAAATCGATACGGAACTCCGTTACGAAACATTCGGTCCGCATTGCGCTTAATCGGAAAAATCAACACACCGCCGATTTCCAACGGTACAGGCGAGTAGACCTAGCGATACTGATCGAGTGCGTCTATTGAAGCTCGAAACACAATGCACGCGGAAAACATCTTACTATGCATAATTGGTTGGAAATATCATGAATTTTACTAGTTTTCTTTTCATTTTACGAATACAAAGCTCGTAACAATATAATGAACCATACTTATGATGCGGAGAGGTCCGTTTTGTTTGTTCGTGTTTATCTGAATGCACGTAAAAAACTTTTGCGATTTATTTTTTTATGAAATCGGTCGGCGTACTTGTGAATCGCCACCTGATGGTAAGTGGTCACCCATAGATTAACTATTTCTTATCTCACCAAATAACCAACACCCTTGGAAACAAGTATATCCCTTGCGCCTGTAATTGCACTGGCTGACTCATCCTTCAACCGTCGCAACAATAAGTGTTGCTACTTGGCAATAGAACATACGATGATTGGGTGGTACCTACCCAGATGAGCTTGCATAAAGACCTGTCATCGAGTTATACTTTGATTTTATGATAGGTTATATACATATATTTTATGTGTATTGTATATTACATTATGTTACGAATTAAGTACCAAAGACACTAAGGACCTGACTAACTAACTAAAGATTTAAATAAATATATCATAATCATACGTAATGTTAAATGTTGGAAAAAAATAACTACTAAGTTTGTCGTTGGTTTTCTTGCGTCTCCAATCTGAATCGTTGGAAACATTAAACTGAACTCATCAAATTAATAACTATTTCATGGAATACCTGTTGTAATTGTTATTTGTTTTAATTTTTTTATATCATGACTGCTCTCAAAAGACTCAAACGTGTGTTTTTTTTTAGAAAATAAAACTTTTTTGTCGTCATTTTAAGTAATAAGACGCAATCATGTAATTTTAAGCCGTGACAATTATTGATATAAAAATGTAAAAACATAAACGTAAATGGCATTTTTGGGTAAGACAAGTTAGAAAATCGAATCAGTTAAGAAGTGTCAAATCATTTAAAAACTTCGCTATCAACGAGTTTGTTGCTTAAGTTTTTCATCGTGATAATTAACACGGAAGACCACATCAGAGTTCTCTAATTTTGAGATTATTATTTAATAACAATAAATATAATTGCTGAGTACATTTGAGAATTATTTAGTCTTCTAATTTCGATACATTTTTTGGTCACAATAAAAAATTGTCATAGAATATATATATATATATATATATAAAAGCGATTAAATTCATTATAAATAAACCATGCTCCAATAGAAAATTAGCTGAACTTATTTAATAAAGGTAATTGCTAGTCGTCATTTGGTGCTCAAGGGGGAATTCGACGTGATTCTGGTATAGATACAAATAATAACTTAATTTTTAAAAAATCACCAATTTTCAACTCTCAGACACTACCAAATAACTTAACTGTTAGGTATGTAGTTAAATATATAAATGATTTGAGTATAATTATGTTGTTGTAATAATAATTAAACAAGAACATAAAGGCAACACCTAATATTATAGAAGCTATCTCAGAGTTAGTATGGACTCCATCTGGTCGTCCCACACTATGAAGTTCTTAATTGAAGTCAATAAAGACAGAAGCCTTTTTCTAAAACAAATGCCGAATCGAATTTCTTGAAACTTTAATTCAAGTTCTCTATCAATTAAAGTTTATATGTCAGTTACATATTCAATTAAATTTTGGGGTAGACACATACATACATTTATTGTTAATATACACGCGTGTATCATATATACAAATATATAACTGACAACCTAAAATACAATATTATATCATCGAAACGAGAAGTATTATACAATTTATATCGTTTTAATGTAATTTAAATTATATCATTATTATTATATTATATACCTTTTTTTTTTATATTATATTATCTTAGTACGTCTGTGTTATTTTAATAGGAAAAAATTGGATATCTTTGTATATATAATAAATTAATAAACTCAGAATTCAGAAGTGAAATAGTTCCAGATCAACAAACGTCTTTTTTTTTTAATTTTTAGTACATTAAGCTAGCAAATGGAGTATTGATGGGAACTAATATGTAACGTCACTCGAACGAGAACTCAGGGATACAAATTATGAGTGAGTGTGAGTGAGAAGGAGTTGATAAACGTTACCACCAAATAAAAGTCCCTGCTGAGACTTGAAATATATGATAAACATAACTATATAACAAGTTTATGTCGCTACTTCAGTGAAACGATTGCATGAAATGATGCAATTATCATCCATTTCAATGAAGGGGAAGGAAAACTAGCTTGTTCTGTAATTAAATAAATAAAAAAAAATCATACACCGATTACGATTTAAATTTGCCAAGTTCTAACAAATTTTATTAAATTCGGTCTAGCCGTTCGAGTGTGATTAAGTTTCAAAAAATCAGACATCAGCATTTATAGTATCAGAAACATATAACTAGGTGATAAACCACTTAGCGACACATACAATACACTATACACGTGTCTTTGCTATAAAGCCACCGCCGACACAGCCAAGGGAGCTAAGATGTCTCAAGAGCCTATAATTATACCAGTTCACTCCGCTTTACACCGGAATACATTACATTAGTGAGGGTTTTAAGCCAAGATTGAGGCAGGGTTAAAACTATATTTTTAATCTAACTTCAGAGAAGTTTTATTGTTTTTGTAATTGATACTAGCTTTTACTTTTTTTTTAACATACTGTATACGTTTATCTGTGTATGTGTGTACACCACACTATTTAAGTGTTTTCATTTCGAATTTGAAAAAAAAGCAGATAGAAAATGGTTTTTTAAATACTTTAATTATTTATATTGGTTATGTATTTAATATAATTGTATCCAATTACAATTAAATAAATAATAAAAGTTGTTAACGATGGTTACAAATAATAGATACAATAAATTATTAGGATGCATTTCCACGGATATGTTTGGTAACTTATATATTTGCTATTTTCGTTTTTTTTTTTTTAAAAAAAAAAACAAGATAATAGCAATGCCCCAAATTAATTAAGAAATCTTCTGATAGTACAGGGAAGAAAAGTTTCTTCTGATAGTAAAAAAAAATTGTTTCCATTCTTATTGCTCTGAATTAAAATAACTTTACGTAAACAAGCGTACACACAAAGCAATACAAGTATTATTTCGTATTTGTTTGATGTGCCGCCTAAAACGAACACTTATTATTATTATAACGATTGTTCCTACTGATAAGCATTGACAACACAGATATTCAAATTTTATGAACACTCAGCTTTATTTAAAAACAATTACAAGAAACATTTGACATTTCAAACTTTTAAAAATAAATCGTATTGCGAAACAAAAAAAAAAAGAAAAACAATCAATGCATTAAATCCGCAGTTCACGGAGAGACATTTGATACATATTCATTAAAACCTACGAAAGATCAAACTCGTTGGAAGGACGCGGGAAGGTCGATCCGGTACAAATCTATTCGATGCACTCACAATAACAAACTTTATAAACATTATTTATATATGTATATTTAATCGTGTGTCTGACAGTTGAAACACATATGTAAGAAATGTTAAAGTAACACAAGATAATACGTTACTTTGTTGCTTACCTACTCAGACGTTAGGTAAACTTTTAAATGTCCGGTTGTAACATAAATAATAAAATATGAAATACCGTTTTATGGTTGATAATTTCATGTGTTTTATAATTTTTATTTTGTATTTGTTAATGGCCCAGTGAGCCAAGATGGCTCGGTGATTAGACGCGTCTTAACCGTAGATTGTGGGGTAAAGGTCCACAGATTTTTCATGTGCTTATTTTCTGATAATAATTCAACTCCTGTTCGACAGTGAAGGTGAACTGCGTGATTGGGTAAGCAAAACCTCCACCTCAAAGGGAGAGAAGGCTTTAGTCCAGGAGTGGGATATTAATAGGCAGTTACTACAACTACCACTAACAAGTTTATTTAATTTGTCGAAAAACTTACATAATCTGAAGCGACGTGCGACACTGTAAGTAACCGACAGCATGTAAGGATACAACAGTCTAAGCAGTAGTCGTAAACACCTAAAATTTCATACAGGAACAAAATAGATTTAATTTGTCTTATGATTCTTTAATGTCAGTAGTTTATATACTATATTAGAATAAATTTTAATACAATCACAATTAATAATAAAACCACATGGAATTTGGCCAAGAAAGATAGCTCTGCTTACTATTTATATATTAAAATATAATATTAGGTTAAAATATAATAAACTCAGCAATAAGTAGCAGCCTTGACCAGGAGAAAGTTTTCAGAAAGCTTTCAGCTGACTGAGATATCGTACTTTGCAATAAAAAAATAATTAACCTCTCAGTCTTCAGCCTCCGAGTTGAGACCAATAGCTCATGAACATGTCGATGACCAGTGATAAGTGATTAGTGATTTTATTTTCCAATAACAGTTGAACCACGGCAATCAAATACGTCAATGAGTACCTCTACCTTGACCATGTTATTGGTTCCCAGACGAGACAAAAAATAAATTCCGGTACTGAAATTGCGTGGAAGAGCTTTGGGTAGTGAAAAGATGAAAGAGTGGGAAAAGAAAATGTCTCTTTTTTTCTGGTCTCCTTTGCCTGGCAGTAGGGTACATCTGGCTAATTCATAAATATTTACTTTACACATATTTTCAAGCCGTCATTTACGAAAGCGTGCAATTAACAGTCTGTCGTAATCCGATATTAAATTTCCAAGAAAAAGTTGTATGAACTCAAAAGACCCTTTCTTCGATATTATTTTAATTATTTTAAAATTATTACAAATTAATTTAAAATATTTCTTATCGAATTGAAATAAGTCTTTTATCATTTATAACTCCTGTTTGACGAGGAAGTGAATTGACATGTTAGATATGAAGGTGTCAGTTTTTTTTTTATTTTAATTACTGATATTCCTCTTTTTCCTCTCAACTTAAGCTTAGTGTTTGTGTTAAGAGTGGGTACGACGATAGCCTGAATAAGGTACATCTGTTTTTGTTATTATACGTATTATTTCTCAACCAATATTTGCCAATTGCAAAGTTTTTAACTAACTAATAAATCTCCATACTACCTACACTAAATTACCAGTGGAAAATTACTAAAAATCTTTGTTAATATGGGTCAGATCATATTTATATATTATGATATTTAACTTATGTTAAGGAACTCCATTTTTGGACATGTATATTTTATCAAGGACTTACATCTGACAATATGCCTATTTCTGGTGAATTTTTTCATTTATCGGTTTCGTGCAAAAAATTGTATTGAATATTTATTATATTTTAGGTCGAACCATTCGGTCACCACTACCCATATATATTGGTGGTGTTATAAATATTAACCATTCCTTACATAGATAAATGCGTGACCAACCTTGGGGCCAAGATGTGTGTCCCTTGTGCATGTAGTTTCACTGGCTCACTTATCCTTCATATTGGAATACAAAAATACTTGGTATTGCTGTTTGGTGGTTGAATATACGATGAGCGAGTGGTGCCTAAGCTGACAGGCTAGCACAAAGCCCCACCAGGTTAATATTTAAGTCTCACCTCATCTATTGATGTACAATAATGCTAATAATAATTAAGATACTTTCAAGCGACTATTGATCACTATGTCCGCTGCATAACTCCGAACAAAAATTAAAATGGCGACCACATATTTCTATTTCACTAAATTATCAGTCAAGTGTATTTTTGTTATATTACTCAGTTATATTTTGTATCTAATATTTAAATTAAGTTATGTTTATTACATAACGATTTATAGTACCTAAAATTTGATGCAAATTAACCAAAGTCTAGACAATCATTATTTACGCCGAATTTATTTAAACCACATACCATATCTGTAACGGTTTACTAATTAACGCGAAACTAAATTGACTAAATTATTTCAGATTTTTATTAAAATTTTCTAATTTAAACTAAGAAAAATGTATGTAAATAGTTGTTATAATTTTTGTTAATTATTCATTCTGCCGGCATTTTGACGTGATATATATTTTTATTTTGTACATTAACAATATTATCACACACCAGTGTCTAAAATATCGCTGCTATTATTTTTAATCGGCTGTTAAGTATATAGATAAATTTCTCCCCCACTCTAGAATATTATTTTCGAAGCTTTCTCCACCACGCTGCTCCATTGCGTGATGGTTGATAACACTGACACTTAACAGCTGATAAATATCCCACAGTTGGGCTATGACCTCTCTAGCAGAGGAGATTCGAAGCTTACTCCACCACGCTGCTCCATTGCGTGTTAATAGATACAAATGATTAGAATGGTAGTATTTTATCCAACAATTGTTTGTTTAATCACGATGTTATCCTGCTCAACCAAGCACTATATAATTACATTAAAATTCAGTGTTGTTTAACCAGGCTAAGATTGTATGTTTATTCATTATAAACAATCAAAAGAGTTATACAGCAATATATAAATGGTCACCACTTGCAAACCATTATAAACAGCTGTCGTTCACTGGTAGTATAAAACATCGAATATTTCGTTCGAAAATCGTTATTATATTTATAGTTCCAGCGTGAAGCCAGGACGAATAGACAGTATACATAACAATATCCTTACAAGTTCAAGTTGAGTCTGGTCGCGGACGCCGTGACCGAATCGAACCTGCGATCATATATTAAGGTCCGCGGGAACAGGGATTAATGCATCATGCCGAGAGATTGCGGCTCCAGTGACAGCGGGAGGCAAATATTAATATATTTAGTTTAAATAACATGTATACAACAATTTCTACTGTTAAATAATTGATACAATTAATTAAAATGACTCTACCTCTATTTTGTAAGACCGGTCTTATCACTATAAGTATAGGTCCTTAGCATCTCAATAAGACGTTTGTTGATGGTTTTGATGAAGATAAATACAACGAAAGACTTTTCTAAGAAGGTCTGGCATATTTGTAAGTGGTAGTGCCACACTGCATACCTTCGGGTTGCAGCCGAATGGGCCGGCACGCCCGGGGAAGTACCACTCTCTCACTTAAAATCGGCGTGAAGTGGTAGCTATGTTACCGCGTTTCGTCTGGTATGTGAGAGTCCCGGAGGCCCGATACCCCCCCCCCCTAAACATGATGGTTGTGCAGAATTTGGTTACATTACCCCAGGAGGGTACCATCAGCGACTGCGGTGGAGAATCCCTCTCTGGGCATCCATGCTCAGGACATACACCACCTGAGCAGGGATGCCCAGGCTGCCCTCCGAATTCTGGGGGGGGCAATTTTGCGCTCGCCACTGTTCGGGGCAAGCGGAGCAGGCATCATAAGGCAACCCCTACCACCCTCACTGTGGACTTCTGCAACATAAGGGGACTCAACTCGAACTTGAACGCCGTCCACTTTCACCTTGAGACGGCGAAGCCGGCCTTGCTCTTTCTTACCGAGACTCAGATATCTTCTCCTGCCGATACGACTTTTCTTTCCTACCCCGGGTATAAATTGGAACATTCCTTTGTACCACGAGCTGGGGTGTGCGTTTACGTCAGAGATGATATCTGCTCTCGACGCCTCGGCAGCCTTGAAGGACAGGACCTATCAATTATCTGGCTGCGTGTAGATTGTGACGACCATCCGCGAATCTACGCTTGCCTTTATAGGTCCCATAGCGGTAATGCCGAAACCGACCGACTGGTTGAGCACGTCCAAATGGCTACAGATTCCGTACTGCAGCAGATCCCATCCGCAGAGATCGTTATTCTTGGCGATTTTAATGCCCACCATGCCGAATGGCTTGGATCGCGCACTACCGATCATGCGGGTAGATCTGTTCTCGACTTCGCTTTAGCATATGATTTGACACAACTAGTCCCCTCGCCAACGCGAATACCAGACGTGGAGGATCATACACCTTCCCTGTTGGACCTTCTGCTGACTTCCCATCCGGATGGCTACCAGGTTATCGTCGAACCCCCTCTGGGCTCGTCGGACCACTGTCTCGTCCGAAGTACAGTGCCGGTTGCGCGTTACTCACGACCTCGTTTCGTGGGCTGCCGCCGAGTGTGGCACTACAGGTCAGCAGATTGGGATGGGATGCGGTCCTTCTTTGCATCCTACCCATGGGGGCAGGTTTGTTTCTCGCCGGATGATCCGAGTGTTGTTGCTGACTCTGTTGCCGATGTGGTACTTCAGGGTATGGAACTATTCATTCCGTATTCTGCGGTCCCCATCGGTGGCAAGTCCCAGCCCTGGTTTGGTCGTTTCTGCAAAACGGCTTCACGCAGAAAATGGGAACGCTACCAAGACTGGGCTAACGCATCAGCGTCTCGTGATGTAAATACCAGCGCAATCAGAAAGGAATATAACTCTGCCTCTAGGTCCTTCAAAAACGTGATTGCTAAGGCGAAGACGGAGTACATTGGCAGAATTGGCGAGAGACTGGTGCGCCTCCCTTCAGGAACACGTGCGTTCTGGTCTCTCGCCAAGGCTGTCTTAGGGAATTTCTGTCAGCCTTCCTTACCATCTCTGCACAAGGACGGTGAGTCATTGGCCCATACAGCGAAGGAGAAGGCTGATCTTTTAGGCTCTCTCTTCGCAGCGAACTCGACTCTGGATGACCGAGGAAAGTCACCACCAACAATCCCGCGGTGTGATACCACGATGCCGGAGGTTAAATTCCGGCAAAGTGCTGTTCGTAAAGCACTTCTTTCCTTGGATATTCATAAGTCGAGTGGACCCGATGGCATCCCTCCAATCGTGCTACGGACTTGTGCTCCCGAGTTGGCGCCGGTCTTAACGCGTCTTTTCCGGCAATCCTATGCATTCGGCGTCGTCCCGAACTCCTGGAAGACTGCTTTGGTGCATCCGATCCCTAAAAAGGGCAACCGCTCAGACCCGTCCAATTATAGGCCTATAGCCATCACCTCCTTGTTCTCCAAGGTAATGGAGTCCATTATAAACTGCCAGCTCCTGCGGTACCTAGAGGAGTACCAGCTGATTAGCGACCGCCAGTACGGTTTCCGTCGGGGCCGCTCAGCCGGTGATCTTCTAGTTTACCTTACTCATAGATGGGCGGAAGCAGTTGAGAGCAAAGGGGAGGCATTAGCAGCCAGTCTGGACATAGCGAAGGCCTTCGATCGCGTGTGGCACAAAGCGCTTCTTTCGAAGCTTCCTTCCTATGGGCTTCCCGGGAAATTATGCAATTGGATTACCAGTTTTTTGGCAGATCGGAGCATCAAGGTCGTTGTCGACGGTGCATGCTCTGACTTAAAATTCGTCAATGCTGGTGTTCCACAAGGCTGCGTTCTATCACCCACTCTGTTTCTTCTGCATATCAATGACTTGTTGCAAATCAGTAACATTCATTGCTATGCAGACGACAGCACCGTAGACACCTCATACACCGGCCGTGCTAATATTTCTCGGGAAAACGTCGAAGAAAACCGGAACAAACTTGTATCTGAAATCGAGTCTTCGTTAAACAAAGTCTCGAACTGGGGTCGGCTAAACCTAGTTCACTTCAACCCCAAAAAGACGCAAGTTTGCGCGTTAACTGCTAAAAAAACACCATTTGTCGTATCTCCACGATTCGAGAACATTCCGTTAGCCGCTACAGCTAGTATCGGAATACTTGGCGTTGATGTTTCGAGTCTCGTTCAGTTCCGCGGTCAGTTGGAAGGCAAAGCCAAATTGGCATCAAAAAAGCTTGGTGTGCTCAGCAAGGCAGGACAGTATTTCACGTCGGCCCATCGTCTAAGACTATACAAGGCGCAAATTCGGCCTCACATGGAATACTGCTCTCACCTCTGGGCGGGTGCTCCCCAGTACCAGCTCCTTCCATTTGACCGTATCCAACGTAGAGCGGCTCGAATTATCGGCGATCAAGCCCTTTCCGATCTGCTTGATCCTTTGGCTTTGCGTAGAGATGTTGGATCGCTCTGCATCTTCTACAGAATTTATCACGGGGAATGTTCCGAGGAATTGTTCGAATTAATCCCGGCTGCTGAATTTCACCTTCGGACATCTCGCCAAAATTCCAAATATCACCCGCACCACCTAGATGTCCGAAAATCCACAACAGCGCGATTTTTAAGACATTTTCTGCCTCGCACAACCACTCTGTGGAACCAGCTTTCGCCGGCGGTTTTTCCGAACCGATACGACTTGGGAACCTTCAAGAAAAGAGCGTACTCTTTCCTGAAAGGCCGGCAACGCACCTGCAAGCCCCCCGGTGTTGCAGATGTCCATGGGCGGTGGTAGTCACTTTCCATCAGGTGAGCCTCCTGCTCGTTTGCCACCTTATGACATAAAAAAAAAAAAAAAAAAAAAAAAAAAAAAAAAAAAGACCGTTAAAATACAAATATATTTACTTGTAATGATAGAACCAGATGCCCCCAAATAAATAGCATAGGTTAAAGCGAATGTTGATGCAAGAGTGATTTAGGGATTTCTAGTCAGGTTTTAGGTATAAAAAAGGAACCTACGTCCTTATTTGAGGTTTAACCTTATTGAATACCAAATTTCATCGAATTCAATCCGTTGTTGCATGTTATAACAATCAGTAAATAGATTTCTTCGTTTATAATTTTAATAAAAGAGATTAAAAGATTTCAGATGCAATACAAAACTACATGCAAATACGCCATTTGCTTTTCCTTCTTTGACGCTTGACCTCGAATACTGTCATTTATCATTACCTTCTTCGTTTTTGTATAAAAGATCATCTTAATTAAAAATACTTATTGTAACAATTTATTCTATACTCCGCTTATAACTTTAAACCGCTGACACTGAGACCGCTCATCAAATGCACTCGTCCCTCCCACCGCGTCGCTCTGAAGTAGATGGATTACAGTTTGGAACATTGGTTTCTACAACCATATTATACTAGGTTATAACCATGGCTTTAAAGATTATTAAAAATTATAATCTGTGTTTTACAAAATACCACTCACAGACACACACACACACACCATATATAAATATAAGTACCTACGTGTGTAGTATTTTTGTTATAAATGAAGTGAATAATAAAATCAACGGCTTTTTTTTGTCAGGTTTTTTTTTTAAATGGCATAAAAACATCGAGATAATTTTATAGTTTATCATTTAAGTAATCGCACATCGTTAAAAATTTTATTGCGATAAAACTTAAAACTCACTATTTTAATTTATTGAATATTCCTTTAAAGTTTATGAGATATTCGATAAAATATATCCAAAATTATTTCAAGATAAATAATACTTAACTTATAAATCAATACAATACTTTAAACAATATTATTAAATAAAAAAACTCTACCTAATTTCAGTTACTGTAGAGAAAAAGATTGTTGCACTTAGTATTAACACTTGCTTCGGAAATTCAATTCGGAGATTTTTCAACGGTTGATTCTAACTCTTATATCGGTAACATAAGATACAAATTCTATTAACAGACATCTAACATGCATTCTTTGTAAGTCGCTGAATCATTTCAGTGATAGACAGAGAAAGGATATAAAACATCTTGACTATAAATACAAAAGAGCGAGACGATGATATTTCTCTGAGACTACGTTCAAATGCTTGGCTAATGCAACCCGCGTCTGGGCCGTGACGAAGATTGATGGCTTCTCTTTAGCAGTTGAATGAGATGACTGAGAAAGGATAAAAGATAATTAACTTGGAAATTAGACCTAAGTTTAGAATCGCAGATAAAACTGATAAAAGTAAGATAGTATATAAACTAGTAATTGAATTCTTAGGAAGGTCGTTGAATCTTTCGTCGTGTCGATGTTCTTAGTTCAGCGATAAAACATTTTATATTACAAGCTATTATTAAACTCCACTTGTTAATAGATATGTATGGAATAAGACGTGTGTCTGAATTTTAAACCAGTCCATCTCAATCGAATGAGATGGAGTTGTAAATTTTGGATACCTTCTAGGAATGAGCCCATACAACCTGACATCGTATTTTTGTCAATAAGTTCCTGAATAAAATCGTATATTTATAAGGTTTTCTTCATCATATATTATTAAAATGGTTATTGTCATGAACACTTGAACATTGAAACTTGATAACTCGCCGATACATTTAAAGGTATATTTCACTCGGTGGTACGACTTTATGCAAGTCTGGGTAGATACCAACCACACATCAGACATTCTACAGCCAAACAACAGTAGGTACTTATTATTGTGTGTTACGGATTGAAGGGTTAGTGAACCAGTGTAACTACAGGCACAAGGGTGAATCATCTTAGTTCCCAAAGTTGGTGGCGCATTGGTGATGTAAGGAATATTTCTTACATCTTTTTCATAAACAATGGTCTAGGAGCAGTGGTGACCACTTACCCATTGGCCCATTTGCACGTCCTACGCCTACATATATAAAAAAAACACATCAACGTATAGAAATACAACAGATCGCCATCTAGTCCAGTTGAATTTGGATGTGACAGCAAAAAAACTATAAGAAGCTTCGCTTTTGAAATCGTTGGGGATTCACTAGCAATCTAGTTTTTGGTTTTTGGGATTCGTACCCTGTTGCGCCGTTTTGGATTTATTGGTGAATTTTTCTTTTTTAAATAACTAGTTTATTTTCAAATATATACAGAAATTAGTCATCACCAAAACTGTTGGGAATTTAATTTCCTACAATTTTCCCCAACGATTTCCGTACGAAATTACTACTTCAAATTTTTCGATGTCAATGCCGTTTTTGGTCTAATTCAACTGAGCTAATAACTATTCATATATCAACACATGCTAGACAACATCTGACTGATTTTGCTTTTACACAATTTAACGATAAAACCATGCCACTAATATACGCGTATAATGACTTAATTATTAACTCGTTATAATATGCTGAATTGTATGTATTAAACAATATCTTAAACAACTACTTCAACTCTACGCTAAACTCCTCGAGTAACGATGCTGCGCTGAGATGGCCCAGTGGTTAGAACGCGTGCATCTTAACCGATGATTTCAGATCCAAACCCAGGCAAGCACCACTGAATTTTCATGTGCTTAATTTGTGTTTATAATTCATCTCGCGATGAAGGAAAGCATCGTGAGGAAACCTGCATGTGCCTAATTTCAACGAAATTCTCCCACATGTGTATTCCACCAACCCGCATTGTAGCAGCGTGGTGGAATATGCTCCAAGCCTTCTCCCCAAAGGGATAAGAGGCCTTAGCCATGCGTGGGAAATTTACAGTCTACTAATGGAACAGTACTACCACCGCAGAAATCTGCAGCACTTAAGGTATCGTAGGTGTGTTGCCGACCCTTGAGGAATAAGCAGGCTCTTTTCTTGTGGCTCACAAGTTTTATCGGTTCAGAACTACAAAAAGTTGGTTCCACAATCAGTTTATACAATATACGTTCCTTTGAATCTAACACTTGCAATGTGCCTACATTCACTGTGGATTTGTAATATTTTTGACCTATAAAATAAGTCTACGGACAATCGATCTTAGTGGTAACCAATCAGAAAAGCACACGAAAACCTTTGGAGATATAAAAAATATATATTTAAAAAAACATGATGTTGTTTAGCGTAGTTGTAAAGACAATAAAATTATTGGAACTACTTCATTCAAGAAAATTCTACTAATAAACTCATTACTTAACCAATTAGACATTGACGAAGTCTCTGATTACGGCAATGTACAATTAATGACTACAAAGTTACGTCTTGTGCTTGTAATTACACTTGTTGAAAGCAAACAAGGTCCAAGCCAAGGTCACATAATTTATTATTGATTAATTTAAATTATATTTCCAATATGCCATATGATAAATCAGGAATTGTATAGATATAACCTGTAAACGTTCCACTGGGTCTTTGCTGCTTGAGGAGATGACTTGGAGTATGTTACACCACGCTTCTTCAATTCGAATTCGTAGATACACATGTGTATTGCGTCCGATACGATAGATTTTCTTATCAAATTTAACGCCGGGCAAGAGATAAATTATAATCTAAATTAAGCACGCGAACACGAGTAACCAGCATCTCGGCCTTTTAACCAACTTAGCTCTTAATGTTGTCTTCATTTGTTTAAAACAGTATTTGAAGGGATCTTCAAATTCAAATGTAATGGTATAATTTCCAATTATAGATTTAAGAGAAGTTCATTCCTTAATTTTGAGGCAAATATCGTATTAAAAGAGAATAAACATTGTCGAATACTATTAAATACAAGATAGAAGATATTGCCAAAGGAATATAAACTCAATGGTAAGCACAAATAGGTCACATAGTCCTTTAGTCCAATAGTCCTTTCATCCACAGGTATCGGGATAGCACAAAGTCTGTACACCTTATAAATGCCAAAATATATACTTTACATGCTTTAGAAATTACTGAACACCTGCCGTATCACCCGGAAGTTTATATCATTTTCAACTACAGCGTTCGCTTTTTTATATAAGCAATCTGTAATGCACGGCGACACTCGTTTTAAGTTTTAACCCTGCGGAAAAGTATAAAAATTAAATAATTATAAAAAAATAACACATTTCATTATATAACCAAAATACAAATCTACTTGCAGTAGTACAAATTAAACATCATACAAAAGATGGCTTTATCACTAAAGAACGATCTCTTCAAGGCAACCTTAGGGCAAAGGAAATGGTCTAATGGCGATAAAGATACACATACTCGTATATACTAAGATAGACATAGTATTACAAAACATACATACATATTAAATATGCTAGTTAAAAAGAATGACATTACAACCGTTCTGAATATAATAAAAAATAAACTAATTTTAATTCGATTAAAGCTTTTAGAAATTTGCTAGCACACACAGTATCTACGGTATGACTAACGAAATCTAGAAACAAGCATTCATAAGATTTCTAAACATACGCTTAAAAATGTAATTATTTTACGAACGTATACAGAACATTAGTTAAATATAGCGATTTAAATTCTCAATCCGCAATTATAACGCGACTTGATTAGGTTGTTATATCCGAATACGAAACGCGTTAATAACACACACATCTAAAGCCGTGTGTAGACAGCGTCAAGAAGACAAAAAGTTCAAAGAAGGCAAACCTCACTCTCACCAACATTGGGTTTTGGTCTAAGTGTTAAGAAAAACATTGTACGGACTTTTTAAATCTACTTTTATTCAAAAAATATATTGAACATTTATGATATTTATTAGTTTATTTATTAAACATAGCTTAATGATATATCGCCTTTGCTCAATTTAACAATACTTAAATTAAAAAAAAAAACCTTGACTGAACAAACTATATTCTCAATGTTATGTTATAAAAAAAAATATTTACCAGATTTTCATCTTAAAACTAGCTGGTTTCATTACAAAGTTACTGTTTACCGACCAGCACGAGCTGATTTATAAACGGAAATAAATCACGTAAATACCCAGTGGAGTTAACTAGCACTCAGTGGGTTCGAACCCGCAATCTTCAGTCAAGAATCGCGTGATGTCCGTGACCATAATTATTCAAAAGCGTATCGTTAAACAAGTCACAAGGTCTGGAAATTCGCTGCACCTCTTGAATTCACACTTCAGTGTGATCCTTCACTTATAGTCCTGACGACATTTGTTGTTGCTTTCGTTAACATTTCTGGGAAAGGCCTCGTGTTAATAAGAGTTATACTCGTGCAAAAACAATCGGGTATTGGGTATTTTGAATTCGTTTTAATTATAACTTACAATTTATGTTTATACATTATAAAATAACTTGTCATTAAAGCTTAAATAATACTGTTAAAATTGTACCATCAAGTTAATAATTTAAAAACTTTTGAGTGATCGTTTACTTCAATACGTAGTAGATGGGCAAATAATCCACTGTTGATTATCATTAATTATAATTATCATTCAGAGCCGAGAGAGCTAGTGGTTAGAACGCTTGCATCTTAACAGATGATTGCGGGTTCAAACCTAAGCAAACACCACTGAATTTTCATGTGCTTAATTTGTGTTTATAATTCATCTCGTGCTCAACACTGGGCAATTTACAGCCTATCAATGTAATATAATGTAATTATCATTCATTCAAATACTACTCTACTAATCTAGGATCTTATGCCCCAAGTACATAATGAAATGGCTGACAGATTCATCCAAGCAGAATAAAGCGATATACTCGTATACCATAGAATCTATGGCATAGATGTTTAGTGGTAGAATTATTTATGAGTGGGTGTTACCCATCCAGGTGGTCTGTATAAAGACCTACCACCGATAAATAACTTATTTTAATTTTTGCATCTCATAGATAATGTTCTAACAATTGCCTCAATGTTTTGGTTTAAGTCAAATTATTATAATCTCTTTAAAAACATTTTTCAAACTAGTGACGTATGATACTATATTGTATGAGTAAACAGTGGTATTACCAGTACGTGTCGGTTGAAGTTTACGGTTACAGCAAGTGGGGAATTCGAAATAAGCCCGCTAAATAATATACTACGGTGGAAAATTTCCAAAGGCCGAATATGTTACCCGGCTACTAATTTTTAATTTAGTTGATCGCATCATATAGAATAACAAAATATGCATTTTTTGTGATTCGAATAGCTTTGTGATAACCGCGTGGTCACGTGATACCTGTCATCACTGGCCACCAGCCAGCTCGTGACCACGACAGGTGCAACTTTGGCGAAACGTAAGTCAAAATAATAAAAAGGAATGATCACGGTATAATGTACGATATGGATACCATACATCACAGAAAATTAAAGGGTTCTGTATAATATTTGTTATATTATTGTATTGTTAGAATGAAACTGTAATTAAAAATAACACTTAATCATAATATTACAAATTTAACGAGATTTTAAGAACAAACCAAAGGAACTTTCAATAATAATTATGAGCAATCATTGAGCCGATATGGCCCAGTGGTTAGAACGCGTGCATTTTAACCGATGATTTCGGGTTCAAACCCAGGCAGGCACCACTGAATTTTCGGATGCTTAATTTGTGTTTATAATTCATCTTTCATTTGATATCCATATCATGGGGGTGGATTTCAAACAGTCAGTCCGCCATTTTGGGGAGGCCGCCATATTGGATTTGTAATGACGTTTCTTAGCTAGTCATGTATTGTCATCAGAACTCAGAGCGTGTGCAAAATTTCATCCTAATCGAAGACCGGGATGTGGGTCAAATTAAGATTCCAAGATTTTCTTACATACATAGTGAGTCTAATATAAGCGTGTTAAAAATAAAATCATTTAATTTTAATATAATACGATTTGCATATAAAATTTGTACGTCTGACTTACATGTCACTACGGTACACAATGTATGTTGTATAGATTAAAACGAAAATAAAATATACCCACTGCAGTATTTGAATTCTACGTACGCGCCGAGTCGTGTTTAATTTGTAGTAAGAACGTAGCAGACCAAGGCTTGTTGATCCCTTGCACCTCACAAGGCAGCAGCCGACTGGACCGGTCGTCCTTGCGGCGACCACTCTCAGTTTCCCCGGTACAGTAGCCTATCAATAGACGAGACTGTGTAACGTGCTGAATCGACGCTTAGCTTCAACTTAATCAGTTAATTGGATGGAACTAATCCTTGACAATAATAATGTATTATTATTTTCTAACGCGGTATGCTTTTTTATGAAATAATTACATATATTTTTAAGAGCTAGAAATTCAACGTTTTAGATTGTATAGCATTATCCACTAACCCAAAAATATTCGTCAATTAGTTTTTAAGTATGGTCAGCAAAAATAACTTATACGATAGTATAACCTAAGACTTTAACCTTAAGATATATTTTATATCGACAAAATTATTTTCTATAAATAATAATTTTATTTTTTTTTAATTTGTAAGCCAAGAATGCGCAGAGACTAAATGTTCATCTTAATCAGAGATTTAAAGTTCAAATTTAAGGAAAATATTGAGTGGAAACGGGCGTGGATGATTCTGCCACATATGTAACCAACAACTCGCGTTAGATCAACGTGGTGGAATAAGCTCCAAGCTTTCTTAAGGGGAGAGGTTAATTTTATTCAGTAATTTTTTAAATCTGTATTAATAATCTACATTATATAGTCTGTAACGATCTGAATTCAATTTAATAAAAAAAAATAGAAAACTAACGAGAGCATTGCGTCTCGATCGGTCTATATATAAAATAAAAACGAATATACAATATAATTCTGACAAAACCTAGTGTTTTTAATTGGTATATTAATATTAAAAGTATTCATGTGTTTTATAAAACACATATAAAACCACACGTTACACGATCTGATTTACTATAAATTTATATTCATATATAAATACTCAGCCTTTTTATGTTTATGTTTTTTTTTTAATTATCTGTACTAATATTAAAAATGCGATAGTAACTCTGAATTTATTTTATACTTTTTACTATTTGATGATATTTGATATGAAGTACGGTTAAATCCTAAGGACAGACATATGCTACCTTTTAATACCTATATATACAAAGCGGGTGAATCTACTAAAAACTAGTTAAAAATAAATTTCTAATTATACCAATACCGAAGTTCTCGTGTGAACATAATATTGAGAAAAAGTAAAGTAACATTCTAGTCATCGTGCAAGGTGGGAGGTTATGGGAAGTCCATCGGAAACGCTTCCTTGCCACCTGTATACGTCACCTTCTCGTATGTTATAAAAAATCATAAACGCGGACAGAGATGACCATCCGCTATGACAAAAGCATTTAAGCGAACTTCACGCTATACATAAATAAAATATTGGTCATTTTTATATTACGTCGCAAATAAGATATAGCTCAGCCTCGCTGGTCTACTGGCTAGATATGAAGTCACAGATCCCGAGGTTCTGGGTTCCCAAGTTGAGCATCTGGGCCACCTGCTGTTAAGTGGTCACCACCGCCCATAGACAATGGCGCTATAAGAAATATTAACCATTCCTTACATCGCCAATGCGCTACCAACCTTGGGAACTAAGATGTTATGTCCCTTGTGCCTGTAGTTACACTGGCTCACTCACTCACCCTTCAAACCGGAACACAACAATACTGAGTACTGTTGTTTAGCGTTAGAATATCTGATGATTGGGTGGTACCTACCCATACAGGGCTAGCTAGGGTTTTTCCTACCACCAAGTAAACTTGAACTCTTTCCTGTCGCGTTGGATTTGCCGTCTCATCGGATTATGAGATTGACGAAACACTGAGTGCACCTGTGTTTACACACACACACATGTGCACTATCATGTGTCCTGCGTAGTTGGCTGTTGCGTTGAGATATGCCGCCGTGATCGAAATCAGTCGATCATCATCAAGATAAATATTTGAATCATATATTTAAACAATGACATAAGACTTAACAAAAGTAAAAAAAATATTATTATGAATACACTAATCCACTTATAAATATAAACATAAAATAAAATTAGATTATCTGTTTGTTATATTAAAATAACCGCCTTTTACTAAATGCATATGTATGTATACACGGTACATATACCAAAATATTTTTTTTTACAATTTTTGACTGTCTGCTGTCTGTCTATTTGTTCCGGCTAATCTCTGGAACGGCTGGACCGATTTTGACGCGACTTCCGCTGGCAGATAGCTGATATAATAAGGAGTAACTTGGGCTACAAGAATAACTTTTTGTTAAAATGTGGGGGGTGAAATTGGACTACATATTTAGTTTTCAAATATCTATTAAAAAGACGTTTGCATAGTTTTTTTCGCAGACTATCGTATCCGTGCCTTAATCAATTTCTTTTTATTCTCTTAGTTTTCTTACCTTCGTTAAATTTGTACGTTTAATGATTTTTTAACAACGTCTACATAATTACTTTACAAAAATAAATCACTTCAAAAAAAGGCAGACGGAGATTAATATTGCTTGTATCATAATTTTATATTATAAACATTAAATACTAACCCGATCAGATTTTTGGCCGTGAAGTAAAATGAGCATGAATAATACCGTCACGGCGGTGACTTTATCTGGCTCTAAACAAAACACTAGTCGTCTAATTGAGCGCTGTCGAGCTAACCGAAGCGACGAATAATTGCGCTTTTTGGAGCTCGCTATAGGTAATTACACCTCGCGTTTCGCGTCTTTGGTGAGTCTTAGTGTGGATAAGTATCTATAAAATTTGTAAACAAACTTCTTTGAATTAAATGTACACTAATGAAAGATAAAGATTTTTTTTTTATAATACTGAAAAAACATTCCTTAAATACTGGCAACATTTGAATGACAATACGATATCAAAAATCAAAACTTAACTAATTCAAATAGGCTAAAAGCATTTTTATATCGATATTTAACTAGCGGCAAAAAAGTCAGTCAATATCTTCTCTAATTCATCAGTCATATATAAATTCAAAAATGAAAATCAAATCTATATTCAAGTATCCTTTTAAGGATACTTTTGAATCGTCATTTTAAAGAATTTTATTAAAGGTAAAGCCGGCAAGAAACTCAGTAATTACTCTTTGCCAACACTTGTACCGCAAATAATAATCCCATACAATTAAATTTATGTTTCCGGTACGAAAATTAACTACTATCTATCATTGAAATAATTTCGTAAAGAATAATATTTCTTATTCAAAAATATAATAACATCTTAACGTAAATTTCAAATTTATTAAATTTATTTACTTCCTCTTCTCAGCTATATACATTAACTCACTTCGTATTTCACTCGTGTTATGTCGAAAACCGACTTACGACGTTACTCAAATGCGTCGTTTAAGTGTTTTATGTAAATATCGCGTATGATTCTCTGAAATTTCACGATAATTTTCAGCGGTGAGTTCGATCTTATAGAATAGGTATGCTGGTCGCCGCGGCTCAGTCATTGATGCGGTTGACTGAATGTGGGATAAAGCTAGTATATTAACACATGTATCATTCTGCATCAGCGACCTGTCTAATAGACATTAATAAAATAAATTACAACGAAACCATTTCTTCTTATGAAAAAAGCTTTAAGCTATTAATCACACACATTCATTTTAAATGACATATTGTATCTTGGTCAATGAACCGAATACATTTTTAATATAAAAAATATGTGAAATTTTATAATACTAGGTGTAATTTACTGATGAAGAAAATGATATGATATAAATATAATTTATACCAACTCACTCTAGAAGAAGTGTTCTACCAGTAAAGAAACATTTAGAATGCTATCGTTAGTTCCAGAGATTGCAAACACCAAACACACAAATAAACAAATTTTACTAATTAATTATATTAGTACATATCATCATCATCCTCCTGCCCTTATCCCAATTTTACTTGGGGTCGGCGCAGCATGTCTTTTTCTTCCATACTTCTCCGCCGGACGTCATCTCACAAGTAACATTATTTCTAACCATATCGTCTTCCACACAATCCATCCGTCGCTTCTTTGACCGTCCCCTAGCTCTATATCCATCCACATCCATGATCAAGGTTTTTCTCACAACATGGTCCTCATTCCACCGCATAACATGCCCATACCATGACATGTGGTTTCCACATAGCTTCTTGATTTTCATATCAGTACAGATACAGATAAAATTAAATTTTTGTATTTATAATAATCGATGCAATTCTAAATTTAATCATTCATTTTATTAGAATGTCCACAGTAGAGCTAGTGATGTGCATTGTCTGCGCTCCGATCACTGTAAACGCGCAGAGTATAACACTGGAACACATCTTAGATGAATCTGGAACATAAATTGTTTCAACTTTTTTATTTATTTCTTCTGTATTATTTTTATAGGTTAAAAGTGCCATTATTCAACACGATAGTGGTATTGTCGTAATAAACAAAACTATGTTGATTAACACTATGCACTTTTTCGTATTTTTTTTATTTTTTCATATATATAATTTTA
This sequence comes from Vanessa atalanta, assembly GCF_905147765.1. Taxonomy (NCBI): domain Eukaryota; kingdom Metazoa; phylum Arthropoda; class Insecta; order Lepidoptera; family Nymphalidae; genus Vanessa; species Vanessa atalanta. Next base: position 2,261,887 of record NC_061885.1, read on the forward strand.
TTTTTATTGGGATGTATAGATATTGGCCCGTGTCAATAAAAAAAAAAGTCCATCGAAATTTCTTTTCGTCTGTACACACACAGCTACCGTGTTCTCGGTCCAGTTATTGACCTCTTTTTCACTTTTTTACCATTTTTTGTTACTCATCTAATAACGTGGTATTTGGAAGATTAATATACGGACGTTAATGCATATCATTACTTAGAGTGGTTCGTCTTACGCGCTACAATGTATAGTGACGGCTCTCTGACCAGTTTAACTTGAGCCGCTGGTATGTTTCAGTCACTCATTTATTTTTTGGTTCATTACATAAAAGCTACTAGAAAATACTTTTTTTTTGTTTTTCATTTTTCCTTGAATTTTTTTTATGGTTTTGGTTGGTGGACGAGCATTTGGGCCACCTGATGGTAAGTGGTGACCACCGCCCATAGACAAAGGTGCTGTAAGAAATATTAACCATTCCTTATATCACCTATGCGCCACCAACCTTGGGAACTAAGATGTTATGTCCCTTGTGCCTGTGATTACACTGGCTCACTCAGCCTTCTAATCGAAACACAACAATACAGTGTACTGTTGTTTGGCGGTAGAACAGTTTATTTTTTACTTTATTCGATTGCTATACATTTTAGTTTAACCTATGATCTTGGCTTATTAACCTATGATTAGACTTATCTATGTAGCAATTTGAGCGACAGTTGATCGAGTTTTAGTCGGAATAGCTCAATTAAGAAAAAAAAAAACAAATTCATTTATTGTTTGCAGAATTTTTAAGCATGTGAACTTATGCATGTATTTATATCGAATACTAGTTATTCATTTGCATATAGTATATCTCATGACATTCTATATAATATTAAATGAACGACTGTTGCTTAAATTGTGTTATTAATAAATACTTTTAGTATTGTAGAGTACAATATTGCCTAAAAATAAGAGACAAATATTTGATAATGGGTATTTCATGCTAAGCAATCTGGTATAAGATTTTTATTTGACTAACCATAATATCATATATGTATGTTGTATACCCTTATTCTGTTTACACTGACTCACTTTTATATATATATATTGGCGTTTAATGTGTAATTGTTTGTGTCAGAACGAGATGCAATACATAAGCTTAGTGAGTAGTTGAAGGTATATTGCAAATGAATCAAAGCAAAAAGTATCAAAATCACAGTATACTTCATTCAAGTACGATCTTTCAAGGACTTTTGTATTTCTTCACAAGATTAAATTAAATTTGTAATGAAAATTCTACTTTGAAAGAGCTGCGGAAAAACTCGGTACGTTACACTTTTTATTTTTTTTAATAAAATTAATGACTTAATAGGCGAATAATTTAGACCAAGATCCAAAATAAAAAATATATATAATTATTTTTTTTTATATTCGTTTACAATAACATTCATATATTGAAATGAAAATGCAACGAATACTCCACAATTAATATTCGCTATGGTATTTTTGAATCCAACAATTGTTACTTTCAAAGTATTGAAATCAAATACTAAGTTTATTGACTCCGGAAATACCAATTGCTATGTAAGGTGCCTTTATAATAGAGCGATTACACAAAAATTCACTGTCGACATTCTCTATCGATACAACTAAAAATTCGTGTGAAGAGACTGTAGGATTTATCTGACAGTATTCTGATTTGAAATTTTATATTAAAAATCTAGGATATAACGCAAGTGCGTTAACTTTGCAAGTGCAAGTATCAGTGCATATCTGTTTATTTTTAAAATAAATAAATAAAAAAATAACTAGAATTTTGAGTAACGGAATGCAAATTTATGTAATTTAAGATGAACAAATAAAACAAAAGTAAATTTAATGTGGATACCAAGTTATACTGGTCAATAAAAGTGAAATGTAAATAGTGTGGTCAAATGTAGAGCTCTCGTGATTTGCTCTGTGGTTTCGTTAGAACATAGAAAACGTCATAAATGACATCAAAATTATTTAAAACATTTTGTTTTGTGTATGTGTAGGCTATACTAATGCGAGTACTGTCCGCATGGAACTTTTATTGGAATCGTTGTTCTGTGGTGATTTCCATAGATTGTGACGTTTACATAACGCATGCGCCATTATGCTGCGCAAAGAGAGCGGAGAATGGAGGAAATGCATATTCGAAGGTTGCTATCAAATTTAAATTTAGCTGGACATGTACAGATAGCATAAATATTTTCATACGTACTTACGAACAACGTAAGATTATTTATTGGGCCTGTTTTAACTGACTACATGCAGTTAACTTAAAGACATCTAAATATCTTAAATTTGTCAAGATGGTTAATTTTGTAGATTTTTTTTGGAAATATCTTCTTTAAATCTAGTTGCATTCTTAGTCTTAAGTTTTATTTAAAATTTAACAATAAACATTATAATATTTATAATTAATATTTTAATAGCGTAAGCCAATTTTGGTCCCAGTGATTATGGGACGATAGCTGCACATGATCGGTTTTGGTCTTATTTTGAAGTGCTCCAGCCTTAGATGTGCAGAAAATAAAAATAAAGAGAATTCTTGATTGTAATTTACTAAATTATTACGATTAACAAAGACTTAATTTTAAAGAGCGGTACTACGGTTTTAATTTAAAAAAGGAAAAACGTAAACAAATATAAGTAAATTGTTTTCGACATACTCCAGTTCTAACTGAACTAATGTATACTATTAAATATTAAAAAGGTCATTTAAAAGAGGTTTCATCATGTTGGCGCTAAATGTAGATGAGTGACTTGCAGTTTACAATGATATGAAATCAAAACAAAACCTTTCATAGGATTCGAAATTGCTAATAAATCTTTTGGATAAACCGAAGTTTCGCGGGAGACCCACTAGTATTTTTTAATAATAGTAGAGTGAATAAGTACCACCTGATATTCTCATTGCTGTCGTCAGATTAGCTCTTATTATCTTAAACGAGTGCACTCTATTCCATTTATTCCATAACCCAACTGGACGGCAAATTGGAAGATTTCAAACTTAGGACCAATGAATTTACATTCTATCGAAGGCCCAGCAATGTCAACACTGCCAGACTCTAAACTCTGTTAATAATAAAATTGTCAAAATAAGATCTGCTGATTTTTTCCGCTGTCACTTCTCAGGTCGGAGTATTTTCTTTTCCAAATGGCAGTGTTTAATTTGACAATCAATAAGTAAGTATATATATCGTATATATCGCATAGCTTAGCGAACGAGCATATAGGCTACCTGATGGTAAATGGTCACCACCGTCCATAGACAATGGCACTGCAAGAAATATTAACCATTCCTCACCTCGTCAATACGCCACCAACCTTGGGAACTAAGATGTTATGTCTCTTGTGCCGGTAGTTATACTGGCTCGCTCACCCTTCAAGCCGAAACACAACAATACTGAGTACTGTTGTGCGGCGGTAAATATCTGATGAGTTGGTGGTACCTACACAGACAGACTTGCAAGAAGCCCTACCACCAAGTAATATATTAGTGATATAATCTATATTAAGCAAAGGAATTTGATTTGATTTAATTTGACTTACAAATATAAACAACACGTAATACATTTATGAATGTAATTAAAAAATGAGAAATAATAAATAAAAATGAGACTCAAAGATTAGACACAAACAAAAAACAATTTATTATATAAGTTAAAGATCATTTAAAGAAAAGGAAATAAATAAACTTTTATAAACCTCAATAGCGCACCGTTTAGACGTAAAAGTCGCAGACACTATTCTCGACCCTTAGGCTACTGTCACACCCATTGCTGATACAAGTTTTTCACTTAACTGAAAGATAAATTAGGAATATTGTGAATTGAAAACTATTATTAGGTATTATTAGTATTATTTTCTATTTTTTAAATACATGTTAAGCACAGCATTCACACTACGGTACTTAAGTAACGGAATATTAGCTTAACCGCCACAAATTGAGATGCATCGCCGAACCAGTAGTCCGTGAAGAGAAGATTCACTAAGCCAAATCTTGATACTTTAAGTGCAAATAAGCTATGTATCTGTAATAAATATTGTGTTTGTAATTTTTTTTTATCTTTTTTTTCCATATCTAACATGTATATCCGAATGCGTTACGTCTTACGCCTTGTCAGTCTACGTATCACTTGTAGTTTTTTTTATTCTTACCTCTTGAAAAATGCAAAGGTATTTCATCATACAGACACCTGTCTGTTGTAATATTTTGTTTTTTCCATAAGTCATATATTTTACGATCACTAATAATTTTATTAAAATATACACATATTATCTTTTTTAGTTCTGTTTAAGGTCTACGTATACGTATTCGCCTTGGTCGTGATAAATGTCAAATTTCATTAATTTCAATCGATCCACCGGTTTAATTGTGATGAGGTAACAAACGAAAATAAGAACTTAAGAATTAATCATATTTGATAATATAGGACCTATACGAGTATATTAACATTATTAGCGAACATTTTGCAAACGGTGGGGAATTCCCTGAAGATCAAATATTGAGATGCGGCGAAGATGTAGGCAATATGGGAAATAGACGATATTGTCTTGATGTAAATGGATCTTTGTTTAAGTGACATACTCTCTCTACCTGCCGTTTTGTACCAATGAGATGGATTAGACACTATCCTTTTGTAAATTTATGACAACATGCAAAATTTCTTGAAGATCGTTTTGTAATTAAGTTGTGGAAGCGTAACAAACAAACAAATAAACGGACATACATTCAAATTTATATTATATATTTATGTATATAATAGTATCATATTGTTTTGTTTTAAATAGAATGTAAATATCTTAAGGACGTTTAATTTCTTTGAATAAAACAACTTCAAAAGCAAGATTATTTTTTTTATAATAGAGGTTTTAGACGTTTTCAATTAAAACTTTAATAGAGATATTTTTTAATAGAAGAAAAATCTGTTACTGTTTTCTTAAGACAAACTGTATAAATACCAAAACATGGCTATAACTTCCTTCCCATTATTATATGACTTGGCCGATTTAGACGTACGCTGTTCCAAAACATATTAGAACCCGCAAATTTAAATGACATCAGCGTGTTCTATACTCTGAGAACATCACCCCTATAAAATAGTTCACCATTAAAAAAACTACATTATGGATATTTTAATCGAAGCAACTTTATACGCCAGAAACGTTTCTTCAAAATGTACGTTACGTTACGTGTATATATGTTACGTACGAAAACGTTGCAATCGACATTGAACTTTTTACTCATCAAACCAAAAAAGTTTTCTATAGTCTATATCTATATAAAAGATTATATTAAAATTCACTATTTATTTTTATTCTATGATAGTATTTTTTTTTAATTTTATCGCTTGTATATGTTTGTGATATTATGTAGCAAAGTATATATGTAATAGAAAAAATGATACGAAGACAAACTAAATGGAAAAGTCGCAGAATAGATATGTGTATATATATTTTAACGACGTTTGTGATTTTTTCAACAGAGAGGAGCATTGATTTGAATTCAATCAACGACCTTATTAAAATATATTCATTTATTCGTGATAAACTTCGTTATTATGAAAAACAACTTATAAAGAAAATGCAAGCAATTAACTGGAAAAGGTAAAGTTAAAATAAGTTCAATTTTTTTTTTTATTCTCTGTAGCGATTTGAACGAAGTAAGATAGTAAATATACTTATAATATCACACGCACCATTTGACAATGCGAAAAATAAAGTGTCAATTATTGTAATCAGTATATATTATGAGTTTAAAAATGGTTATTTATTGACAAAAGTTGAAAATAATAATCAATTTATTCAAAATACCATAAATAAAAATGCATTTCTTTAAACGTTTGTCACGTGACACAAAACGCTCCTGATTGGTCGGGTTTATGATGACGTCACTTGCTTGTTAACCGCATTTGCCTACTGTATGTGGATTATATGTGTCACAGATTACAATATAGGCAAGTGACGTCACCGACCCCTGTGCAGCGCCATATTGTCAAAGTAGAGTTTTCGCGCGCTATTGAAATAGGGAATTTTTAATTTGATATTTTTCAGCAAATATGTATGTACTAGAATTAAAAAAAAAAAAACAACTTTTACTGGGTTCCTTAGCCTCTACTAAATAATATTAAGTGGATTTTAGAAATCAGTCAAATAGCCTATTATGAGTAAAACTTCAGGTCAACTACGCATCGTGTATGACATGACAAATAATAATATCTCATTAATGAATGATCTTTTTTTAAATATGTTTAAATGTTTAGCAAATTAGCAAATGGCGAGTGATCAACACCATCTATAGACATTGGTACTGTAAGAAATATGCATCATCCCTTAGGTATATCTATAATACGCCACCAAGCTTGAAAACTAAGATGTTATGTCCCCTCTAGTAACATTGGCTAATTCTTCAAAACGGGATAATAATACTAAGTATAGCTGTTTCACTATAAATGAGTGAGGATTAGGTGGTACGTATTCAAACGGACTTGCCCAAAGGGCTACCAAGTAATAATAATACGATTTAGTTAATAAACAATACCTTAATCTTACTTAATCAGTATTCATTTATAAAAACAGCTCTACAACAGCTGTTTCAGAAGTTAGCGCGAACATACATACAAATAAACACTGTAGTGATACACCTCTTGTGATAATTCGGATACATGTTTTTTATTCGATAACTTTTAGTTAATTTGAAGTTAAATACAAGTAGTTCAAGCATTTCATTTCAAGTAAATTCAATATCGTTAAACGCAACGATCTTAATTTCGTTTGAGCCGTGATAGCTCAGTGGTAGAACGCGTGATTTTAAAACGAAGATAGCGGATTTAAAACCGTGCAAGCGTAACTAAATTTTCCTGCTAAGCGCTCTTATAAACATTTTATTCATTTCGTATTCGGCGATGAAGGAAAACATCTTGTGTGTCGAATGAAAATTTATCACCAACCCGTATTATTACAGCGTGATGGAGTAAGGTCCGAGTTTTCTCTTCAAGAAGTGGAGTTATTTTATTATAGTTTTGTTTAAAAGTATGTCAATATTAAAAATATAATAAAAGATTCGTTATCAATGCAATTAGTATCACATTTAAGTAAATAAAACAGAGTTTTGTATAAAAAATAATTCATGATATATTTATTCTTCTAGATCTCTTTTAGAGATAAGTCCGCCTTTGCTTATGTTTTCTCTATTTTGTTATTTTAATGTATTTTTAAGTGCAATAAAGAATATATATATTATTTTATAAATTTTCATTAGTGATATTAATATTTATTATTTATAAATGTATCAGTAATTCGGTTATATAGCAATATATGTACATATTTAAATGAAATATTCAGAAGTACTCTGGGTTTTTAATCAAATTAAAATCCCACTCAAATAGTAATCACTTCCATCGGCGAAATGCACGCGGAAATTCAAATTCAATCCGAAATTTCTATATTCAAAAAGAGCACCGACGTATGCACAAAAAAACATACTTGCATATTCCGCATCAGATTTTCGAGTGTAGGAGTACCAATACCATTCGTATCTATCATTCATTAGCACAGCTAGAATCCAATACGACATTTTTTACAATCCCCGGGCACAAAGAACGGGCGTCCTCCCCACACAAGCAAATATGGCCATACAAACAAAGCGCGCTCGTGTGTGTAGAGAAAAACTTGAAAAAAATCCGACTGACCCGCGCACACACGCGAAACACCACGAAAAAAATCACTGACACAAAGAAAGTCTACCGAAAACTTCAATACGAACTTTTGTACACACACACCAATACACTCAAACACTAGTAAAGTTCACAAGGAAGTTGCGTCAGTGTGTGTGACTGCACCGCGTTCGGATAAGAGCTAAACTTAGCGCTTGCGTGTGGGTGTGCCCACAGTTGCAAGAGTCCAAAACTTCAACAGGACAACACGCAACGTGCATGCCTAGATGCAATGAAAGTTAGACCTTAACTCGTATGTGTTATAGTAACTATTCCAATAATATTTTTAATATTTGTTACCTTTCGGCAATAAGCATAGAGGTGCGCAGCGCGGGTAGTTTTCGTATGAAAGTTGTGGCGCGAGATGCAACGAAGGATATAGGTATACGCGAGTGTATGCCTGTCTCCCTCGCACCTCCCGCAGCCTGGGGCAGGGGAGAGGGTCGGAGGGTAGAGGGGTGTCGTGTCGCGTTGATGAACATTTTTCTCATTTTTTTTCCTTATTTTAACGCGAATCGTTTTTAAAGGGTTTCGTCATAATTGCGAAGCGTCCGATTATGTTGACGACCGATAAGCAGCCTCCTTAATCAAAAGACTACTTATTATTCTTGTTAAATAAGTTGAAATGTAACATTTAATACTATATTAAACATTATCGCAAATACTTCATAACATAATTTTTATATTTATTTAATTTTAACCTAGCATAATATAAATAAATAATAATAAAAAATATTTGTTTATTTTTTTGTCTATGGTAAATAAAAAAAGATATACCGATATTCATATATAAGCGTGGTATATCTTCGTGAAAAGTGGAACATATATAGTAATAAAAAGATTAATTGAAATTAAATGATTAATATACGGACCTTCTCACAAGTCGCTGTAGCCTCCTGTACGCATGTCTCGAGTGTTACGCCTCGGCGGGAAACTTATTTTCCCGCCTTTTCTCCAGGGCGCCATATTTGCGAATTGTTTTGCTAATATGAATCCAATTAGAACATTATCTTTCTTTATTAAAAGTGCTTTGTTTAATTAGCCCAAAATATATATTTTTTAAAATCATCCATAAAATAATTATTGATATTAATTTATTTACAGTCAAATTCATTTACTTCCTCGATTCATAATTTCTAAAAACAAAAACTTCAAAAAACTTCTAATCGGAAAACCGTTTAATTAGCAAATTTTGTCGTGCATGTAAAAGCGCGTAAAATATTTATAAAGGAATATTTATATGGGAAAAGTTTTCACAAATTCGATAATAAAGGCGATCGGCTTATCCGTGCATGTTTCAGCATCCCGCTCACAGGGGAAGTAAAAAAAAGCGAGCCGGGCGGCAGTCTCGCTGACACCGCGGCGCGCGCCGCCCGCATCCACAACGTTATTTATTTTATTACATTTGTTACACGTGTTTCATTTCGCGTACTTTCGGACGGCGGTTGATATTCGCGTCATGTGCACAAAATTGTGATTTCGGACCCTAAACAAAATGGAACACCGTGAACCTATTTCGTCAAACAAAAACAATTTTCGGCAAAATTTCTTGTAAACCGCAAAACTAAACGCAGTTCAAACTAGGTTCTTTTATTCGGTTTCTTGATTTGTTCGTTTATTATTTTCATCACAAACTAATGCAGTTAAAACGGTTTAAGTTGATTATATTTGAGTTTTTTTCGTTTCCAATGAAACTATAACATACTCGAAGAAACAGTAGACCGACAGACGGATAGAAGTAAAGAGAACGAAGCAGAAGTAAGATGGCGCTTGCATCTTCTGTGAGCCTGTACTACTCAATCGTGCAGCGGGCGGCGAGGCACTACCTAGAAGATTATTGTCACACAGGTACGTCACTATTATAATTTAAAAATGCCGCCAATTTTAATAAGATTATCTTAATATTCAAAATGTTTACAACGGCGCCGGGAAAAATATTTTCTTTCCTATATGGTTGCATCGTTTTAAGTAATTCATAAAACATTTCAATTAAGTTAATAATTTGTATTCACTTTTTGTGCAACTTAATAAATATCATAATTAATTAATCATTTCCATATGATAAGTTTTAAGCTCTACTGATATGTTTGAAATTTATTACCTTTATAAGTATTCATATATATATTTGCACTGGCTATAATTACTTATTTTTATTATTTTGAAGCTTAATCAATTTTGACAGTTCTTTGTTTGAAACGAATATCCTCCAATAAATGTTTTTTTTTACATCAAAAAGAATAAAAATCACGGAAATATCCCTAGTTAATAAATATGTAAATTTCAACATACAAGAATCTACTAAATTTTTATTACGCGCTCTTTTTACTGCACAGACTATAAAAAGAAATACACAGGACAGATACGCTAACTTCGGCCGAAATGCGACAATAACATTACAACCTTTTTAGAGCTTTTTTGTAACTTATTTACGATCAGTTGGCAATAAACTGACGCGGATCACCTAAAACAAAACTGGGTACCAAAAATAAAATTTAAATTACATTAAAACATTTTATTCGATATAAAAAGGTATCCATTAAAATAATTTATAAATTATTTAGTACTTTTGTCAACTTTACGAATATATATTTTACAGATGACTGTATTTGTTTATTTTTAGTATAGAATTAAATGTCAGCCGTGAGGTTTTGATTTCTAATGTTTTGGAAAACTCAACATGAAATGTCATTATAAAAAACATACCGTCTAAAAGTCAATGTATAATATATTATGTTGACTAAAAAAACACTTTAGTTTAACGTGTTACTTTAATTTATGGTCTTAATATATTATTTATTAAGAGAACTCGTTTAATTTAGCATATTGTTAGATTTTAATTCTATATAAGTAGAAGTTAATCCGTCATCGCTCTTTCTCTAAATAATTTAAACATATAATAATTGCGAAAGTAACTATGTCTGTCTGTTACGTTTTCACGGCCAGACCACAGAACCGAATTTGATGAACTTTGGTTTCATGACAAGCTTGAACCCCAAGGAAGGACAAAGGCTATTTATTATTCCTAACACTTTACGACCAAGACCTAAAACGCGAATGAAGCCGTGAGGTACAGCTAGTTTTAAAGTAAAGTTGAAATGTGTTTGTTTCACTCACACATAAGTAATGAAACAATTTAAACATCGCATGCTTTATTATATTAATAAATAATTGACATTAAATGTCCGCCGCATGCCGATCGACATATGTAAAACCTAAAAGTTTTTACTGGAAGTTTTTGAAGTTAATATCACAGATAATAACATATTTGTTTTTTTTTTTTTTTAATTCAAATTTAAATTTAGCATCAATCATATTTGAATGTCAAAAATTGCTTCATCGTAGAATTGTAATTTTTTTTAGACACAATAAATATTTAATATCAAACGTACATTATAATTTTGCGGATAGCGCCTGTATGTATATTTCCTTTTTTTAATGATTAATCTTGGTGAGATCATTGTCAATAAAGAAACAGTAACATAAATTTGAAAATAGAATTACAACGTATGCTCAACAATGAATGAATTTAATTCAAATATGGGAATACACTGGGTGTACGTTTCGGTCGCATTTGGTTCACAAATACCTATATAAGTTTTGGGGAATAATTAAAAATGTACTTTTTATATTTAGCGCAAATTTAGCGGCTCAGTCGTATTAACACAATAATTTACAAGGACTTATTACTAGTATTTATATTTGCTAAGATGTTTGTAACTTAACAATGAATTTATAATATTTAACAATAATAATGGATATGAAGTTACGCGAAAATCCTATTTAATAAGAAAGAAACCTAATATCACTTCTTTAATTTATTCGGCGAAACAGAAAAGTATTTCCAAATATATTATTTTCAAGGAACATTTAATAAAAAAAGGCTTAACATATTTAATGTATTATTAGTCGTTAACAAATTATTATTTGTTTTAAATATCAGAACCAAGCATAATAAAGAACCCACAAATATTAACAAGACATAACCGACATATAAAGAACCTAAAAAAAATCTAAATCTTTTTTAAAAGCACGTTGTTGCCATACGTACGCTATCACTTTTCCACAAGACGTTCACTGGTAGAACCAGTTGCGTCGCGTAGTTTATAGGAACCAGTTCGTGATAATCGCATAGCCGTCGGGTGCGTTTATATGCAAATGCGGTGCATCCCGACGCAAAGGTCAAGGTCGCTAGAATCTAGATAATGTGCACTTTTGCGCACGACTGTTCCTTGACTTTGACTAATTTTGGTCTTTGTGATATTTTCAATCATTATTTTAATGTAATAAAATATCTAATATTATATGACTTTTTGGTTCTTTGATTTAAATCTTTATAGGATGAGATTTTTTATTGTTGTTTCTTTTGTACAGAACAGAACACTCAAATATTTTAATATAATTATCGTAAATTAATATTTTAATAAATCAAGATTCAATGTAAGCATTTCTTATCATTTTAATTTCTTGTCATACGGTAATTAAAACCCTTAAATACATTATTTTTAATATGCTATTGATATTATATTATAAATTAAATTTTTATTTAAATTAATTATTTTAAAATTAACTATTAAGTACCTTCAATATTTACCTTTCACCGAAAGGATATCGAACTCGCGACCGTCAAGTTTAAGGGCATATTTTTTATTGCGATTTCACATTTATACTAAAATTGAGTACCGCTAGTATTCTTGATATTCCTAGTATATATATAATTTAAAACATATTTTTATTAAGCTGTACCGTTAGACCGCTATGTGGTTAGGGCACAAATCGGTTCATGTAGATTAGTGTAGCAATGTTCCGCTTCACGGTACGCCGGTAATCAGCTGTTAATACTTCACGCCTCCACCGAACTGGACTGCCCAATTACTTTACCATAGTAATGTTGTAAAATCAACAACCATAGAGCGTTAAATTTGCAAAACAATGCACCATCGGAATTTTTCCCAAAGACAAGATGAGATTTTCCTGGTTTTTCTTTTATTTTTAATCTGTCGCAACTCCATAACGGTAAGAGGCAAATACCATCAGCACATAAAACCTGACTTAATCGCTTTCTTATCATATTTTTTATCACATACCGCGAGATGAATCGATAATAATGTTGGGCAATTAAGTTTAATTCAATGGACCCGTTTCCAGTTAGCCCTTATTATTTATGAAATGGAAATCTGAAATGAATAATCGGATACTATATTCATTAAGCTGTTATTTAGCAATTAAACAAACAATAATTATAATATGCACGATACACACGTAAACAATTATTAATGAAGACCGAAGCAACCTTGACGAAATCGCGCCAAATCTAGCCAAACAGTCTATTCTGCAAGCATCTTTCCGAATTTTACCGGCTGCCATTCGTCGCAAACATACTTGCATATGTGGTAAGCGCAACTAAAATTCACTTTCAAAATCAATAAAATCTCTGATATCTTTATTCATAAACTTTAACGCTTGAACTTAGTTATAAGTTCGCTAATCAACGTCACGTGCAAACATCACAACGGCGAAGTTTGCAAACATCACGTGTTCATCACGCTCGCTAGCCTTTGATAGTTTACTAACAACCTGATTAGCGAACGTCCGGTTCTGATAATGATAATTGATTTCAGTTTCGGTGATAATGTTGCAAGTCCTAAATATGTTACCGCTGAACGGAAGTCCTGATTCAAAGTAGAATCTTAGTCTTGCAAATTTGAGTTTTGTAAGTGCAATCATTGTTTTTTTACTGAAGGAAGAAAAACATTGATGAGTTCTCTTTTGTAACATGTACACGAAACCTTTGTTTTAATAGACCAAGAGACATTTACCCAGTTGTGTTATTGTGACAAATAGGAATAATATTTAAACGTCACCTGTGACGTAAAATTCTATCGTTAAACCTTGTAAAGTGAAGCAATAAATTTACTAAGAACAATTTTATTATGTCATTTACATTAGGTTTATTCGTTTCACTTATCACAAGAAACGTTAATAAAATTTTGACGTTTTTATCCGAGGCCAATCCAAATTGAATTTATCGCACTAAAATATTCAATAAAATAATTATTTTCACTAATACTATAAACATAAAACATAAGCAGCCCGTAAATGTCCCACTGCTGGGATAAAGGCCTCCTCTCCCTTTGAGGAGAAGGTTTGGAGCATATTCCACCACGCTGCTCCAATGCGTGTTGGCGGAATACACATGTGGCTGAATTTCGTTGAAATTAGACACATGCAGGTTTCCTCACGATGTTTTCCTTCACCGCCGAGCACGAGATGAATTATAAACACAAATTAAGCACATGAAATTTCAGTGGTGCCTGCCTGGGTTTGAACCCGAAATCATCGGTTAAGATGCACGCGTTCTAACCACTGGGCCATCTCGGCTCATATAATCCTACTAATATTATAAACGTGAAAATTTGACACAAAAACGACTGCACTGATTTTGAAACAAATTTGGATGAGAGATAGAGATAGCTCCCCCATCTCCTCACTTGCAGACAAAGCCACGGGCATAAGTTAGTATTATATATTATCCTGGAAATAATATAACATGCCATTAGAAAAGCTGTATCGTCACGTGTAATTACCGTACGATTGCTTGTGAGTTTACAAACCAAGATTGCTGATTAGCAAACGTCCGGCTTCGATAATAGCCTTAATTCTTAGTCGATAACATTTCTAACTTTCTAGTAAGATTTTTGTACGCTAATATTGATTGAATTGATATTTGAATAAAACAATCAATAAGTCTTTGATTGAATATTCTTAATTTAAACACAAGCAATACGAATTAAAATATTTTTAATTTCGTTCTAATATTAAAAAAAAAATCAACAAATTAGAAAATTAAATCCTTTCACTGAAACATTTTAAATTTAAATTAAGTTTGCATTTATCAAAGAGTACAATTTTATTCTAAACGCATCAAAAGTTTAACATAAAAAATATAGTCAAACCAATGTATCTTGAGCCTCGGTATCACATAATTTGATAAGAATATCAACTATTTACCCAGTTTGTACAAAAACAACAGATCCAAAGAGTAAACTTCGTAACAAGAGTACCACCTGTAGGGTAAGGTTCCCCCCGTCCTTGAACTTGAACGTGGCCTTGGGAACCCTCACACGGGTCAATACGCACGAATATGCTAGTGTTACCCTCTTGTAATACCGCAACAGTGTAAGAGGGTGGGTTAGTACTGTTTTATTTGTTATATGTATTTAATTTTATTGTGATATTATACTCCCCTTAAAGTATTCTATGATACGAAAAGAACAAATACATTTCTATAATATTATTTATTAAATCGTAAATTATAAATCTAATTCAAAATATATTTTACATTATTATAAATGGCAGCCCAGGATCGGTTCGAAATATATACCAAGAAAGACTATAGAAAAACTCGGTAACTTCCATCAATTAAATAGCATATGTTTGTTATAAAAAACAATTGAGTTCATATCCCAACTAAAAAATTACAAATACTATCTCCAGGTTTTTTTATTCTTAATATCTAATAATAAATAATATATACTAATTATTACATAACATAACATAAGCAGCCCGTAAATGTCCCACTGCTGGGATAAAGGCCTCCTCTCCCTTTGAGGAGAAGGTTTGGAGCATATTCCACTACGCTGCTCCAATGCAGGTTGGCGGAATACACATGTGGCTGAATTTCGTTGAAATTAGACACATGCAGGTTTCCTCACGATGTTTTCCTTCACCGCCGAGCATGAAATGAATTATAAACACAAATTAAGCACATGAAATTTCAGTGGTGCCTGCCTGGGTTTGAACCCGAAATCATCGGTTAAGATGCACGCGTTCTAACCACTGGGCCATCTCGGCTCTCTACTAATTATTAATGTTATATTAATATAAATTAAAAATGTCTGTCATTTATAAATGTACCAATCAAAATACATTGATACCTAAACCAAATTTCAAAAACAACTAAATCAATAGAACAAACTCTTTTTAATGTTACCTACATTGTTAATTTTATTAAAGAAGGATATTTTATAAACGACCTTTTTTGCTGTTACAATTAAAGAAAAATATAAAATACTTTGTTCTTAATTCAAAACACACGCTATATTTATTTAATAAGACATAGCTATATCATACTGATTGCTATATAACTTTTCAAATGAGTGTCCCAATTGCCATTTTTAAATTTCGAATACCTTTATTGTTCTCAATTGTCACGAGTATATTCACTTAATCCGGTGATCTGATCAAGGCAATTAGGTCTAAATTTGCGCGCCAAAGCAGACAATCAGATTAACCCTATAGTCCAACATATGTCAGTTACAAAATAGACAAATAGACGCCCTCCGAATAGGCAACCCCTTTAAATAGACCCTATGTTTGGGTTAGACGTGTCACAATGTGTTGGCATTAAGAATTAGCCGCATAATAATTTTAGTTTATTAGCACAGATTATAATTTTTTTATATACAATTTAAGTATAACTAAATATCTCCAGATATAAAGACCCAATAAATATTAGGATGTGATTAGTTTTTGCGGTTTACTTGTCGATTTTCTAAAAGGAGTTGATTCACTAAATCTAAAACACTTTAAATATAATCTTTAAGTAACATATCAAATACACGAACACATAAATAAAGCCATAAAAACGCATAAATAAGTCATAACCGGCGGCCAGCGTTTACAGCGTTACAATTTTTGTCTATTCCACACGATAGGATCCCACATGCTAAATGTTTAACGCAATTATAACCCTTATGACTATCAAAATAAGAATTACATAAGTAAGTTGTCGTTTGTACGTTTATGGGCGAAACATGCCGTCGCGTGAACACGGGAAGCCAAGGAAACACGCTACAAAATGTTTGGTACAAGTCATTGAATATATTTAAATATCGTTCGATTATTCAAATTTCGAACTTATGTTGCCAATCACATAAATTATTACGTTCTTTTCTAATATTATAGAAGATAATTTATTTGTTAATTATAATGAAATAATAATTCAATACCATAAACATTTTACCCTGGAAAATTAAATGTCCATTGATAAACCTCTATCCCATCAATGGATATTATGGGTATATTAAGATTCAGAGTCCTTTTGTATATTTCATTAAAACTTTTTATTAACAGTGCTAAAAATAATTTATGAAAAACTGTTAAAACAATTAATAAAGTTAAGTTTGTTTTGATTTTGAGATTACTATTAAGAAAAACCATAGCTGTTTACCCGAAATCGCTTGTGATTTGTACCAAACGGGTCTACGTGGTGTGGTGCGATGTAGCGCTTAGAAGTTTCGTGATTTGATATCGGCAGTTTTATGGCAGTGCACTAAAGACTTGATACATTGTCACCTTGTTTCACACCTACTGTCATAAAACAGCGTCTCTACTAAAGCAAAATTGGCAACTTATGTATCACCAACACGCATTTGTATAGAAAACCAGTTTAACTACGGACACATAACATCTTAGTTCCCAATCTTGGTGACGCTGTAAGAAATGTTTAATGTTTCTTACAGCTTTAATTTCTGGGACATTTGCCGGATCCCTCTCATTGGACAAAAAAAAAAATTGTTGTCGACTATTAACTTAAACTCGAATAACTGAAAACAGACGTAAACAATATTTGTCAACGATTTCAGTGTAAACGCACAAAATGGTTTTCTTGAATATCCTGAGTCAAATATTGTACCATCAACGGCATATTGTTGACAAATAAATAAACTCCAAATTCGTCCATATTAATTTATTTATTATTTATTTATTATTCTTTATTGCACAAATAAAACATGTACAGAGGGCGAAACGCTATAACAGCATTTTCTGCCAGCCAACCCAGAATAGTGTAGGAAAGAAGTCAGTAAGGTTGTGCACAGAAGTTAAAGAAAAATTTAAAAAAATATATACATAGCAATACATGCCTATAAATATATATAATAATAATACAGTAATAATAATATAATATAATTAATCGAATCACGTTAACCTTACATTTATACGTGCTTTATGTAAAGTAAATATGAACTACCGGGACGGAATATGCGTCCAACCAACTCAGCACCCTGTCCTTTGACTCATTACTGAACATATGTAATTGCAATTAAAACATCACCAAAAAAAGAAAAATTAATGTTTTTATTTTTAAAATCTACAATAACATCAAGTTCACGCTTGTGATGTCAATAGCCTAAATTTAAAAAGCGTGAAGTTGAAACAACTTTGAATTATATATAAATATTACATAATAAAACCTTAATACATATATCTTTTTTTAATTAATTGCAAAAACATCGTATCCTCATTTAAGAGTCTGGGTATTAACCACCCACTCAACATATATTTGATTTGTTTGAAGGGTGAGTGAGCTAGTGTAACTATGCTTGTAGTTACACTAGCTGCCATTACATCTTTGATGTTTTGAGTTGACAGCGTATTATCAGTGTTAAAGGTGGAGTAGGCAAGGCAATGCAATGGCAAAGCAATGGCAAAGAATCGAAATAAATTCTGAGCAAGAAGCCGAAAATGCAAAGTCCTTTTACTTTTTAACGATACATACAGATTATTGTTACGCACATCAGTATCATATAGCAAGTGTACTTGATTCTGGTCGTTCACCGCTGTCTGAATGTCTCCGCGCTTTATTGATGACAAAAAAAAAATGATGTGAACTTAACACTCGTTTATACTGACATGGTTATCAAAACAAACAATAATAATTTTATATATTTGCTAAATAATTTGGCAACGAACTGTTGTTTGAAATTTCACGAATTTTTAAAATGAACAAAGTATACTTATATATATATGTATATACAATCTTAAATATACGGTTTGAATCCCTTTTGGTATACGATATAAATTACAATCTATATAATTACGTATATAATTTATTAAGGAAATATTTGAACGGTTTAATGCACAGGTAGAGAAAAAAATTTGCGAACTGGTTTTTTTTAAACAAAAGCATTAGCATAAGGCAAAGACAACTGATATTTACTGGCCAATACTGTGGCCTTTGCGGATACTACGAAACTGGCTTCTAAGTTAAAAATATCACTTTCCTTACCTAATACAAACTACCAAAAAGGCTAACAACTGGGAAGTGTTCATTTTGCCCATAGACTTCAAAGAGATATAAGGCCGTAGCCCAACATTGCGCCTTTTAGACTAATTCTTTAATGGTAATGTGCGGATAATCTCGATATCTATTGTGATATTTTCGTTTTATTCGTAATTACGAGTACAATCGCTCATTCTTCAAAATGTTTTATACTACCTACTTTTACTGCTACCTTTTTCAAATAGAAAATCTAATGCCGGCTCGTAACTCAAACAGAAATAATGTGTATGAAAATCAACGAACATTAACTAACAACTTATAATAATCTTTTAGAAATAAATGTTTAGTTTTTTAACATTAACTTTAATTTATTATTATACATATATAAAATTTAAACATTAAAACCGAAACGCAACAATACAATGTTGTATGATGTGTGATAAGTGGTAGGATTCCTTATATGTTGTAGTTGATCCCTTGTACGTAGTCACACAAATACCACAATTTCATTTACATCATATTTTTCATAACAATATATGAAGTTCAATAAGCAAAAAGTTGTCAACATACACACATAGACACCCCGCTGTAATGTGTAAACACGCAAATACTAAACAAACCGTTCGCCACTAATGCCATATCACATAACAAGTTGAACTTGGTCGCTCACCCGCTGTCTGTCCGTCTGTCTGCGTTTTATTGATGTCAAGTAGTTGCGTAATGCGCGGTCAATGCCGCCGTGCGTGCTTAGATTCAACGCTGTATAAATTTGCATTGATACACATATAGTTCGAATATTTAGGAAAATAAATGTAAATCTTATATAGTATAAATTGTATCGATAACAGCACATAACAAAACAGACACGTTTCTGAGTATTTACAAAAAATATATTTGTATGAAGTGATTAGTTAACATGCGAACAAGCATCACAAAGGTTTAATGAGATGTTCAGTAGAGAAGAAGACCATCGCACAGGAATCTGGTGGCGTCATATTCAATTCGTCCTAAGTGGTGAAATCAAGTCCAAAACTTTCAGCCAGAAGTGGGATATATATTAGCATTTATTACTGATTTAATTACTTTATATAATTTATTATTATTGTGTATTATATAAAAAGAAATCAAAATCAAAATATTCTTCAAGTAGGCTCAATAAAGCACTTTTGAGTCGTCGTGTTACAGTGTCGAATTAAATGTACAGTAACCACCGGTTCGGAAAGTAGATTCTACTTTAAAGAACCGGAAACTAATTAATTACTTACTCTTTCTACCATTTACAATAGAAACATGATCATATCGATAAAATCTTAACATCAATACTTGAGAGAATTACCATTGAGACGATATAAAAAATATTTTACATAAACTTATAATTGACATCTGTTATTACAATAAACTATTTAATACTGGCCGAATGCTAAATCTTCAAATAAGTATTTAAAAATGCACTTATTCATATGTATTCATATGGATCACCTGATGGTCAGTGACCACCGCCCATAGACAATGGCCCTAAAAGAAATATTAACAACGCGCCACCAACCTTGGGAACTAAGAAGTTATGTCCCTGCCTGTAATTACACTGATTTACTCACCCTTCAAACCGTAACACAGCTATAATGAATTATGCTGTTTGGCGGTAGAATATCTGTCAAGAGGGTGGTACCTACTACCTACCTAAACGGGCTGTCATGTAGCCCTACCGCCAATTAATTGAATCTATTTGTGAACTGACTTTAGGTATATATAAGTAAATTCCTGTACAACAATGAAATCACAGTAAATCATGAAAAGGATAATTTCATACGATTGTTTTATGAAGCCAATAATAAATATTTGCAATGAAATATGAGTTTATTTCATTGCAATAGAAAGTGTTGTTGATAGTCTTACTTTAGTCTGTTCATTACAAGTTAAATTTCGTAGTAGTTTTCTTACCAGTAGAGCTAATCACGCATCATATGGGAAGATACAATATTCAGTGCAAAACTATAGTAAAATGTCACCGTAAGTAAACATTACACGTGTGTGATACGAAATTATAGTTAATTGTTTTGAGTTAATTGGACATATATAAATTTGTCTTACGTTAGGTAATTTTTTTTTTAATTATACATGTTTTGAAGCATGCTCCTAAATTTTAGGCCAGTAACAGTAACCGTTTCAATTTTGGAGCTGGTTCTTATACGAGTATGTATTTTTTGCTATATTAACCATTATTAGTTTTACATTCATTTAATATTATTATATTAAGATACTAAGTTTAAAATACAGTTGTCATTATAAAAATCAATTGAATACCTGTACATTATTTGTTACGCCTATATTCTTAAGTTAAAAAATAATATAAAGAATTAATTAATATGCTGAGACGAAACACTTAATTCGCGTGACATTTATGATATTCACGATGTTTTTGAATTTCTATTTACGACCCTCCAGTTTAACGATAATGTCTTACAATTAAAAGCCATAAGTCCGATCCTATTGCTGCCTTCGTTACCATGGCAACACTCAAACAATTACACGGGCCAAACTAATAGTAAGCATTATACAGACACGAACAAATAAAATAATTCGATATGAATTGGCGAGTTATATAATTAACTATTTAAAGAAAGTAATAAAATCGAGTTTAAATAAGAGTGAAGATATAAAACAATCAAACCAAGCAAACCCTGACCTCGCTAATGGCTACAAGTGGCTCAATTGACTGCGGACGTGACGTCACGCACTTCCGTTTGTAATTACGAACAACGACACCAACTTGGAAATTGCGATTAATTTTATATGGCGGACAAAAGCTTTATTGATGTAGACACAGGCGTTTAATTTAACAGAAAAGAGAATCTAGCTTCAGATCGCGGCTTCGATTACTAATTAGTTCTATATAGATGTATGTAGGCCATTGATTCAAAGGGACTTCCTCTAGTGAGGTGATGTTAATATATAATTGAGATTATAAAAAAAGTTAATTAATTCCTTTTTCAAATACGTAACTGCAAATAAATTCAGAGATATTTTTCCAAATTTTGGCAGTACATTCAATCTTTACTTTGAACATGAAAGTAGGTTGTAAACGTATTTATAATTTCAGATTTTGGTATTAATACATCAATACATTCTATCTCTTATATATATAGTTATAAAGTTCATATTTCTATCAAAATACTAATTAACTTTTTATTCGTAGTAGATTTTAATTTTTTGATTATTGTAAATTAATTAAAATGTATTATTGAGTTCACCTCTACTAGTAAAGATAAACCTTTTTTTGAATAATTAGCTGCGTTGCTTACAATTTGTCTAAACCACCAAGGGATTGAGGTCTAGGCCCATAAAGCCTAACCGGAGGTGGCAAAATTTGATTGTACTAAAATTTAAAAGTTGTTGAATTTTCTGTCAACAGTCAGAATACGTTTTTAAGCTCGTTACCTCGTTACATATTTCAAAAATAGAATTAAAATTATTAAAAAAAAAAAAAAATTACAAATCCAGAATATCTATAACTGTGGATAGAAAAATATTCTTAAGTTTAATATTATGTAAAGAAGATGGCGATAAGGTCAGCGCGCAAAGTAAATAAAATAAGTAACCACCAGTATCGCTGTCATCAAAACTAAGAGATTGTATTAGTTGTTACACGAAGTTTTATAAATTTTGAAATGATTAACCGTCGTTACATTGTTGGGCCTGAGCTATATTAGTTAAATTAAAAAAAAAAAACTTATAAAGATAAGCAATATATCCGCTCTCATTGGTGAAAGAAATTTCACTGTCAAGGAATTTATTTTCACCCCGTCATGTCCATAGACTTATTTTTATCTGTGACTGTATTTAAATCTGTTGGTACTTCACGTTTTCTTACAAGCATTAAATGTATCAAATCGTAACACCGCTTTGTTCGCGTATTACGTGCGGGAGAGTTCGCCTTCCTGAACTACATTTATTAGTATCTTTATCTTAAGACATCGTTTAGATATAAGGCATTACACTTACGCTTAAACTTTAAATATATTCCAATTTTAAATATTAATATCATTGATATGAGTAAGTCTGTTTCTTAAATGAGATTACATTATTTTCATTTGTTTTCAAATTTTAATTCATCGACCAATTCAGTAGACTCTGAACAATGAAATAGCGATTAATTCTGCATACCTAGAACAATGGAATCTGAACCGTATCTTGTAACAAGGTACTCTGCTATTATAGACAAAACAACGTTAACAAAAGTTTCAATAAGGGCCCAGCACTCCAAGATACCAAATACCAAAACAAAATCCTCGAAGAGAAGTATCTGTATTCGATTAATTGGATAACAATATGATAAAAACATATCCATATATGAATTTAATTAGTACGAAACTAGCGTCTCTTGACAGACTATTCGAAACAATGCGGAGCAACGGCGTACTACAATTGAAACTCTTCATTAAAAAGCCCAAAAGAAGCTAACCCACGATTCAAAACCGTCGCCTGGCAACACTGAAAAATGCATTCGGGAGACAAAAGCAGGCTATTACGGCCCCAGGATTAGCCCTATTGACACTACGTTACCAATTAAAAAGGGAGGGGTGCTTTTTCGTCTCGGTTTTTTCAGCAGACACTTTTTCAGGCCGCGGGCGAGCTCCCAACCCCCCTCGACGCTGTAGAGAAAAATCAATAACGCAGCACTTTTTTCCGCGCGTAAAGCATGCACCGACACGGCCGTTGCCGATGTGTGTGTGCCCCACGCACACACAGCCGCGCTGCATTGGATTGTCAGTGTTTTTTCTTTTAGCATTAAAATTTGTTGCGCCGCTCTTCCTAACGTTACGTACCTTTGATTAGGATGCACCTGAAGAGTTCACGCAATACGGGAGGCTGTGTTCATGTTCGGGGGCTTAGAGTGGATGTGACATTGCTTTTAGGGTTGGCGCAATTTGGGCAAAAAACAATCGAAAAATGTTTTCCGACGTTCCTATGTAACTAGAAATGACAAAAAGTCAGTAGAGTTGAAAGATTTAATTGGTAATGGTAGTAGGTATATTGTATTTTAAATAATAGTGTATTTTAACCTTGAAGTTCACCCTCATTACAATCTCTTAGAATATGCTTTCAACATTATTGCAGAAACGTAAGTAATGTAAGAAGTTTCTCGAATTTTTATTTAATTTTAAGTCTTTCGTCGAAAAGTAGAAACAATACCCTCATTACGTTTAAAGCATAGCCATACTAAAATTTTACAAAATGAAACAATTTAAAACATTTTATCGCGAGCCTTTTGTTCAGATTCGTTTCAGAGATCGCCATAACTCGTTCTGTTAAAAGGATTGCGGTAAAATGAGTACAGATTGTTAACAGAGCGCAGACATTATTATCTATAAGTGATATTGGGCCAATTCAATTCTCTCGCTAAAGAACTGAGCCGACCTTGGTCTCGCTTCCTCAATCCTTTGAGCCTGTTGAATAAACATCGTACAAAAGCTTTTGGAGCCCTAACGAATTTCTGTAGTACTTTATTTGCATATATTCCTAATGCTCAATACGCGACAACCGCACATCACTAATTGCGAACGCAGACTAACGTAAAAAAGCATCACATCTAAAAAAGAAACGCTTTGCACATTTTTATTTCACATCGGCCCTGTCAGAAGTGGT
The DNA here is from genome assembly GCF_905147765.1 of Vanessa atalanta. NCBI lineage: Eukaryota > Metazoa > Arthropoda > Insecta > Lepidoptera > Nymphalidae > Vanessa > Vanessa atalanta. The sequence continues at coordinate 2,286,304 of NC_061885.1, forward strand.
TCCGTCCCGCTTGCACCCTATTGTTACTCGGTATACGAGCTCGGATCTCGTCGTCAGTCCATCTTTGTCTGCCGTACTTTTTTTGAATGTGCAAAAATATAAAAACGCCGAATCGGGTGGGGGTGGTCCCATGCCACACGCTGCAGTTGTGTGCGTCGTAATGCTTGCTTTAGAGTTGCCCGATCATAAGTCAATAAAGGTATTAAAATGTTAAAATTATATTTTTTTATAAACAGGAATATATCTTATTGAAAAATGAGACACATGTACATAATACTTTGCTTTAATTAAAAATATTATCTGATGTAATTATATTAATACTATAAATAAAGAGAAAAAAAAAAAAAAAAAAAAATAGAAAACTCCTTTCAAAACGACATAGTAACACCAAGTAAATGTCACTGCTGAACAAGAAAAAGTTTCCTGTTCCTTGAAGATAATTCCACCACGCCTCTACACAATGAGATAATTTGTATTGAAAATGGCTATTCTAAAATTCTAAGACTGGACAAAAAAAAATCCCCAAAAAATGAAAGTGCACTAACAAAACGACATTAAAATAATATAATCTAGACTAGTGACAGACGCCTTTCTCTGCTCCTTTCACTCGTCTGCATTAGCGCTCTGTTAATCATAGAGTAACAGGTGGCTTCGTTTTGTTAATCCAAATTGGTAGTCAGGAGATCAATGCACTTACTTTTGATACGAGATAAGATATTAAAGACATTTTGTAATTTTGCTTTAATATTAAAATTCACACATCATATAATTTTATTAAAGAATAGTTATAAATAAAAACTAAATAAAAACAAAGTACTCTCAACTTCACCATTTAAATGCCTTCAATGTACGACTGATAAGTATTAAAATAATTCTGAGTCTTATTTATTTCGTTTTTTCGTATCGGGTTTAACCATTATATCTCTTTTACGAATATACACATCAAGATAATAAATATACAAGATTATATTTGAAGTATAATATGAATTTACATATAGTCTATGAGCCGAGATGGCCCAGTGGCTAGAACGCGTGCATCTTAACCGATGATTTCGGGTTTCAAACCCAGGCAGGCACCACTGAAATTTCATGTGCTTAATTTGTGTTTATAATTCATCTCGTGCTCGGCGGTGAAGGAAAACATCGTGAGGAAACCTGCATGTGTCTAATTTCAACGAAATTCTGCCACATGTGTATTCCGCCAACCCGCATTGGAGCAGCGTGGTGGAATATGCTCCAAACCTTCTCCTCAAAGGGAGAGGAGGCCTTTATCCCAGCAGTGGGACATTTACGGGCTGCTAATGCTAATGCTATGAACTTAAATTAGTACTTATACGTCTACATAAATCAACAAAAAAAACTCAATAGTGACTGTTTTACGAATTAAAATTCATGTATTAATTGTTTAGAATGAAATCCATAATTACTGCTAGAAAAATAAAACGTATTACAAAAAGTTGAACATAAGAAAATGTTACACTATCGAAATTATATTATAAATTTAAATAAAATTACTCATAATTATACTTCAAGCATATCTGATGGTTTATTTACTAAAACTAGAATATAAATATGTATATATATCAGCGATCTGTTTGCTAGATCGCGGCCGTCGGTAAAACTAAGTTATACAAGTTTCCGATTGAGATAGGTCAGGGATGCTGTGTAATACTCTACAGTGAAGACATATTGTCAAAGTTTTCGATAAACATTAACACACGTGATACTGTTGAATAAATTAAATCGGGTCATAAAATAAGTTATATAATAGTTTAATACAATTAGTTCTTAGAATCTCAATAGGATTAGGAAAATCTTTTTGCGTATATATCTTAAAGGTACATTAAAATTTTATCTTATATTTCTTTAAACTTTTTTTTCTTGTAGTCTTATATTATTTTATATACAATATATAGTGATTATATATACAATATTTTATTATATATTTTATGACAAACCAATTCATTCCAATAAGATTTGTACAGTTACATTTATCGTATTAACGATACCTATTGACTAAAACTGTTCAAAGATTAAATTTTATTAATGCAATCCTAAATTCATTTTATCGTGAATATACGTTTATATGTAAACGGTTAAACAAATGTTAATAATAGCTGTAATAAAGAGATGATTGTACTAATAAAATTTAAAGTCACATCTCATCAGCAAACTCAAGAAATTTTTCTTCCGTACGCTTACTCAGTATATAGAAAAAAAGCATCCATAAAAAGTTCCGGTCCCCGACGCCGACCTTACGCAGTATCGTTTTATTGCGATCGTGCCTTGGCCTCACTCCTTCTTACCTCATAACACAGTTTCTCTTGCCTCCTTTTCTTTCTTTTTTATACTTTTTTTTTGTTTCATCTCTTTTCAGTTGTATACCAAACTTTTCCCGCTCTTCTCAAGATCGTTGCAACAAAACTTCTCGAACATACACAAACGAACCGTAGACAATCGGAAAACTATGATTAAAAACTTTTTGGTCAATTACTCAAATTATAAGTAAATACGTACATCCACTCATTCAGTCTTAAGGAAAACCAGCAATTCATTAAATTGCTGTAAAAAAGGAATTTCTTTTGAGCATTATAATTACGGCTTCGTTAAATGCTATACTTTGCTGAGTAAAGTAAAAGGCGCTTTGAAAGGACGGTTTTAAAATTGAAAACGGAGCTTAAAAATACGTTTCTTAATTGACTTTCAGAATATAGTATAATACCCACTGAATGGAATTTTAAAAAGTGAACTCCTACATGATTCTTTCACAGGTATACAATTTGTATGGCTGTCTCAGAAGGAAAATCTGATCCTCTTGTATGTATTTGTATTTGTCGTTGCTAGTGAGCATAACATTCAAATTCTTGTAAAGTGTAAAAATACATAATTCCATTCGGCTTACATTTAACAAATTTACCTCTTTAATTAATAAAACGGGGTACTTTTTATTAATTAAATTTGAGAAATATTAAAAAATAATAAATGATTACAATACGAAACATTATAGTATTCCAATTTTAAATCTTGATGGTATTCAAAACAATCATGCAGATAATTCGTAATTTAAAACTACATGACACATAAAAGGGGACTGTGTTGCTCCCTATCCGCCCTGACCAATATAGAGTGGTCTGTACATAAAACAAAAGTTCCTCCGAAAGATCTATTTGTTTAAAGGCAGGAGGCGGGTGGGGAGGTCATAGATAGTGGTGTCTATGTACAATGCACATTTTTGCATGGCGTTTTGCACGCGATGAGGCTCAGCCCGAGCTCGATTCTGCAGGCACGCACACATTTACACTTCTGTACTTACGAGTTATACTCACACGAGCAACGGGTTTGTGTAAATGTTAAAATAACCGATCATTCTTTATCATTTTTGAAGCATCGTGTACTGTACTATATAAAGTATATTATATAATATAATTTTATTATTTTGAAATGTTTTTCTATGTAGTGATCTGATATGCTAATAAAATAATTATTTTTAAACTATGTATAAGCACTTGGTTACTTTAACTTTAAAAAAAGAACTCCGACATTCAAAAATCTTGCACCCACACATATATACACGCAAATTAAGCATTAAGCAAGTTAATTAGTATTTGGAGCTTTTTAACTTTACTATCTTAAATAGTTGAAATCTTTTGCTTCGCGTAGAGATGTAGACCGCAGCTACAATCATCGTAGCACTCACGCATAGCTACAGACTATTTAACTTGTCTTTCCAACTTACGTAAAGAATATCCACTTTTTTTAATATAACATCCTACGCCAAAGTAGAAATGTATTATGTTTATTTAAAAATAGTGTAAGTCAAGAGTCTTTTTGTATTTGAACAGTCCGAGTCATTATATACAATATATTTATGTATAGGTATGTATGTAGTAATTTAAATATTCGCTAAAATAAATAAAGATGGATTCACCAAATTTATAACAATTGAATAAATGCATTTTTTACCGAACGAAAATAACGAATTCTCGTATTTTAAAACGTAACACCGTTCATCAGTGAATTACATCAGTAAAATCCAGTACATATGAGAACTGCGATCATTATAATAATAGGTACCGACAGTGCGATGGGGGTGACGCTCGAAAAAAAATCACATCTCCCCGAACCGGGGGAGGGATGCAGGTGGGGTTGCCAGTGTTTTTATTTTTCGATTGGCGGATTGCAGGGAGTAATGATCGATGGAATTAACGTGCGCCACTGGCCACCTAGACGATCTGAATTTCGAATGCTGTTTTCATTTTTTCTTAATTTTTTAAATTGAACTTCGATTCTCGGAAAAGGTTTTGATGGAAATTGTAGTTTATTTACATTATTCAGTCTTGCGTCATATTGCGTTGAAGGTTCGTGGGTTTGTATAAAATGGTGTAGACATATACGCTTTATAAATCAAATTCTCTTGCACATGTTCAAATTATGTTTTCGCAATCGTATTTTTGATTCGGTTTTCAAATTAGTATTACGCTAAACAAAACAAAGCATCCTTTGATTAACAAAGTAATAATAATAATAATGTTTGTGTGGGTGTGTGGGTGTATGTTTCATTTAAGAGTAACAATTTGTTGATTATCTAATTATTTTAATGTTAGGCACTTAATGATTATTTATAAATATTTTTTGTATACCATTAATGATTATTCTATTCTATAGAATAATTTATGTTTGTGATAAACAACGCAAGACAGCAATACTTAGTGTTCTTGTGTTTCGTTTTGAAGAGCCAGTGTAACTGCATCAGGGATATAACATCTTAGCTTCCAAGGTTGGTGGTGCATTGGCGATATAAGAACAGTTAATATCTCCTACTGCACCAATGTCTACGGGTGGTAGTGACCACTTCTCGTCAGGTGCTCCAATTGCCCATATATATAGTATGCCCATGTACAATGTACATATATAGTATAGTAAGCTACAAATATTTAATGGTTGCAGTACATATAATTGAACACTGTAACATGACAATTCAAAAGTACTTTTATGAGCCTACTTGAATAAAGAACATTTTGATTTTCATTTTCATTTTATCCTTGAAGTACAAAGATAAATAATATTTTAACAAAAGTGTCTTAATTTTTTACAACTTCAAGTGTTCATGTGTATCTTTAAGATTGGAACAATACACTCGCAACGATAAATGCATTATATATTTTGAAACTTTCCCCGAACGAAGCCACGATACGTATGGCTAGTTATAAACACGAGTTTTTGTCTGCATTTCCGTCGAATGTAAATTTTATATGGAAATACAGTTGTTTGACATTGGACTCTTTCATTTACCTGACAAGTGACATAAGACTTAGAAGATATTTATTATATATAAATAGTAATAGCGTTCGGTACCCGATTAGACAAAAAAAGGTTCGGTGCTACTAATTATTATTATATTCATTACTTTAATGATTAACACGACCCCTTAAAATATGTATATAGCTTTAATAAAAACCAATGAAAATATACCAGTCAATCTATTTGCTGCAACCGCTATGCAATATATTGTATCAAACAAACTTCAAACGCAATCTGAAAATACCTATTTCATAAAACGATGTTGCCATATAAAAAAAATCACGCATAAATTCTTTTCAAAGTCCGCATATTATTTTTTGATGCACCCCAGTCCAGACTGATATTGGATAAGCTATCGTAAATGTTTCGATCCATTTTCCGTTTACAAATTAAACACACCCCGTTCGTACATGGCCGCCCTCCCTCACGCAGGTACATATGTGAGGAACATGATTTATATACGCCATACACATTTGGCATAATTGAAAAATGGCCGAGTGAGTTAATGGCGCAGCATCGTCGGACAAAGCAAATAGCGTTTTTCGTCCGTTACGGCCTGTCGTATGAATATGGATGTTGCCACTTCAATAAATTTGTCATACTCGTAATGATAATGCAGTACAAATTAAAATATATTACATTTGCGTGGTTTCTGTTGAGGACTTTTAGAGTTGTGGCGTTTGGTGACTAAATAATAATAAAAAAATATCATAAGTTTGCAAAGAGTTTACTTTGGCAGTTCAAGCTATTTTTGTTAAAAGTTGGTACATTAAAGCCACCATAAAAAAGATTAAATTAGATTTGTTTTTTAATCCACGTTCAATATTCTCAGTAATAAAATCAGTAGTGATTATTTTTATTAATGAAATGACTTATAACTTACAAATATATCCAATTTAATTGATATTTTAATATTCATTGTTCGTAATATATGACAATGTATATTCTTACAAGTTTCTCAAAAGCACATTACTGAACGTATTGAAAAAATAAACGCGAGGAAGTTCACATGATGATTGCCGTCAAGCTGTCAAATCTGACAGCTGATGATGTATTTAACTTGAAAGCTGAAACGTCTTGATATATTAACATTCTGCCTAACACCGAAATAAAAAAAAAACTACTTACGTGTATATATTTTTTTAAATATGAGAAATATTTAAATGATAATTATATTAAAATGTTAACATAAAGACAATAAATCAAAATTCAAATAGAGAACACCTAGTTAATAGAGAAAATAAAAGACTGTTTAAATTAAAACACATGACACAAGTAACAACTTTTTCGCGTACAAACATTTCTCCCAATTTTTATACACTCAAATTAGACCTTGAATTTTTTTGTACCAAGTGTTAATTCCTGAGACCTCAAAAGCAGTAACGACTTCACATGATATTATTCTAAGCCAAGCTATTATTCTGATCGTTATAATAGTGCTAGTGACATAGTATGGGTGACATTGTTTCACAACTCGAGTTTGCATCCTGAAAACGAAAGTTACAAGTGTTCCAAAACATCAAGTTTGAGGTAGGGTTGCTGCCTTAGTTTCGAAATTGCGAATGTAGTACATAATAGTTTATCTAATTGATTACAATAATATATTTATTTAAATTAAATAGTATGTTGATTGTAAGCCCTGATGTATTAATAGACATCGTTCTAAAACTAATATAAATGAATGTAACAGCTACTTATTGCGGATCATTTATTTTATAAAATGATCAAAAAATGAAGGTTACTTAACAAACTGAAGCTTACAAAAATATTCACTGAAATTGCACAATACCACTCATAAATTACACAAGAGGTCACAGCATACCTTCGTCCTTACTCCAAATAAAAGTACGTTGAAAGTATAAAACAAAATTCTAGCACTGAGAGCTTCAGGAAGTGATGGCGTGTCTCAAACTTCTGAAACGCGCGCTTTCAGGGTTCATTCACCCGTCCAGACATCTTACAAACCCAAACTGTACACGGAACATATGCTTTATTTCTATACTCATAAAGCTTATAATATTCTAAATAAACTGTCTCTAAACTTTGTACAAGTACACAAACCTCATTCATTTCTTTCTTACCTAAACAAAGGTAGTAAGGTTCATTTTCACATAACATTTCTTCGGCGTCAAGGAAATCGCCTCGGTTTTCTTTTGACGGATTTCTTTTGAAAATACTGAATGTATATTCGAAAAGAAAGAAAATGTTCGAACCCCTTTGTTTTAATTGTAACGGATTTTTAAAACGAGAAACGCGAATGGTAGACGACAGATTAAAAGTTTATTTTTTAACTTTTTAACCTAAACAATGCTATTCCCGCCATGCGAAGCACCTGAAAATAATGAAGCAATATATACATACATACTATACGTACATATTACATATGTACGGTACTCGTATTGTTTTGAGTATAACTTTATTTTGGCAAATATAATTGATACGATTCTGCACAAAAATAACTCAAGTTTTATTATAAAAAGTTGTAAGTTGAATCATTACCTGAAGCTCTTTCTATTTTATTATTCTTCTTATATCTAGCAATTCGTATAAAGTAAAGATGAGCTCGTGGGATATGCTTCAAAAATCCTTAAGAGGAGTGAAGGCATCCCCAGCAATGGAACATTTACGGTTACTATCTTTTAGTAAATTTTAATTGATAATGTTGTAATTTTACTATCGTAGGCAATGTATTGTGTGATAGTCTATCAAAGCATAGCTTAAACTAACTTAAGACATTTTGGAGTCACATTTTGGAGGGAACTTTCAATGATGATGTGGGGCTCACTATGGTCTGTTTTTCCGAATTTTTATTTGAGTTAACTTTATCCTACCTATCCATATAAAGTTATTTTTACCATGTATTAATCCGATTTCGGGATTGGACAATGGTCTCGCGCCTAATATATTTGAGCGAATCTACGCTCGTATTAGTCGTATTACGTACCTATTTAATAATCCTTACTGATTGGACCGCGGGTTTGGGGGAATCCAAAATTCCATATAAAAACATATAAATGTAGAAATTACTTTGCATGCGAGCACTTCGCTCTTTGTTTATTAAATTTCAACTCGCGCTTTGCTGTGATGGAAATCATTCACCGAACTGCAGTTGAATAATCTGATAGGAACCCCAAATCTTTCTCCTAAGCACAGTAGCGAAGATTTAACATAGGAACATTAAACATAACATAACATTTAATTTTGCCCAACATAGGAACAGTTAGGATTAATATTTTACTTTATTGTAATTTCTTAAAAATATATTTTTAATAAAAGACATGCCAAAAAAAGGAACTTAGAACATCTTATAAGCAATAAATCTTTTCAAACAACGCGTTAGACCACCCTTCTCTTATAAGGCACATAATTGATCCTTGTATCCGAACCGATGCACGGAAGGTTCGCGTGTGAGGCGCCAACCGAATTCGTTCGTTGATCCCGCCATATTTATTACTTTTACTTTTTAATTTATTGCCGGTAGGACATGCAATGGCACCGCGGAGTTCGCCTAAGTTTACCCTGCAATGCAGTTTGTCTGTGGATATCCCGTCTATATGTTGCTAAACTACGAGCGCCTAGTTTCGACTCTTTCCGTTGTCCATTTTATATTCATCAATCTTATTTAACGCAACACATGAGATAAATGAATGCCCAATGGACGAAGAAATTTATAATCGAAAAAAAAGACATTTGAAAAGTAACGACTCTTTCAACGTTCTTAAAATTTAAACTTATAACTAAATAGTATAGCAATACATGAAAATAAAATAAAATTTTACAACTTATAATTCGTTTTGCCTACTGGACACTATACATGAGAGTAACCTAAATTAGTCTTGTTCCAACAAATAAGTCGAGCACACAAAAAAAACTTGTAGGCATTGTGACCAGCGAATCTTCAGCACGCTTCGTCAGCGCGTCCCGTGCATAATCTGTTAAAAATAGAGCCCCTTGTCTCTGCTCAAGAGCCGTTGTCTACGGCACCACATGTTGACATATACTCCAATGCATTGTAACCCTTATTCCGAGAGGTATAAGAACCATCGTTCGTGTAAGCCTCGCTAAGGCTGCAGGCTTTTTTTTTATTTTTGTCTCAATGATACTTTATTATACAGCCATGATAACTAATACAATGATGCAGCTAGTTTTTATGTTAGGAATTTTCCCATATTGAAACAATCTCAACGAATATGAAAAAATTATAAAATTTCAAGAGGCGCTTCAAAAATTAAAACTGAATACAATGTTTTGTTGTTAATAACATTAATTTACTTGCAACCTTTTTAATGGCACGATCAATATCAATGCACGTACAAACATATAAAAGGTTTATTAATTACAATGGTAGCTGACTACCTGGGAACAATACATTGATGCATTTTAATTAATAATTAGCTTCTATTTGTACATAATAGAATTATAAATACACATAAAATATTAACGAATAATTTTGACCCATTGACATTTCTTAAACCATAAAAATAATCCCGTTCACGAACTAAAATAATATATTGGTGATAAAGCTACGTCCGCTATGGTGCGTTCTTCTCATAATTAGCCCAAAATAAACCTGTCCCTCTCCTCCGAGGAACTCTTGCATCGCGCCTATCCTCTCGCACCTCATAACGTCTAATTATATACCAAAAAGTAACATTAGTCATAAGGTACCAATTCAGTATTTGATTATATGAATTAACGTTACTCTTCATTATTATTGCGTTCTCCTTCCTTTAGAAGAAGAAGCATGTATTAAACGATAGTATATGTACCTATATGAATGCCAACCAAGTATAATTACAAGCACTTAAGTTCGTATAACTCAATATCATAATTAGCTGCATATAGGCAATTACCAGGATCTCAATCTAATTAGAAATTAAAAATAATTAAGTTAAGTTTTCAGTGGTAATAATTCGTGATGAATATTTGTGATTTTTGTCTGCGCCAATTAATCATTGTTCATATCAAAGAGGTATAATTAAAAAAAGCGAGTATCGATTTACCTAGAAGAAACTGCATGGAAGGAATTCTAGCCGAAAATGAAAAGATTGCCATGGAAAAGAGTTAAGGTTTCATTGCAAACAACATCGAAATAGGTACTTTATTCGAGTGGGCTCTCGCAGGCAATTATAACTTTTCATTTTAAAAGCTTAATTAAACGTAAAGCTATTAAAGAAACTTAGTAACTCTTTTCCACTAATTATAATATTTAGTTATATAAAAAAAAAAACAATAGCTCTTGAAAGAAAATTGGAATACTCTCTATTCTACCACGCACAATCCGGATTGGTGGATGCACTATTGGCAGAATTCCGTCCGATTAAGTCATATACCCTAATCATAATTTTATTCACAGTTAAGCACGAAATGAATAATTATGAACACATATCGAATACTATTTTTTTCCATATAATTAATCAACGATTTGAATTGTTATTTATTTATTTGAAACACCATCGACATATTCACGAAAAAAACAATTCAATCTAAAGTACACGGACCAATGCAGTGTGATACACCACTACAGATATTTACAGCACTATTGATTTACAATAAAGAGTAATACACTCTTAAATTAATAATAATAATAAAAGAAACTATGCAACATTAGATTAGGTATATATTATAGTATATACGAATAGCTATTTAAGTTTGACAAAATAATTAATATAAATCGAACCGCTTAAATTATTCCAATGTTAAATACATTAATAACGAATTATCCTTCTAAGAAACGTAACTGAGTCAGCGCGCTTTGTCCTAAGTAGATCTGATAGGAAGAAATATGGACAGACCTTGAAATTATTGTTTTCGTTCACTTCACATTGAACTTTTGAGACGGAGAAATAAAGGTCGCTAAATTTGTATTTGTAACGACGATGTAGTTTTATATATTATGTATACTGTGCAAATATAATAATTTTATACTTACAAAATAATTTGTCCTGATTGACTATCAACGCACAGCTTGAATTACTGAATCTAGCAAGCCGAAATTTGGAACTTAAAGCAGCTAGTAATAATTAATTAAAAATAAAAATATTTACCCGTTTAATTGTCTTAATAATCAATTATAAAATTGGTACCTAATATTTTTTCCTGAGATAAGACACACAGACAGACAAAATACTTTTATTTATTTCTCATTATTGTACACATAACAAATAATATGTATTATATACGGAACTAATAACTAAATATCACAAAGCGACGTATTGATTATATAGATGTTTGAATAATAAATCACTATATTGAAAAAAAAACTTTAATTGATATTTCCAGGAACATTTAATTAACTCTACCTTGTTGTAGTTGTCAGTGGTTCAAATCTCGCTACACAATTTTAAACCAGTTCCATCCAATTCTCAAAGTATTATATATGTATAGCAGACATTAAGTGCTGCGGACAATACAGTAATACTAATTCGATCATTTCCAAATATAAATTAAAAAAAAAAACACTAAAACCTTTTTTTAGAACATGGTAACTGATTCATAGATCTTAAAGAGTTAAATTATATTTACAAGCAAGTGTTTTATAAGAGCTTTATCATGATAGAAGTTTGCGATTCGCGAGTTAACAAACCGTTTCAAATCTAACTACTGAAAGCGGTCACCTCTCACACACTCGTAATAAACGGCCAGTCGTTAACTTTACGACGAGTATCATTATATATATTACTAAAACATACATGTATAATAGGGCTTAGAGTTTCAAAAGAATTTTCATTTATTTTCTTTTTCTAAAAACGTTTTTTTAAGCGTCTATAGTTAAAACATTTTTAATTAAAATTTACATTACAATCATTTACAAATCATAAACACATTTGTATTAAAACCGTTTTAAAGAATATTTTATGTAACAAAGATAATCTAATCGTGTTATTTTTTAGTGTTTTAGTAGTTATTATGTGTAATGTATAAAATCTTTATAATAATAACTTAGTAATAAGATTGTAATACCTAATATTTGAAATACAATACCCGTTTAAATTTTAAAGTTAATCATGTATCAATAATAAAAAAATCCGGAAATTTTATCGGTTGTTTTAATCAACAATTTTTTCAGGAGAAGTTCATTTTAAATTTACATTTTATAATAATATTTTAAATAAACTGTATGTGAGTACGTTTATACAATAAAATATATTTCAAAATCAAAATAAACAGTAGTTTATTCATATAATTGTTATAGTGATTATATAGTTATTCCAATGACATAGTTACGCGTAAAAATAAATATTCATAGGAAAGTAATTTATAATCGAAGAGCAATCATGACATCAACGGTACCGCTGGAGAGTCCTAGAGGACATTAGCATTTGTCGAGGGGCGTCGCGGACGGAAATAGCCGGCCGCGTCACCAATGCATCGTTTGCTTTATGCCCAGTTATTGCAAGCCTCTCGGTTTAATTGCACCCAAACGCCATTTCGAAGATTTGTGCGACGTCACATTTGGCGCGAAACATGACAAATCACCTGTCACGCGCGCACAGACTATATACACCCGAGTTGTTTTTTTATAGATTTTATAACGCTGTCCGAAAAATTGCGACGTATATTGAACGCTTTTAATTAGCATGTGTTAAATTGCTTTTCCGTGTCGCAGTACGATTTAGGGCGCTCGGAGGCCGGTCCATTTATTTCAGGAATAACAAAGTGCATCCATGTTACATCGGCTGTATTAAACTTTTATTGCCTTCAGTGCCATTCTTTAGTCGCCGCGAGTGCGAACACGCCGTTAATTACGCCCAAAACCATTTAAAAAGATTTATTATATTTATTTTTAAAATGCGGTACTGCGCCTATGGAAAATTATTTTCTCATTTATATACGACATAAATATCCAACCAACTGCTCTTTATGTACTGTAAGATCTGATAGGCATAGACTTTATTGTGACGTTAGTCCTACATTCGTGATCTATGAACAGTCTCACCATAACATAAAATATTAAGAGATATCGTAAATCAAACAGCGCCATATATACGAAAACGGTTTACAGAGGCAGACAACTTCACTTTCAGTTCAAAAGTGCGCGCAGTCCGTCCGTGTCAACTAATTTTAATAGCCTTGATTTGTTGTTTTTTTCTTCCACCGTTTCATGTTTACTCTCGTTTATTCGCCACGATCTCAGGGCTGCGTGCGAAGTGCATTGCCCCGTACCGAAATAAATTGTCGCGACGCAGTGTCGTGCAACGTGCGTACAACCGGTACCGATGTCGATTGGATAAGGATTTGGGGATCACAAAGGCACATTCGGTGATTTAATTCCGATTTATATAAGGTATCTTTGTATCATAATAAATTACAAATTTTTAATTATTATTTTTTACGTCTTGTTCTTACAAATTTATAGCTTGTTGCTTATACCATAAAAATAATTTAATAAGGGGAACATAAAATAAACGATAACTAAATGTATTAATGAATTACGACAGTGATTTGTATAAAAAAAACCAATACCAGCCAACGTTATAACTTGCGTACACATTCCCGCCAAAACGAGCTGTCACTTTCGCTTCACGGTGCTATGCGTAGTTTTCAGAGCCGCATTTGTTGATGCTAATACATTCTGACTCCAAGTTAATACAGCAATGTAACTTGAAGCATTTTTATTTTCACTTGATCTTACGTATGGCCGTTTAAACGTATGTTCCACTTTTTATGCGTTGTTGACACTTGACTTTTTATAAAACATCTTCATTTCATTCAACGTTTACGCACATCTTTAGTGTATTCATTTTGAATTTCGAATGAAATTGCTTGTTAAATTGAGACGGTTAAAATAAATGAATGAAAATACAATTAGAATGCATTATAAGGAATATATTATGTATATTACAGTCGAGGTAAAGATGACAACTTTATTTTTTTATGTATTTGTTAAAATGACAGTGACACAAAATTTTGATTCCTAATATAAACTTTGATAGTATTATCTTGGATAAATTATGTTACAAAAGGTAATATTTCTTTATCTCACATATTCATTAATTTGTCACGATTCTTATAATAAACATACTTCTTACTTCAATAATATAGACTTCGATTTTGAGTTATACGAATATATGTGTAATGGTTATAAATCATATTATTTACGAAACATTTTTATGAGTAAGATTTATTGTTTGTACGAAGTATTAAATTTTTTATCTAAAATTTTGTACATCGTGATTCGCCTATAGTCAAAATAATTAAACAAACAGAAGATAAATATATATATTGTATTATATTATAAAACATTTAACTATGCATTCTATACACTATATGAAGAATTCCTACAAACGTTGGTGCTCCGCTCACAAAGCGTGAGTCAGCGACTTCCAAGCATCCTGCTCTTATTGTTGATCGGCAGCAAGTTAACAAGTTTTATGAATCACCAGCTAAAATACCCACTGGTCATGAACTAACAAATAGAACATCGCGAACGCCTTGTTACTTGTATTATCGCCAACATTACGAGCTACCTGAACGTGCATCTTATAACATCGCATCGAATGTATCGCATAAACATATTCAGTACTAGTCGTCCTTCCCGACTTATTTTCACATACTGTATTTTTAGTTTACTAATATATTATTTATATTCGCTATTGTTCCACGTACAATGTACAACACACATCGCGGTTTTTACGTGTCTATTTCAATAATCTACTGGTTCGAATTTTTAAGTATAAAAATCACTATTTATCGAGTTTAAAATTTTTAACTGCTTATATGGATATAATTTTGATAATAATTTGTCCTAATTAATCTTTTTTCTAGGTATTTTGTATATAGTTTTGGCAGCGTTCGCTTCTGGGCCGACAATATATTAACTGTCGCCCGCGGCTTTGCTCGCGTTTAAAGGGTTGGTGTTAAGGTGTTAGGCATAACAAGTAGCTCCTTCCTTGAAGTTCAAGCTTGGTTCATACGAAATTTTATATAGCTAATGTTCGACCTGACACTATAAAAATATAAAATCCACATTAATGAGATTAGTCATTCCTGCTGAAAACCGAAAAAATTACAAATATAAATTTATCTTTTTATAAAACTAATGTGAAAACTTTATGAATAAGGAATATCAAAAAAGTACGCACGCTAAGACCAGAAAGAAAGAAAAATTAAAATAAACATATTCAAAATATTTATTCAAAACTAAGATAAATTACAATGATTTATGTCCTTTAGAACTATTCAAAGACAATATTTTCTTTGAGATTCAAGGATAATGTAAATAATAAAGTAAAGTCAAAGAGTCTTAAGTAAAGAATGATGAATCGTTTAAAAATTAAACAAAATTTCATTATAAATTAAAAACAAAGATGTAATCTTGTACAATCAGTTAACCAGTGACAAGAGTTAAGGTTATACAAATAATATAAAATGGACCTCTAAATCAACCACAACTCATGAAATACCGATCATCACTTCAACCGTTCGATAGACGTAATCAAAAATAATTGTCGAAAAACCAATGGACAAACCACAAAAACTCGTGTAGATTATGTTATTTCACCCGTTCGATTCTCGATCTCGATGACTAAGTGTAATAAAACATTTTCTTAGTAACGTTTGAGCCTTATATCATAAATAATAAGAGTTGATTTCAAGTTTTCGGCAAACGAGAATAAATTTGTCGGTGTTTAATCCAGTGAGCAGTCGTTGTTCGTCGGGTGACGGGTTCGACCATCCGTGAACCTAAGTACAGTCCGCATATGCATTTAACCTTAGACTAGTTTTAAGATCTACAAAAATTTTATTAATATTACTAAATATATTACGAACAAAAAGAAAGTGTATTTGACGTCCCTTTTCTTGTGTTCTTTTAAAATATATTTTTTAGATTAATTTTTGTTAGCAGTATGTTATTTATTTCAAGAGTCATTTCAATTTTTAAATCGTATGACTCCATGCTTTTCGAATCTCTATAATAAGTATAATAAATGCATTTAAAATTTCGTCCACTCTACTTAAATATTTAAAATATTATTCTTATTATAAATTCTTAATAGCTTTCCAGTAAAAATTCAGAATAGAACGAAACTTTTTTGCTATCTCTACTTCGTAGTAGGATCAAACGCAGGAAGGGGCGGTTCGTCTCAGACCAGTTTGGGCCGCACGGTTCCACGGCTCGCCACTCGATCACCTCACGTACCTTTACGACATTCATGTAGTTTTTATGCCAATTATAAATATTTTAAGCGTTATGAATCACAATAAAAACTATCACAATTAATTTATCTTTTATTGGATTTATAGTTACCTAAAAATATATAAAAAATATCATTTCAAAATTAGTTAAATAGTTCACATTTTATTAAATATTTGATAAGTTAATCATAAAGGTTTCGTGAGACTCAATGTTCATACGATACGCCCCCAGTAGGATGTGAAATGTCATTATTGAACACGAAAACGTCGCGTCTACATATTTAATATAAAACAAAATAAAACGTAAAACGCAAACGAGTTACGATCATGGAAAGGGGTGCTTCATTCCCATAGCATTCTACGTCATTCGAACGCTATAATTTAAAAAGGGTTAAGACAAAAAAATCTTAATTCGAAGTGACACCCCACATGTGCAACCATCCGGTCGAAGATACCAAGATTTAAAGCCGTACTACACACGTCATTAAAACATCGCTGTCAAGTGAAGAAATCATTTGGATGCTCTCGCGTTTCCTCCCGTATTATTTATCCGAGAGATTATAAACAGATGTTATTCGACTATAAATCTTTGTCTCATGGCACATGAAAAGACGTATGTACTGTAATGTACTCGCAGCGGAGCTTTCTGCATCAGTTTCGCTATCATAAATATTTCGAACATAAAGTTTTAAACTAGGATTAATTCTTAACAATTTAAAAGGTTTCCAATTTGTAAGTATATCTATGTATATCGATCGATGGCCTTGATGATCAAGTGAGTAACTTATAGCAGTTGGTCCTGCGATTGAACATTCTTGTCGGGTCTGATTTGCCGTCCCATCGAATTACTAAATTGAATTAATAGAGGTGCACTTGTTTACGCACACTTGTGCACTATAGAACTATGCACGACCTAATTAGACATTGATGCCGTGTAAAGTTTTTTTATTGCTGTTGCTCTGTTTCAAAAACTTTATTTAATTTTGAATATAAATAAAACTTTATCAGACTATTGCTCGATCGTACCTACGAATCTATCACACAAAATCAAATATACTTTCTTAAAGTAAGCTCTCACAAGCACCAATAATTGGTCATATTACAAGGGCTACCAATGATGCTTGGAACCGATGAAAACTAAGTAATTATTGCTATTCCTCGATTCAATTATATTTGCATATTAATTGTAGGATTTTAAAATAATTAGTAAAATGTATTATTTTTCGATACAATTCAGTGGAAAACATTTCATTGATGAAAGAATAAATACCTAAAATAGAGCTTCCAAACTAATTGGATATTTTATACATCCAAAGGAGTTAGGTCACGATCATCTCGAATCAAGATATCGACAAATCGATTGTGGCCGAGATATGAGTGTATAGTGGCACGATTTTATCTCGTTTAGCCCATCCGAGAAGTTATTAACGGACATACGGCCGAGATTGATGGAGTGGCATTTTTTCAGTGTAACCAAGAATCATGTTAGCGTTCTTTAAAAAAAACTGTAGCCGTTTTAGTGTAATTAATTATGTTTAGTTTTATATAAATTAAGACGGTCTTGTTTTTAATACTGATTTTTAATAGCTTCTGTTCTATACCTTACAGAATAACGTTATTATTTCAAGTCCAGAATATTTTAGAAGTATATTTTATTTCTTTATTTTTTTTAATTCTCTCTGTACTGTACTTATTTAGTTTCGGATTTAGTTAAGTATTTAAAAATTATTAAGTCACAGATTCACTAATATGAAATTAGACTTATTCCTTTAATACACATCTAAAGTAAAAATAAAATAAAAAGGCTAATAAAATTTTATTACCTCTGGCAAAGCGAAAAGCAATTAACTAATTATCTCACTTTTGTATACGTTATCTGCAAAACACTTCTAAATGATATAAACTTCATAATATCTTCAATTTAATCGAGTATACACTTCATAAAGACCGAAACACGAATACGTACGACGCTTGTTTTTTCTTTGGGCGGGAAAAGAAAATAGACGTCTTGGCCCGTGTTTTTATATAATCTCAATCTATTGAGAAAGTAAATCATTAGAAATCTTTCTTATTTTACACTATTTCCTTTCATTTAAAGTGCTTTTTGATTATGCAACGATCATGTTATTGTAGAAAAATTATCTTATATTTACTTACGAGTATAAAATGGAAATATTATGTAAGCGATTTGAAGATCAGAAGAGGCTTATGTCAAAGATTCTATATTAACTTTTCACCTTAATACAGGTTTTCAGTCTCACTGGTATACCATAAACGATGTAACTATCAAAAATGTCTCACCCAGGGTGGAATGTGACATTTTATTAAATTCTTATTTGGCAGCTAGTGTTGCAGCCGCGTGGCACGCGACGTCGCGACGACTGCACGCTACCACTCGCGATGCATCGTCGATTTATACCGACATTCTTTTGATTTACTACGTTCTATAGTTTTATTTTAATATATCTGGAAGTTGTGATACAGACACATAATCTAACTGTATTTTTCATTGTTTACAGATACGACAGCGCCTTATGTGCTATATAAGGATGGAGTGGAACGCGCTCCGCCTGGTACGCAATGGGGTGGCGCTGTTTTGGACGGAGGCTATCAAGCCATGCAACATCAGAGCCCTGGTGGACCCTCACCGCAGCCCGAGCCACAACTCGCCTCTCCAGCCCCTTCACCCTATCCTCCCGCACCACCGCCTCCAGATCAATCGGCGGATGAGGCAGCTCAGCAACTTGCCCAGCAACAAGCTCAACAACAAGCCCAACAACAGGCTCAGCAACAACAAACATCACCAGATCATTTGCAAGTCGATCAACAGCTGCAAAATCAACCACAACCTACGGCGCAGGATCATCTCGACAGAACTCCTTGCTTCGTTCCACAGCCGGACTTACAACAACAATACGCCACGCCCTACTTCAAAGAAACGAGGCCGACTAGTCACATGCTTGGCACCGGTGGATTCCCGTTGCATTACTTAAAACAAAATGGCGGAGTTCTTTCACTAGAGGGTCCGCTGGATCAGTATGCAACGCCAGACTTACGACATTTACCAGACATCGTACAACCGGAGCCACCCAAGCCTCGGAAACACAATCCGAACTCTGAACTTCGTCTATTCAAGTGCCTGACCTGCGGCAAAGACTTCAAGCAAAAATCAACATTGCTACAGCACGAGCGGATCCACACGGACTCGAGGCCTTACGGATGCCCGGAGTGCGGCAAGCGGTTTCGTCAGCAGTCCCACCTGACGCAGCACCTGCGCATCCACGCGAACGAGAAACCGTACGCGTGTGTGTACTGCCCGCGCTCGTTCCGGCAGCGCGCCATCCTCAACCAGCACCTGCGCATCCATTCCGGTGAGAAGCCATATACGTGCGGCGAGTGCGGCAAACATTTCCGCCAGAAGGCCATCCTGAACCAGCACGTCCGCACACACCAAGGCGAGCGCTATTCACAGATATATGCCCCGCCCCGGTCCCCGCACGCGTTGCCCGCACTGACTCGATGCGTTCGCGTCACTGCTGGCGCCGCCTGCGATCCCCGCCGCCCCTCACCCGTTCGATTCGGTCTCGCATCCATTGGCCTTCCTATCAGACAAATTCTCGGTCCCCTCGTCGCCCGCTTAACGGAGGGTGCTCGCGAGACGCGGAACCGATCGCCGGACGCTCCTGTAACCGTCCTCAGTTCGATTAACCCACTCGTCGATAATCCTTTCGTGGACGAATCGGACTCGTAACTGACCAAAATGTTCAATTTTTGCAGACGTTTCACCGCACCTAATCTTCAAGAACGGGACGACGCCGACGTTGTGGCCCCAAGATGTACCGTTCCCTCCTGATGAGAACAAGGAGGAAGTGCAGTCGACCTATGGAGACACGGATGGGCAGAATGGTGAACAACGAGGATCTTGCTTCTCGCCAGGTGATACGGCACAATACCCCGCTTACTTCAAAGATACTAAGGGCCTTAACCATGCCGTCTTCGGTTCCAGTCTTTCACTTCAATATCTAAAAGGTGGGAAACTGCCGGACGTGTTAGGTGGTCGAGCGATGCCTCTTTATGTGCGCTGTCCAATTTGCCAAAAGGAATTCAAACAAAAATCAACGTTGCTTCAACATGGCTGCATTCATATAGAATCACGGCCATACCCGTGTCCGGAGTGTGGTAAGCGTTTCCGTCAGCAGTCACATCTAACGCAACATCTGCGCATTCACACAAATGAAAAACCTTATGGGTGTGTATATTGTCCCCGATTTTTCCGGCAACGGACAATACTGAATCAGCATCTCCGCATACATACAGGAGAGAAGCCGTACAAATGTACACAGTGTGGAAAAGATTTCAGGCAAAAGGCGATACTCGATCAACACACACGCACCCACCAGGGCGATCGACCATTCTGTTGCCCGATGCCAAATTGCCGGCGACGGTTCGCTACGGAACCGGAAGTCAAAAAACACATCGATAACCACATGAACCCGCATGCGGCGAAGGCGCGACGGGCCGATGCTAAGACTCCGAGGCCGCTGCCGCCCGCGGCGGCTGTCGTGAAACCGGAGTTGTACTTCCCGCAGTGCTACGCGCCGCCGTTCCAGCAGTTCCCTGCGACGAGCGCGACCGAGTTCAAGCCGGCCGTAGGTCCGGGCTCGGCCGTGGCGTGCCTGCCCGCGCAGTGACCCGCGCCGCCGCGGTGGCCGCCCGCGCCCCCGCCGCCGCACACGCCGCACGCGCCGCACACTCCGCACCACGACCTCTACATCGCCGATCGCCTCTACAACTAGGAGAGCCGGCCTCGACCGGCGGCACGTGACGTGCGTTCCGTTCGGTTGCGGAAACTTAAGTATACGACTCGCCTGTGCGAGCTTATGAGATTGAAATGTAATCGTTATCGGATCGCTGTAAAACACGCTTCGATCTGTAAATAACCGATATCTTTATACTCTGTCGAAGGTCTGTCGCGAATGTACAGTTAAAGAGTATGCACACCATTAATAGTGTTACCGTTCAAAAAAGCGAGTATAGATAGCATTTTTGCCCCGTAATATTAAGTTACCACGTAAGAGTTAGGTTTCTCGGTGATTCTTCTGTCGATACGGTCGAAACGTCCGTCAATATCTAAGCGGATCGAACCAGAGATTAGATTTAAAAAGTCTTCGTTGAAATATAAAGAAATAAGATTTGCTCTTTTACCACATTACAACAAGTATTTCGCGATGAATGCTTCGGTACATAGTTGTGCCTATTTGTAATAAATATATGTATACATATTTTTTTAGATATTATGTTAACTTTATTTAGGAATGTTAGGGTAAAATATCTGGCAGAGGTGTGGAAATTGTATAAACTATGCTCAAAATTTCATTTAAGTTCTAATCTAGTTAATAAATTTTCGCGTAAAAATTTGAGCCAAAATTAAATAAAATTTCTTGCAGAGAAAAATGTTTAAAATTAACAACAGCTAAGAAGCAAGAATACGAACCAAAAACGTAGGTTACCTTTTGCCATCAATACATATTTGTTTATTAGTACTTACAAAATATTCTGTTACTTTTAATGGATGCATTTACTGTTGAAGTAGATGAGTTTAAATGTACGTATCACGTGACATTGTAGGTGCCAAATAACGTAACTTTTGAATTTTTCTCCATCAGCATATTTAATAGGCCTAGTATAGGTTGTTACCAGTTTTTTCAACGATATGACAATTTGAGATGCATTTACGTGGAAGTGGAAAGGGTCAGACTGAGAAAGGACTGTGATAGCTAGGTAGGATAGGCGTCTATGTCGCTCACTTAGCATGTAATTCGTGTACTTTGACGAAACGTGATTGTGAATCCCTTTTTGAGTCGATCGAATGTTTTGAATTAACCTTTTCGTTCCTGTTCGTTTCTATATTGTTTTTAATTTTTAAATCGACTCAAATTGCCAAACCTTTTTATTCCTCGATAAATCGAAATTTTTAAACTTGTTTACAGCCGACCGTGCGCCTGCGCCGGTGCGTGCTTGACTGATTCGATAAAGTAATCACAAGAGTGAGATTAGCGAATTTTACCATTTAGGTAATGTGTGTGATGTGGAAAAATGACGATGATGATGATGGCTTCGGAAGGATGGTATGCCAGAGAAACGTTTTACTTAATTTTAGCTTAGACTACTGTCTTTCGAATTACCAAGCAATTCGACCACCATTCATCGCGAAATAAACTTAATATTTAAGAAGATTAAAGATATATATGAATTTGTAAGGCCGTTGAAGTATCCTGGTACCGACCGAGACCTCGGTCATGTCGCGTCCACAATAGATACAATTAGACTTAGAACTCAACATTTATTTCATTGCAGATGACGGTATAATATTATAATTTTTGATCGAAGTGGTGATATATCTAATATATCAGCTTTGTTATGGTACTTGAAACGTCGTTGTTAAACACTCCTTCGAGTCTCAGTGACTATAAACTGTGATACGGTATTAGGATATTTCGACGGACCCTTAAACGTTTTATCATCTCTGTTTGTATCTATAGACGACTTATATAGCTTATTTTATGATATTATTGTGATGGTTTCGTTTTCCTACCGCATAAGGAATGTTACGTATTAACTAGTAGTGTAATATAGTGCAAGTGGGATTATTGGAGTCACACTCGGAAAAATTATGATTTGTCACTAAACAGAGTGATCAACGCAATATTATTTTAAGTGGATTCTGTGAATTAAATTCTTGACAAATTATCGCATTGGACAGTTATGAAAAAATTTGATGCTGGACAGTTTTGAAGGCCAACTTTTTCACCGCCTGCCATAATTTGAACTTTAGCTAACCGATTGAATATTTATTGATTATGATTTCTTAACTAGAAAATTGAGTAGTAAATGTGAAATACTTTGACCTGACTAACGTTTGAGTTTATTTTTATTTTGAATTATCTGATTATCTCATCTCGGCTTATCGGATGAATATCTAAAAAAAAGTTGCCTTTAAAACTGAACAGCGATACCGTCATACTTTTGTTTCTGATTGATTTTCCTATCAAACTTTTGGAGGTTTACAAATGAAAAAAACACCACTCTCGAAGAAAATTTGAAACAGTTATCTTCCGTGACTAGAATTTTCCACAGCATTGAATGTGATCCTCCTAAGGACCCGTGTACCGCTCCCGAGGTGTACACATACAATAGTCTAGGATGAGTTCTAAAAGGTAGATTTTATTCTCTGACCGCGTACAACTTGTATTCGAAGAAGGCCGTCTTTATAAAAAGTCTACCAGCTTATAAAAATATCTGATTTATAAATAATCTATGACAAAAAAATCATAACTTCCACGAGTACAACAGCCACTTACGACGCGGTCAGATAAAAAAAATTGAACCTTAAATATTTTAATTATACCTACCACAATACAGCAGCCTTAACAATAATAGCTATAAGTATTTTTATACAGTTTACGGTTAATATTTCTGTTATAGCCGTCGGGAGCGGCGCTCGGGCCGTAGCAAGTTTGAATACAAACATACAATACAGTGCCATAGCCGTGAAATAACCTCAAATTTATACTTATTAGATTTTTATACCGATACAAATGGATTTAATTTTTAAATATAAACAAAAGTGATTAAGTATACAGAGATTAAAGATGATATTTTATACATTTATTACAAACAATATTATTAAAGGTAAATGTGGAATAGACTTAAATTATAGTGTCGTATTGCAACGTGCTAAGTACCTAAGTATCTTGAGAAACAGGTTTTTATAAGTTACGAGAGACGAGTGGTGGAAAATTGATTTAAACAATATTAAAATACGGTCAATTTTTCGCAACTTTTCATGTGTCTCATAAAATAGGGTACGTTGATTTAATGGTTCTAGTGACGTTAATTTTACAGCGTGGTTATTGTAAATACATATCACAAAACAGGCAGTGTTGCTAGCTCAAAAAATCTTATTCTGGTTTCTAATAAAAATATGACTTGTAACGGGCGATTGTCATTATCAAATCATTACATTAACCTTAAAAACCAGAATAGGTATTTAAGAATGAATGTCACGACTTTTATGAAAATTCTTAATCCAAACTGTTCTGTTAATATTGCTCACTGTTTCGTTACGTTTTGCTCAATTACTCGTGTATGTATACCTACCGTTATTTGCCTTAGTTTATATGTCATTTATGTATCATTAATTTTTTTTGTATAATACGTATTAGAGAGCACGGTTTTGCTTTTCTTATAATACTACTTGTTAAGAGCTTGAGTTATTCCTGTCAGTGACAGTCTTATTCTGTAGCAAAATTTAAAATGGTATTTTTTTTAAATCGATAAAAACAGAATCGAAAAAATAGTTGGCAGTTGACGTCAGTCAAAGACTGCATTCGAGAAAATAAAATTTGCTGTGTTGAATTACGTGTCTGCCGTCCGATTTTTTTTTGTCGAGAGCTCGATCATTTTTCATTTGCTTTAAAATTAGCTTATCTTATATTATGCTACAGCCGATTCCACTGACGTTTAGTTAGGTTCGTACCATGTTCCTAGCGTTAAAGTACGTATTGTTTATTTATAACTCAAAACGCCTACTTTAAAAGGCGTTCAAGTTTTAATAACAGCGATTCTGTTATATCGTATCTTCATCGCTAATCTGTTTATTTAACAAGGAATTAAATTCCATTAATTTTCTATATATACCTGCTTAATAAAATGTAATATTTTAAAAAACTTCTTCAAACTTTACGCAATTTAACATTTTAATATAGTCGAGTGATACCCAATTATTTGTATACTTATTTTAAGTTGTTAACGATAAAAAGGAGAGAATAAGATTGCATTGTGAAATTATACTTTGCATAAATACTTATTATATTATCAAGAGAGCGTCAATTGTATTAAATACAATGTTTAAGTAAAAATAACCAGTGCTAAGCTTAATTTAGTTAAGAATATATGACTTGGAACGCATTAGTAGCGAGATGTTGTTTTAAAACTAGTTGGCCGCCATAATATTAATGATGATATTTATTACTTAAAATATAAGAAAAGGTCATAAAATCCAATCAAATTAAAATATAGTTTCGAGTGATCTTTAAATATTTTCATTCAAAAAATAATATAATGTAAGGTGTAAAATGGTGGCCGGCTAGTTAAATTTCCTTCGAAATAATTAAAATGCATTTATTAGTGATCTCAGGCATTGAAAATCTATTACTGTAAGATTTGGCAAATGTAAAATTAAGAATTCGTTTCCGATGTTTTTGTAGCGTTTATTTTTTAATAGTAAAAAAATATTTAAAGTGCCGCTGCTGATACATCGTAGTACCAATCTTTCGGATAAAACGAAATATTATATAAAACTGTAACAAAAGCAGCCTAATAATAAGGATTGGTTTCCATTGAATGCAGCCATTTTTAATCCTGCATTTAGAAATTTAATAATCAATCACACATCTTATTCGATATAATTTTTATTTTCAATAATTATATTTGTATATAAAACTGCATGCAGATATAAAAAATGGTTTATGTCATTAACATCAGCAATAACAAATATATAGAATAAGTTTTAATTTTTACCCACCCTTTCATCGAGAGAGTCTATTTTGCGAGTTTGGGTATTTCAACATGGCGGAATATTTTTTAAATTAAGCACATTTTATCACGTGGTTTTGTCGATTATTAAATCGAAGTGTAATTTCAATTATATACGATATTATATTATATAATTGTACCAACCACGCGTAGTGAAATATATGGAATGTATTTTTTTTTTGATAGTTGGCTACGAATTATTTAATCGTCTTCCATTTTTAAAGTAGTTTTATGTATTATAGCGTTTTATAATCTGTTTCGCTTGTTTATCGATTATAGTTTGGACTTCTGGTTATCTGCACAGCATAGTTTTAAAAGGAATTATTCCGGATTAGTGCAATACACGTTTATTTCAGCGTTATTTTGTGTATTTAAAAAAAAAAACTTTTATTATTATTTGCGTAGATTTAAATGTAGGTCCACGAATAATTGGTAGCCAACATGGATGGCCTATAATTTTATAAATCGGGTGCAACCTGCGTCAAGCTTACACTGCCACACTCGCCAACCGCTGTCACATACATATATTATTAAAAATAATTAATTTCTATCACAATAGAGACTTGTTGAAACAGTTCCACGATAAAATAAGAGTTGTTGAATTTTTTATAAAAGATAAAACATATTAGATATATGATCTTGTAGTCTGGATTGAGTTTTTTTAACAGATTTTATTAGATTCGACATTCGTAAGATACGTCGCCTATTTAGCTTATTTTTGCTACAATACTTATTTAATACAATAAATGTTTACTTATACCGAATAGTACAATAGATATACAGATTTTACAAAATATACAATACATTTTTATACAATAAAGCCGTGATATATTACAAAGATTTTTTTTATAAAAAGCGTAATAGGCGGCGTAGCTTCAACGATATATGGTTTCAGTGAAATGGGTGCTGTTATATTATTACTTGTACATATTTATTATAATATACAACAATAGACTGGTAATTTTACAATGTTGTTAGGTTTCTACAGATGTATCCAATGGGGCTGACGAGATTTGATTTGAATTTACGAACGAATACGAACATTATCAAAGTCACAGCATGGTCGTCTTCCATTCGTATTACCTTATCATTTACTTTGCGTTAGTTTTGCCTTTTTATGGTCACAGATTAACAAATGAATCGCAAATTAAATTCATTCATTCGTTGTAGCAAATTGTAATATATTTTGTTGAACGTCATAAGGAGCATATAAACTACGCGAGTTTTAAATTAAGTTCTTCGAAGGCCTAAAAATCTTCTCTCGTCAGTCCCTCCACATGTTACAATAGAGTATATTTTCTTACATACAAATACACCGAAATAGACTATATAAAATTGATTTTAGACAATCCCAGAATACAAGATCGAACTTTTTACACACAACAGTTCAAAACAATTTTTAATTGATTTCTCCATACAT
Source organism: Vanessa atalanta (assembly GCF_905147765.1). NCBI lineage: Eukaryota > Metazoa > Arthropoda > Insecta > Lepidoptera > Nymphalidae > Vanessa > Vanessa atalanta. Next base: position 2,313,761 of record NC_061885.1, read on the forward strand.
TAAGTTCTTTAAAACAGTTGGTTGCGACATGGTCACAAAGATCCAGGCGAAAAATTTTACCGTTGGCATATAAAATTAAAATTAAAATTGTAAATATTTTTTCTAGTTCTTCCAAAATGATATCAGTATTAAATACAAAATTCGACTTTGGTTAGATCAAAAATGTATGTGTGATCTATAGGGAATTTTGCATTGTATCTTATCGATGTAATTTTCGTAATAGTTATTTTTTAATTATATATATTTTTTCATTAAGATATTTTTTAAATGAATTGTAACGATCTTGCCTAGATTTGCATTTATGTTAGTTACGTATTATACGTTTGAAGTTGATACCATCGTATTTATGTATATTATTATTATTGTATTAAGGGTTTTGTTTGTTTTTTTGTCATTAATAGAAGTAAAATGTTGTAAAAAGTAAGCTCGTTGTATTTTATCAAATAAACACTTTTTAGTCCAACTGAAGCAATATATGGCAGTTTTATTTATAATCTCAATCATTTAGATATTAAAAAAAAATTATAAATACAATTTTAAAACATGAAAAAAACTGTATTATTTGGTTTTGTAGGAAACGTAAAATATTTAGAAATAAATAAGGATTAAATTGATTTTTATTAAGCCTTCGCTAATTGGTTACTAGCTCATAAACATTTGAAGAACTATAGACTTTATTCTTATTTATAATATATAAATAATTAAAATCTAAATATACTTTATTCAAGTCGCCTAAATGGATAGTACTTTTGTCATTTCACAAGATTATACTAGATTACACAAGAATATAGAGCAACCACCAGGTCGTGTTATATAGACTGATCTTCAGGAACCGGCAAGAAACTCAGTAGTTACTACCTTACATAATATTTTACGATCTAAGCTATGGTTTGTATGATATGTATCGTATTATTGTAATTAAATCTAAAAATAAATAGCAATGACAATAGAAATATATTCTAATAAGTTAAATCATATGTAATATAGTCCGTTGGTAATTTATTAAATGAATAGGAAAGGATTTTAACTCAGGCAAAGCTGCAAAGGTTAACAATACACAATTCCAAAAAACATATTTAACTTATTATACCATAGGCAACGTAACATTTTATCCTTTGTCATTTCTGCCTGTCTGTCTGTTAGTTAATGTAGGTATTTATTATTTCGATAGGTTTTAAAAATAAAATATAAAAAAAAGTTTGATAGGCAAGTAATAATACTTGGCTTTTGCGGGGTAATGGGTAATGAGCCGAGATGGCCCAGTGGTTAGAACGCGTGCATCTTAACCGATGATTTCGGGTTCAAACCCAGGCAGGCACCACTGAATTTTCATGTGCTTAATTTGTGTTTATAATTCATCTCGTGCTCGGCGGTGAAGAAAAAATCGTGAGAAAACCTGCATGTGTCTAATTTCAACGAAAATTCTGCCACATGTGTATTCCGCCAACCCGCATTGGAGCAGCGTGGTGGAATATGCTCCAAACCTTCTCCTCAAAGGGAGAAGAGGCCTTTATCCCAGCAGTGGGCCATTTATGGGCTGCTAATGCTAAAAAAAAAATTTGCGGGGTAAGTAACACCTGTTCATCATATATTCTACCGCAAACAGCAATACTCATTAGTGCTGTGTTCAGGTTTAAAGGTTGAGTGAGCCAGCTTAACTACATGCAACAGGGGACATAACATCTTAGTTATCAAGGCTGGCGGCGCATTGACGATGTAAGGAATGTTAGTATTTCTTAAAGCGCTAATGTCTATGGCGATGAAAACCACATAGGTATCATTAGCGGTATCACTACTAACACAAAACAATATTTGAAAACTTATAAACGTTCGTCTATATAATTCCTAATATTAAACCGAAAAAAAAAATTAAGCCATTTTATATAAAATAATATAACTTCATATATTCCAATACATAAAATATTCTAATACATATGCTGGTGGCATTTGGTGTGCTCTGGAAGACACGTATAGCAGTGGACGAACACGGGCTGATGATGATGATAATTATATTGCAATAATTGTAACTTATTATATTTCCGTTACGTTGATAAATTACACATAACAATCTACATAAGAGACATCTAATGCGAGTGTGATTGTACTAATGCGCCTAGATACAAACGCCATCCTGCGGCCTTTCGACTAACTATTACGATATTCAAGTTAGCCGTTTTCGTGGGTATTCAAATATTCATGAAGTATATTTTCTGCACTCGATTACAAATGGATCTTGATATATGTATTCGAAATCAATAGACTTGAAACACGATAGCAACGGTCCTAATTTTTTTTATATTCATTTCAGAAAGTAATTTTCTATCTTATCAGATTTTGATAAAAAAAGTAATTAAAAATGAAATAAATGCATCAAAAAAACAATTTTTCTCATTGAATACCTATTCACGCACAATTTTTGAAAATGCAGAAAAAATACTCGGTATAGTTTGAAATTCAAGTAAATGGTCGTTCAACGACCATGACATTCAAAGTCATCATCTCTATTGTTAATATCCAGTGGATAGATACTGAGATTAAATTCTCCTTTGACAGTTCCAACAACCCTGAATGGAGGAAAAATGCATGTGTCGGATAAAATCTACCACATAAGTATCCATCAACCCGCATTAGCGTTGTTGAGCTCTAAAACCTTTAATAGGGAGGATAGGAGACTTTAACCCCGCAGTGGGATAAAATACACTAAACAAAATATATCTGGCTATAATTGGCCATCACCACCCATAGACACAGGCGCTGTAAGAAATATAAACCATTACTTGCATCGCCACTGAAACCACCAACTTAAGAGCTACAATGCCATGTCCTTTGAGCCTGTACAAAAATACTAATTATTGCTGTTTGGCGATAAATTACCTGATGGGGCTGTGGCAACTATCTAGATGGGATTGCCTAATCACTACCTACTAAATAACTTTTATTTGTACAAGCTTATATTTAACTCCACCTGTTAACATTAGTGTTTTTAATTTGAATTTTAAACCAGATCCACCATAATGATTGAGTTCAAATGTTGCTTACATTTTTGTTTATTTGTATTCAAAAATATAAATGTATTTTAGTACAAAGCATATAATTATAGTAATAGTAATATTTAAAACTCTTGTTATAAATCAACTACGAACTTAAAAAATTCTGACAAAATAAAACCTACTTGTTATATCATTTTAATCTATGGTCCAATTAAAGAAGGAATAAAGATAAATAAACCATAGAATTATGTATGCCACGCGATTTCCTAATATTTCAGCTATTTTGTGCACTAATATTAGTTCTTGACTATTATATTAAAGGTATATTTATACAGTTTTATTTTACTTAACTATTTATATCCTGTTTAATTTCCAAAGTTTCGATAAGAGTTTCGTTGTAAATCCATAAGTAGAACATAGATTATTCAAGACTCTCTGCCAATTATATTCCGTCAGTTCGATGTCAAATGTGGTTATTTGGGTATTGTCTTCTACTTCTAGTGGTTGGAATGGACTATATGTATATATTTTAGTAAAAATTGAAATAAGAAAACTTATGTATTACAAACTAATTTTATTAACATTAATAACTGAATTATTCGCCACGTTTTAACAGTTTAGTTATACTTTCTTTATTCAAATAAACACAAATATCCATAAAAGTAAGCGCCAACAACAAACAGTGGCCCAGCATATCTTTTCTTAAATCTTTTTGATTTCTAAACATCGTAACTAGATTTTCCGGAACATTAACGTGAGCAGTGGTTTTGTCTTGATTCGCTTCTTGCAGTAAATTTTCAACAGTCTGCTCAGTCGAAACGTGTTCATTACCAACTAATGTGCCATATAACCTAAAATAATTAAAAACATATTTAGTAAAAATAGTAAATTATCTGTATATAATTAGCACAATTAAAAAAAAGTATTTTTTTTTAATTTAAGACTTGTTGACTATTTAGAAAATTGTTTAAATAACTACAATTGTTTATGACAAGATACAAAAGTGTTAACGGACGACTGACAACTCGAAATTATAGCGCTATCTAGTTTGTCACATAATATAACGGTTTTACATAACAATAAAACCGATATTATGTGCCGAGAGGAAAACATACAGCATTGCTGTGAAGAAGCAGTCGTATACTTACTTTAATCTGTGGTCGATTGTTACCTTACACAACTTAGTTCACCTGAATGACACTAGGTGGCGTTAGTTAACCAGGAAGTGCGCGGGAACCGTCGCCATATTCCTTCATAGTCTTCACCAGGAAGTACTTTCTGCAATGCTGTATGTTTTCCTCTCGGCACATAATATCGGTTTTATTGTTATGTAAAACCGTTATATTGATGTGCCTTCCGGAAAACATACAGCATTGCTGTGAAGACGTGTTTGTTATCTGCTGGTGAAACATGTATTGTTTTTAAGCACAACGCTATGATGAAATTGATAACTAATGAAATTGATAAATTATAAACAACTGAAATGTAACAATCATTTTAATGTCTTTAAATGCTTTGAAAAATACAAAATATGTAATATAACATTGTTGTCTTTACTATCCTGGCTTAAGAAAGTATTGTAGAATTTCGTGAGATTAGAACGATGACATTTGATAATTAAATTTATGATATATGAAATAATATATGGTTGTCCTTCCATTACTTACTATACAAACAAATATACTCATTAAAATTATTATCATTAGTTAATTATTATTGTTATATATAACGACACATTGCCATTATCATTATTTTCTGTATCTATCTGTGGCTTCCGAGCGATCGTGGGTAGGCGGGCGAGGAGAATCAAAACCACGTGTTTGAAGGTTTTACAATATAACAGTAATAAAATCAGCACTTTCTGTATTATAATAAAGTAACGACGCTCCACCAGGCACATCTTGCTTACACGATATGCAAATGCATTACACAAAAGAGCCTGAAGTTGCGTCAGAGTGAAGAAACGTCCAACCGCACTATATCCAATGTTACTGTCAAAAATGTCATTATTACTTTTTTTCGTTTCTTGACACTCTCAAAACCCAGTGGCCCGTCACGGCCGGACTGACATTCGCACGTCCTCGTGCGATAGCCCACACCTCGTGTTACATGAAAAAAAAACAAAATACACCTGTAGTGCACGACTAGGCCTGCTCGACCATCCCTGACAAGCTACCCATTTATTACATCTGATTAAAGAGATTTGGGCTTTCATCCCCACATTAACTACCAATGCACTGGGCGGACAATTGACCTCAGGCGCCCCTTCGACCAGCTCACCAAGTCACATGGTGAGATGGACCGGACAACCGTCAACGCCCCTTCCACCAGTCACGAAAACCACACACAGCTGCTGCAGTCAACTGATTCGAAACGTCGACCCACAAAGGCCAGTTCCAGACCAATTTATTGCCACTCAGCTCACACACAACAAGTCATAGTCTGACCCTAGGCGTCGACCCGGTTTAGGCCGGCCCAGTAGATCAACTACATCACACACCACATAGGAAAATATAGTCTGGTCATGAACATCGACCCGATTAAGGCCAGCCCAGTTAACCAACTACATCCTACCCACTGTTTTCACAATATCGCTCTAGATAAAAGTAGTCACAAGAACAGGGTTTAAACATAATTAACTCACCAATAACTATTCTTCATGTTCAGAGGCAGAGAGAGTGTCAGAGCTGGCGGTCAAAGCGAATGAACTAGATACCGACACTGTATCACTATCATCATCAAATAATGCCATTCCATTCCCATGACTATGGACTGCCACCGTCTCGGCCTCCTCTACATTATTAATTAAGGAAGTACCTACTTCAACCAACCCGTCATGGCCCCCGGGTACTGCACGTAGGTTTTAATGGGCATATGTATAGGTTCGGCTAAATCCTTCAATATCTCTCAGCTAATACCTATCGTGATCTAATATCCGGACTATAGTAAAAGGACCTTTGAACTTTCGCTATAATTTGATTTGGTTACGCTCACTACTTTTTGTAAAGACAAAGTCACCTACACTAAATGGTCTCACTTTTGCTTTACCCCTGTTAAAGAGGTATTTCTTCGGATGAAACCGTTTTTTTTTTATATTTTCAGTAGCATTATGCCAAATAGTGTCTAGATCTAAACGAGGATAAAGTTCCGCGTACGCGGTTAGGTTGGAACGGTTGATATACCTTCCTATTATTACCGGTTCAGCAATAGTGTCATCGGATACTATGTGAAACAATACCGAGAGCGATAGGCCTTGGACATTGATGGAACTAATAAACTGGGACACGTATTCCACATTACCGCTACCAATGCCCGTCAGATACACTAATTCACCCTGCGCAGTACCAGGGAACTTATCGACGTAGCTATTAGCTAATGAACAAACTGTGAATAAGCTGATCCACTATCAAAAAGAAAGGAAACTGGCTCACCGGATGATGTAGTTAACGTGCTCCTCGATGCCTTGCGATCACACACATGGACCTCTTTGACCGCCGCTGCTCCGCTGCCGCCCACTTGATCGGGACACGCTGACGCCAGGTGCCCTGGTCGTCCACACACGAAGCAGGTGATTGGTCTGTCAGTGCCTCTGGATGCTTGACTGCGCATCTTGTCCGAAGCAGCAGGCTCTTCGTTTCGCTTGCGACAGTTGATTGCTTTGTGAACCGAAGTACCGCAGCGGTGACATGTTCCCGCGAAGTGCGATTCGTCGAATCGGGTCCTTATCACATCTGGATCATGGTAATCATTGCTCTCGCGCTTTCGATTCAGCGAAATGCCGTTGAGAATTTGCAGAAGCTGAGACCTGGTAGTTGGGTTATGGGAGTGGAGCTCACGGCGAATCACTCCGTCTTTTTGGCATAAAACCGACGATACAAATCCCGTGGTAATGTCTTCAGGTATTTCGTTCCGCGGAATGCGTCCGATGATTTTTCAAAGTCGCATGGCTGCCTCACTCGCGGTTTCTTTAACACCGACTTGGACACGTAGAATTTCATCGAAATAATTTTGTGGCATCATACGCTTGGCAAACTTCGCGAGCGATAGTTATTTTATTTGAGGCCATGTTAGCTGCGATGCCTGCAGCCGTGTTAAACAGGTAGAAGCTGGGCCCTTTAAGTGCACGTGTGACTAACAACTGCCGGTCTTCACCTCCTAACTTGCGGTCGTTGATTACAATTTCGGTCACATTACACCAACCTTCTATGTCCACTTCGTTGTCGTCAGGGTCGAACTCAATTAATTGGATAGACGCGCTGCTTACAGATTGCGGCTGTGATAAAGACATCATTCGAGACAAAAACAACTCTATATTCTGTTGCGGCACGCTTTAATCTGGTGCTGGTGCTGACGATCTGGTACGGGTATTCTCCTCAGAAGTAAGCCCTTCACATCCCACTTCTGATAACGACACATTGCCATTATCATTATTTTCTGTATCTATCTGTGGCTTCCGAGCGATCGTGGGTAGGCGGGCGAGGAGAATCAAAACCACGTGTTTGAAGGTTTTACAATATAACAGTAATAAAATCAGCACTTTCTGTATTATAATAAAGTAACGACGCTCCACCAGGCACATCTTGCTTACACGATATGCAAATGCATTACACAAAAGAGCCTGAAGTTGCGTCAGAGTGAAGAAACGTCCAACCGCACTATATCCAATGTTACTGTCAAAAATGTCATTATTACTTTTTTTCGTTTCTTGACACTCTCAAAACCCAGTGGCCCGTCATATATATATACATATCTATATATATAATAAAAAATCAATTTGGTGTAAATGTTTTGAAAAAAGAGTTATGACTAACTTTAGTTTCTATTATACGACAGTAATGATTAAAGAATGTGCTGGATGATCTCCAGTTTCCACGTGATAATATCTCATCAATCGATTGATTATCTAACCACCCCAGAGAAGCTACTGCTGACCTACAGCTTCCCGGAGGTGCCCTAATACCACTGTCCTGAAGAACTGTACGCACCCAATTCCCGATTACAGTTCGAGAGGCAGCCTTAATATCACCATTGACAGTGATGAAAAGGTTATTTAAATTGATATTGCTAGTTAACCGCCTAGTTTGTGTTCTTTTTATGAGTGATCTAACTAATGTGACGGGACATATGTTTTGATCATCATGTTTAGAGAGTTTCCATGCGGATTGGCGATAATTGTGAGTGTCCGTTTTAGATCCAAAGGCCGGTATTAAAATGATGCTATCTCCGTTATCCTGGAAACTCTCTGTACAAATTTCTAAAAGGGTCAGATCGTGGATTCTTCGTCCCGAGGCCAGCAATAGAACTGCTGCTGTCCTTCGTGACAAGTCGAATAAGGTGTCTTTAGAGGGGTTAGCCGATAGCCAATTTAGGACAATGCGAGGATCCCATGTAAGTGCTTTCTTTATAGCCTTAGGTTTAACTGTTCGAATTGCTTTAAGGACATGTTTGATAATGAAATCGGAAAATGTTTGATGTTCTACATGTGGGCCACAAAATGTCATAATTGCTGATTTGTGCACCAGGATCGTGTTGTATGCTAAATTTTCTCTTAGAAAAAGCTGTATCAGAAATCTAGCTATATCGGTAGACTGGGGAGTTTTTGGGTTCACCAGTGAGCTGGAGCACCAAGCTAGCCATCTCTTTATGGCAGGAAAATAGGTAGTAAGTGTTGATTGTCGCCAACTCTTTCTTAATAATTCTTTTTCTTCTACAGCCCAGTCTTTTATTTGTTCGCCCCACCCCCAATTTTCCAGACCTTCAGGGCTAATGTTTGCACTTGTGGAGGAGGTTGCGATGTTGTCATATCTATGAGCACTTCCGAGAGGTTCTTCAGCTCGTGCGGTGGCTCTAGTGCCCTCGATTTCAGGTCTTGTAGCCAGAACACCTGAGGCCAGTCTGGGGCCACTACAAGATAAGTTCCCTTGGCGTTGTTCAGATGAGCTAACACTCTGGGTAATAGGCTGGGAGGTGGAAAAACCCAGGCAACCCGGTAATTCCAAGGTTTGCTGAAGGCGTCTGTATAACATGCCGATCGATCTTTGCAGTCTATTGATACGTAGTTTCGTACAACAGCTGTATTTTTTGACGCGAACAGATCTATTTCGGGATACCCCCATTTTTGGAAGACTTCCGCTGTCGCATCGGGTATCAGGTGCCATTCTGCCGGATGTTTTCCTCGGGATAATCTGTCCGCGATTATGTTGTACCTCCCCGGGAGGTAATATGCTGACAGCGTTATTTTGAATTTGTCCGCTAGTTGGAGAAGTTTGAATGTCAGTTCCAGCAACGCTAAAGATTTGGTTCCGCCTTCTTTCCGGATATACGCTATCAGTGTTCGATTGTCGGATTGGATCAGTACATGTGACTTTACTAATATTTTTGAGTTCATTTTGATAGCCGCAAAAACGGCGAATAATTCTTTTTTGTTGCTGTGCCACCTCCTTTGGTAGAGTGACCAGCTCCCTGACATCACTTTCCCATCCAGTTGAGCGCCCCAACCCACGTCTGAGGCATCCGTTGCAAGGAAGTGGGTAGCTGGTTTTTTGTGTATCGGTAACGAGTGATGTGTGGCTCCGCGCCACCACACCATCTCTCGATAAACATTCTGAGGGATACGTTGCACTTGACGGGGTAGTTTCTTGTCGAAGCGTCGCAAGAATATTTGGGAATTGCGACAGTGTAGTCTGCCCCGTGGAATTACAAAGTTGGCAAAGTTCAGCTGCCCCAAAATTGTTTGTAATTGTCGTAGACTCATGTGTGGCTTTTGCATAATCTGTTCTAGGGCGCTGTTGATGCATTTTATTTTCTGATTTGGTAAGACCATTTTGTTCTTGGCCGTTAGCCATCGTATCCCTAAATATTCCAAGTCTTGTGTTGGAGTTAGGACCGATTTCTGGAAATTCACTTTCCAACCCAACAGTTCCAAGTGTCTCACGGCCTCCGCGGCCTGAAGACTTAACTTGGTTCGGTCTTGGTGCACCAGAAGAAAGTCGTCTAGATAGACTAGCACTCGACAATCTTTCGCACGCAGGGTCTCCGCGACCCAGCATGTGATGGAAGAAAAAAGGTGCGGAGCAGAAGCTAGACCGAAAGGTAGGCACGTCATCTCGTAAATACGGTTCTGATAACTGATTCTGAGGAAGGGTCTGTGTGATTTTGCCATAGGGACATGAAAATAAGCCTGCGAAATGTCGATCTTTATCATCCAGTCTCCAGGTTGGAGAAAGTCTGGCACATCTGTATGGGAAATCAAGTGAAAGTGTTTTGTTTTTACATATTTGTTTAGTTCCCGGAGATCGAATATTGGGCGCATCGATCCATCGCTTTTCTTCCGGAGAAAAAGTTTGGAGATGAAACTTGGAGATTTTGCCCGGACTTCTTGAAGAATATTTTGATCCACTAGTTCGAGAATTACTTGAGTCATGGCAGGAGAAATTTTGGTTGCATACTGGTCCGTTATAATTTTTGTAGGCCAAACAAGGGGGGGTTTTCTGAATAGGGGTATACGGCATCCCGTGATTGTCATCATGATAAATTTGTTTGCATCCAAAGCCTGCCATCTGTCTTTGAACTGTACAAGGCGACCCCCCTTGAATGATTGGGGAGGATAGTCATTTTTTCTTATCTCTGTTACGAAATGTCAAGTTTTTAGTTTGCTTGTTGTTGTCAGTTTTGTTTTTGTATGTTTGCTTGTTTTGTGGTTTCTTATCTGAACTTTGATAATAATTGGCCTTGGTGGAATTGTAACTTTTAGATGTTGAAGGTTCATTAAGTCTCCTTTTCAGACTAAACTTATCTTTTGGTTTGAATGTTTGTGATTGTGACAACCAATATTGTGGCCCTCCGAGGGACTGAATAAGCGACAGTAGCTTTGTTTTGTCAAAAAGAGATTCTTCGCTGGGTGGAATATTATGAAGAGCAGTTTGTATACTTTTATTAGGTATTTCTGATATGAGTCGTGAACGTCTAATCTCTACACATTCCGCTCGCTTGCCACAAACGATTTGTAGTGTGCGCTCCGAATTTTTGTAGGAGGTGGAAGATTCACCGAACGTAGCACTCATTTTATGAAATAAATTGTCGCTATTTAGCTCGCTTGGGTTTTTAACAGCCCAATCTAGTATTTCTTGTAAGCCTGATTGCAACAGCTCCTTTTGGTATAACAAAGCATTGGTCAGTCCCGCAACAAATAGTTCGGTAGGGGCCAAAAAGTCTTTCCCTTTATTAAGGCAGCACAATTCATCATTGATTTTAAGGTTGCAAAATCCCGGAGATGCAGTGACTTCAGCCAATGCTTTATTGTATCGCACGTGTTGCCATAAGGGTGTGTTAAAATGATGTAACTCTTTAAGTTGTTTTAACCTATTCCCGTCGGCGGGCTTCATGCATTTTTTGTCATCAAACTCTGTCTTATAATTTCCTAGATCTAAAGTCTTTGTTGGCACCGAAGGGTTGGTTAAAAAAGAACTAGCATCTTTTATTTGGTCTGTGTGCACGTGACTACTGGATTTGTTGCTATCAGTCCCACATTGTTGATGCATTATTAAATTTGTGAGAAAACTGACCTGGTCATATAACGCGTCGATTCTTGGATCGACCGTTACCTGGGAATCCAGCCGGCGTTTCTTGCTGGGAGTACCCTCACTTTCGTTATCGTCGCTTGAACTGCTTGAATTCGAGGTATCGTCATCCTGGCAGCATTCATTTTTTTCGGTACAAACATCACCCGAAATAGGCAAATGCGAGTCACTAACTTCCGCGGTTTTATTCGAAGGGCGATCCATAATTAGAAAATAAATCAACTCAAAGTTCGAAAAAAATACAATATGTTATGATTTCGGAATCACTTAGTTAGTTGTTCACTGTAACTGAATCACTTTAGAATTATTTTTTACGAATTTCGACCAACTTGGCGAAAGTACACAACGCTATGAAGGAATATGGCGACGGTTCCCGCGCACTTCCTGGTTAACTAACGCCACCTAGTGTCATTCAGGTGAACTAAGTTGTGTAAGGTAACAATCGACCACAGATTAAAGTAAGTATACGACTGCTTCTTCACAGCAATGCTGTATGTTTTCCGGAAGGCACATCAATAAACAGATTTTTATTTGTTTTAATAGATGGCGCGTTTTTTTTTAATAATAATAATAATAATCTTTATTTTGAAAAATATAAGCATTACAGTAATTACACCAAGTCGCTTATATCTACACTAATTACTTAACAATTTTTTTTTTTTTTTAAATATTCATACTAATTTGACTAAAACATATTAAAATTTAGTAAAAATAAAAATAAATATTATAAAAAAAAAAAAAAAGTAAACAAAAATAAGCTTACATCTATTTAGGAACTACAAAACATCTTTAAAATTCTGGAATATATAGAATTGTTTGAATATAGTATAAAAGGGATCACAAAATATGTCTACATCTCGACAACAAAGTAGGAAGTCATTTAAAAGTTTCACAGCCCTAGCAGTGGGGCTGTTGCTAGCGTGGGGAGAATGCCACATAGGTGGGTAACAAAATAATCTATGTTGCCGTCTTCCAACACCACGCATATATTGGTCGGGAACATACAAATATATGGATTCACGTACAGCAATGCTATCCACTCTATTCATTAGAATTAAATAGTAAAATTTTATATGTGCGGATTCCCGCCTAAGCTGAAGTGTATCTAAACCAACCATACCTGACACAAACATAGAAGGATAGAGCAAAGGGTAGTAATCCATATTTACGTTTAAATAAGTATCTACAGAATTTACGTTGAATTTTTTCTAGCATTATAGTGTACATTGCCTCGCGCGGACTCCAAACTATTGAATTATATTCTAATTTACTACGGACATATGCATTATATAATTGTTCTATTACTTGGGTATTCTTAAATTGTGATGATATTCTAATAATGAAACCAAGGCATTTATTAGCATCTTTGCAAGTTTTAACTATATGGTCATGAAAAATTATTTTGCTATCTATTATAACTCCTAAATCCTTGATTTTGATTACATGTTCCATTGGTGTGTCAGATAGATTATATACATTTTTAATAAGCTTACGAGATCGAGAAAAAGTGATAGTTTTACATTTTGAATTATTAAATGATAACTTTGACACTCTTATTGCTGTAGTGTCTAATTATGAGGTCCTGGGTTCAAAAATTAGGTTGGGCTCATAAATATGTATTGGGTTTTTCTATAGAAAAATTCTCAATAACAGCCCGAAGTTGAAAGTGTACACTCCCATGCCTCGGAAAGCACGGATTATGTGCCAGGTTCACTCTCACAATCCATCATATCCATCAAATGTTTGCGCACACACTTTGTTGATCTTCCTTGAGACTGGAAGCTGTGGTCAAAATTGGTCAGGACAACTACATCATTTAGAACCACAAATAATTGTCAAGTTCCTAATACTTAGAAAGCCTAACTTACCTATATGGAAGAGTCGGTCTCAAGAAATAGACTTTCTGTGTAAAATCTTGAGATGTTTCTTCACTATTACTAAAAAAAAAGGTATTACTTTAGTATGAATTTTGAGATAACATTTGCTTTATAACATAGTATATGTTAACCGAGCAAATTTTTGGCTTTGCCTCCTAATACTTTCCTAAAATTGATGAACGCAATTTATTTAGACTTTACTACTTCAGTTGTAGACTGTAGTTTTTTTTTCTTATATCAACCATAGTTATTTTTTGCACAATATGTTTTTTTTTTAATTCTCATTAATATGTTTTTTTTTTATTTTCAAGATAAAATAATAATCAAATCAGTTGTAGATTCGACTTTATAAATTTGTATCTATTTAGTTAAGACCTTAAAATGTCCCATGATCCCAATAGTAGGATACTAATTAACAAACATACACACTGTTTGACATATCTCACAAACAGTTCTTAAACAATACATTATAATTAAGCATAATACAATGCTTGCTCTTAGTTACTATAGCCTATATAGTTTTACTTTAAAAAAAAAAAAAATCATTTCCAATATTCAAAATCAAATTTTTCAAATGTGTTCATATAAATCTTTACTGTTCCTGCCATTGGAATAGGATATAGATGAATTTACCATTAATTTATATAATATATGATGACTTTAGTGTTGATACATACCTACTTAATTTAACATCATTACTCTTAGCATTAATGAGTGCAACAATCATTGCTACAAGTTGTGCTTTCTGTAAATTTACACCCAGAACTTTTGGATTATTTGGATCACTTCCAGATGCTCGCAGAGTTGTTGCCTCTGCCTTCATTACATATACATCGGCAACTGGAAGATTCTTGGTTATATCCCAGGCCTTAAAAATAATTACAAAACCATCAAGTAAATATACAGAAAATCAAAGTGAGTTCTGATAATAATTAAAATATATATTTATATATTATACTCACAATATCCAGTATGTCTGTAATTTGTAACTTCTTAGTATTTGGATATTCAATGTTGTAATAATGCCATTCATTTACTTCATACTTTTCTCTATCTATCAGAACCCAACAAACTGAATTGACAGCTATGTACACTGCTAACACAGATTTGCAAGACTAAAGACAATGATGAAAAAAATATTAATCGAGTTTTTAACTACATATTTATAATATAAACAGGCAGTTTTATTAACAAGCTTCAGTCTACTAATCAATATAAGAAAATTGGAAATAAATGATTAAAACAGACTTATAGTATATTATCTTAAATAATTTATATGTAATTAACTGAATTGAGTAATATGAAGAAGATATTTCTGTTTTTATCAGCACAATTAACTTTTAAATATTAGGCACTCATAAAGGCTTTTGAACGCCTCAGATCCAAAGGATCCAGCTGGGTGGGATTTGCTAACCCATTGAATTATGGACATAAGTGCGATCATCAGCACAAAAACATCATCACTAAATAGCCTTAGGCCTGGAGCAACAAATTCTTAGGTTGTGATGAGGTCTACAGGACAATTAAAAAAAAAATCAATGAAAAAATATTTTAAAAATATTTTTTCATTACCTGTCTTATACTTTCACTTAAAGATGGTTGAAGTATTTGTCCTTTAATCTTTTTACTAAGGTTATTGTTTTCTTTCTTTGGTCCATCTAATATACTATTACATAACTTCATAGCCAGTTTCTCTGTGAAGGTATCTACCATTTTTATATCTGATATTGTTTGTATTTGACCATTCTTCCCAAGCCAATCTGAAAGTTTTTTTAACCTTACTTTACTTATTTCGTACCTGAAATACAAAAAAGTGTAAGTTAAAAATTACCACCACTAATGCACTCTTAATTTTACACTCAAGACATTTAAATATTTGTAACAGACATAAACAATTTAGCAGAAAGGTTTGTATTTTAGAATTTATTCATTTATAACTTTTTTTTTTAATATCAGGCAAAAGGTATCCTTCTTTTTTATTTTGGACCAAATATTTTTAAAGCCTTTTTTCTGAACTGGTTATTCCCCGCCTTGTTTATAACTATCTACTTATCTACACTACTAGTGTGTTGAGTAAAAAAATCCCATTAAAAACAATATCAACTTTATTATTTGTTGACAATTCGCTTCAGAATAGATTTTATATGGAACGTTAAAAAAAAAAAGTTTTTTGATCTACATTATATCGATACTTTTTAACTAACCTGGACAAGGAAATAATATCCTCATTTATAACCTGCAATATTTTCTCTTTCTGAGAATCAGTAAACTTCTTTTCAAACTCATTGCTGTAAAATCGCTGCACTAATGGAATTATTCGACGTCGTGGAAACTAAAGAACAAAGTTTATAAATTTTTATAGTGCTTATAAAATAATTACAAGCATTTTAATAATCTAACCTAAGTTACGCATAATAACGAAGTATTCATAGTACCATTGAATATGTTCTATAATTTAAAACACCAATCATTTTTCATCTATCTTCTCTAGAACTTTACTATATAGAGTTTATCTCTCTATTTAATTTAAAAAACTCATTGTTTACATTTGAATTAATGTCAAACAAAGAAATGTCATACTTCAAAGTAAATTATTGACATTTGTCAAATGATAACCAAATTATAGATTTATACAGTAACTATTTTTAATTAATATTTGTATATATTTCATGTTATTAATTAATATGTTAATAAATTATAGATAGAAAATTTAGTTTCTGAGGATTGACACACGTCACCATTAACTTACATGAATTTGTCATCACAGATCGATTTAAAATTGGTTTATTTGCTCCAAAGTTTATGGATTTATTGTGCAGTAATTTGGAAATTTCTTTTTGCCACATCCCAAACTCGAAGATCGTGTCCGAAATTCGGCCTCTTTAGCGCTCCCTTTTTTTTCAAGTTCGATTGTCGTTGTAGTGAAGGATATTGTGGAGACTATGACAGCTAGGAGTGTTTTGCGTTGCTTGATGAAGTCTTTCCGTGAGACACGGATTGCCAGAGACTATGGAATTAACCCCGAGCTAGAATAACACACGGACTGCTCCCGTCCCAGTGTACCTCAGAAAAGACCGTGCACGACTGCTTGCTGCGTCTAAAAAGGAGTCAGGCTACTGACTTCAGTCTTTCCCTTCCAAAAATCTAAGGGAAATACTTCATCGGGCAACGAAATTTATCCCCATATGCCTTCATTTAGGTTTATAGATGTGCGAGCCTGACTTGTTTCCCTGTGGAACCGGTATGTCATTAAGGACCAAAAGGACTCAGCTATCGCTGGCCGAGCATATCGCAATGGATAACTTAACGATAAATTCCATCGTACCTTGACCACAGGATCGATCCGTGCCACTTTAGAACCAAACGGTTTATACAGAGATGATGGCAATAGACCTGATGGAGCAACAATAGTACCATGTTCGATGGGACATGTCCTTGTGTGGGATGCAACTTGACATAGACGCACTGGCAGTATCTCATATCCAGAGCACGTCCCGTAAAGCCATTGCTGCCGCTGAAACTGCCCAAATACTCAAGCGCTGCAAATACTGATACTGCCCAAATACTCAAACACTGCAAATAATAATACAATAAATTTACGGGGCTGGGTTTTGAAAAATAAGTTCCTTGGTCGTCAGATATACAAAAAAATAATAAAAGACCTTTCTAAGAAGCTGTCCACGCTTCTAGCGACCTTTGAGCTGGAGCTTACCTTGTTAGCTCAAAGATTAAGCCCTGCGATTCAGAGAAGTAATAGTCCCATGTGCCATTGTATCCAGAGACAATGGCACAGTACAATCTTTTGTATGGCGTGTTTTTATATTATATCATGCCTGTATGGTTTTATTTATTATTACTATTATTTACGTTTATAATAAAAATACAATAAACAATATAACTTGCTGTCGAAATCAAAATAAAATATAAATAAACAGTTTTGTGATTGGATTTTGATATTTCGATGATACAAACTTGTAATGTATTTCAATAGGTACTTAACTATTGTATATATGATTGGATATTGTCTAAAAATTTACGACAATAAGCTAATACAATCCATCTCTTTTATACTTCAACTTAGCAAACTTGACAATCATGTTGAAATAACGCGTAAACACTCAGGCATCGTCCACTTTCTCCGTATTCATAAAGATGTATCCACCTAATCCTATACCACAAGCCTGGTCCTTTATGACTGCAATAAAATATACTAAAAAAAACCTGGACATTGTTCTTAGCTTTGTTTATCCGCAGGTGAAAATATGCACAAGAGCTATGCTAAATCTAATTTATCACACGGCGCAGTACGCAAGGCTACTGCTACGTCCTCTATATGATATATGCAGTACTACTTACTTAAGCTTGATCTTAAATTTCATAAAAGTATAAATAAATAAAGACAGATGGCGTTACGTGAGTTCTTACTTATGTTATTAATAGCAAATGTCAAATGAATTAATGATTTTTATATCCACAATTCCTAATCTCAATCCGACCCCATTGTAATATTAAGTTATTCCTATTTGCGAAAACCTATTTTTTTAACATTATTTCAATAATAATAATGAAACCACCATTTGTAAAAGACCATCCTTCTCGTCGCTATCGACTTTGACATGTAGAATAGATAATTAGTCAATGTACCTATTAGTATTTTCTAAAATTGCAAGCCAATTGTAATGTGTTCTTCTTTTTACAATCTACTTTAATGATTCACTTGTCTCGAATACTATTGACGATAGCTGGATTTTGTCAACTGTTACTGCAACTAATAATTTTGTTTAGAAACGCCACTTACACAAAGAATTAGAGACAAAGAAGAGAAGTAGCAATATATAGAAGTAAGTAGAACATACAAATAATTGCTGATTTTGTATTTGAATAGAGCGAGAGGTTCATATCTCTGATCTACTCTAGCTCATGAAACAAGCGACGACAAAATGGCGAATTCTGCCAACCGCGCCGAAGCCCGAAACGGCGCACGACTGTACATTCGATCACCCTCACTCCTTCGAGATACTTCGATCGAGGTTTTCAGATGAATATTCTGGCTTCATCTGAACTTCAAGAATACAGGATTCTACACATGCTGACCTTTCTAAAGTCTTCTGCGTCTTGGTAAGCGCTAATCATTGTGATCTTTTTATTTCAGGACTTTGGAGTATTCAACCTTAGCTGTTACTATTTTGCTGTTGATACGGTACAAAATTGTCTACAAGTCTACCCACTTAGTTATTTTGCCTTTGGATTCCCTAGATCTTCACAATTTATGATTTTGGTCAAAATTTTAATGGTCTAACTCTTAATAAAATGACTACGATATTATTTTAGTCATTTAAAAGGATTACTTTAATAATAAAAAAAAAAATCCTATATTTGCAATAATCTGACAATCTTTTAGAACAGTTTATTGACCTGAGAATTAGCTCAAATGTCATATTGTTTTACTTGGCTTGTTTTATGTTTTGATTGTTTTCTATTTTAAAAGGTTCTTGAATAATATTGACTATTTCCAATATTTTATGACAGGTTGTCATTATCACATGTCACAACCTATATAACCTAACGAGTTAACAACAATCGACGTTCCTATATCTGACTCTCGAAACGAAAGTGCGGCAACGTCGCATTTGGTCTCCAACTCGGTAAAGGCGATGTTGCTGGGGCAAGTGGCATATGATTACGTGCCCGGTTGGTCACACACAATTTTATTGTGCTGTGCCAATAAAGATGGAGAATTTCCTTATAAACATGGACAATATAATCTAAAAATGCAAACTATATTTTGTGCATCTGTTTCTAGTACATTTTGAAATAAGTGATACCCGATTCATTGATAGGTACTAAAATCATTTAATCATTATCCACCATATCCAAGATGTCTTGTTTGCCGAAATCAATTTATTCGTGTATCTATCAAAAACTTGTCTTTTTATACCAAAATGTAATAGTAGGTACCAACTAGTATTAGTTCTTAATACCTAGACAAGGTTATATTATATATACATAATTAATAAATATTCGGGATTTAATGTAGGTACATATATAATATGTACTTAGAAAATATAAGTCGTCGATTAACTATGAATACTAAATTGACTATGACTTCCTTACATAATACTAATAAGCTTAAAATAATTAATATTTATATTATCTACTTTAGCTACACTCCATACATACTGTAATTTATTTGAGTTGATTTTAGCGAAAAAAGCTTAACCTTCATTACATCACCCGCCATTTTGATTTCTAGTGAGCTAAGTCTACGTATGTACGTACAATGACGTATTTTGTTCCGTCCCTTTCTCTCGTGCCAATTTTTTAATGTCTTTTTTATTAGTTAATTTTATTCGTTTTTTTTTTTATATATACCATCAATTTTTATTATTCTATGGCCCTAAAATATTATTGGCATTAATATACAAATATTCCAAATTCAAATAAATAAAAAAAAAAGGGTTTGAACAAAGAATTTCCGTCTTCTTTTTGATAACTGACCACTTCTCTTTAAGACTGAAACATTAATGATGCTTTTCAGTGCTGCATTACACTTTGATTTAATTTAAATGCAGTACTAAAAAGCGGCGATGTATCGCATCCCTATTGTTAGTGATATTGAAGATACTACTATATGGAAACCTTTTTTTAACATATTTATTAAATATTATTAGTTGCCATTCTATATCGCGTTAAAATCGTTTGTGTGAAGAAAACATCAGGCTTTGTTCTTTCCGCAAAGACTCTGTCTAGAGGGCAGAGGCAAATATGTCTATCTCCTTATACTTGATTGAATGTTGGTATTGCAACATTTATCTTATCTACATTTTTAAACACAATGATTTTGTAGCTCTTCCAGTATTGTAATTATTCTTGATCGGTTAATTCAGTATTTTTTTCATTTTCGCTTCATTGTTTCGTCATGACGTAGGTGAAACAGAATGTTCCAAGTCATATCTGCAATCATCAATAAGTATGATATATCCTGTTTTTAGGTAGCTATCTGAGTTACTCTTGGTAGACATTATTATAATTTAAATCAATTTGTTTTCAATTAATCGTTATTATGAACCTTAATTTGATAGCAGATAAAATATGTCTATTTTTGTGATGACGATCGCATCTGACCTGACTAGGTGGAGCCTCGGCAGCGATCGGCTTTGTTCGTTCACTTTCGGATACGAGTCAGGCAGCCCACACGACACGACGTGCGCTGTTCTGTGCAGAACGGCAACGCCGCATGATCTTAATAAATTATAAAACTAATAATTTATATACTTATTTTTGTGTAAATATATAGACAATTTTAATTGAATAGCTATTTCTTTATTTAATATTCGTACGTTCTGTAGATTAAATCTAAAAAACAACACAATAGACCGTTTTTTTAGTATGTAAAATAAATATAAAATTTGGTAAAAATGTATTTATAAATAATGATAGAGATTACATTGTTAAAATAGTAGAATACAAGAGAATGAGATCACGGTAATATGTGAATGTAGATATCACCTGAGTCGGTAGCCGCTTAGTGGTTATAACATAGAGTAGTTTACACGCCAAATACGTCAATTTGAGCTACGTAATCGACCATTCGTTGGCTCTTTCTGCTATGTTGGAGAACACTATGAGTGTCTCGCTTCCGTCGAGATTATGATATTTACGAACGCTAGCACCGTTGCCTCTATACTATCTTTGCACTGTATTTATTAGTTCCTAGTCTCGCCACGAGTTGTGTCGCCACATTGTCGGCCGCCATTTTCTTCTCTCTCCTTCTGCTCGTTAGTGCCGTTCAAGTCGCGATTCAGTGCGCTTGTATTTCGCGAATATCGAATCTTCTTGTTCGTTCTTCTTTTTTCTGGATTCTCTGTTTTACTTAATAGGTGGGTGATTATAGGAATATATTGTTGTTATATAACTAACAGTGAAAGAAATATTATATTATTTATATTTCTTTTTTACATTGATGTTTATATTAAATTATATTTTTTATAATTTATAGTTATTTTTTTTTCTTAAATTTTTTTTAGATATGAGTTTTTATTACAAATTTGGAATGAAATATTAATTTTATGCTTTGAAATTTAGAAACAAAATATCAATTTTGTTGAATTAAAAAATATATATATATGTTTTGTAACCCGACTGAAACTTTTTGTTAAATAGCGGTTTTTTTATCAAATTATTATTTGTTATTTAATTTTGTTCGTATCTTCCACTTTTGTTATGAGACCGTACCGGTCTTGTGTGGAATAGACCTTGCTTTTTATGCCTGTTGTCTCTTTCACTCATGCTAATTTTTATCTTGTGAATATGAAATGCCAAGCTCTATCAGTTACGTTGCCGAAAGATTGATGATCAGAATACAGCTGTAGACTAGTGGATACGGAATTTATTCTTGTACTCGCTGCATTTTCTGCCAGGTGGCCGCCATCTTGATTTTGATAAAGACATAATATACTAATATGGATTTTTAATACGATTTTATTATCAATCTAGATTTTTTATTAGTTCTCTTTACAACGATTTAAATATTGATATAATTTGTTCCACAACTTTGACTTTAGTATTCCTAGGACCAAAATATAAAGTATATGTTATTTTAAATAATTAGGTACTCTCTTTGGGTGTGAAATTTCTCGTAAACCGATTATGATAAATAGGTTAATATATAAAGAAGCTAAGTTAGTAAGTTAGGTTAGGTAATATGAACATATCAGGGATACTTTTGATGTCGATTGTTTTATTGTTATGTACCTATTATTATACGAGTTGCCCGTACGTTTTGTTTAAAAAAACAACATCTTTGGTGTTTTTTTTAGACTATGACGGAAGAAACGGTATAAATTTAGTTTTATAAATATTATCGGCGCCGCGAAGTTTGACTTGCATTGCACATATTATCTATTATGTATCTGTATTCTATATTTTATAATGTGTTTCCAGATAAAGTAATCTAAAAACTAAACGTTAGTTTAAAATTTTATATATTTTTTTTATTTCTGTAATCGGCGCTACTTTGTTAATACAGATAATTTGTGTTTTATTGTTTACATAATCTATATAAATTACTAAGAACTTGTTATGAATTGAACAACATTCGCATCGATCGGTGCCTTGCGTTTAAAATTTAATATTATTATTTTTGTTATTTCTTCTATTGTTATTGTTACTCGTGAAATAATTTTATAAATAAAATGTTATTGAAATAGTATTTACATCTCTTTTATATTCTATATGTATTATTAATTTGATAAATAATATTATCGTCACCCCATCCCTAGTCTATAGATTACTACTGCAACTGAAATTATTAAAGTGAATGCCTTTCTTCAAATCGATATTAGACATTTAAAAAGTCAACAACGTTAAACGTTTGACGTTTAACAAATATTAAACGTTATAAAATTCTATTTCAAAAGTTTAAGATTAGGTACAATAAAAAAGGACACACAAACAGTTTATCTATGTATAAGTTTATATAGGTAACTTCATACAAATTACCAATTACAAAAAAACTATGATTATGAAAATATTAGTGCCTGGGATAGAAAGTGTCGGTATTTTTTTACATACTTTGTCTATTTTAGCAATACTATAATGACCTTCAATAAAAGAATATAAATATTTAGATTTTTAATAATTATATTTTGTTCTCATTTCAGAATATACGGATAATTTGCACAATTAAGTGTTGGGAAATGCTGAACAATGCAATTAATTTTAAACACTAAAACAGATATAGACATTCAAAGGAAGATGTCAGCAATTGAACAGGAATCCTTAGATGAAAAATTTAGTAACAAGACCATAGCAGAGAAAGTAGGTGATGAAATTCCCAATATAAATGAAGATTGTGTTAAGGAAAATATTGTGGAAGAGTTCAACGAAAATGAAGATTTTAAAACAAATGAAGACACAATTAATGATAGTAAAAATATTTCTAGCGAATGCCTTAATGATTCAAGTAGAAATGATTGTATTGAAAATACTAGTGCCACTGATTTGCCTGAGGAATGTTGTGAACAAAACCAAGATGGTGAGATAATCTCTAATATTATAATAGAAGATGAAGAGCCAGAAAATAGTGACAGTGTTATGGTGAAACATGAGAAAGAGAAAGAGACTGATCTACAATTAAGTGAAGAGGAATGTAATAATGTTAATGGAAAGAATCAGGAGGAGGAGGAAAATATAACAAGTAATAACACAGAGAATATAGCAGAGGAAGTGGACACCGCATTGGAAGAAACCAATGATGAACATGTTCCAAATGAAAAAGTTCCAAATGAAAAGGAGTCAGATAACAATAAAGAAGTAAAAGATGATACAGTTTTAAATGGAGAAGTAATCAGTATTTCAGATGAGAAAGAGGAAGAATGTATTACATTGTCAGAACAGGAAGTAACCGGTAAAGAAGAAAAATCAAATACATCATCAAATGCAGAAAGTAATAATATCACTACTCAACTTACAGACAATGAGTCTGATGATGAACACAGCAATCATGACTGTATTTCACAAGATGATATCATTGATGTCCCAGACCTAACTTCTGATTCATCTAGTGTTATACCCACTACAGAAAATAATGAAGTAGAATCTAAGGAAATGCTTGAGAATACAAAGGATACAAATGTAAATAATGATAAGGCTAATGAACAGGAAGAAATAGAAAATAAAAACACCAATAACAATATTAAAAGTACAAAAAAGCTTTCACTTATATGTAAATTGTCAAACACTTTAGATATATTGTCGGATGAAGAGGAAGAAACTATAGAAAAAGAATCTCAAAGTAAATTACAGAGTCCTGATGAAAAACAATGTATTAATATAGAAGATGATGATGATATCATGTTGATTGATGAAGAAACGAATAGTAAGGATGAAAAGAACAATCCAGAAAAAGCAGTTGAAACCAAGATTGATGCAAAAGAATCTGATGAGAAACTTAATACAGATGAATTGCATACAGAACCTATAGAAAATAAAGGTAATATGTTTATATTTTTATAATTAAGTATACTTCTCAATTTATTAAATACTAGTTGTTGACGTGGCTTAGCTCGCGTTTTAGTAGTTGGATGTCTGGTCTTGGAAATAAAAAAGAAGCCTATGTCCTTCTCAGGGGTTTAGGCTTACTTCAGACCAAATTTATTCAAACTTGCTTATTGAACCGATATTGATAAAACCACTGGATTTGGCCGTGAATAAGTAACAGACAGACAGAGTTATACTTACGATTTTGAGATTTTATAATAGTAAATACTTATAAGTACTTTTTTTTTTACAGAATCATTGAACGTAGACCAAGACAATGCAAGTATTGCAGAGTCTGATTTAAATAAAACGAAAGAAGAAGAGAAAACCTTAGAAACCAAACCAATACAAAAACCACTTTTATCTGTTAATTTTCTTAAAACATGCAAAAAGAACTTGGCTGATATGACAAGAGATGAACTTGAAGAATTTTGTATATTAAAAATTGTTGAAAGTGTTGTAGATAGGAGTAATTTAAGTGAAATAAAAATGCAACTTAAAACATTGAGCCAAAATATTGAAGAATATAAGAAGAAAGCTATGCTGCTTACAAAGCAAAATAGAGATCTGCAAGTAGTTTTAAAATCTGTCCAAGAAGAACAGAAGAAAAAATCAGATGTTCCAATTACTCCACTTAAGATAACACGATCTGTTGGTATGCAGGTGTTTATGACTGATAAAATAGCTGTACGGAGAAAATCTGTATTAACATCTAATGCTTCACAAAACAATGCAATTTGCAATAACACTACAAACAAAGTTAAGAACCAATTAAATCAAAGTCCTAAAACTCTTAAAACGCAAACAAATCCTAATAATACTCAACAAATTCCTGTGCCTAGACTAGTTCCAGCAGTGAATAATGCAAGCAATAACAAACTTCAGACACCTATTACAATTAATTCATCAAAATCTCCAGTGACTACCACATTACCTAATGGTATAAGGAATTCACCCCCAACACCGAAACCAGAAAAAAGACCCCATAGTAAAATGCAACAGGGCAACTCGGTAACAGTTGATTTAACAGATGATGAGCCACCTTCAAAAGTACTGCAACGGAATGTGAATCCTCCAGTAAGATTAGTATCTCCACAAAACTTACTGGCTCCACAGAGACAACCATTTGGTACAAATATTAGTAGTCCCCGAAAAGTATATATTCCTATTAGTGGTTCACAAAATCAAGTTAGACCTGGTCAGACTATCATGCTCAAACCCATTGCACCTCAAGGTAAGAATTTTGTACATTAATGTATTTAGTATAGAATTATGAATATACTTTTATTATTAATTAATATATATAAAGATCTGTAGTTTTATGTAATGTTTTTAAAAACAAAATTTATCATTAAATTTCTTCTTTTAGGCCCTCGACACAGAGTTCCGAATATTCTGCCAAAACCGAATCCAAATACAAATGCAGTAAGAATGACAAGAATAACAAGGCACCCTGCACCTTTACCAGACTCTATGAAGCAGTATCAACCTCCAAATTGGAAAGCTTTACCACCGGCACCAGAACTCAAATTGTCAAAAGTAGAAAATGGAATTGTAATATCATGGAAAATAGATGGGTATCAAGAAGAGAACCAAGAAGAAATAGCTAGTTATCAGTTATATGCTTATCAAGAAACGTCATCGCCCCCTAGCACAGCTTTATGGAAAAAAATTGGTGATGTCAAAGCTCTACCTTTGCCTATGGCATGCACATTGACTCAGTTTATGGCAGGATATAAATATTATTTTGCAGTTAGAGCTGTTGATATTAGATCACGGCTCGGACCTTTTAGTGCTCCAGGAAGTATACTTCTTTTGAATAAAATGTAAGACTGACAATTACCTTTTTATCATCTCTTTGCAATGTCATACATTGTAAACAGTTTTTGTAAATATTTGAATAATAGGTGTTTTAATTTATTAAACTGACTGTACTCTGGATTTCATTGGAATTCGAAATGTTTATGTTAGAATTAAATCTCTTTGTATTGTCACTAATGTAACCAACAGAAAATTTCTAGATAAAATAACTAGTTCTTGTTTTATCGTTGAGTTTGCTAGAAATAAGTAGCAAAATATCAAGAATAAAAGTCATAGAGAAGAATTTACGCTGTCTGATTTAAGTTCCGCCAAAAACATTATTAAAAAAAAACTTGTATTTTTATATTACATCAACCAATAAACAATTCAAGCATAGTGCTTCATTATTAGAAGAATCTATTTGAATACTGCAAAAAAATCAAAAGAAAATACAAAATATTCTGATGGAGCCACAAACATGAATAAATAAAAATCAAATCATCACTTCATTATTAAAAAAATACATTTGATAACAAAAGATTATTATTAAAATGGTGATGACCTATATATAGTTATGTCTATGGCCGGTGGTGACCACTTACAGCCAGGGCCACCCATTTCCCCGTCTGCCAACCAATTAAAAGAAAAAAAAATATGTTATTTTAGCGTGGTCTACGGCGAACAGTAGATAATTAATAATAGTATGGAATGAGGTAGACTGGTAGTTAGTAATTCAAAAAAAAGTCATATAGAAATATACCAGTATTTTTATTATACTTCGTAACATTGAATTATTATTGGCATTTTATCAATACGTAGCATTAATTTATATGTAATATAATTTGGTTAAAACTTTATGGTATATTCATGTATGGTAACCCCATAACTGTCAATTGTCAATTTGTCACTTCATGACAGTGATAGCAAATTTTTTTTGGTTGGTAAAATTGGTTTATGGCTTAGTTTCCAGTTGTCGATAGAATCGTGTCGTAGTTGTTTGCTTACTCGGGTCTGATTATAAAAGTACTTATTTCATCGAAAAGCGATGATATTAACAAAATAAAATAAATCTACTAATAACAAGCTTAATAAGCTTTTGTCTGTTCTAGTTACATAAATAGTTAATATTTTGCTGTATACATTGTCGATAATTTGACGTCGATTGACATATTATCGTTTCGCAAGTAGTTTCCACGGAGGTGTTTTATTTGTGTTCGCTTATTGGAAAACATCCGCCAGGTGTAATATTTGTGATAATTGTGTAGTGTTTGTGATTTTAGAGAAATTCTTTCCTTTTACTGCCGATTCTCGTAAGTCGCGGAGGCTCTTGTGTTATAATTGTGAAAGTAAATTGTGGGGTATTGAATGTTGTTTGCTATTCTTACGTCGTGTGAAAAATGCTAGGACGTCGATTGTGCCACAACAATACTTCCATGAAGGTATGCTACCGTAAAATAAGTATAATTTATTCCATCACGATAATATGAATGGCGAATGCTTCAATTAATGGTAGAAATATCTTAGATATACTTAATAACTGCAATAATTAACGAATTATTGGGTTATTTTTAAATACATAGGTATGCTTATTACTAAAAAAAAAAAGGGAAAAATTGAAATACATTTTTACTAAATAGTTAGAACTTTATGCATATTTTATTCAAGTGACCATACATGTTTTGTTAAAATTCATAAATACTAATCTTGACTTTGATGATTCAATGACCTTGCTTTAGAAATATATAATAAAAATTCTTAATAAATAATATAGTTCAAATGGATTTTAATAATATACAAAACTTAATCAACTTAGAAAGTATTTTATGTCTATTTAACAAAGTTATATAAGATGTAAATAGAAAGATTTATGTTGCGAGTTATCTTGGTAGATAATGCCATCAGTGCTATCAGTGACATTGCACTTTATCTAGAAAGACCATGTTTTGCATAATTATAAATTATATTTGATACGAGTTGGAAAATTTCCCTTCCAGTTAATTTTAATTCTGTCAAGAAAGCTGTAACAAAATTTAAACATATACCATAAATACAATAAAACAAAAATACTCTTTTGTGGTTATTAGAAGGAAAACTTGCTTAAAATTAATGATATTTCAAATTAGTTAATATGAACTCCAAACTCTAACCAATTCCCATTTTCAAAGTAAATACAGAGCCACACTACGGATGTTAAGGACATATCAGTAAGATATATAGAAGCTGGATATAATTTGAAATAAAACTTATAATTTAATGCCCTCTAGGTCACATTAAATATAAATAATAAATATATAGTCAATATCTCATCTCATCATTTACATAGGAAAAACAACTATTAACAATAGTTTAAATAAGTTATATTGCAATTATAATAAACTCAGACATTTAAATAGTTATATTTGTTTTTTATTGTAATATTTTGGATTTGATTTTGCAGTAGTTTTTGCTGTCACAAATAAAGCAGGTTATGCAAATGTTTCTTGAAAAGTTTCAGGAACCAAAATAGTAAGACTTTGGTATATTCTTATCGCACATATGAGGTCTCATAAGGTGTTCAGTCGGTCTAGTCTATTGCTTCTCCGTAGTTACACAAGCTTACAACATACAAGTTCAATTATAAATTGTAGCCAACAGTCATGATGTTGAAATAATTGAATAAAAATCTGATAGAGTTCTAAGATAATAGGTAGTATCTTCTGTAAAATTCTCTGTAAAAATGGGTTCTTCATTTTTATAACTTTTAGAATATGTACCATAAATTGATTTTATAACAAACTTGTCTCATATGTCCATCTCCACATCACTGCGGCACTTATTAATTTTTTACAAAAATATAATTATCATTGATGAATAGAGTTTTAGATAACAATAAAAGTTGTATTCTTATAACCTTTTTAAATTTATGCAATAATTTAATCCTTATTATAAAGTTACAATAGATTTGTTAATAATAAAAAAATAATTAAAAAAAAAACAGAACATAATTATTTGCATTTTATAATCGTAATATATCTTCGGAAAAAAAAACGACTTTCATAATAATTGCAGACACTATTTATTGTTTAATTTAAAGTCGATAAGAAATAATATATATCTGTACATATACCTATATTTTTTTATTAAAACAAGAGTAGTATAAAAAGATGTAATTTATAATTATATATTTTTTTCTTTTTAAACTCGTCGAAGAAACCAGGACTTCGGTAGGGTACAAAGCAGTCGTTCCACCGGTTACATTCGATAACTTTCACATATTCGCTCCTTACAACTTTCGCCGTTCGCTAAACGCGTCCAACGGAAGCACATCCAAAGCCGCTTTATAAATTACATTATTGATTTTACGTACAACATAAGCCCTTCTTAAAATCATATTTTATTGCTTTAATGTCTTAAATATTTGTTACACTTATAGTTCGTTTACTTTTAATACGCTGAATTGTGTATACAAAATGAAAAAAATACATAAATATTAAATATAATTACGTATTAAAAAAAACATTTAATTTAAATTAAAATGTTTCTATTGAAATGTATGAATTGTATTGTTGCTTTGTTTAAGATTTCTAATGAAAATAGTTACGGAAAAAACTTCCTTTTAAATAAACAATTATTATTATTGATAGAACCTATTTTGAAAGAAATGTGTATAGGCGTTGTTATTTTCTGCATTTTTAAATATAAAAAGATTTAGATATGATAATTATGATTTATTGGTTGTGTGATAATATAAATATACATTTGTAATAACAATTAAGTTAAAATATGATTTAGTAATTTAATCTCAGCGGGACCACAAGCGCTCTTATAAAAGAGAATGACAAAAATACCTTTCATTGCCATGTTTTCTTTCACCACAAAGCACAAAATTAAATTAAAAGTTAAACAAACTCAGAAGTTTTGGAATTAAACACGCGATCTGAGTTTTATATATTTTGCGTCACCTTTAACATTTTTATTAATGACTAGCTATCCGTCCTGGCTTTGCACGGGTAGAATATACATGAAACGTTTATATTTAAGAAAAAACATGACGAATTCTATTGTTTCATGGGACCACGAATCTTCTACATACTAATCATAGTTTCACCTCAATCGGATGAATTGTTTAGGAAGCCATAGAGAATTAACATAAAACGTTCTTATTTATATAGATAGATGGAAAAAGATTTTAATCAATTGACTTGAATACGTCATAAATATATAACGTCATTTCAATGATAATGCGTTTAATCTTACTCTGATAAGTTATCGCTCGACCTTGTCACGTTTCAAACTGTAAATTGTAATGGGTGCAAAACAAAAACCAAAAAATCTCTTAAGACAGTAGCTTTATTTGATATCACGGATGAAGTCATTCGATAAGATCCTAAGAAAAGGTTACATATTTGTCCATTGTTTAGACTATCAAAAGTGTTTTCTTTAGAGGTAAATATGTATATTGAATTATAATTTATAAACGCAATTATTATAAATAAAATTGACTGTTAATTTTGTAATCATATGTAATGCGTGTCGTATGGTATTTGACGATTACGTTAGACCGACTGTATACCCATATAACGCCCTTAATGTTGACATATTTTTTTTCTAAGACGAGTTTATAAAGAACATACATAACAGAACAGAACATACATATGTATGTAAGTTTTTAATTTTTGTTGAACATAAATTGAAGTTTTTTAAGGATAAATAAAATGCTAATGTTTTAATAAAAAACCCTCTGTCCATATTAGCATAATTTAATCAAAATAATAATACCTGCCTCGCGGTCATGGCGGCCAATCTCTCGGCTGATTAGGAGATATTTTACACAGGTTCATTTTCCACATCCGCGAGGGTGACTCTCAAATAAACAACATGACAAAGTTTTTCATTTGCTAAGCTGCTACTGGGATAGCCTTGACGGAAAAACCGATTATTTTTTCACTGGCCCGACCGGCTACGAATACAAATGTGAGTTATGAATAATAATTTTATTTCGAATTGTACGGCTTATAAATGCAAATTTGCTTAATTTAAACAAAGTAATATTTATCGAAATGAGAGATATTTGGTATGAAACAACATTGAACCCCGAGATAGATTATACACTATTTTACACCTAACACCTGACGATAAACCACTAAAACAACAATTAGGTTGTTTGCAATAAATAGTTTTTTATCTGTGTACCTTACCACATTTGTTCGACATATTTTTGTATTGTATTTTTTTTTCTCTTTCTTTGTACTCTCTTTATATATTTTAGCATAATATTTAAACTTAATAATAAGTCTAATAAATGTAAACACTGATTGGGAAGTCACTGGCCTCTTAAATAAGGGGTTTCCTAGTTTAGGGATACAGGGCCTCTTTGATGTATGTAGTTTGATGTATTAACAATAAATATAT
This sequence comes from Vanessa atalanta, assembly GCF_905147765.1. Lineage (NCBI taxonomy): Eukaryota > Metazoa > Arthropoda > Insecta > Lepidoptera > Nymphalidae > Vanessa > Vanessa atalanta. The sequence goes on from NC_061885.1 coordinate 2,345,438, forward strand.
TTTAATATATATTTTGTGTACTCTAGAAGACAGACATATACTATCTATCGCGTTCTCTGTAGGCTTTTTAAAGAACCATAATTTTGTAGTACATTCTTTTGACGTATTTCCTAAGATGTAGTGAACGTTAGTCATGAAAGCGGATGAAAACAGTTTTTTTTTGTATAAAACACCGTCGTAGTTCAGCCATTTTGTACAAAATATTTACAAATTATACGTGCAAACCTTTCTCGTTGATCGCTCTTTCTATTCGTGAAAAAAGCATCAAAATCCGTTGAGTGGCTTAGAAGAAATTAGCAGAACTACGATTAGAAACAGAAAGCGACTTTATTTTAAACTATTTATAGATTTATTTAACCGGAAACTGCTTCATGGAATAGATTAACAAACTGTCTAATTTATTTCCCAGTTATGTTGAACTTCAGTGGTATGTAGGTTGAAATCTATTTATATGATTACGTATCGGTCATTGCCTGCTTGTTTTGTTTATAATTGCAATGTTTTATTATCTTGTCTGGTACACACTTTTCAAACTACAATAAACCTTTTTTTTTTAAATACTTTATATCGTATATAAAGTAATTATTCGAATATTGTTAATGAGAAATATTGTTTACTTCCAGGGTTTTTGTATGGTAAACTATGAAGTTTTGGGTTGAAATTATTTGGGCAATATTTTGTATTACTACTCAGTGCTGCTTTGACTGATATGTGTCAGCGTAACAGCGATACACAACATCTTAGATCTCGTTGGGGGTGGAGAGACAATGTGCGTGTGTTTTTTTTTTATTTTTTTATAGTAAAAAGTTAAAAGCAATACAGTGTTTATGGGCATAGGTAACATTCGGATTGTCCAGTTACGTCTAATTACCTTACGGATCGAAACATGAAAATTGGTATTTAGGCTGACGTTGATGTGTTAAGGACAATTGATATATATCTATCTTTTTAAAAAGATATCCCATTAAATTCAGGATGAAGGTTTATTTTTAAGTTCTTCTTTTTCGTTTGTAAAAATTTTGGATATCGATGTTCAGGCTTCTGTCTATAAGTTTAACTTTAAAGTAAGTATGTCGTTACTGTGGCTTAAAAAAATCAATGTTTCCGATAGAATATCCCATATATTAAACGACTAGTCTTAAAACGCTGCTTTGATGTTTGTAGTTCAATAATATTCAGAATTTCTACGAATTATTTCAGTTTTTTTTTAATTTAACTTCAAAAATACCATCTTTAAATTATTTCATCTTTAAATTTATAATTTAAAACATATTTAAGTCTAAGTTCATATTTAATTAATAGAATAGATACAATAAAGTATTTTAATTGTACGATAATTACAATTAAATGAAGCTATTCATTAATGAAATAGTTAAGCATAATTTATACATTTTTGAAATACCATCTATTTTAGTTTTTATATTATTATTATCATATACACAATGTACCTTAATGATACATAAAAAATGTACATCCTTCGTAGAGCTGCAATGAGTTGCATATATATTTTAAACAAAACTGTTATTGAGTTGTTCGAATTTTAACCAACGACCTTCGGTTTAAATTTATCTCTTCAATCAACTGTGCCACAGATTACATTATAAAATTATATAATATACCTATAATGATTTTAACATTTTAAATTAAAATATGTGCACGACTTTTTAAAAAAAAAAAAATTACGAAAGACTGAATGACATTTATAAGCAAGCTTCTTTCCTGGTATTAAATATTATACATAATATATTGGTTACCAACAATTGACCAACAAAATAAAATTGGCAAAATTATTAGAACTGCGCTTCATATAAGAAAATTGAAACGGAAAATTGAAACGAATTTTTGTGTTGCTATAAACAATATTTATTAAGCCGGCAAAGAAACCACCCTGCTCAAGTTCAACAATAATTATAATTGTTCATTGTAAATACATCGCTATTTATACAAAATTCAAATAATAATCAATGTTGGTACACGGTTGATGTAAAAATCATATCACGAAATTAAATAACATTGAAACAAAATTTTTAATCAATTTATCTTAAATAAATATAACGTTCTAAATATAAATTCTAAATTAAATACGCCTTGGTCGTAACGATGAGTTTTACAAAATATACTGGTAGGTGGTGATTAGGTCCCGTCTAACCGAGATAGTATCATGTCGATGCAAATTGACTTTAAACCTCTAAATAATAATGGAATGAAAGTGCGTCCGTAATAAAAAATATATATTGCTCAATTAGCGCTTAATGGTTCGTTAATTTACCGCCAAATTAATTCAGTAGAGACTTTTCTGTTCGTAGATTTTCTAACTGGAGTCTAAAATATTCAAGCTTTTTTTATATCAATTAATTCAAGATACATATTACGCAGCTGTACGAAAGTAGAATTTATATCTTGATTACATAAAGCCGATAGTCCTTAGTGGCGTCCTCTATAGTCGTGTTAGGTTACTATCGGATTATGAGTGTGAGGGGCACAGCTGTTCGCTATGATATCACCTGCGTTGTTAGTCGGTGAAATTCGGTGAAATCGGTGAGGACATGCTGGAAGTATATCCGTTTCCGTTATATTCTGGCCTTTTCATATCAGGTATACTATTCCGCGTGTTTTCGGCAATGTAGAATAGAGCTTTATTATTTTTCTACGTCAGAGGGGAAATCTTCGAAAGATAACCAGGCCCTGTGGGAATCGGATTATGCGAGATTTTTACTTAGTAAAACCCTGCGATGGCTGTCTTCGACGCGAATCGGATTTGACGCGAAAAATTCTTACAAACAAAAAAGATTCATGTCCTATGTAAATTTATTTACTGAATGTCATACAAAATGCTCTCTAACCATTCGATTTTTCTATCGTTTATAACACAAGAGGAATACAATTACCGGAAAATGTTCTTTTCCTCCTGATTCACGCAATCGTACATACGTCTTCAAAATATAAAACTACTTGAGATTACAAACAGAAATAAATAATATTACATATTCTTACTAAAATTTTAGAATTTAATACGTTTCCTATGCCTCGTTTATAAGATCGTGAGTATATTTATGTCGTGGAATGTATTTACAACTAAAATACCACATTCCAGAACTCTAGTATGTTTATATTTATGTTTTATTTTTGCCAGCGTTCGCTACGAAAGCGGCCGGACCGGTAGTTTTCACTCTGACTACATTGACGTAATTAACTATATTATATAAAAAAAAATAAGTACATAAAAACATTAAAAAATACACGTCACAACATAAAGTTTTTTCTTGGTGGTTGTGCTTTGTGCACCCCGTCTGGGTAGGTACCATCCAATCATCAGATATTCTGCTCTTAAACAGCAATACTTAGTATTTTTGTGAAGGGTGAGTAAGCCAGTGTAACTACACGCACAAGGGACATAACATCTTAGCTCACAAGGTTGGTAACGCATTGGTGTGATGTAACGGTTATTTCTTACAGCGTCAATGTCTTTGAGTGATTCGGACCATCAGGTGGTCCCTTTGCCCTACCTATTAACTACATTAAAAAAAGGTTAATTAATTGTTTAAGATATCTTCAATGATATTATTAAAACATATTTAATCGTCTTATCGTCTCGACACGCTGTAAAGGTTGAATTATTTAGTATCGCAACTTTTCTCAATATGCTATCAACGAGCAATGCCATTGAACAAATTCATAAACATAATTTACTGTGACCTCATAAAGGACGTAGATATAAAGCTGGATATATTAACTATATAGGATTATTTATAAGGGGTTTCTAGAAGCAAACGTTTATTATTTTGTTTTCCAAAGGCTATTTTTAGCGCTCATCGATACAATATATTTATGTCACATCCATATGGGTAACGATCTCGGTAAAAGATTTATTTTTTTGCTGTCAACGTTTCGTTCCAGCGAATAGTTTAATTAAGTGCGAAGATTGGTCTATTACAAAGATTTACTCGCTTCTCTCATTTGGCGGTCAGTTGGTAATGGCTTATTTCGTAAGAGTACCAAAATAACCTAAATTCAAACAGAGTTTGTTAATCTTAAGACTTTTATACATAAGTGTTCATCGACATGGATTTTTGGTGACCTACCAGTTATACTACTACGAAATAGCAGCAGGTAATGCTATATTTTGGTTTGAAGAGCGACCGAACCACATACATGTTTACATACAGGCTATGAAGACATGGTATAAGACGGATAACTGTATAAAAAGAACACTATCTCAATCGTCGTTAAAAATATTTTCCTTGCAAACTTTGACACATATCTGTATGAATGATATTACTACACATCGACATCACAACTTCCCTTTGTCATGAATATAGGTACAGTACTAAAAAGAGGCAATGAAACATGCCTGATTCATTAGATTATCACCTATCGAAATTAATTTATTACGTAATTAGTCGTTTGGTAGGGTTGGGAGTCTAAGTAGCCTATTATTTATATAAAATAATATAATGGGAACAAATATAATTAAATATAAAAACTGTTTTTATAACATTTATTTAAATCAATTATACTTCAAGTTCTGAAACGCTGATAAAAATCACATTAATTTGAATTTTCATTGGTCGATCGGAGCCGATGACGTGATAGGCGACCAATGAACGTTATGCTTTTTGCTACTTTTTATTATTAGGAGGTAGAATTAAATAGAATCTTAAATTTGATTACTTATTTCCATTTCTGATTAATCTTTTCAGCTCTTTTTAGTTCGTTTCCTAAGAAGCGCCTACTAGTCAGTAGACAACGTAGATTCTTCCGAGAAGAATCAATAAAGATTTAAAAATAAATATATAAAAAACACTGAGAGTTATACAACACACTGTTATACAAATTATAATATAACTTTTATATTTATTATATGCTATGTAATTTACACACATTGACATTACACAGGTTAAATAATAAAAAACCTGACTTGTGTTGTCTTATGGGGAAATACGTCCTTTTTACATATATGGGTTTTCCATTAGTCCTAATTTTATAAGTATATGTAGATAAAATCGTTAAGCATATGAATTGAAGCGCTTAATATAAGAATAATATAATAGTTTGGCTTCATGAAAACTTAATAATCCCAACACGTGAACATAGCCGAAGGTCGTATGTCTAAATCCGTGCCAACAACACCGGGTGCATTTCATGTGCTTAATTAATCGCTTCTATCCTATATGCGGTAAACGAAAACATCGTGGGTTGTCTGCGTGTGTTGAAAATTGAGTCAGGTCAAATAGGCCATTTGATTGCCCGTCTTATTGCAATTATTAGTATTATTTACTTCCGGTTTGAAGGCTGAGTTAGCCAGTGTAACGACAAATCTCAAAGGACCTCTTAGTTCCGAACGGTAATATTTCTTATAACGCCAATATTTCTTCGTAATCCAACAAAACTAGTTGGTAGATATATAAATAAATGCATACTTTAAAATACAAGCTTTCTTGTCAGCTAGCGTGAAAAACAAAACAATTACATCAATGACTAATAGCAATAACTACGTTATTATATATATATACAATCTTTTATTTTAGATTTTTTTTATTGATTATTCGAACTTATCGTCGCTATCGATATGGAAAATGATTTACCTTTACAATAAGAATCGAAATTTTTAGGTCACGTTTTGTTTTCTGTCTTTAAAAAAAACATGACCGTAACAATATTAATTATGTGTCTAATTATCATTTTTACTTTCAGGAGGATGAACCGGCGACGTTTCAGGACATCACTTCATAATGGTATGCTTCTGAACTATTAATAGGTATTAAGCATTTATTGTTAATTATTGATTTATTGATGAGATATTAAATAGGGTTTCTGCTACGCGTATTATTTAGAAGATAAATCGAATCTTAAATGAAGTATTTCTGAGGATATATTCTCTGATCTCGCGATCGTAAAAAACCTTAACAAATGACAGGGCAAAAGTTTAACATCAGGAAATTCCGTCTGGTTATAATAATTATTAATTTGAAACATTTATGTAGATATGGTGACGCGGTGTGAAGTGTAATAAGCTCGATTACCTATTGTAACGCGTAGACATGCTACACATTAGAATAGCGATAGACCTAAACACTTGAATTGCTTGTGTAAGTCCCAGTGCAATGCTTGAAGTTTACTGCGATTTTGTGCAAGCCCGTCTGGGTATGGCCTATTATATATTCTATTACCAAGCAGCAGTATATACTTAGTATTTATGGGTTCCGGTCTGAGTTTTTTTTCCGAACCGGTGGTAGCTTTACTTTAAATAGTTTGTTAAATGACAATTCAAAAGTGCTTGAAAAGCCTACTTGAATAAAGTATATTTTGATTTTGCTTTTGCTTTTCCTTAACTACGGTGGCGCATTAGCGATGTTTTTTTTTGTCTATTTGCAGTACTTGCCCTCAGGTGGTCGATTTATCCGTCCGCCTATCAGTGCCATAAAAAAGTAGATCTCGTGAAGACTGAAGAACAGGCTAGATGAATATGCAACGATGCTGATTGTTTTATAATGTATGTAAAAATCTCTGTACAAGTAAAAGCCATTGAAAGTTTCCGTACACGAAAATGCCACTTCTCTGGATAGGTAGAAATATTGAAGTTTATTCAACAGCGCTGCCTCACTAGGCAGTGAGTGTGGCAGAATTTCTTCGAGACTAATGGGCATAAGATATATCAGTAAGGTTTACCTACTAAATGAACGGTTTAATAAGTAATATTGGATATTTTTACCCAATAATCATATCTCCTAAGTCGTATCGTATTATTAAAGACTTAATGTCCAGGCCGTGTCTCAATTTAAATTCAAGTATCGTAATATCAAGGTTAAACCTTAACAAGTCGACATATCCATTCACTTCTTCCACGTCATACCAAAATTGATGATCCACTTATTTCTCGCGTGTGTGTGGTACTCGCGGACAGCCTTGCGTGGATTAGTGGCTTTAGTGTAATTACGTAGACTCATCAGCGATTATGACACTATGTGTCATACATCATAGGTAGTTCAGTGATATTACATGATAGGGCAATTAAAACAATTATCGTCATATTGAAGTGTAACGTACGTATTCAGGATATTGCGAGCATGTATAGCAAATGTCCAAGATTCTTCCGATATATAGTGTTCTGAAGGAGCGTGAGACTATGTGTCATTAAATGTTGCGAAGAAATATTTATTAATTATTCTCATAAGAACTTTGAAAGTATAATTAAAATAGATATAAGAAAAAAAATAATCATTTGTATTCCGTCAAAGGTAAAAGTTGAAAAAATGTTTAATTAATGTCTTAATAGTTTTTAATTCTCGATAGGTTTATTTTTGATTTTCAATGGATATAGCTACACGGATACTCAAATTCCCTCTTTCATTAACATACAATATAGCGATTCAGACATTTAAAGTATCTATAGAGATAAAAAATCCTTCGATCGTTGCATTTATTGGAATAGTCGGCATGGTAATACTTCCGATAAGAAACAGTATTATTAAATAGCGTAAAGAAGACGCGTGATACTGAGTTGATTTAAAAATAATACCTAGGGCTAATCCGATCTAAATACGTCTCGACCGACTCGTGGGCGCGTGTTAGCCCGGGGAGTGAAATTCAACTCTATTGCGCGGGACGATTTGTTGACATATGACGTCATCAAATATGGCACCGGTTTGGCGCCATTGTGTTTTACATGTCAATTAATTAATATTCGATGGAATGGATTATTCAAGATCGGTGACATGTGTCTTCAAATGCCAATAAATACCGTTGAAAGACGTTTAGGACGGTTATGATGCTTTGGTATAGTAATTTTTCATTAAGTTTGTTTAATAGCTTTGTGTCAAAAACGACGTATTTTGGTTTAATATATTTTATAAGGTAGGAAGTATAAGGTTTTCCGCTGGAAAGACGTTTTAACGTGTTTTCGTAACACGTATTGGTTTATGTGAGAGTCAGCACCAAATGCACCGGAATACCCAACTAAAACCTCGCCCGACAAAAATATAACCAGGGTGCTGTTTAATTATTTATATTAAAAGAAAAATATGTAACTATATTGACCGATACAAGCGATTAACAGCTTTATAGATATATAAATATTGCAGACTATTGAAATTATCTCAAAATTTAATATTAATTTATTCACTTACGAAGGGGGGGTGGGTTCTGTTCTGCGTAAAATTAATTATTGTTTTAATAAAATAAACTTCTCATGATTTTAGCTGTCTTATACTCCCAGTCGTATCACGCCGATAATATATAATTTAACGTCTATTTGTATTGTAAAAGGTTCAATTTAGCGACGAATACTTGTTTGTTTCCTTTCTATGTAATGGATCACGATCCGTGGTAATATATTCATTGTATAATGCTAGTGGAAATGAGAAAAATGTTTTCGCTACGTTTTTGCTTCGAAAATGAACACGTAGTAAGATTTTCTGGCGTCTGTGAAACATAAACGAGGAGAAAAACATCTAAAGTTATTTTTATAGGTTTGCGATAAGAACTTGTTCCTTAATATATATATATATAACATAGTATATTTTTAGTATGAGATTGTATTTGTTAATTATATTTTATTACGTTGTTAATTTAACGTCTTCTATTTTTTACGTATTATATATATAGCATAAATGTTATTTATTATAAATAAGTTGACATGTTTTTACTTAATAAATTTTTCTGTTACCCGCGACTCATTCCGCTTTTTTTGTTGGTGTTTGTTTAACTCATGATTTAAGTAAATGAAATGCCTCTTTATGTTTATGTTAAGTTTTATAACGATCGGTTCGGTTTAGTTGTGATGAAAAAAAAAAACACGGAAAGGAATTTTTACTTTCGCATTTTTAATATACGTATGGGTTCAAGTTACATTGCTTTCGAACGGTTTATTTTTTATTCGAATGGCATGAATATTTCTTATAAGATCATGTTCGCGTGTGTTTTTTTCATAAAGGCCTTGATTGCTATTTAAAGGCACGTTTAATAAAATACTTAATCTCCATGATGATGAAATAAGACTATCTCCATGTATTTTTAAATGTAAGGCGACGAAAATAACTATAATACGATATGTGTCGGGCCAAGCTGTAAAACAGGCTGTAGTAGCCGCGTTGCAGTTTTTCTTCGTTATTTGTTTATTTAAATATCTTGTTCTAAATATATCCTATATGTACCGCGATCAAAATAGAAAAATCAATTCTTATTGATAGTAAACGCTCAAAGGTAATACGACATTTATTTCGATAGCCTTTAATACGTTTTCCATAGAAAAATATTATAAATATATATATAAACTAATTTTATACCTGTTATCGTTTTTGTATGGAAAGCCTCTAGGCAAATAATTTTACCGACTACGTTGACACATCGGTTATAGGCTAAGTATACTTACTAATGTACTGGGTTATATCCGTCTGAAACTATAACCTATTGAAATGTTTAAGTTCTATCTAAAACAAAATATATAATATATACCTACTACTACTATAACTAATGTTATGCGAAAGTCTGTCTGTTAGTTACGCTTTCACGATTAAGCCACGGAACCGAATTAGGTATTACAAATTAGTTATAAAACATGCTTGAGTCCCAGGAGAAGGATAGATGATTTTTTTATTAATACGATCGCCGCCACAAAAAACGAGCAAAGAAAAGCAACGGCCAAACGCACGGGAATACTTATAATTCTATAAAATATAAAAAGTTTTCATACCTACGTATTGTTTTTATAACACTGTACGATGGTATACCTAAGAAGTGAGCTCATATCAACTTGATGGTTTTTAAGATGCAGAACATTTTCCGGTTACATAGCATATAATATGTTACGTATACCCAATACGGAAGATAATAAAGATTAATCAAGGTTTTCTATTACGTCGTTTCGCTGATCAGCATTATTAGCATATTACTATAACAAACAGAATGTTCTGGAACTTTCACGTGTTAGGTCCAGTCGAAAGGCACAAGGGACGAGATACGTTATGTCACGGTCGACGGTACATTGCATAGTAAATGCTTTTTTATGCTTCTTACAGGTAGACTATTTTTCTGCCTGGCTTGTTTGCCTTAAAGAAGCTGAAATATATGTAGTTATATAATGATAGTTTAAATATCACTGGAATATAATACCTAATGTTATACCTTGCTAGTTTCCTTGAAGAATATATTGGACGGTCTTGTTTGAAAAGTATTCTTTCATTTTTCAAGATCAGTGAACTCGCTTTAATGCATAGATTATTGATATTAAATCTAGAAAGTAAGACACACTTTATACTGTAAATAGTTTCTGTCTGCAGTTCAACCGCAGAATTAGACGTTTGCATTCGATTTGAGAACACGAGATTTATCTAAATCTTAATATTTTTTATAAATTTTGATGTTATCTACAAACGAATCACAATCGATTCTCTAAGTATCGAGAATCTGTTAAAATTTGATCTCAATATCAGTTGAATTTTATTTATATTCCAGACGGATTCTTATTGGTACATTATTCATATTCACTTGTTTGTAAGCAAACATGGTGCTTGTTTAAGTTTAATTTACCTTATTCCGTAAAAAATAAAAAATAAATCTGTAGTTTTTATTAAAAAGTTAAATTCGATAATAAGGTTTTAATATAATAAAAAACGGGTTGATTTTAATTTTTTTTAATTACAAAACGAATAATATTATCATACGTCGCTTACTATAAAACTGGTTCAATTTATTTTAATAAAGATAAAATATAAATATATAGACGAAAAGGATAAACGATTCACTTAAATGTATTAGGAAAGGTTTATACGTGTTTTTAATGGCAGGAAATTAAATACCGTTTGAATAAATGCTTTTAAATAATTATACGAGTAGGTACATAGACTTCGAAATTTAAATTTATAAATACATGTATGCGATGTATAATATAAATATATATATTTTTAAAAAGCGAACTATTTTTTTTTTAATTTATTTTGCCTGGCGTCTCGACAAAGTTGTACCGATGCTGTCTTTAGAATATTATAATTAATGTAAATGTTTTTTTTTTTTATCTCACAATTTTATTTTGTGCTATGGTTTATTGCAAGTCCGTCTTGGTAGGTACAATCCACTCATTATATATTCTAACGTCTAACAACAACACTTAGTATTTATGTGTTCCGGTTTTCGAGTGAGTGAGCCAGTGTAACTACAGGTGAATTGACATTGCATTTTAGTTCCCAAGGCTTATTAGCCATGTAACAAATCAAATCAATATAATGTTGCCATAATTTTAATTTATACATTCTTTTGTTTTTTTTTGGTCAGTGTGCCACAGATTCTACCACTGAAACCAACTTCGTATGTAAGTTATATGTATTGTTCAATGTAAAAGTGAACTGTAAGGTTCTTTATGAGTAATAAAATCTTTCGCTTCGTTCTAAGGGCTCAACCGCCTACCATGAATCGTTATGGAAAACTTTTGAAATGGCGTTATTTGTATCATCTCTTCGTGTGTCGATTGTAAAGCGCTGAAAACTAAGTAAGTTAAATCTAAGTTACTATTATTTATAAAGATAACTTTGTAGCCGAATTTATGTTCCGCGCGGTTTCAACCGACTTAAATAACGTTTATTCATTGTCTGATTTATCTGTTATGTCATATTGATTGACATTTACAGTTTCTGTTCCGCTCCTTTGTAACGTTCTGTCAAGAAATATGGCCCATAACCTACCGCAATAAAAATACTATTGTTAGAATCTGTGATTATTTCGTTGTTATTAACAATATTTCTTATGGCACTAGTGTATGTGGTCACCATTTGCCATATACACTAGTGCTATAAGAAATATTAACCATTCCTTGCATGCTATCAACTTCCTTATGCCACTAGACTGGCTCACTCACCCTTCAAACCGTAACGCAAAAATACCAAGTACTAGATTTTAAATTAACATGGTTATTTTTATCGCTATAAGTATTTGAAACGGGATATTTACCATGTTTTTGTTGAAATATCAAGCTCGACCAAATAAAAATGTTCCGTTTCAAACACTTATAGTTATGGCCCAGTGGTAAGAACGCGTGCATCTTAACCGATGATTTCGGGTTCAAACCCAGGCAGGCACCACTGAATTTTCATGTGCTTAATTTGTGTTTATAATTCGTCGTGCTCGGCGGTGTAGGAAAACATCGTGAGGAAACCTGCATGTGTCTAATTTCAACGAAATTCTGCCACATATGTATTCCACCAACCCGCATTGGAGCAGCGTGGTGGAATATGGTCCAAACCTTCTCCTCAAGGGAGAGGAAATTGAGTGGCCAGCAGTGGGAAATTTACAGGCTGCTAATGTAATGCTAATGTATAGATAAATTATAAAGACGAATCGAATCACGTGCTTACCGTGAAAAAACAACGAATCCCGTTTACTATCTTCTGGGTCATATCGGCACGACATATATGTATAGTTATTATGACTGTGGTTTGTATGTAAATGAAGATTCATTCTTTACTCCTAACAGTGACAGGCTCTTACAAATTTCGAATATTATAAACTACGTGTATGGAGATATATGTAGTAATAAGTAATATACAACGGAAATTGAATTTTGAATATAGAATGGATACACATATTTTTTTATCTTTATTCCTTCTTCCATTCAAATGGGCTGTAAATATATATATATATTTTTAATTATTTTGTACGGATTATTTATAGCATTTATTAAATGCGTATTATTATAAACTTCATTATGAAATTCAACTTCATGTTGAAAACAAATCTGGGATTAAAAATGTAACGTTAGCAGAATAATGCGTGCAAGTAGATAAGGAAAATAAAATATTTTTTAACTTTCAAGGTCATCTTGCTCGGCGATTGGAATTTCAAAATTGCTCTACCATTTATTAATTTAAATCAGGGATGCATCGATAGGCCTTTTTGCCGATACGATACCGATACTCTTAGAAAAATATCGGCGATACCGAAACCGATACCGATACACTTATCGAATTTAAATAAAGGTAAAATAAATGTAAGTTGACGTGTTGATTGATTGTTTTTATTTAAAAAAATATATTAAAATAAAACGTTACAGACTTGGAATGTGAATATTGGTAATTAAGCTCAGAAAATAAGGTTTATTAATAAGAGTTAGTAAATAAAAAAACATATACAAATTTTAGTGTAAAAAAACAAAGTATTATCTCGTTTGCAACGAAAATGACAAATTTAAATGAGATAATACAACAAAACAAGAGGCGCGTTTACACTACTTTTTTTAAAACATGTAATTTGAACAGTATCGTTGTATCGGCCAGAAAAGTATCGCCGATACCGATATATCGGAAAACCTGCTGTATCGCCGATATATCGGTATCGGTATCGGTATCGGTATCGGATGCTTCCCTAATTTAAATCAACAATTTAGTTTTGTTTAAAAAATGTAAATAAAATCTCTTAAAAATCAAACAGCCGCTGCATGGTTCGCGAAAGTTACAATAAGAGTAATTTGTAAGCAATTTATTTTTGTCTTTTTCAAACCGTATCCAAAAAACTTCAGCACGCCAATGCTAATAATAGACTGCGGTACAATTAGGTAGGCGTTCATACGATAATATTATATTTACGACATCACGTTAAAACGTTAGCGAATTAACAAAGAAAACATTTTTCTTTTGTAAATTTTGCACCAGTACTATGTTGATAATGTCTGCCAATCTTTGACTACGGTCATTTTCTTATTTCTGTATTTTATTAAATAATTTATCTGAATCTCCAACAGTTGTACTAAACATGACATATACTCTATTCCAACCATAACAGGACATGTAAACAACATTTGACAGCTAATAGACGCGATGTCATTGGTCGAGAGCTTGATTAATCTTTGATATACACTATGGATATGCGAAAAAATGGCGTTTTGAACGTACGAAACGAAGGAAATTATTATCTGAATTTTGGTAGAAATAATTAGAGTAGAAATAAGTGTAGTGGTGTTGTACTATAAATAAAGATATTTTAATCATAAACTCTTAGTAGTACACAATATAGCTGAGTTATTAGCAAATCGCATGAAATACGTAAATCTAAGGTTTGTTTATCTTTTTTCCTACTTCCATTGGAATAGGCTAAATATCCAACACATGCCTAACACCTACTTATACTAAATATGTACTAGCAATCTTAGGAGAACATTTATATTTCACAGTGCCTAAAATTTGTATAAAGAGCATTTTAATAATTAGTGTAACATTAATTTTTATAGTTTTTTATATAATATATGTTGACGTCTATTAGCTAAAATAACAGAGGTCATAAAATTAATATAAAATACTATATAAAAAAATACAAAAGTAAACACTAACACTTACTTAGTGGTACAAACTGTTGAACTTATTGCTTGCTAAATAATTTGAATTGATACCTTCTACTGATTAAGTGATGAGTTAATTTGATTGATTGAATGATCTAATCTAATTTAGTCAATTGATAATGAATTTTTGCCTTTCGCTGATCGGGTTACGTGTCAAATTGATTTGTAAGGATTAGTCGCTTCGATAACGTATCAAATAAATGGATTAACATAGATGAGTTTTCTAGAATCAAAATTAATTAGAAATTATTTACCCTAGGTATAAATATATGTGTATATGCTTGTTGACTTCCAGGCAAGATACATAACGTACATATATAATTGTATTTAATATGACTGTATTTTTAGATGTTGAAAAAGAGTAACTATTGAGTTTATTGCCGGTTCTTCTCGGTAGAATCTACATTCCGAACCGGTGGTAGATTTACTTAAAATAGTTTGTTAAATGACGATTCAAAGGTGCTTGTAAAAGCCTACTCGAATAAAGTATATTTTGATTTTGTCTATACTAATATTTTAAATACGAAAGTAACTTTGCTGTCCATTACGTTTTCAAGTGCAAACAAAAATTTGGTTCGAAGCCCAAGAACCCCAAGACCTGACATAGGCTAGTGTTTTTTTAATTCATCCGTTAGGGGGTAAAATCGCCGATAAATATAATTGTATGCCATTATGCAAAATGAAACGATAAATTTCCTGTTTTTGTTTGCGGTATTAAAGGACCGCGTTGTTATGTCGTGAATTTCAATTAAATTTCCTTAATTCATGAATCCGAAAATGATAGTCATAATTAAATACTTAAATATACATATTTAAAGCTGACGTTACAAATTATTAATTATTTATACAAGATTATTTTAATGGTTAATGATCATTGTTTATTTTACAGGATGTATAATGATAAATGTATATGATTCTTATTTTTAAAAGATCTAAACACGGCTAACTACTGGTTTCTCGACCGTTCGTCTATGTATAGTTTACGTTTCGATTGGGTGGTACCTTTAAATATATTTTATATTGTGCAAATGTAACATTTCAAAAGTGCTTGCCTATAAACCTATTCGAATGAACTATCTATATATATAAAAACATGTCCTGACTGACTGATTCATCATCGCCGAGCGTAAACTATTTAGGTTAGGGCCATGAAAACTGGTGAGTGGGATCGTTTTATGGATTAGACACCCACTAAGGAAGGAATTTTGGAAATTATACCCATAAGGGGGTGAGATAGGTGTTGAAAGTTTGTATGAAAGTCTGTAATTTTTAAGTTAGAAACATGTAACTTTTCTGTATATTCTACCCTAGGGTTTTTTAACAACAGCTAGATTTTTATATAACAAAAACACAATTTGTACGTTCGATTTTAATAAAAATGACGATTTGACTTTATAGACGAAATACTCGTCTGACGTCATCATTAATGTAACGTATGTTACACATACACACGTACGCGAATGTGAAATAAAGCAGATGTCGTCTGTTTTTTTTTTAATACAAAGATTTCGTTTCGTCTTGCGGTTGATGACGAGTGTTGGGAGTATTTTTGAATCCATCTGTAGATTTTCATCATACTCTTCGTAATGAAAAATCCTAATTTTGTTTACATTAGTAATCGCAAGTAATTGTTGCATTTGATACTTGGTATTTGAACCATTTGGTACGTGGCTTATCTATAGTTTTGAATAAAGTACCTACACCTTATTTTGGTTGTACGCATTCGGTCGAGGAAGTCGTCTATTGGTTTTAAAATAATGATCACCTGTTAATAATGATCATGATATATTTTTTTTATATGGTAACTCTATATTTGAGTATACTTACTTTTAGTAAAATAAACCTGATAACTGTATTGTTATTAGAAGACTGACTTGTTTACTATTATAACGTCACTAAGTTAAGACTCTTTAGGATCATTATAGATATATAATCAGGATTAACTTGTTAATCGCGGAATGCTGACATAACATTAGTTCCTATTGTTGGTTTGCCCTTGCACGCTAAGAAATGGTTAATCTTTACTTACAAAATCGTTTGTCCAAACTGATGGTTGTACGTTTTTAGTCTACTGGTCAACTGAGTTGAGTGACAAATCAATTTAAGTTGAATGAAATGGGCAAATTCCATAGTAACTTCGAAATCGAAACGGACGTCTACGATATTATAGATTGCTATTTTAAAAGGGGCTTGTGACCGTTTTCCTACCTTAATGTAATTAAAAAAGGCAAAGTGAACAATAGTTTTTTTTTTAATATATAAAGTTGTTCAATGCTAAATGTTTTGCTGTTTAAAAGACAAAACTTTGACGGTACGCTTTGACGGTTGTTTTTACTGTGAGCTATGGACCGTGAAATTAATCCTCAAACAACGAAGTATTTTAGTATGATCATGATACAAAGAACGTAATTAAAATTCTTAAGAACTTAAGCGTATAAGACCTAGCTCGTTAATAATACGGTTGTTGTGATTCGAATGACTTGATTTATCCGTGATTCATATTTCTAATAATTGTTTTGTATTGAAAACAATTACCTGTTACCCAGTGGCCGGAACATGTGAGTTTTTAGTGAAGATTACGAGTTGAAATCCGGACAAGTCTCACTGAATTTTCACGAGCTTGTTGTATATTTATCTCGTGGTTTGCGATGGAGGAAAACATATCAGAAATTTTACCATTTGTGTGTACCTTGGTGGAATCTCAAACCTGCTCAATGGGGCCTTAGCCCACCTGTGGTTCATTTAACGGCTGTTACTTACTGTACTTTTGTAACTGCAAATTTGTTGCGCTCTATTTTTTTGAAATCAAAATAAAATATCAAAATAGTATATGTATTATTATCCGCTCTCTCAATCGTAATCTTTATTTAGACAAGGAATTCGTCCAACCTTGTTTCGTTTATGCGTGCCCGAATGAACAAACAAACTTTCGTATTTATCACAATAAATATATTATTATTATTAATAATATAAATATGGGTGACGAAACACGTCTTGTTTACTATTGCTATCGTGTTTGTTAATTAACATTTTATTAACTGTGTATTCACTCATTGTAAATAATGTTGTGACATATTTAGTCGGACAGATAAAGCACATTTCTCTATATACATATGGATCTGTACTGGAATATGTTCTCAAGTTGGTAGATAGCGGTTAATAAAATAATTCAATGTAATAAAGCGCTTTCCGCTTTAAAAAATAATGTACAAATGCAGCTTTATTTGTAAGCGGCTAGGAAATTCGCTTTGGTTTAATAAATTTTGTCATATGTTATTTTTCTAAATTAGATAAGCTGTAAGACAAGCGGGTTTACTGAAACTTAAGACTAGTATCTGTTTTGGAGTTTTTGTTACGTCTTTATTAAAATAATAATTGTTTTGTTTTCTTGTTTCAGGCTAGTTCTGATCAGCGGCAGTGTTACATCGCCGCCAACCATGTTGCGACCAGAATCGCCTCTCGCTGATCACCGCAGCCTGCTGCCGCGGCGGCTGCTGCCGGTTAAAGCTCAAATCGCTCCAGCCGATAAGAAAAAGAACCGTAGATCTCTCGAACTAAACCCTCCGTCCAACGATCATGCACCATACGACTATCCAAAACTACTTATTTCCAAAACAACCGACTCTCTCAACACGGAATGTCCACGAAAACTTATCAATAAACAAGATTCATCGGACAGCTTGAAAAGAGCGCTCCTGTCTAAAGATGATAAGAAGTTCCCTGCTAAGGAATCGGACAAAAAAGCGGTCGTGAAACAGGATTCCAGTGAAAGCTTAAAAAAATCATTGTTGTGCCGACAAGACTCGAATGATAGTACAAAAAGAAGAGACTCCGATCCCAAATGGATGCAAAGACAGGAAGAGAGTAAAAAGAGTTTGGAAGTCAAACGTGGTGGGGATAAAAAGGGCTTACTGGAGACTGACATAGATGAGCCCTGTAAGAGGATATACGAGAGGAGAACAGGGTGCGCCAGGCCCACTTTGCCCCCTGTCGCTGAGAAGGGGGTCTCGCCAAAATCTCCCAATGGGAGTCCCCAAACCCCAGGAGTTGCGGCTGTAGCCGAAGGAGTGGTTCGATGGGGAAGCGGTCTCTTATCCCCGAAAGAGGAACCGAGGTTAAGGCCTGCTAGAAGCTGGTATGGCTACGGGACGCTTCCAACAGACAGTGATAAGGTAATTAAACATAATCTATAATATATATATTAATAAATTAGGAGACGATTTTTGTACTAACTCAAAAATTACTAAACGAATATACATAAAACTTATACCAGAATGTGTGATCGCACATAAAGCCTTTTAGTTATGAGACATGGCAGACGCTTGCCCGTTGGTTTTACCTGTGTTATAATATATATATATATATATATATACATATAATTAATTAAGGGCCATTTTGTTCCATCTGAAGTTACTCATAACATTTCGCAGAAGAATTCAATACGTGTTCCACTAATTCTTTATAAAACATCAAATTAATTATTTAGATAAACTTGTGTAATAGAATTATTCTTTCATACAACAGAAACAAGATACTGAATTTTCTTTTTAATCTAAATATTTTCAAAGTTGTAATTTATTTATAATAAAATAAATATTAAAAACATTAAGGAGCTCATTAAGAATAGACGTCGTTACGTTATCAGATTTTAATTTATAAAAATATCAGTATTTTACTAATTACATATAGTTAATTCGTTATTACATTTGAATTAAATATTTTGTTTATTACTTGATATGTTTGTTTTGTATTATTATTTTATACAAATTATAGACAAACATTCGTTAACATATACAAATGTTTGGAATATATTATATTTATTTCAAAATGTCTGCTTCGGTGTTGAATTAATTCATCATTACATAGTATAAAACAAAGTCGCTTACCGCTGTCTGTCCCTATGTATGCTTAGATCTTTAAAATTACGCAACGGATCTTGATGCGGTTTTTTTTTTAATAGATAGATTTATTCAAGAGGAAGGTTTATATGTATAATACATGCACAATGTAGTAGAGAAATACTGATAATTTTAGAGGTTTCTGAAGGGATGTCGTAAATAAACACACCTTTTGCGCTTATATTGCAAACGCGGGCCGAATAAACCCTACGAGATAAATCGACCTTTAAAACGGTCTTCAAAAAAGTCGTCAATGGTATAAGTCTATCTCTTAGGGATAACTCACAACAACCATTTTTAATCCTTCACTTTTACGAGAAATAATGGCTTATTTTCGAAGCGATTTTAATAAAAATACAGAGTTAATACTTATGTTATATATACATATATCATTAAGTACCTTAAATACATTATGCATTTAATGTATATCAATATA
This sequence comes from Vanessa atalanta, assembly GCF_905147765.1. Taxonomy (NCBI): domain Eukaryota; kingdom Metazoa; phylum Arthropoda; class Insecta; order Lepidoptera; family Nymphalidae; genus Vanessa; species Vanessa atalanta. Next base: position 2,365,092 of record NC_061885.1, read on the forward strand.
CAGATATATGTAATTTCAAACGTTGTAAGACTTTCTGTAGTATATTTAGTATCAGCATTGCATCCGTGCGAAGCCGGGGCGGACGCTCGTTTAATAATAAATGCCAAAGTGTATTGGACTATGTCTGTTGGCATTTTATGTTATTGTGGCATAAAATAATGTTTCGCGTTCGTAATTGTATTATTGGTATGTCCGGGTATCATCAGACGAGGAAAGACCGGATATAACAGTGATCAAAATATCAATTACATTTCGATTTGATCCATAATAGCTGAGGTTAAACAGATAAAATAAAAATCCTTCAACCACGACTTAAAATAATTATCACAATAGATTCTGTTTTAAAAAGCATATTATCATGCGGTTTTATCCCAACATTCTCTTAGAGTATATTATTATACACCTAATATATAAATGGGTCAATATTCAGCAAAAAGCTGCTTTAATGATTTTTATCAATTAATACTCTTATTATTTATACATGACTGATCATCAGCAGGGCCTTTAAAATGTCCAAATTGAAAATTTGGAAATGTACTTTATGGCGGGCATGACAATGGCGGAGAACAAGAAATAAAGATACGTTGTATTTGTTCGGTACACTGTTATTTAATTTCCCAGTACAAATACCCAAAATATAGTACGGTTTGGTTGATTACATTGGATTGAGAGCCAATAGGTTTGAATGTGTCTGCCTCGTGCGACGGTGATAAGTTGAATGAATCACTTCTCAGCACGTTTTACGACACAATACCCCATTCGAGACTACCGGCTCTCAACATAACTATTCCATTACAAATAAACAATTTGCTATCACAAAAATCATAATTATTATCAAACTGGATACAAACAACACGAACGCCATTAAAAATGAGCAAAATATGATTGATTAATACTTAAGCTCCCTCTGAAATTATCAACGCACCGTCATACATATTAAATGATTAATAATTATTGATGATAATTATGTACCAGAAGAGACTGAAAATTCCTCGATGAATTTATTTTTGATAAGTCGTTTTTGTTATTTAGAAGAACTTGTGAGCAGTATTTTTATTAATGACATTAAATTGTGCAAAAGAAAAATATTTAAGTGTTGACACATGTTTCTCGCAAAACCTTGACAATTATTTTGTAATAGCGCGAAAATGTGTTTATAATCTACACCATGACTTCATCGTACATAGAATGGTTATAAAAAGTAAACAAAATGTAACTGTTGAGAATATTTTTTAATGACTGGCTATATCAACTGATTTGCTCATAAATATTCCAGTCTTCAATACCAGATCGGGCAAGTTTTTTATCATCCCGTGACTAGGAATTGGCGTGGCTCTGCTTTGCCTTGGAGAGCATGCATGCATGCATGAGCATGATATCATTGGTCCTGATCATCATTATTATTATAATAATTTAAGTAAAAGATAACATCTTTATAAACCTAAAGCATAAATCCAAAAATTCTTTCTTTTATCAACTTGCAATGGAAAATCGCGATGGAATTGGATCCAAACTTTCTACTTTAGAGGTAATGAGGCCTTTGTAGTAAATTACGAGAGTAATATGTACTAATAATATTTTATTGTAATCGAAATCTAAAAATAATAGTCACGTATAATTTAGATTATCAAAAAATTACGATTTATCAAAGTTTTTTCTAGACCAATAGTCTCATTTCAATTTCCAATCAAAATTTCAATCACTGGGTGATTGAGTCTAATAACATTTTCAATCAAGCTTCGATGATATTTCTGGGCTTCTCGAAACCCTTGAGAATATTTGTGAATAATTATATAAGAATAACTATTTAAAAATATTGCTTTATTTATTTTATTTTATCATTGGTCTAGCTTCTATTCTGAGTGTTTTGTCAACAGTTTTAGTGCTTCTCAAATTCTAAATGTCGAGGAACTCTAAATCTTTTTAGTATAAATACGGTCACATTATTTCTATTTCGTTAGAATCTTTCGGAAATCTTCGTATTCACAATCCATATGCAACCCGAGAAATCTATATCCTAAAATCTAATTTAAACGAAGATTATTCTATACGGGGTTGACTGGAAATGTACTTTTAAAAATTATCGAGTTGAAACAACTAACGCATGGACAATTTGCCGATAAAAGCACCTCATAAGCGAATTATTAGTAGTCTATGTGCGTATCACGATAAAAGCAAAGGCTGCTCTTGCTAGTCTAAACGACTACTTGTCGACATGCTATTATCGTGCATTGAATATATGTAAAACGTTGACGTAAACAATAAAATTGAAACTAAACTACTTGTTTAAAATCAATACATAGTTTAGTACTTAGTTTAGTAATTTGAATAAGTACTATAATATTGTTGGTAACGTATGGTTACAACTTCGTAGAATGATATTAAGTTTTCCTCGGTATTCAAAAGCGATAACAAATGAATTGGCATTCGACACCCACGACACATGTGGAGCAACTGTTCACATAATGAATAACAATTTAGTTCTGTAACTCTATTCTAGAACAAGAGTATATTATTAAAGGCAAACAAAGACGAAATTTTAATGATTTAATGGTTTGATTTCTTACCGGTTTTGATTTTGTGTATTAACTCGTGAAATGAGTAGATAAGATAATTAATAAGTCACTTTTAAAATCTCTTGCTTCTATTCAAAGTAGGTGTTCCACAGGGGTCAATTTTAGATCATTTTCTATAATTAATATAAATCGATGAACATGTAAATTACATTGATAATTAATTTAAAACTAGCTAATCGTAAATATTTAAATTCGATCAAAGAAATTATGTCAATGTAAATAACGAATTATCACAAGTAGGTACGGAAATGATAATTACATAATTAGTCTTAGTTGCTAAAAACACCCAAAATAAAAAAGAAACGAAGCGTGCAATATTTCGCTTTCCTAATGTATTCAAATAAAACTTTCAACTTTAATTTTAATATTATTATTCATAGGATTCGCATATTTTCATAATTTTTAACGTCTCATACAATAAATACATTTAAAGTGTATGTATAGCCTATTCCAATTTAAGTAGGAAAATGCGATTTACTAATAACTCAGCTATATTGTGTTCTAGGATTTTATGATTTATATATCCTTATTTATAATACATTACACTTAACTACTTATTTCCACTTTAATTTTACTTCCAAAATTCCGATAACAGTGTCGAGGATCAAAACGCCATTTTTTCGCAAACCCATAGTGAATATCGTAGATCAATCAAGCTCTCGACCAATGACACCGCGTCAATTTGTTGTCAAATGTTGTTTATTTGGCTTTTTTCCTGTTATAGTTGACATAGAGTATATATATATTCAAATTCTTCCTGAAACGATGGACTAAGATAAAAAAATAGCAATCCAAATCTGGGAGAAGCTCGTACACCGCAGTGTCGTTATTTATATGTTTATACGATCCTTTAATTACGACTTTCGGAATAAAGGGTGCATCATTACAGTACACCTGACATCTGTATGACTGACTGCATCCTCGTGACGCGTTATTTCAATGACTGATTACGTTGTACAGAAGGTACAGTGTTGTTGGTACCGTAACCATAATAATCATTGCAAATTATTTTCAAAGTATTCACTATAGACGACTGAGTCTAAAGTTGCATAGAGAGAGTTTCAGACACTGTTAGAAAGGAACCATGTTATTATTAAAACTCGTTCCGGTTTTTCGAGTATTTTTAAATATCAACATTATTACTTGGTGGTAGGGCTTTGTGCAAGCCTGTCTGGGTAGGTACCACCCACTCATCAGATATTCTACCGCCAAATAACAGTACACTGTATTGTTGTGTTCCGGTTAGAAGGGTGAGTGAGCCAGTGTAATCACAGGCACAAGGGACATAACATCTTAGTTCCCAAGGTTGGTGGCGCATAGGTGATGTAAGGAATGGTTAATATTTCTCACAGCGCCTCTGTCTATGGGCGGTGGTGACCACTTACCATCAGGTGGCCCATATGCTCGACCGCCAACCAATGTCATAAAAAAAAAAAAAAAATTATAGCTAACTGGGTAGAGTTTATTTGAACGGATTAACAATTTCGCTCTTAATTATGTAATGATTTATTCTAATATACTCATAATATAATATATTAATTATAACGTTCTTGATATTGTTCTTCCTTTTTAATATGATTGTTGAGAATGGTAGTTCGACTTACTTCAAATTTAAAAAGACGCTATTGGTTAGTTATATTATACAGGCTGTTTTTATTTTTTATATTAATTTATATTTATACGATGAATTTCATTGTGGATGTTTAATTTTATTTAAGATCGATTAGACTCGGCCTTTATCGGTTTTTCTTAGTCATCAAGCATTCTTTTAAAATCACCTACAGTACAGGTACTCGATATAACCGATACGGCTTAATTATATTGGGTGTGTAATGTGTATGGTATGAATACTAATTTAATTACAATTAACCAAGGTTAATACGATACTGTAGCGCTGTACTCCTCCCACGAACTCTATGTGGGTCAGTCACCATTGTTCGCGAACAGATAAATTAACTGAGGTCACTTGCCTCGCATTTAACCCGCTTCTTACTGGTAACTCCGTTATTTGAGCTATTTCAATCACCTAAGAGTTCCTTATTGTTCGTTTATTTTGAACGAAGATCTTGCAATAAAGTGAACTGTCCAAAATCGTCACGCAAGGATAATGCGTTATGCCTCCTCTCTTTCTCTCCGTCTCTTTCTAACGGTTTAATATAACATGATTTCTATTTATTTTTGTTATTGTACGGGATTTTTAATAATATTTATTTTTCTTGTCATTTAAGTATTCTTAAACGTTATTAATTTATTTCATTGTATTTGTTAAATAAATAATATATAGCAAAAGTAAGTTCCAAATGTGTCCGTGTATCCCATAAAATATCTCCTTTTTAACTATCTTATGAAATAAAATTAAAAAGAACTTACAACTCAAGACCGATAGGGCTCTATGCATCCGTTGATCTACCGCTAAACATCAATACTGTTGATTCTTATCCGTGTTTGATAGGTGGGTAAGTACAATCTGGTACAGTCCGCAAATTTAAGGTATTGAAGTGGATCCGATTTTAGTTTTCAAATTTTGACAGTTGACGTCTGGTGTTGATTCTATGTTCCGTTTTTAAATACAGCTGTGCAAGTGCGTAACGTTTTATTTGCGTCTCTGTTATATTCACGTTACGTTACAATCGACGTGTAGCAGCACAATCAAATTAATAGTGACTTTATGAGTGTCAAATAGAAAGTTTTTTTTTTAAATATTATTTTGATTTTAAAATTAAATTAAATTGAAATGACTAAAATACGATTAAAATATTATATTTTTCTCTAATATTTATCTGCTATATTAATGACCTCTTAATACAATGAATTAATACTGTTCGTTTCATTAACGAATATCGTATAAATGTTAATGTATAATTAGAAATTGGCTTAACCTCTGTAAGTAAACCGAGGGCTAAAGTCTGCATCACAGTAAACGCTACCGACTACCAACCGTCGAGCGAGTACATCTTCTCAGATTCAGGAAGTGACTTATTCATTGAATACGGACACGGAATCGCTCCGTTCGCACTTCAATTAGCAATTCCTACTTTTTGTCTTATCAAGGAAATGACGGGAAACAACAACGACGACGACATTAAACGACGCGCATTCGACATGCGCGGACGTGTGCTTTGTCGCACGCGTTGCCACCGGCGTGTCGAGTAACTTTCGATTTTCATATGACTTATCTATTAAAGTGAAAGCGTATTAGTGTAGTGTTACGAAATAGTGAAGTGGCCAGTTTAATTTTTTTTTGTTTGTCAAATGTTTTTGTAATTCGAACTGTTTGATAATGCCGAATGACGTTCGACGTACGAGGGTGAGATGTTTACTGTGTAATAAATTAAATTAGGAATTATAAATCAGCGATATTAAAAAAATATTTTAAAGTATAAGATAGTTATTCAATACACATATAAACATATATATAAGTCGATAAACACATGTATGTGTAACTAAAATGCATCTATGATGTAAACAAATCTAAATATTTGAACAATTCGTAGTAAAATTGTGTCTGACAACTATAGCTGTTTACTAATTGAACTATGTTTTTTATAATAACACTAACTATGCACCCTGACTTGACATGCCTGTACTCGATATTTTGAAGTACTATTTCATTTATTTATAAGAAAAATATTATTATTACTCTTATGTATACTTTCCTTTAATATTTAAGAAAATTATATAATTCAAACATAATTTACGATTTTTTTTTTCACATTTTATTTTATTATACACAATCGTACAAATATTTAATTCATACGGGTTCTAGACCTATTTAATGCGGCCGTACTATAACATACAACCTATTAACTATTAAATAGCCTAACTTGTGATAAAATCCAGCCTCGTAAGTAGACTAGTAAAGCATTACTATGAAGCAATAAAGGACGTAGTGATTATGATTATTTTCTAGATTCTTTTATCAAATGTCAAACGAGAACAAATAACAAGGTTAGATAATAACATATACGAATATCTGATTTTATCGAAAACTACAAACTTAAATTCGTCCTGATATGAATATATTTGAATAGAAATGACAAGCGACACGTGGATTGAAATAATCTCAGAATAAAAACAAGTTACATCGTACATGTATGTGTATAAAAATGTTTATTTATGAATACTATTCCATTAATAGAAATTTACATCACATTCTAAGACTCTTGAACGTATGATTAATTACAAAAAATAATTATACAGTGTTTATGTAATGTTTGTCTGGCTATTTTTATTCATATTCAATATATGTACTTAATTAGATTGACAAAAAAAAGAGCCGCTGAGTTTCTTTCGCCGTTTTTTCTCAGGTCAGGGTGTTTCCTTTTCCGAACCGGTGGTAGTGGTTTATTTGACTATCAATAAGTAAGTATAATGCTTCTATATTGAATAAAGGAATTTGAGTTTGAGGAATGACTTATAATTACATGTACAACTATAGAATGGTTTTAAGAATTGCATTGGTCCGGAAATTACCATCTTCTCCTAGTTAAGAAGACTAGTTGATCAAACATAGGACTGACGTTTTACACGCTTGAGGCACGGAAGTGTTATCCTATTAGCTTCCTACTCCGGATTGCTAGTGTAACTTTAAAAACCCAGTATCCGTATTACCCGATGGGGGCGTTAACTGTCTTACACGCTAACTATTAGATCAAGAATTATATTACATAACTATTGAGTAAGAATCAATGTTCTCTCAATGTAATAATTGCAGCTTAGAGCTGAACAATATGTGTGGTTTGGTTATGTTGGTAGCTGGTCGACTTGGCTCTTAATTCCTAGCTTTTTAATAAATATTAAAACCTTATTCTTACAATGAGCCTCATACCGTAGGGTCTCATGTAAAATCCCTTGCGCCTATAGCTGCACTGGTTCACTCACAAAACCACTTCCCAACTTTAGTAATATTTGTTGTTGTAGATCTTGGCAAATATCTCTTACCCAAGGAAGGATGTATTAATTGTGCAAAGCTTCGTATTATACGTTTGTTTTCTTCGCGCTCTGATGACTTCGTAGAAGTTAATTCTTTGTTGAGTGTTGTATAGATCTTAATATGTCCGAATTTGATTCATTGAACTGTTGTGTAATTTTTTTTTTAAAGTGTTTAAAATTAGCATTAGTACAAATTAATCTGCAAAATTTGAATTATATCAGCAGAGTAATATTTCGTTGTTTAAGACAAAAAACACAAGGACAGTGTATGCTACTAACTGTACCGGTGTCAATGCAAATATTTGCCCTTTGGTGTCTACAAGACAAGTGGCCACGTTTCGGAAATTTGAGTTATTTGCGAAAATGAAACAAATATTATAAGCGTTTTGCTTAATTTATGTATAAAGGCTGTCTGCCTACATTAAGTGAAGTACAGTCAAAATAATTATCAAAATTTTACGAATACAGCTTTGAATTATTGATACTCGATATCGATACCGTCTGTCCGCTACTTTTTCACGGCCAAGCCACTGAACCGAGTTCAATGAAACTTGGGTATGAAGCAAGTTTGAATTTCAAGGAAGTCATAGGCTACTTCTTTCTGCCTAACATCTGACACCCAACTCTCTAAAACGCGAGTGAAGCCTCAGGCGACGCCTAAAAACGAAAATAAAGAATACTTTGTTTACAGACAGTTTGTTTCTCTGAACATGATAGTTGGAGAATCCGAGTCCATGAATACAAGTCCGATTCGACTATTATTTTTGCTTTGAAAGACTGTCTATTAAAAAACGATACAGAATCTTATATAATATTATAAATGTGAAAGTAAGTTTGTTTGTAACGCTTTTATATCTTAACTAACACAATCGGTCATCACGAAGTTTTCTATACAAGTTGGCATGCATACAGAAAAGATCATAGAGTACCTAACACTTGCTCCCACAAACAAGCGGGAGAAGCCGCTGACGAAATGAGTAGGTATACTAAAAATTACACATTACGACCCACGAGGGCGGGTCAGTAACATTAAGCGCGTGTTACGCTGTGCGGAGTTCTTAAACCAGTTTGATGCGTTAATTGATTCCAATTTTAAAATTAAACAAAAACGAAGTTGAAATAAAAACATTAGTTATAAAAGGGTCAAGGATACTTGTAAAATTTCCATGAACATCAGGGGTTATCAACCAATGTTGAAGTAATTAGGATGAAATAATTCCATTCGTATGTCCTCCATTGAATTAAATGTAAATAAACATTAATGTTTTATTGTTTTTTCATACGGACAATTTATTTCGGTAATGTTACATTGGACGGAGATAAAGAGGATTAGATAAATCTTAATAGTAAAGTTTATCAAATAAATCAAATTTAATTAGCTATAATGGTTTTTTATAAAACAAAGTATTACATTTTTTAATTCGATTCGATAATACGTACTATTGTTTTCTTTATCTTGTACCTACCAATTGTGATGACGTCACATTTTTTATCTCCTACTATAAATCGAACATACCAGACGACATTGTATGTTTAACGTGGATATTTCGTTTGACCGCATAGATGTGACTTGAGTGAGATCTGTATGAATGTATTAGTTAGAAAACTAGTTTTAATTTATGTAAAAACAAGCTACACGTCCCGGCTTCACGCGGTTACAATAAGGTATAAGAACATCAAAAGAAAAAATCTTGTTTTTTTCCACCTAGGAAAGTTGAAATTCTCGGCTTTTCTCTACTGTAATTAATATACGTGTCTATACATACAACCTTCGACCTGAAATACGCTGCGTAGTTTAAGAGATCTAAGCGTACAGACAGAGACTTTGTTTTATACTATTTAGAGATTAGCTACATTTAAATTAATTGTTCTCTGCCACTGAACCCTAAAAAGAAAGCAGCGCGCCGGTAATTCATAATTATATCTTTAAATATATTCCTTTTTAACACGACAAGAGAATACTTTATTGTTAGTCTGTTTTAATAGAATGACTTAAAATTTGAATATGTATATTTTAGAAAGGTGGACAGGCAAATATACGACTTAGTGTAAGTGTAAGTTACATTCGCCCATAGACACTTCTTACTTTGTAAATGCACCTCCAAAAGTAGGTATTTTTGTTGGGCACTATATTAAAAAATGAGTGCATGTTACCTAGTCAGTACAAATTTATATCATAAGTCGATCAATGATGATGATCTCCTCTTTAAAACTATCTATTTAAAAAACCAACAAGAGATCACAGCAGAGTTTTCACGTATCACTTTTGCTTCCAGACAGGCACTGGTTTCGAATATATTAACCACTCTACAGTGTAGAGATGCCGACAGGCACGAGTTTGAAGTTTTTGTTCGGTACTATAATCGGTTTATCACCGGATATTACATTTTTGTATGCCTCCTACCGTAAGCGGTAGATATATGGATATACCTTCTTATTTTTTTCGCTGGTACAGCATGTGACGTGTTTCGGGGTATGTTGGACTCGCCGGTACTCAAGATGCTTAGCGCGCCATAGTATATCGGAATACCCATCAATAAACCAGCGGTACCTTCTCCGTCTCCTCGGCGATGACACGGGATCGCTTTCGCTTTTTACCTTTATGTGGATATAACCCTGTCTTAAGCAGAATAAGCCGCCGGGTGCAAGCAAAAGAGATTTCATTGGTCCAAATCTTTACGATGATCCATTTGTCTGTTAGTGTACTACAGCAACTACAAAAAAATGTCAAACAAAATATAAATCGATTTATAATGTATGTCTTTTGTGTCAACAACTGATAATTTGCACTCTTGCTATTGGTCGGCGATAAGACGTGACGTATACGTGTATTTAAAATGTATTTCAAACGCTTATAAAGATTTTACAACGGATTAAGTTAGCGTTTTCTTTTATTTGTAAAGCGGACTGACTAATGCACCACTTGATAGTAAGTACCACCGGCATCACCCCTTTAGATACGCTGTAAAAAATATTAACCATTCCCTACCTTCATTACATTCCTGTAATTGCAATGATTCACTCAAACCCGTAACATAATACTAAGTAGTGTTGTGTTATTGGGTAAAAAAATGTAGAAATGATTCACTAATCACCCAAAAAGGAGATGATCAATAATGGCCATTGGTCATTCCACTTAACCTGGCATTTGTCTAGTCTAACTGACTATGTATATAAATTTCTATAATAAGGCTTTTTTTTTAATATAAAATTATTCCATACACAATACAGTTCATATTAAAATTTTCTGTTCTTTTTTAAAATATAAATTTGCAAATGTATATTTAAAATGTGTTGCTAAAAACCTCCGTTATTCTTAAATTAATTATGTATTTGGTTGAATAATGAAAAACTTGTTTTCTCACGATATCACAAAAAACTTAAGTAGGAAGATTACCTGAATCGTCTAAGATAATAACTATTCATGTAAAAAAAAAATTGTCGGTAGTCATCATACAAGAAAAGAAATGTCCATTCTAATGCCGCTTTCTTGTCTCCTAATGAACTACAGTTCTCAAGAAATTGAATACAATTGTATTCATGAATTCATCAAATTAGGCACCATTCAAAGTTTGAATAAAATTCTTCTTCATTCATTGTTTGTTAATTAATAAATAATCAAATAAATGAAATGTAAATTTATTAACTACTCGATATGCGCACGCATCGAAATTCCGTCGCGAGTATCCGCTCTTTAATAATCGGAATTCTCCATTAGGAGTCTTCCCAAAAGCCTACAATAATATTATGAAAAGTATCAGTTTAAAATGAAGGGTTTTTGTAAATCTGGTCATTATTGATCAATAAACTGATAATTTATTATTAAGTTAATAAATAAAGTCGTAAATCTTTCTACATAATAAACAATGATAGATCAAACTCGACTTTTTCTTCACTTTGGGTTCACAACATACTACATATTACAACCCAATCACCAGAAATTTTCTAAACTATAACGAACGGTTAACGATAATCTATCACCCGCCATTTTTACATCTAAATTGCACAGGTGTAAAAAATCCTATGTTTATTTTAAAAGTATTATTTTTTTATTTAGTCTAACTATATACTTACTGTCGGTAATTGTGTATTATTATAATCTAGTTTTGTTTTTGTATATATTTATTTTATTGTCTGAATTAGTTATGTAAGCTATATAAATGAATAAATAAACGATTAAATTAATGGATGTGTACGAATTTTGAGTTTAAAATATTCTGAACATGTTTTATAGCCGACCGACCGATGAATTCGCTCACGTCAGCGCTTAAATAAATAATACAATGAGTACATAAAGATTACTGTCTCGGTGCACGCGTACCGTCGTTTAAATATTTTATAACAATAAAGACACGATGGTACAGTCGTCTTCAGAAATGAATTTAATTTCATCTATCTTAAATATTGTTAAATATATATATATATATATATATATATATATATATATATATATATATATATATATATATATATATATATATATATTTAACAAGTTCAGCCTAAATTAAACTTTGGTAGTAGTGATACATGTATAGCAGATTTGCGTCTCATACATCCAAATTTCGCGACGATGTATTTTCTTTATTACTAAACTGAGCCCTTGGGCTTCCAAGATTCGGCAGTGTTTTTTTTGTTATATATTACAGGTGGCGGACGAACCACTTGATGGTAAGTGGTTTCCACCACTCATAGACAATGGCGCTGTTAGAAATGTTAACCATTCCTTATGCGCCACCAACCTTGGGAACTAAGATGTTATGACCTTTGTGTCTGTAGTTACACTAGCTTATTCACCCCTCGAAGCGAAACACAACAATACTGAGTACTGCTATTTGACGGTATAATATCTGACTAGTGGGTAGTACCACGATGTAAAGCTAATACTATTATTTCGAAAAAATAGACTGCCCCCACTCACATCACCTAACGGGACCGCAATCCAGCATGACAGATATCAGTTCAGATCATTGATCGAACGCAGATCCAACAGCCTTGCATGCTTTAATTAATTCAATATAACTGTACAATTTACATTGCGTCTGAGTGTGAAATTACGCAACGTAACCCTACCGGTTTTAGAGAGCTTTTCAACAAATTTTATATGATTTTTCCTCAGGGCCACTTTAATGTTATGACCTTATCGTGTTGCTCACCAAGCGTGACAAATACATTTATAAGTAATAACTACCGTTACTAATTTTGATTCTAAATGGATACTTTTACTTTACACTACATAGTAAATGTATTTGGTTATTTAAACAATATTGATAAAATTAGTTTTGTTAATCAAAATGTTACGTCCCTTGTGTTTATTGACTCTTTAACCCCCCAAATTCGATCACGCCAATCAACTGTTTCGATAGAATATCTGTTGACTGGGTGTGGGTTGAATCTGGGTCACATTAACGGACTAAACAAAGCTTTTCGAGTAATGAAGTTATTACACCCAACTTCCACGCGAACTGAGTAATACCAACCTTAGAAAATAATCGGGGTCTTGTTTTGACAGTTTCCGTTGTCATTATATTTGTGTTTTTTTACGACGACTGTACGATTGTTATCACGTGGTCGTAACTTCACGTGCTCAAACGATTGTTTGAGTTTTCAATTTAATTTTGTATTACAATAATTGGTACGGTATTCTGATTCTGATTTATCTAAATATGAAATCAATATCGATTTTTTTAATCGTTTATTTCGTGTTTCCGTATCTCTGAATACGTGGTCTCCGCGCTATTGTTGTATCTTTTTCTATTATGAGGATTTACGTTATTCTGTTGCGCCAGAAATCATATTCAATTTCATCGTTTTAGTCGTTTCAATATATCAAAGTAGGTATGTACAACTATTCGAATATATTTATCCTTGAATTAAATAAATGTAACATTCATTTATAACAAAAGACAATTCTATATTTGTGACATCGCTTAACGAGAAAATAATATAAGAGTACATTTATATCTTCGGTTGACTGAAGATCTTAGAAATGTCGCCGGCAGAACAGCTTGTCTCATATAAACCATAATAAGGTTTCATTGTTAATTGAAAACGTATTTATAAAATGGAATTCATATTACTAATAATAAATGAACTCGCAATCAAATAAACCGATATTTTTTCTTATATATATAAAAATAGCTGTTTCTGATCGAGATTGATAGCGCAATATGTATTTTTCGTGGTTTTTATAAGCCCTATGTATGTGTAAGGCTTATGTATATGTAAGTAGTATTTTCTAGTATTCTAAATTAATTATATTCCTATCTTTAATATTTGCTGGAATTATAGTTTATTACTTACTCTATATATATACATAAGTAGCTCTTTAGTCGGTCTAGGACGACGACGAGGACGAATATTAATGATACGAGACAATAGTATAAAACATTATTCAATTCAGGATTGCAATAATTTTAAGCAATGTTAAAATTTCATTTTATTTTATTTATTTATTTATTTAATATACATTTTTTATATTGACGACGATGTAACAAAAACCCCATTGGATTTATCCGTACATCGGAATTCGTTGTCATCACTTAGACTAAAAACTATACAATAATTATAACATAAATATAAAAGAAACAAAAAATCAACGAAAGGCAGGTACATAGTAAATGTTAAAAATTAGTTGTTTGTGTTTTTTTTTTCCATAAAACAGCGATAAGTAAATTGTCGCTGTGACTATTCATTAACCAGCTTAGAGCAACATCGTTTAGTGTAGCGTATACAGGTGTTCCATGTATTAGTATTATCATTATATTGCATTGTCGACGGCAACATATAAAAGTTTACATCAATATATGTTTGAATTGGTATATGATGTTCAAATTATATAATATATACGTACATTTATATACTAGATTGCAATGTATTTTTTATGTTATATGGTAACCCAGTATTGCGGATACCCTCAATTTACTTCGGTCACGGCACACTATCTGTGTAATCTAGCCCCAATTTCAACGTCCTAAGTGATGAGTTTTCAAACAGCTATAAGAACAGTCTCTTACTTGTAAAGAGAAGATATTTTATAGACCAATACCAATTTCCGTGTTTGTAACATCAGAAATTCCGTATTTTCGCCCCTTATTTTGCCATTTTAGTTCATGTATTTCTAAAAAATAGTTATTTTACCTACAATAAAAAAAATCTGTGCAATATTTCATACAGAACAAGCGCTAACCGGATGTTTTTTTTTTAAATATATATACTATTGTATAATACTAGATGTGTCAAGTGCCGAGATGGCCCAGTGGTTAGAACGCGTGCATCTTAATCGATGATTTCGGGTTCAAACCCAGGCAGACACCACTGAATTTTCATGTGCTTAATTTGTATTTATAATTCATCTCGTGCTCTGCGGCGAAGGAAAACATCGTGAGGAAACCTGCATGTGTCTAATTTTAACGAAATTCTGCCACATGTGTATTCCGCCAACCCGCATTGGAGCAGCGAGGTGGAATATGCTCCAAACCTGCTCCTCAAAGGGAGAGGAGGCCTTTAGCCCAGCAGTGGGAAAATTTACAGGCTGCTAATGCTAATGCTAATACTAGATTGAAATGTCAGCAATAAATGTGTCTGCAAATTTTATCAGTTCAATCAGTGAGGTGGGTGGGTGGAACTTGTGTCAACTTCAGCTGCAAGATTTGACCTGACATATTAACAGTATCAAAATATACTTTATTCCAGTAGGTTTTCGTCATTTTACCGAACTATATTAAATATAAAGCTACGATCGGTTCGGATAGTAGATTCTAAGAAGAAGAACCGATAAAGTCTAATACAAGATTGATTTTTAATATACACGACGACTAAGTTGTGAAAATATATATATTATTCATTTAAACAATCTTGTTGTAAATAGCAATTCATACACACTTCGCAGAAGTTTCACCGAAGATTTGATACGATAGTAATTCCGCTTCGAGTCGACTGACTCACGCTCCCTGTTTGCTTTGATAACTCGAGGAAAAGCTTTGAAATCCCGATTTAAATCCGCTCTCATTTAAAATAATAACGCATAACGTTTAGCTGCATCTTCACTTCTGTGAATTTTTTCGAGTTTATGAGCCGAAGATTCCTTGTCTGATAAACCATCTCATAGCAAAAATAACACGTCGATGCGTTGCTATGTTGCTGCGTGAAATACCGATAAATCAACATAAACACGAATTTATATTTATAATAATCTTATTAGAATTACTCAGACAGTCTGGAGCAATCATCTATGTACATTATAAGTAGGTACCGTTGATGAATAATAAATAATCGTTCACTTGGTAGAAGCGCTTTGTTCAAGCCCAACTGGGTAGGTACCACCCATTAATCGTATTATAATCTACCGCCAAACAGTAATACTTAATATTGTTGTATGCCAGTTTGAAGAGTGAGTGAGCCAGTGTAACAACAGGTACAAGTGACATAACATCTCAGTTCAGGTTGGCGCCGTGGATGCTTAAAATGGTTAAAATTTTATCGGGTGCTAACATCTCTGGGCAGTGGTGACCACTTATCATCAGCTGACCCATTTAACTGTCCGTCTACTGATGCCAATAGAAAAAAAGCTCTTAAAGAAACAATAATATTTACAAACCAATATAAAATATCGAATCTGCTTTTGATGTGTATTTCTTGGACTAGAGAATTTATTGATAAAAGTATATAGGTAACGCTGAATTTTGTTAGAAGGCATCTTGCCAAAAAATAATGTTGACTCTCCAACTGACTGCCGCAATAGTTTATCTACGTAAGTACTTCGCCTATTTGTTATCAAATTATCCCACTTATTTTCAGTTATTTCTGAACTCATTTATTATTCGATGGGTCTGTAATGTTAGTAAAATGCTTCCGATGGTAACAGGCGGTTCATATTTCGCCCAGAGGATCGGAATTTGCGATTCAACGGGGAAATTGCGCTAGCATTCTCGCTACCATTTCTAGCGATCGTGATTTGTACAGTACTTGGTTTCAGTTTTGATTTGTCTTTATTTAAATCCTCAATGTAATTATTTTTTATGTCAATTAAATTTTGTATTTAATACATTTTTAAACTTAATATTCAGAAGCCGTGTACTCGATGAGGTTTACCGTACTGATATTATTCAAAGAATCACATAATTTCATTAAATATTAGTAGGTATTTTTGGTAACCTCATATTGCACATAAGGCCCGTAAGTCCAATTCTACATTTTACTTCGATATCGGGACGCTTTCTGTGAAACTCAGTTCCAATTAAACACTGTAAAAACAGTGTTTAACTTATAAACACAACTCTAAATACCAATTTCTGTATTGATGAAAATTCGGCATCACAAATGCCCAATTAGATACTCTTGGGTGTATTAAAAAAAACTATTTCTTAGTGCGTAACTTCACTCCATACGGAATTCTTGTGCAAAATTTCATACTCACGGGTTGTAATGGCACGACCTTTTAGAATAGGCTGTGCGTTGTCAGCCGGTCATATTAAAATTACATAAGTAGGTGTGTATCGATGAAAGCTGAAAAGTTAACAATTTCATTTCATTATGTTTCCTTTTAATTTCATATCATGAATATTTATACGATGCTTTACGATTTAACTATTTCTCTGTATGTATCTTTTAATTCAATAATAAAATATATAATTATTATGATATAATGATGATATTAAATTATTGTGTACTCGCTGTCTGTTTGAACGTGACATCTTCAAATACTACTGAACCGGATTTTTTACGGTTTTCAGCAATCGACGCTGTGATATATGAGGAAGGTTTAGTGTAAATTGTCTAAAATATGACGTAGTTTGTTGAAGATGTCGGCAATGATCAAAAATAAACATAGTGTTATATGTATTGGGATATACACTTAATTTTAGCAGTGCGAAGCTAGGGCGGGTGGCTAGTTTAAATATATACATACGTATTGTAAATATCATTTCGAACTGTTAGAAATCAACAACAAATCTATAATTTTATATAATTAATCGATAAAATATTGACTCTATTAAATTGAATGACCGATAAACATATCGAATAAACGATCGATATCGATCTTTCTTATATTCGATATTGCACAATATATTACCCTAAAGTATTTAGTTTTATTTATTTTATTTGTAAAATGCTATTTACAGCATACATGCAAAGCATTTGCAAATTAATTAACACGACAATAACAGAATATTTCATATGCATGTCAATTACAAGTGCACATAACATTACTAGATTCATAAATAAAAATGTTAAATATCTTTTTACAAAATATGTAAATTAAATTCTAAATGAATATCATTGTCATAATAGAAATCATGCACGTGCTGGATGAGAATCAGCTACGTGTATACATCAACCCTGGGTGTAAATCGATACTAATGTTATGAATGTTAAAGTAACTTACTCTGTTGCTCTTTCTCTGACAAATCACTAAATCGATTTTGAAAAAATTTGGTCTAAAATAAGGTCGAAACCCAAGGAAAGAAATAAGCTACTTCTTTGCCTTACACCTGAAGATCAAACCCTAAAACGCGAGTGATGCTTCGAGCAACATTACTGACATATATATACATCATGTAAATCCACAACAGCGCGATTTTTAAGGCATTTTCTGCCTAGCACAACCACTCTGTGGAACCAGCTTTCGCCGGCGGTTTTTCCGAACCGATACGACTTGGGAACCTTCAAGAAAAGAGCGTACTTATTTCTTAAAGGCCGGCAACGCACCTGTAACCCCCCTGGTGTTGCAGATGTCCATGGGCGGTGGTAATCACTTTCCATCAGGTGAGTCTCCTGCTCGTTTGCCCCCTATACCATAAAAAATATATATATATATATATACTTACGCAAGCAGGTCACGACCATAAACAAACTTTAAAATTGGTTAATAAGTAAAATGAAAGGGTATAGAACAGGCACTGGATTAGATTAGACACTATATTAAGATATACAGATATAAAGAGATACAGATCAGATAACCTCTTATGAAATAGATGATAAGTTCGAGAATAATCTAAAAATTTCATTTCCTTTAAGACATATAAAATATCTTGTTATGTGTGTGTAGTTTTTAATGTTATTAAAATCTTCTTAGTAACAGCTGTAGTATCGTGTTCGTGTTAATAAGACGATTTGTTTATTTTTTATTTTATCACCTCAACAATTTTTGTATAATGACGTTTTTATTCGTTAACGCGTTATTTTGTCCTTCACAAGGACATCAGTCGTTAGCGTTTATTTAATTACCATTAACAGAAGAACGATAAATATGTTACAAATTATGTCTTAAGCATTAACACATAGCCAGTTAGAAACCATAACCAAATTATGTATATGCATATAGATCATAACTTATGAATAAGATTACAATTTGTACGTTCTTATTCTACGAGTACAAGCGCCTGAACTAGGCCGCGTCTCAGACGCTATTCTCTGATAGATGACGTTAAACATACGAATATAAAGTGACATCCTAATAAGTATGTAGTAACATCTTAATATAAGCAACGTAGTCTGTTGTCTGTAGAAGTGAGTTAATGATAACAAAAGAGTTGTAACTAAACCGTGCTTCCTGGTTTTATCCTTGTTATAGTACTTTACATCCCCTCGACTTATTTATACCTTTAAAAATTTTGTATGCAATTAAAATATTTAATTCTATAAAGCCTTATAAGGCCACGTGGGTTGATACAGTAATTCAAACAGGAACGTAACAAAATATACTTTATTCAAGTAGGTTTTTACCAGCACTTTCAATCCTCATTTAACAAACTGTATTAAGTGAATCTACTATCGGTTCGGAATGTACTAGATTCTACCGAGAAGAACCGGCAAGAAACTCAGTAGTTACTCTCATGTTAGTTAAATACAATTATATATGTATGTTATATGTACTAAGTATTGCTGTTTGTTGGTAGAATTTGTCGTGAATGGATGGCACTCACCCAGGCGGGCTTGGACAAAGTCTTGCCATCAAGTAACGTTTTCAGTACGTGTTCAGTTAATTTTGCCAGATGTTATTATTGAAACATTTAAACTCGTAAATACCATTAAAACTTTACGCATTTTTATTTATATTTTACATTATAAGTTCATACATTCAAACTCTACAACTTATACGACAGTCTAAAATTACTATGCGACCTCTATGATAGTTTAGATCGCCGGTACTTAAAACAAAAGGTGTCACATTATACTGATGACAGAAATCAATGCTTATATTAATGTTACTATAAATTACAGTAAATGAATTTAATCTTATTAATCACCCGAAGACAGACGAGCCGATGGTTACCGGTTTGCAAAAGAAAGCGCGAATTGATATTCGTTTATAGACAAATAATATTTGTAAACTATAAAATAAAATAAGAACAGTTCGTGTAATCGTTGCTTCGTTTGATAATAAGACTGCAAGGATCTTACTGCATTGATAAGGAAAGTGCGAGTTAATTGGAACCATTTAGTGATGACCGTAAGCAAAAATTGAGCGGCGTTAACTGGATTGTGTGTATAAGTTTTTACAACCGCACTTTACTTTTTTAAAAGTCGCACGGTGTGTGCGACTTTTAAACTTTTTCACGTCACGTTATCATAATTCGTCATTGACTCAGGACCGTTATAACGTTTTACTTGAAGTATTTAGTGACGTCCGTAAGCGAAAATTAGACGGTGCAAATTCGATTTGCGTGTAAATCGCCCTCGGTACTTTGCAATCAACACCATGTAACTTCTAAACTCTTTAACACTGCTTACATTACTATGATTCGTTGTAGACAAGAGTAGGTACTCTTGTACGTATATGTGATACGTACCAAAACAAAGATTTTCCGAGTGATTGAGTAATAGAATTATAGAGATGAAATAAAGCTAATTCACACTTACTCGTGTTTATGTTCCACGCGACACCGTTTGCTTTTTTGCCGTGAATCTTTAATTAATTTGCTTACGTCCTTGTCCAAGTCCAATGCTCTTTCGATAAAGTATTACGATCGGTTTAGTTGTGATGAGGCAACGGACAGATTGAGTTACTTTCTCATTTTTAGTATTACTATAGATAAAAAGTTAGTTACCACCCGCGGCTTTGACTGCGAGTGAAGGCGTTTTCAATAGTTTTATGTTTTTTTGAACGCAATTATTTGTTTTGATATACTTACGAAAACCAAATCTAGTTTAATAGTAACTTGGCTTTCGGATTTTATAGTATAGTTTGGTAATTATAATATAATTAGTCGGTTTCAGCCTCCAATTATTATTTACGATTTTCCCCATAAAACAGAAATAGATAATATCATAATACCTATCGGATTTTATAATCATTTTTAATCATTTAAACTATGTGTAGTGTGAACGAATATTCTTGATAGTTGGAATATTATTATATTAAATCATATCTATATGTTATAAATAATTTTATGAACGAATTTTTGATATAATTGGATGATAAGATAAGGTTATATAAGAGGACATTATTTACTATTTCCAATGCTCTAAATATCTAACATTCCATTATTTACTGATTGTCAAATTATTTATATAAATTAAAAATTATTTTTAATGAAATTTCACTTTAATTTAAAGTGTAATATTGATATGTATATTATGTTGTGAGTGTGTTGTGTTTAACGATAATACTTGTGATGTATTCATATTTTGAAGGCAAGTGCAAATCGCTTGATAGTAAGTTGACATCTACATTGAAATTGATAATCCAAGTAAACAAGTTAAGATAACTATAATTACACTAGTTCCTTACACTAGTGTATGTAATATGATGAAGCTCATCTCAGATGTACATTTAATCCCACAACCGGAACTACAAAAAGTGTTGCTGTAATGACCTTGAGTGCCTTGTGCCTTGCGATAAAAAACAGTTAGGTGAAGGTTCTCTATAATGATAATTGTATAGTATTAAGTTTTTTTTCTTTGTCATTAGATGGGAGCAGGCGCGAACGGGCCTGGTGGTCGGCGAGCGCTTGAGCTAATCCTAAGCGGCGGTCTCAAGTCCTTGGCGAGACCTGCGAAGCCTGTTAGGAGAGCTGCTTCCAGAGACTCAGTGTTGTCGCAACCGCAACCACTGTTAGAAGGTAAAATCAAAATTATGTGAATTTAAAGACGGTAATCTGAAGATACCAGCTAACTTTTGACGTTTTACATTTAAGCGACTACTGACGCCGCAGACTTTCCCCCCCAGGACTGGGGACTGCACTGTTATCATAAATATTAAAATTCCAATTATGTTTTTATTATTTATGATGATGATGACTAACTGAAAAAGCAGATTTTGAGCTCATGTCTGCGAATCTCGGAACGGCCATTTTTATTGTGTTTTCCTGAAACTTATTGTTTTTTTTTTTTTAAACTTATTGTGAGCCGAGATGGCCCAGTGGTTAGAACGCGTGCATCTTAACCGATGATTTCGGGTTCAAACCCAGGCTGGCACCACTGAATTTTCATGTGCTTAATTTGTGTTTATAATTCATCTCGTGCTCGGCGGTGAAGGAAAACATCGTGAGGAAACCTGCATGTGTCTAATTTCAACGAAATTCTGCCACATGTGTATTCCGCCAACCCGCATTGGAGCAGCGTGGTGGAATATGCTCCAAACCTTCTCCTCAAAGGGAGAGGAGGCCTTTATCCCAGCAGTGGGACATTTACGGGCTGCTAATGCTAAAAAAATGCTAATGAAACATATTGTATTGTTTCGTTTATATAACAAGTTATTTTTGCATTTCATTAATTAAAGTTGAATTAATTTCTTAAGAGTAAGTTGTTTTAATCGTTGATGATGATAAACGTGATTTCCAGATATAAAAAGATAGTAAAAAATTTATGTCCGAACTTTGATCTTTGATGATGCAAGATTTATTGTACCGCAATACTTTGTGTTAGATAAAAAAACCTTGTTTTTTGTCTCTGTACAAATACTCATATCCAAAAAAAAACTATTTTATGGAACTTGACCTATGCTCACTTTTATACACCTGTACACAACGCTTCTCGACGAAGGCCTGCTTTCCTGTTAAGGAGAAGATTTGAAGGGTTGATTTTTTTTTTTTATTTAAATAAATGTTATAAATCGCTAAATAAAGTTAATAAAATGGCTTGTGTTCAAATCACGTATCGAGAAACCGGTTTGTTCATTAATATTACAAAACAATAAAATATGACCGTTGACTGCTTTCTCTTTTTTGCTTTTAACTTTCCAAAAGCAATTGAATTTTCATACATTGATACATTACGAGTTTATAAGTCCAAGTAAATAACACTGTATGGTTATAATATTATATTTTTATTCTCATTTTTTTATGATTTTTGATAGGGCTTTGTGCTAGCCCGTCTGGTTAGGCATCACCCACTCATCAGATATTCTACTGCCAAACATGGTGAGTGAGCTAGTAACTCAAGGCTCAAGGGACATAACACCATAGTTCCTAAGGTTGGTGGCACATTGGCGGTGTAAGGAATGTTTAATATTTCTTACTGTGCCTGTCTATGGGCGGTCGTCACCGCTTACCATCAGGTGGCCCATTTGCTCAGCCTACCTATATCATAAAAAATATTATAATCAGTTAATTATTATAACAGCAAACAAAATAGATTTGTATTGTTGTGTTTCCGTATCAAGCATGAGCGAGTAGTACTGACAAGTGACACTAATTATATAGCAAATTAGTTCCCGTGATTAGAGTGCGGCGTGTTGAGGACGTAAGGAGTGTTTTAAATGGTCATGGGAGATAGGGACCAGTTAACGGATGAATCATTTTCTACGTGTGGATATTTTTAGAAGTAAGAATAGGTCAAGTTCGATAGCAATCATCTTTATTGTAATTTAAAATATTCAACAATTTTTGTCCATCAGGTCTCAGGAAATGCTCGACAGTGCTCGCCCTGACGGACAGGGAGAAAGTTCCAGAACCGATCAGGGCTCACAACCGACTGCGCGCACCTTCAGTCTGCTCTCGATGCTCTTCGTTACTGTCACTCGCTGGCGCAGGGGGGTCCAGGTCAGTTGTATTATCAGTATCTACGAGTATAAATCAAAATATACTTTATACAAGTAAGATTTTACAAGCACTTTTGAATCGAGTGAAGCAACCACCGATTTGGAATATAGATTCTACCGAGAAGAACCGGCAAGTAGCTCAGTAGTTACTCTTTTCCAACATTTGAAATATAAATTTATGTTAGTTTGATACAATTTTGAATGTTTATATAATATATCCTGCCTGGAAGTCAACTATTTTTTATTCATGTAGTTTTTACAAATGATTTGAATTTATGAATATATGTAAGGAAATTAGCATTTCATTGAGTAGAGATTGTCGAATATTTGAGCGGAATAGTAGTACCGAGTTACCCTAAAAATGCGAAATTACGGAAAATCTAGTTATTCTTGATTTGTGTTTTATGTTAATTTTAACCTTTTGTCATTTAATAATTTCATTAAAAGACGAAGTAAGAAGCTCTCGCCGATACAAATACTATAATTAGGCGGAAATTACCAAAACCGGTTTTCGGATTTGAGTATGAAACGATAACTTTTAAATCTTTGTTTGACTTGGCCATTTTTTATATGATCGACAAACGTGTTTCCTCTCATATTTGAAGTACGCGCAAACTCGGTTCGGTCGCTAAGTCGTGTAAAGGCCAATGGGCCATGTGCGAAGGATGCGCTGCCATGAATAATTTCCATTTAGGCATATAAATGTTATTTTATATATAAAAAATTACGTTGGTATTACTGTTTACTATTAATAGTATCCGATACTGTTTGTCCGATCATCGATTACCTTTGGCACGTATGTGAATGTATTTTTGATTGAGGATTTTTAGTCAATTTACTTTGTTGTAATTCGTCTTTTGATGACGTAACAGCACATCAACCTATATAACGTTGAACCCTTTAGATCCTTTAGATGGATTTTGGTCACGGTGTCAGTTATCGCGGCTACTCTCAAAGGAGACCAGTCAACAGGAGGAGAAATAGGGCTTAGGTGTGTGCATAAACACAGATGCACTCTTATCTATCACCATCATCTAATGGGACGTCTATCTGTCACGACCGGAAAGTGTTCAGGCGCAAGACGCGCAATATCTTTACGTGCTTCCCGAGGTATGACAGCGTTAAAAATAGCTAGTTAGCTGCTAGCTTTCAAATTTTGGATTGCTACTGAGAATAACCCAATAACATTTTATTGACCCGATCCGACTTTGACCTCAAGACCTTGAGATATCTTCACTCTCACTAGCCTTATGAGCTAGCCACTAAACCAAGGAGGCAGTTATATACATAGGTAAATACTATTATACTGAATTAAATAATACTCTGGCAACATCTGCCGGGTTGTGCTGGTTAAGAATACGTTTTAATGAGTTACAATCAGGGTCATCGTAAGTGTGAACTTGACGACTTGGTGGTAGGGCTTTGTCTGGGTAGGTACCACCCACTCATCAGATATTCTACCGCCAAATAACAGTACTCTGTATTGTTGTGTTCCGGTTAGAAGGGTAAGTGAGCCAGTGTAATCACAGGCACAAGGGACATAAAATCTTTGTTCCCAAGGTTGTTGGCGGAATGGTTAATATTTCTTACAGCGCCTTTGTCTATGGGCGGTGTTGACCACTTACCATCAGGTGGCCCATGTGCTCGTCCGCCAACCAATGCCATAAAAAAAAAACACTTTGGTGTCAAATGATATCATCCTAACGACGACACTAAGTGGCTTCTTATGACGTTCATACAACAGAATATTCTTAATGATACAAAGTCGTTTTCTTACGCATGAAATGAATATTATTCGAGAAATGTTCCGAGAATCAATTTCGTATGTGTGTTTATCGTTTTTGTTCCAAGAAGTGTTTTCTTTTTAATTGAATTTTGTCATTATCTCGATACTCGTCTACCCGGCTACTTTAAAATTAAGGTCTTCATACAACGTTCGTATTGATGAATATAAGGATTAAAGTGTTTTTGGAGCTAGAAATCTTCACAGAAATCTCTGTGCATATTGGATTTCGAGGCCGATTGTTGTTGTTATAATATCGATACGATGGAAGCCCTATCCGTAATTTGCGTTGAATCGTTTAGTGTCTTGCAATTATATTTTATTAGCTGGACCCGCGGTTTCGTGAGATCGAGAGATAATAGCACTTCGTATCATACATCATATGCTGGCAACGTTATTTATATCCCTCACGAAGGTTTTATTGATAATAATAACATTTTGATTTTTGAGCCGAGATGGCCCAGTGGTTAGAACGCGTGCATCTTAACCGATGATTGCGGGTTCAAACCCAGGCAAGTACAGCTGAATTTTCATGTGCTTAATTTGTGTTTATAATTCATCTCGTGCTCGGCGGTGAAGGAAAACATCGTGAGGAAACCTGCATGTGTCTAATTTCAACGAAATTTTGCCACATGTGTATCCACCAACTCGTACTGGAGCAGCGTGGTGGAATATGCTCCAAACCTTCTCCTCAAAGGGAGAGGAGTCCTTAGCCTAGCAGTGGGTAACTTACAGGCTGTTAATGTAATGTAAAAAATAACATTTTATCAAAATTCAGAATATTTAAGCCTGCTGATTTTCAACCGAATTTTCTATAAACCGATGGTGCATTACTCCTTTAAAATAATAAGTGATACTTGATATTAGATATCGCTTTAATTAAAAAAAACATCCGAATCGCGCTGTGATATTGATATCTTTGTAATACTAAAGTTTGAATATTTTATGTCAAAAATTAAATAGTATCAATATATACTAATAGTCGGAGAAGTTTTCCTCAACTATACATCTATTAAAAAAGTAAACGGTGTTTATAAATGAATAATCGACGTTGTTAATTTTATAATATATATATGTGTATGTGTGTGTATCGTATCTCGGTTTTCTTATGTATTAACGCAGTCGATTATATAATGTTTTGTTTGTTCATCGCTCCCCACTCCACTCCATTACTCGGCTCGTGGAAGCTTCTGTTCTGGTTTCTTTGTTTGAACAATACTGTTTATATTACTAAAGTATCTTTACAACAATACTTAATGCGTAGGTACATCCTGTATTCGTGAAAATGTTGAATGAAGTTTTCGATATATTTATATATAAATTCGTATGACGTAGGTATTTTGGAAATGGAATCACGGAATAATGTCTATGAGATATAGTTTTAAAGGCATAGAACTGATAAATGTCCAATGTCTCACAGATAGAAAAATCGAGAAAGATTTTTACTCTTAAGAAGCAATTTTGTAGCATTATACGTATGGCAGAATGTGGGTTTCCTTGCGATGTTTACCTTCACCGCCGTGCACGAGATAAATTAAAAACAAAAATCAAGCACATAAAAATCTTATTTACTTTTTGAACGAAGCATCAAATATCAATAGTATAGTAATTCTAGAAATACTTTTTTATGTTTCCGCAGCTAAAAGAAAAACGCAAAAAAAAACGCTTATGAGTAATGACATATTTCATGTTCTTAATAAAATTGATTGAATGAAGGCTGTGTGATTGAGTTGATTTTTATTATTTATTTATGTTCATATATCATAGTAATATTTTTGTGTTATATAATTTACTATAAATGTATGTTCTTTTTCTTGTATTTATTTTTTTAAGTTTTATTAATGTTTTCTATTTTATACAACAATATTGAATAATACAATTTATTTCTAAAATAAATATTGTCTAATATAATGAGTGCAAAGAGGTTACTTGTCGGGTGTTCTCGGTGCGATATATCGAATTTAAATATTGTCATCGTCGTCCTTATAAATTATTGAAACGGTGACCTCGATGTTAAACATTTTATTATTTAAAAGTTTCGATACTAAAACGATATTTTTATACTATTATTTGACGGCACGAGTATTAAAGCAATAAGATCACGCATAACCGTTCCTGGCACAGGCGAGTCTCTATCAGCTTACCGGAAGTACGTCGTTACTTTTGATTTATATATTACCTTTTATTTACTTATACGATCCGTCACTAGATACGTTTTATACGAAGCCATTAAATCATTATGTTCCTTTAGAAACATGTATTAAATTGTTTTATAGATGAATTAAATTATTTATGTCTTTTTTTTTCGTGCCTTTCTTGAGTCGATAATACTCAATAATTTTATTATACACAACACAAATAAAGAGCAATAGTTGTATTTTTGAGTTTCGTTCTGAAGGGTGAGTGAACTATTGTAACTGCCGGCCCGTTTAAGGATTATATGGTGCCAAAGCCCACGGCCGGTGGTGGCTATTTATCATCAGGTGGCACATTGCCCGTTCGCTTGCGTAAAATATAAAAAAAGTATATCTGTGTTTAAAGCGCAATTATAAGAGCTATTACAGGCACGAGGGACACGACCTCTTAAATCCGTGGATTAAACCGCAACTGATCACTTACTGCTAGGTTTGTTATTAAACAAAACCTACCTCGAGTAAAAAAAAAAAATTAATACAATGTGACTTATTTCGTTTTTGTATTTTGATACACAAAATCGAATACACAGTTGCCATTATCAATAACCACATTCGTCATACAAACATGAATCGTCACGGGTTAACACCAGTAATAATTCTTAATGACGTGCGAATTTCCAAAATCCACCATCGTTCGGTCAGTGGAACAGGAAAACAAAAGAATAACACCACTTAGGACAGAAAATGTAAATACCTCGAGATTGTGACCCCTTTCTCGCATACCCCTGTTAATAAGATTTCTTGCTCTTTGAAAGATTTTTTTTATTAAAGCGAGACGTCTATATATGAAATAAATCAGTGGAAGCGAGATAAATAGGGAGGTATATGATATGTTGTTCATCCCATAACCTAGCTTTTCTTGTATTTATAAAAGGTTGGTTTATTGAAAAAAATATCATAAGCAGTAATTACTAAGGTCGTGATTCTATTGTACATAATAACTAGCATTGAATCGAATATCTTTGCTTCAATTTGATGAGCCGAGATGGCCCAGTGGCTAGAACGCGTGCATCTTAACCGATGATTTCGGGTTCAAACCCAGGCAGGCACCACTGAAATTTCATGTGCTTAATTTGTGTTTATAATTCATCTCGTGTTCGGCGGTAAAGGAAAACATCGTTAGGAAACCTGCATGTGTCTAATTTCAACGAAATTCTGCCACATGTGTATTCCGCCAACCCGCATTGGAGCACCGTGGTGGAATATGCTCCAAACCTTCTCCTCAAAGGGAGAGGAGGCCTTTATCCCAGCAGTGGGACATTTACGGGCTGCTAATGCTAATAATGTTAAATTTGATGGACAGCCCAGACGAAGGCGATACGAATGTTTTCTATTAAGTGGTTTATCCAGTAAAATCTAATCATATCTCCAACGCACATTAATTTAAATAAAAGTGACAATCAATTAAACTTGATATCTGACTAATTAATGTAAACCACATTTGTATGTTGCAATAATTTATTAAGATTTTATATATTTTCCATTTAGATTAACGTGACGAATGTAAAAGTATTTTGGTTTCTGAATTAGTCTGACAATAAATATTACTAATAATACGAGGCGTTCGCAGAAAAAAACATTCGAAAAGTGAAAAAATTAAAAATATTGTTTTCATTTGTCGTATCGATAAAAATATGTAAACATATTGTTTTTTTTTGGTTTGCTAAAATAAAATAACGACACTTCGAACTCATCGATTGGTTGATGTTGAGGAATGAGTATAACACACACGCACACACACATAGTGGTAGGTAAGAAGTATGGGTATTTAACTTCCTTTTGTTATTACGGAAAGATTTTTCAAAAAAAAAGCTGACAGGTAGATAGTTAGAACAGTGGTTTTTGTACGGAAGTAGCCGAACATTCTGTCGCCATACTTAGTGTTGATTAGATGTATTCCGGGTTGAAGATTGAACCGGTGTAACTATAGGCACAAGGGACAATATCTTAGCTCCCAAAGGCGGGTGCGGTGGCGCATTGGTGCGCTGTATATGGTATATGAGTATGGGCGGTGGTGACCATTTACCATCAGGTGGCCCATTTGCCTGTCCTATTACTACTCATTACATTAAAAAAAAAAAACCATACCAATTAATAAACGTTTCAGAAGTAAGAGTATTTCAAACTATTCACTTAATAATATTGTAAACCTTGTTATCTAGAAGTATGTGGATAAACGTCCACTCGTAGTTGAACGTGACCTCTGCGGGTTAAGATGACAAAAAAAAAACGTCGAAAGTATTATAGGTAAATAGAAATCGCGTCACGTAATTAGGAATTGTAATTTTTCGCAAGTCAATGTAATGTAACCTACAGTGCTAAATATGTTAACATATTAACCCTGTTAGTTTTACTTTTTATGAACATTGATCTATTGTTATAGTTCGTTGACTTGTGCTAATTACCTCCTGAACCCCGTAACCTTATATGTAAATGGAGTACGTAAAGAAATATTCTTTTGAAAATTTCCATTCATAAATATTTATACGGAACACTCTAGCTCAGTGGGCAGTGACATTGTAAAGGTCACAGCAGACTTTAATGGCTGCTTTATTTGAACCCAGATCCAGAGGTCCTTGGTTCAAACCTCGGTTCGGGTCAGTAGCAAGTTATTGGATTTTTTGTCGTGAGCAGCCTAAATTCTGTAAGTGTGCAGTATTTTTTATCTAATGACTCGAAAAGTAAGGAAAGCAGTTCCTGTGCTCGAACTGTCTGGTCGTGTTTAATTTGCCGTCCCACCCAGTTATTGAGGAAAAAAAAGTGCACTTTTATATAGAAACGCACATATAAACATGGGTACACTTGCTCGTAAGACTTTGCGTATGCCCTGTGTAGGCACCACGCACTCATCTTCTGCCCCCAAATTCGTTAGTGTAAGTAAGATGTTAGTTCCCAAGGTGGGTTGATCTGTTGGCAATATTTAATATTTCCTACAGCTCCATTGTCTATGGAGGATGGTGTTACTACTTACCATCAGATAGTATTTGTCCAATGCTCACAGTCCGTCCGCCTACATACCATATTTTTATAAAAAAAAACCGATGCAGTTGAAGTTCTTTATCATCAAACATCAATATGAAAATAGAAACAGTGATATTGCCTTTAAATAGTAAATAATAATCTTGCCTTCATTATTCTTTCCGAATCGGTGGTTGATATTTGATAGCCAATAAAAGATTTTTATTTCGAATAACGGAACTTCTTTCTCATGTTTTAAGTACCTCTATGTATGTAATACAGGGAACAAATACAAACTTAACACTTATGTTACTCGACTGCAGAGTCATTAACTCTAGTGACGTAATATTACAGTTTCTTTGCTCGATCCCGGAAAAGATTAAAATGCCTCTTGCTCAAGTAAAAAATATTTAAAATAACTTTTGCGTGCAAAAGGTTATTATACAAATCAGTATAAGTTCGTAGAAGGTAATCATACCTTAGTAACGAAACCGTCGCCTGACTATTTCTTTCTCGTATTGTAAAATGTAACCAATTATGTTTGACAAAAATAAGACCGGGTTTCTTTCGGAATTGGTGGCTGTTTTTACTTTGATTATTAGTAAGTTCGTGTAATGCTTATAATCTGTGATGATTTAAGACGATTTGACTAATTTATCTAATTGTCATATCCATATAGTATGCTCCTTTGGTCAATCATTATTCTGAGTTCACTATACATTATAATTTCATAAAGTTCTACAATTTTCAAGTATCACATACGATCAAAAAACATTTCTTCTTTTTAATATGTTGTATGATAAATATCTTAATAACCAATAACGGTAGGTTGAAAATGTGTAAGACCTAAATTGTAGAAGCAACAAAAAAGTATCTTATAATCATCTCTTATCACAACGCACACATGTATTATAGCAAAAAAAAAAAACAAAATACAACCCTTTTTTCAAGATGACGGCAAACGCGCATAGGAAGTCGAGGTCGACAATTTCAAGTTAAGCTTTTCTAAGCCCTCCCTACAAAATCCAAAGATCGGCCTTGTCGGTTAATTTGCCTTTCCAAATGTATATGATGACTGGACTAAAATATAATATACTTTAATAATGGGTAAAACATGAAATAGAAAAGCCTAGTGATATTTCCTGTAATTTAACATTAGAAAATTGCGTTTAGTACGTACGTACGTCTTACATAGTTCATATCAGAAACTGCAACTCCATTTATTAAATAAATTAAGTTTAGTTTTGATATACATTTAGATAACGATAAAGCTGGCAAGTCTGACGGTACGGTTCTAAATGATTAAAATAAAAAATCATCAGTCAATAAACTATCTCTAGAATTTTCTTTAATACAATCCAGTTATTTATAACCTGTATAATTTTATATTCGAAATGTTTGTCTTGCAAATTTATTTACCTTAAGGAAAAGTAAACGGTTTGAGGAAATATTTACGAGTATTCAGATAAAGCGGTAGGAGTTATTGTATATGTATAAATTGTAATGGATCGCTTGTGTAATATTGTACTTTCCGATTAGGTAGTTACGTCCGATGATATATGAGCAACCGTATCTAATTATACTTCGGAGTTTTGGTACAATTAAATCTGGAAAACAAAATTCTTTATTCTTCTAAGACCGAGATATCTATGACGACAGTCTACACGAAAATAATCCACGAACCAGTAAACAGTTGAATGAATGTGTGAATGGATCAGCGAATGAAGGAACGTATTCTTAATTAAGATTTAAACTGCTTTGTTCTCTTCCAAGTTGAGAATGGATGCCAGCTAATTGTACTTCGTAATCCAAGCAAGTTTGATAATAGTGAGTAATGAGCTAAGTCAGGTTTAACGATTAGCTTGAAACCTAACGTAAATTATAGTTCTATTCTCACGCGATTGTTTTTGTTGACACATTAGCTGATTGTACTTCAGCCAACTTTAATTTTTATTACCTGCACATTTTCGTTTATGTAGATTTAAATTGTAAATGTTTTTTACTTGAATCAACCAATTGAGCTGAACTTTTGATAATGCTAATGGAACAATAATGATTATTTTTAAATGTTTATTAATAATAAAAAACCATCTTATGGAGCTTAAATTTTAAACCATTTGGATAGATTTGTTTAGGTGTAAAACTACGAGAAGTAAATCTTTACCAATTCTGAGTTCAAATCCGGGGCAAATACCACGGAAATCATGTGCTTAATTTGTATTAAATTTGTACCTAATTCTATTCGTACTCGGCTGTGAAGGAAAACATCCCGAAGAAACATGCACTTGGTGGATGAGAATCTGTTACTTGTATACGTTGCCAACCCGTGTTAGAGCATTGTGGCGGAGTAAAGCCTTCTACTCACAAGTAAGAAGAGGCTTTTGCCCAACTGTAGGACATTAACGAAGGGTTACTTATATATCTATAGCTAATAGTTCGATTAAGTCCGTAAGTTTGTATTATACAATAAGGTATTATAATGTTTCATAGTATAATCGTATTTTTCCTTATTGGCAGGTATTCCCTGGACGGCGCCGGAGGAGGCTTTGTGCCAGCCGCTCCTATTAACTGCAAGTTGTGCTTGGAGGACGCGACCCCGGACAAGATCACAATCATATCCGGCTGTGGTTGTACGTTCTGCACCAGGGTAAGCATATAGTTTTTGTAAGATTTTCTAGGTTTTTACTATTTTTTTTAATGTAAAGTTGGTTGATTCCACCAAACTTGGGAACTAACATGTTATGTCCTTCGTTACTTTTACACTGACTCACTCACCTTTCAGAACAAAACGACGCTCAGTATTGCATGTTGGTAGTACAATAAGTAATAAGTAGGTTGTATCTTCCCAGACGGGCTAGCACAAAGCCCAGCCCTCAAAAACTAGAAAAATCTGGTTATAACTTACCAGTTAATTTGTCTTGCATACAACAAATTTCATATTCCTTTATAGTATGAAGGTCTTAAAAATGCATTGGCATTTGGTATATGAGATTAAAAATGCCAATTGCCAATGCTCAAGAGGGATTATACGTTTTATAAATATCTTTTCGTTATCTTATGTTTTGATACGATCAGATAGCTCGGAATGAAATATGAATTTAATGTTTACTTTAAAGAGATTGGTTTTACCGGAACGATATCGGTTTACTAAAGTACTTTTGAATAAATACAATTTATTTGTAAGTATGAACATTAAAAAAAATCTGATTTAAATCGCTCTTGTTGTTGGTACAAAAAAGTGATTTAGCTAATGAGTTTTTGCATACGTATGAGAATAAGATTATAATCGTTCATAATTCATTACTAAGTGGGCGATTTACACACAGTTCAGAACACATGTTTAACTCAAATTGTTGTCGTAAAAAGTCTAGTTTTTATATTATTATAAAAGTACTAGATATCGGCCTATAGCACAGTTAAAATACGTGAACCCGGACAAGCCTGATGATTTTTCATGTGCTCAATTTGGGTTTATAGTTCATCTCGTGCGCGGTGATAAAGGAAAACATTGTGGGATTTCTGCATGTTTCGTATGTGAATCTGTCACATGTGTCTCCACCAACCCGCATTCTAGCAGCGTTACTAATAAGTGTCATTGGACGTTTTTAGGGTTCCGTAGCCAAATGGCAAAAAACGGGACCCTTATAAATTCATCATATCTGTATGTCTTTCTGTCCGTCCGTATGTCACAGCCATTTTTTCTCTCGAAACTCGGGAGTTCATGTTGTAAATCTAAATGAAGAAAGATGAGAAAGTTTTTTTTAAGTTCACTGGCAAAGCATAAAAACGATCGCGTAAACACGTAAAAACTTCTCGAACGTATACTATTCCTAATTATAAACCCATAATATCAAGTAGGATGTAATTTTTTTGCAAATTTATACGTAGTTAAACCTCATTATAAATTATTCGAACAATTTAAACAAATTCAATTACGCATACCTTAATTATTTTAATTGGTGCCCGAGGATGTATCGTTTTAATTTACGAGTTACGTATTATTAATAAAAACAGTTTATTTTATATTAATTGAGTACTCGCAGATTATAATCTGATCGCAGATTTCATGTGAAATATACACAAGAACATAAGGTCTTGTTCATATTTCACGTGATCATTTTGTTATCTTTGTCTAAATAATATATTTGATCTGAATTTAGAAACACTATAGATATGGCATTCGCTTTGGTTAACTTTTTCAAAGTAACATACCAGTATTATTCGTTTTTTGAATTTAGAATAAATTCATTGAAAAATATAATAATAGTACATTTATTTACATATATTAATATGACTAGTTCTGTCTCAGAGAGACCGGCTTTAGGTCGACGACCCGACGGGAATAAATATAGAATATTAACCTAGAACTTGAGTCCGCGGCCGTTGCGAGGCTGGTCTAGATTATGTTGAGTTGACTAAGTTTATCTACGCTTTGAAGGATATTAGTACTATTTCATTTGTATACATTTTTCGTTATTTAAGACTGGAAGGCTAACAAACCTTTGATGACCACATAAGTTGTGACCTTCGTCCATTAAGACACCGGAAGTAGAAGCCACTCCTTACATGACCCTCCGCAAAGACCAGAAGGTGTTCATTTGTCTGTAATCACACTGGGTTACTCACTTTTCTAACTTAGTAACAAAGTGGTAATCTATGTTGTGGTAGTGTTGTTTATGGGATGGGTCTATAGTTATCTTTACCATCTGGTAAATTCCTCAAATTTTTACACGATTTAAATGAATTATTACTTTTTTTCGACAAGAGCCGAGATGGCCCAGTGGTTAGAATGCGTGCATCTTAACCGATGATTGCGGGTTCAAACCCAGGCAAGCACCTCTGAATCATGTGCTTAATTTATGTGCTCGTGAAGGAAAACATAGTGGCGAAACCTGCATGTGTCTAATTTCAACGAAATGCTACCTCATTTGTAACCAACCCGTAGGGGCAGGAGGTCTTTTCCCAGCAATTAATGTTGTAAAATGTTGTGTATTACTTTTTTCTCACTCTATGAGATAATAATAATAATATAATAATAAAACTTTATTGAAAAAAAAAACACAATGCTTACATAATAGATTAACATATGACACTATTAACCTTCTTAAACTTAATTTAAACTATTACAATGTTTTCCATTGGTTGAGGTGCATTATGGTTTTAGCAATTTTAAAATTTTGATTATCTTTGGACCCCACACTAGGAGACCTGTATCGTACCTGTATATAATCATTTAATATAAATTAGATATATAAACTCTGTATAAAGAATAAGGAATAAATATTATATTCTTTATTTATAAATAAATAAATAAATAAATAAATATTGGACAACATCACATACATTACTCTGATCCCAATGTAAGTAGCTAAAGCACTTGTGTTATGGAAATCAGAAGTAACGACGGTACCACAGACACCCAGACCCAAGACAACATAGAAAACTAATGAACTTTTTCTACATCGACTCGGCCGGGAATCGAACCCGGGACCTCAGAGTGGCGTACCCATGAAAACCGGTGTACACACTACTCGACCACGGAGGTCGTCAAAAGTTTAATAAAAATTTATAAGTTCATACGACCGAGTTGTCGGATACATTATCATCTAAAAACGGTTTTGATGTTCAAAATTGATTATACAAAAATTCTTGAGAAAAGATCGTTTGATAATACTATCACGGAGATCAAATAATACATGTGCTACAAACATATTCTCTGATAGAAGTCTGAGGTATGTGAAAAGTAATAAATTAATTTGAATGATTTTAAACACTTAGTTATTTTAACATTCGATGATGCTTCAGCGGTGCTTTTAAGTTCAATTATCCAAATATTAACCATTTGGTATAAGATCTACCAGGATTCCATAACGAACTAGGAGATCGTTAAATTAATTAATAATTCCCACAATACAATCAGAAATAGTCACACAGAAACGAGACAATCCAAACTGCTCTAGCTATATAGGAGAATTATTTTTGGAACAGGAACAGATACAGTAATTTAGGTTTTAATAAAATTTTATTATCTGTGGGTGTGATGGATTTCACGTTTAGTTCGTCATACTTGAACTAAATATCCTTAGATTTTATTACTGGTATAACCCATTGGCCTCGTCTAAAAATACACTTTTAATATGATTGAATTTACATTTATCTAGTTTCGTAAGCGATACAGTTTGTATGCGTGTTTGTACGGATGACTATAGAATTATAAGAAAATTTTAATTTAACAAGAGCGGTTATTCGAGATTAATCATTATTAAACATGTGTTTCCTCAAATGCCTATTGGTGGGATAAGCTCCAAATCTTCCTTGCAAGAGGAGAATAGGATTTTGCCCAGCGGTATGACATATTTGAAAATATGGAGTCGCCACTTTTCCCATTCGGATTGGTGTTTTTGTTCGCCGCATACAACTATCGTTCTGTGTATTTATAAATACAAAATCAATGACGGTTGCCCGAGTTGAAGATTCAAAAGCTCCGATCACAGGACCATAAAATATCTTATCGTTTAATTATTACATTACATTTTTTACATACATTACCAGCATGTAAATTTCCCACTGCTGGGCTAAGGCCTCCCTTTATGGAGAAGGTTTGGAGCATATTCCACCACGCTGCTGCAATGCGGGTTGGTGGAATACACATGTGGCAGAATTTCGTTGAACATGCACTATGACACATGCAGGTTTTCTCACGAAGTTTTCCTTCACCGCTGAGCACGAGGTGAATTGTAAACACAAATTAAGCATATGAAAATTCATCGGTACTTCCCTGGATTTGAACCCGAAATCATCGGTTAAAATGCACGCGTTCTAATTCATCCATTTCGATTCGTTTAATTATTATCATTCGTAAATTGTAAATTTCTCTAAGGTCCATATTGTAATAGTCTCTTCTTGTGTACATATTTGAATACATTCCGTACGTCATTTTTATGAGCTACATACATTATCTAAACGAGCCTGCTTGGCGACTTGGTCTCGAGTTGTTTACTGTTAGATTGTTCCAGAAATATATTTCAAGTGCAGTATTGATAACAGCTGTCTCGTGTGTCTTTTGTGTTTATACGAAATTTTCACACATAAAACCCATCGATATAAACACTTCTGTTAACAATAAGTAAACATCAGCGGTAATGTTTATTTTGTAGAGTTCAGTTTTAAAAAGGTTTTCGTTTGACATGTGCTGCTTTTAATATCTAAATATGTTTTATAATGTTGTGTATTTTATGATAGCTAGTGTATATAGTTGGTGGTAGGTCTTTGTGCAATCCCGTCCGGGTAGTTACTATATACTCGTCCCTTGTTCTG
Source organism: Vanessa atalanta (assembly GCF_905147765.1). Lineage (NCBI taxonomy): Eukaryota > Metazoa > Arthropoda > Insecta > Lepidoptera > Nymphalidae > Vanessa > Vanessa atalanta. Next base: position 2,402,835 of record NC_061885.1, read on the forward strand.
CCGTCAAATAGCAATACTTGTTAGTTGTTGTGTTCTATTTTTTTTACGGCATTGGTTGGCGGACGAGCATATGGGCCACCTGGTGGTAAGTGGTCACCACCGCCCATAGACAAAGGCGCTGTAAGAAATATTAACCATTCCGCCAACAACCTTGGGAACTAAGATTTTATGTCCCTTGTGCCTGTGATTACACTGGCTCACTCACCCTTCAAACCGGAACACAACAATACAGAGTACTGTTATTTGGCGGTAGAATATCTGATGAGTGGGTGGTACCTACCCAGACGGGCCCAGGGTATTTTAAACGGTAAGTGAGTGGTCACAGGAGATATAACATCTTCGTTCCCAACGTGGTGAAATGGTGAATTGACCATGTGAACGATGATTAATGTCAATGAAGAAGATTAATGAAAAAATGCCGCGAAATTTATAATTAATGTGGTTACACCTTTACCTACGGAATGATTTTGTTAAGAGATTTGTTGATATACGAATTCTAAGAATAGCCGCAGTAATAATTGTTTGAAAACAGCAATATGAAGGTCGGCGAACATGTTGGCTACCATTACAAGCGAATAATATTGTTCTTAACAATCATTTATATAGTTTTAAATTGTACAGTTAAAACAAAACAGCGCTAGACTTTGAAATGGCTGTATTATTTACGATTTGAAAATGTATACTCGTAACAAATATACTATTTTAATTATACTTCGCAATAAATGATCAAGATACTCGTAATTAAAAATTCAAATTACGACACTATAATTGTGCATATAAGCACTAAATTACTGTGATTAACTATAAATCTGACTTAAGCACTATAATAAGTTCGTATATAAAGGGTCTAATAGAGATGGCTATTAAGATTTCGTATATACACATTTTTATTATATTTTTAATTACACCGTCATAAATAGTGTTAGTGCATGTATTTTTAGATATTTAATTACTTTGAAAATATATTTTATAAATTTTGATCATAAAATTTATTTACAATAATTATAAAGTTGAATACATAAATTCACTTTTATTCTCGAACGTGGCCAAGACTGTGATTTAATGTGTCTGAATGGTATTTCAATTTAAAAATCATATTAGATATTGCGGTACGTTATACGGACACGTATCTTACTTACAGCAGAGGTGCACGCTGATTGGCCAAAATCTCGTGTGTTTTGGAATGTTTATCTATTCTACCATGCATATATATTTTTAAATAACAGCCCGTAAATATTCCATTATATGACAAAATCTTCTACTTCTTGCAAACAAAATATTTTTAGGAATTCCAATACGAATAGGTATCGGTTTCTTTATGACGTTTTCTTTGACAAGGACAATTTAAGCACATGAAACTCAATTGTGTTTGTATACATTTTTAATGATATTAGTAGGCGTACGTGTAAATGGGCCACCTGATGGTCAATGGTCACAACCACTCATAGATTTTTTCGTTGTAAAAATATGAACCATTTATAAAATCGCCAATGCCACCAACCTATGGAACTAAGATTTTATGTGTGAACTTGTGTCTGAAGTTACACTGGCTCATCCACCCTTAAAACTGCAACGATACTAAGTATTGTTGTTTGGCGGTAGAATATCTGCTGAGTGGGTGGTAACTTGTACGCAGCCCTACCTTTAAAAACCGTCTTCGTTTAAAAACCGGTTGTTACCAGCTTGTTCAGCCATGTTCTAACCGCTGAGCTATCTCGATGAAGCTATGCGCTCCAGTAATTGTACATGCGATTTTTTCATGAATAAAATCACTTACGTATTCGAAAAGTTCACGATCGAACGCTCCTCGGAATTGGACGTAACTTTTATATAGCTTGCTCAATAAAAGTTTCTTACAATGACGTTATTGTGACATTCGAGAAGTGGTACAAGTTTAAAGTTACGGCTTTGGCACTGTGAAGCTATGAAAAGTTCACTCCAGCAAAATTCATTCATTCTATAAATTATTTTATACACAATACGCATAAAATTTGAAGCTTTATACTTTTACTCCGTAATGCTTGGCTACCCTATTCATAAAACGATTCGCTGAGTTCACGGATCGTAAAGTTATCTACGACTCTGTAATTCAGAAGCTACCGAGGTCTTGCCAATTGCAGAAGGCATTAGGCAAGGATTAAAAACGGGTATTTCAATAGACAATTTTAGTATCCGTAAGTCAAAAATATTTTTTTATAATGCGAGGTGTGACTTTTTTTGGATTTTACCCGTCAGTAGTTTCACCCGCTTTGAATTTAGACTATTGTATTATACATGACAACGATTTTTTTTTAAATATTTACAAAAAAACAGACGAAGAACTCCTGTTTAGTTATAATATGTAAGACTTAACCCTTGACATTTCCATATAAAATGTTGTTCGATGCACAAATTATATAATATTTTTTAATAATTCGTATGCTTATTTTAGTTTAACGATCTAAAATTATATATGTACGATAATTATTAAATTCTATTTATGATAATATCGAGAACTTCATTAATTTAATTTAAAAAATATATACGTTGATTGCATGCTGCGCGTTGTAAAACGATCTCTTTAATTAAAAACATTTTGTTTTGTTATAAATAAAAAAAAATACATTACCATAAAACATCAATAAAATCTGTATTGCTGTTTATGTCTAGTCACAGGGCTATCTCAAATCTTCTATATAAAAGATATCATCTTAAAATGAAAGTGAAAACTAAACACTTTTTTTTTTTGTGGTGTTGGTAGAAGGGCGAATGGTCTCTATCTCCTATAAACACCGACTCACTCACCTTTCAAACCGGTACGTAACAATATTAAGTATTACTGTTTGGTGGTAAAACATATGAAGAATGGGAGGTACCTAGCCAGACGGGCTTGCACAAAGCTGTATCACCAAGTAAATTTTCCAAAAGTACCATTTTGAGCATAAGTGTGTATCTGAGAGTCGAGATGGCCCAGTGGTTAGAACGCGTGCATCTTAACCGATGATTTCGGGTTACCCAGACAGGCACCACTGAATTTTCATGTGGTTAATTTGTGTTTATAATTCATCTCGAGCTCGGCGGTGAAGGAAAACATCATGAGGAAACCTGCATGTGGCAAATTTCAACGATATTCTGCCACATGTGTATTCCACTAACCCGCATTGGAGCAGCCTGGTGGAATGTGCTCCAAACCTTCTCCTCGAAGGGAGAGGAGGCCTTTAGCCCAGCAGTGGGAATTATTTGTGTTCCTAGGAACAACTAAATAACCATATTTAGATGTGATTTAACGTCCGTGCTAGAGGCTAATGCGTTTAATGTCGAGCGAGACAGTTAAATTTTCATTTCATATATTCAGGAGAATACGTAATATTAATTTATATATGTTTCGAAATAGTTTGTTTCTAAATACTTAAAATAATGTTAGCCCTAGCTAGTCTGGAGTGTATTAATATATGTTAAATAAGGTTCACAATAAAATTGTTATTATTATTATTACCAAATTATTTTTATTGATTAAAGGGAATTGGTTGATTAATATATTATTATTATATATATAATAGGTTATAGTTTCGTTGTTTTTCGTCGTTCGTTCTGAGTTGTATTTCGCTTATATATATTTATTCAATAAATTTAAATATCAATACTGTGTTAGTGTGTTCTGTGGTACCTCATATTCCAAGAGATTATATGTAAATTAATAATAAAACTTGTTTACATATTATTCATCATTTATCGATAAATATTATTTATGCAAAGATCATCATAATTTTTATTTATTCATTTAATATTCATAAAATATTAATGTTATTTCAAAGGATGGCGATGGATTGTAACTCATTTTCTTATAATTTGTATTTCGATTGCAGTGGTAACTTTACTTAATATTGTTAATTAAATAACAATTCAAAAGTGCTTGTAAAAGTCTTCTTGAATATAGTATATTTTGATTTGATTTGAGTAGTGGCTTAAAATTGTACTGTTTCTCATACTAGCATGCTCTTACACTACAATGCAATACCAAACCACTGGTACAATGTAGACGCCTATGACCAAAGGTTGTCTGGAAGAGGTCGAATTCCTATCGTATTTGTGGGCGCATGCTTGTTTAAATTGAAGATACAGCTTCAAATAAACGGGATCATAAATATTTTTCAACAAGACCAGCTTACAATGCTTATGAATTTCACTTCTTTCAAATAAAATAACAATATATCCTCTCGGCTTACAATCAAAATCACATTCCAATGTCAATCTCAATTCCAATGTCAAATTTATCTTACATAGGTCAAACAAAGAGAAGCATCGGTACTAGGGTCAAGGAACATATAGGAGATGTCAAAAATAGGCGTTCTTCAAAGTCTGCAGTCTGTGAACATGCTCTGGATAAACCCAACCATTTTATTCGATTTGATAAACCACAGATCCTCGCTAGAGAACACAGATTCATTCCTAGAATGATACGTGAGGCTATTGAAATTCAAAAACATCCGAACTTCAATAGAGAAGATGGTTGGAGACTTTCTAACACTTGGGATCCACTTATTAAAAATTTAAAATCCCAAATCCAACAGACTGCAAAACCTAAAGATACAGTTAGTGCCTTCTGCGTGCAACCGGAACGCTACTCAAGATACCAATTAAGAAATCGTTGGCGGTAGTTGTAAATAATATTTCTTTTTAATTCGAACAGACAAATGTCACCTTAGTCTGCCCGTGACCACGAACACTGCAAAGTGCTCGAAACGTCGGGATAGAATATGACTCGGCTGGGGGTTGTACAATCTTTTGTTCAGTAAAACTATACAAATCTGATAATTAAAATAATTTAATAATAATAGACAAGATATATATGTCACCGTAAAATTATAAATACCCTTAGATTATAATCTATCTCGTGAGATTGCGAACTATCGAAAGATTGTGAACCGTAACATATTGTTTACAATTTATTGCATTATTTTTCAGTAGGTAATCTATCGAAGTGCGTAATTTCAGTTAAATTATAAACACTAACCTAACCTAGCCGAAATATCATAAACTATCGATGTTTTTGACGTTTTATTTTGAGTTAAATCACCGTTCACAATATTTCGGCAGTTTACAATCTCGCGAGATAGATTAAAATCTAACGGTATTTACAATTCTACTTTGATATATGTATATATTATGTTGATGATATTTATATATTGAAACAAATTAACAATATGATGGAAATAATCGTCTTAGCAGAACGAATTAAATAAGTCTTGCTCTGATTTAAGTTATTCTAGTACTACGATTTAAGGTAGCATATAAATAATGAACAGTTTGCACTTTATACTAGTTCCGTTTAAGTGGACTGTTGATAAATGTCGTGGAATTGTAGTAAAATGCACTTGACCCGAGTCAGTCACCCGTGATATCGAGGGGTCAAATCGTTAATATCCCAGAAACTAGATATTTGTTATGGACTAAGCGTTGGCAGACTATTTTAATACTATATATGTTTATATAACGATAGAATTATAGCTGATCGGGATAGGTACACCAGGGTTACCCACATCAGATATTAATTTTAAGTGCTTAGTGATATGTTAATGGTGTAACTTTTACAATAAATAAATAAATACATTACTCGCATGTTCTATTGCTGTAATATGGCTACATATGTACATAAGTGAAATAATTTTTCAGTTCGCAAGTTTCGTGACGGTATTCCGATATAAGGGGTGGTTAATATTTCTTAGTGTCAATGTTTACAGGCGCAGGCTACCACTTACAATCAGGTGGCACATTCAGGTACCAGTCTACCTAAACTGTAGAGCTTAACCTTTACAAGCTTGAACTTGTTCTAACAAAGATTGCTGTGCGTTTTTTTTTTTAATTTACTGTCTCAATTTGATGATATTTTTTATTGAAAATATACACTTGAATGCATTAATGAAAAGCCACGACGAAGTCGAGTATTCCTATATAATTTATTCATATTGACAAAATGAATAGCCTTAACTCCGATTATTATTCGAGCGAGTATCATATTTAATAATAATATTTCATATTTTTTTTAAATCGATAAATGCCAAGATTTCTAAATGTCAGTATATTTTCATGACCAAAGAATTGCGCTTTGGGTCCGTATTAAAACATCGTTCTCAGATATACATTTGTACCTACATAAGAGTAAATTCAAATGTATAGATATTTTTAAATTATTATATAATAATATTTTTATTGTATGGAATACTGATTTTTTTTTTTTACAAAATATATCAGTCTCTCATACAAATTCAAGTAAGTCGTGTATTACATGAAGCAACATCCGATTCGAATGACAGCAGAAGTAAAAATAAATAAACAACTATGACCTTGAAATGGAATTACATGATTGGTCAAAATCTAAAATCATCTGCTGTATTCACGGTGGATTCGTGTTAATTTGAATGAAATTAATAAAATTAAAGTATTAAATGAGTAGTTGTGTGGAATAGTGATGCATATAGATAAATAAATAATAATTAAGAACTGTTTCTAGAGCACTATATAGGCGACATTAACAAATCCCATGGAATATAGAAATCTAGGGTTTTGTGACTCCTTCCATTTTAGTATAGCATACAAGCACGAACGGTACTGAATGTGGAAACCATTAAATCCTGTAGTAATGTTAACAGTTATTAATATAAATATAATTATATAAATATTAGTTAAAATGACGCCATTATAAATTATGAGAAATACAGCCGGTGAACTGGCTTAAAATTCCGTTGTTAAGTTTGACCCACACAAACTACTTAGTTATAGCATGTAAGTATAAAAGCTTCGAGCAATATTGTACCATTATGTTGCTCGAAGCAAAAAGCGGGGCAAGGCACAGGAGTGTAGACTGACTTCAACTTCAAGACTATACATTGAGAAGTTTTCGACAGAAAAACCCAATAACTTTTTTTGCTGATGTCGTGGTCTGCTGCGTATGCTAGCCACTAGAGCAACTAGTTGTTAAAAAGTATAGTCAGTCGACACATGAACTAGATATTGAAACTAGCACTATCACCGGTCTAGAGGTCAAAGTGACCGTTTCGAGGTGCATCGCTCGAGAACTGGGTCGTGTGGCCTGTGCCGAGAGTAGCTTCGTGCCAGTTTACATGTTTTTGTTTATTATACATTAAGATATACGACTTGCCCTGTGATGTGAAAGTCAGGTTCAATCCAGACTCCAGACAACCCTAAGACATTTATGTATAATCTATATACAAAGGTTGATAAATAATAACGATGTTTTTATAACTATGTCCTCTGTGGTCGTGAATTATTTTTTTGTTTTTTTTTTTCAAGAACTTTACTCACCTCAGATACGTAAATATATAACTATTTAGAAAACATCTAGCCGTGTACTCGATGAGATGGGACTTCCCATGGGAAAACAAATTCAAGACTCCAATTATACCCCCCTTAGGTGATGATTTTGAAAAATTAAAAAGTTCCAAAATTAATTCCTGTGAAAAATAATCTTAACTTAATACCGGTTAAGACTATGCGTTGAGTCAGTCAGTCTGTTCAAAATTCTATTAAGTAGATTTAAGTTGTAGTGACATATAAAAATAGATTAATAAGTAATTAATCGAAGTGATCTTTATATATTTTAATTTTATATAGGATTTTTCATTAAACATTTTCTTTGACATTATAATGAGTATGCCTTGTAAAGTTGTGCTTTCTCGCACTGTATAGTTTTAATACCATATTTGGCTAATCTTTGTTATTTAATTAATATTATTTTTTTTGTATTATCTTAACATGACTTTGTTTAAAATTTAATTTTTTTCATAACAAAATTATCATAAATAAAGCCTTTAAATAAAGTTTTCTCTTAAATAAATATATTTATAAAAAAACTCAAACTTGTATTATGGTTTCTTCTAAATAAAAGCTACGCCATATTAAACATCAAACAAGGGAAATCTTTAATGCTGTCTGAACCGCAAATACGTATTACCGTTTTTGTAGGATAATAATATTAAAGTAATTTTAAAAATAAACACGGTTAAACTACACGATGACATCATATTTATTAAAATATTTGTGTAATCATCACACGAACAAATATTGAGTAACGTACGATAAAAAAATAATATCGTGATACACGATATTTTGAAGACAACATAAAATTTAAAAAAAAAGCAGTTACGAATTGACCCTATGCAGGGCAAAGGTCACTCTCCTTTTATGTAAAGGATTTGGAACTTATCCTACCATGTTGCTCCAATGCAGGTTGACATGTTTCAAACGGACATCCGATTTATGCAGGTTTTCTCGTAATATTTTTCTTCATAGATGAGTACGAAATAGAAACAAAAATTAAGCACATGAAAATTCAATGTTGCCTGTCCAAGTTTGAACCCGCACTCTTCGGTTGACATTGACGAGTACTAACCATTAAGTCAACTCGGTTCTCGTTATTTTAGTGCTAAAGTCTATAACCATGAATGATTGTGACTACTTACCATTGGGAGGCCCATTTATACATATGAATTACTGCTATAAATAAAAACCGTATATTTGCAAAACGCGATACTGAATCCTTTGATATGAACAATATCTTATAAATGTGAAATATATGTGAAATAGATGATTAACTGCTACGTAACAAGTTCTCTCATCAGTGTTGCGAACATCATTGGATTTGCTACAAAACTTTGTGATAATTATTGCCGTAATCCGAGTAACTTCGGAAATATTACGAGAAATTGTTACGATATTTTGTAATACAATATTGATAATAATTAATCAACTAATTTATAGAGTATTATTAAAATTAATAATAGTGCTTATAAAATAAATTATGCCTTTTATTTTCGAGTTATACTCACGACGTTTTAAAGAGTAAATTAATTTTTTTTAATTATAAATGAGACTTATCCTATGATTGAATGATGGTTACGTTACGCCCGTAGAAGAGGACTGTTTTTCGATTAAGTTATTTAGTCCAGTCAAATTACGAAATAAATAAACATGAGCGAACACAGTTTGGGGATTTTGAGGATCGATAGGGGGGTGCATCGTGAGCATAAATTCCAATTTGAGGGGCTGTACTGAGGTCAGCTCAAGGTCATTTCGATCGAAACGCGTTTAACGCGTTTACTTTACCGAGCGAAATCCGCGCCACTGTCGCAATATAAAAAGAAAATCGATTAAACTGTTTAAAAATTGGGTATTTAATTTGGGTAAATTTATGGGTTTGTTTGGGTAAGAAGTAAATTAACAATTAAAACTGTTTCACACATTTATTGATAAAAAAATAGGTTATGAAATTCGGATACAGTGTGTCTGTGGATACACGTTGCGACAATGGCGTAGCTTTCGCTCGGTAAAAGAATATATAACTCCGAAGGTATCGGCATTACAGAAAAAAGTTTAAGAACAAAATTGTGCATAATTAAAAGATATACACGTTGATGATCGGTAAAATTCAATAAAATTGAATGTTTGGGGAGAAAACCACGAAAAATAGGGAAATAAATAAAATTTTTGCCTTGCGGGAGTAATAAGTTGAAAAATATTGATGTTATAAAAAAAAGTTTTAAATAAAAAAGTTAATAAATTTCATTTAGAAGAGAAAAGGTCTCTACAATTTTTTGGCTAACACTGATATTTCTCGAGATATCGAATTAAACGCGTTTCGATCGAAATGACCTTGAGCTGACCTCAGTACAGCCCCTCAAATTGGAATTTATGCTCACGATGCACCCCCCTATCGATCCTCAAAATCCCCAAACTGTGTTCGCTCATGTTTATTTAACCCGTTTTTTTTCGTAATTTGACTGGACTAATTTAAAGAAGTAGATTATGACTTAGTATAAAAGATACGTCCATCTTATCGAGATGAGTAGTGATGTCTCTTTTTTTCTTATATAGAAAAATCAATAGTTGTTTCTTGTTCTTATTCAATGTGAAGCGATAAATTTAAGCGCCTTTATACTTAACAAAAGGTCTGGTATTGGATATTTGGTATATTTTATATATATAACATACGAGGCAGATTTATGGGCGAACAGATGTTAAGTCCGGTTACACACGACACTGAGTATTGCTGCTTGGTGCTACAATTGACCAAGTAGAATACAACTTTATCACAGATGTGATAATCACGTTGAATGTTATAAAATAATTTGCCACTTCTATTACATATATGAAGTTACCTCTACCTAAGTTTGAGCTAATAGACTATTACATCACACAATAACCGATCCCATTAGTTGTCTATGGAATCTATTTTAATTACTTAATCTTCCATACATATATATGGCTATGATTAATCACGAAATCTGAGAAACTATAACATATACAAACTTGAAATTTGGCAGCTAGGTTCCTAAAAGGCTGTTGACATCCGCTATGAACGGATTTTACGAAACTCCACCCCTAAGAGGATAAAACGACGGCTTGAAGTTTGTCTTTTATAAATTTTGTTGCGTGTAAAGCCGAAGGTTCAGTTCGTATGAGAATAATTTTCAAACCTTCTAAATATTTATACTAATAAATGTGAACTATTATACCAGTATATCCACATAAAACTTGAACGGGAAGATGCAGCACGTAATGGAGTAGTTTTAGTAGAGAGTATGCTTTAGTATATAATACTATTATGTAAGCAAGTGCGCTTCACAGTAAAACTCGCTTTAAATTTAGTCTTGACGTGACAAGCGTGAATTTCATTATCTTGTGTAATTATAAAGCAGTCGATTGTATTTACTCCCAAATGAAAAGTGTCAGTGTGGGCCACGTCTTCAAAGAAGACGACAAGCTCGGAGTCCAGCGAAGATCTGCTGATGTTCAGTAAAAATATAAAATAACGCCAAAATTTATAAAAATAAAATGTAAAAAAGGCACGGGCAACTGTGAGTCCTTGGATGTTGTAAATTAAATATAAAAAATAAAAAGTGAGTTAACAGATCATTGAAATATCATCGAGTTCAAGGGACTTGCTTAGATTAGAGTAGTACCATCAACGTACAATGCGTGGAGAGCGAGTCGTATCGGATAAGTGATTAAGTATGTAAATATCCCGCTGCTGGCTTAACAGAATCACCATGCTGCTTCGTCATGTAGGCTGGTGAATTTTGTGAAGTTTTCTTTAACCAAAAACCACGAAATGAAGTAAACAAAATACACTTCATAAATATTCAGTGATACTTGCCCGGGCTAGAACTGATATTCACCCGTTAAGATAAACATGTTTAACCTTAGTTTAGTCCATTACACAATTCATGAGAATTACTTAATGTAAAAAAATTAAACATTGCAGCTATAGAGCATAAGCTAGTTTACATAATAAAAAAAGCTGTTGAGACGTTATCAGAACATGTCTGTGTTTTAAAGTGACAACTTTAAATTGTTGCTGAAAGCCGCACGCCCTTTTAATGTTCTTTTAAACGAGTTCTTGTTTACGTCGTAATCAAGATACATACATGAAACCACTAGATATAGGTATATTTAGTTTTTATATCCTTCACTCTATTGTAGTACGTATATCCTACTCGCCCATTCCGGCTTTACATTTGTAGAATAAGAGTTTAAATAAAACGTTTTTAGAGTAAAACTATTAGTTAAAATTCGTTTGGTACATTCCAAGTTTATAGCGACAAAACAGACAAGAGAACATATACGGCAGACTATATAATATTATATTCTGGTTTTATATTACCCGGAAAAGATCATAATATAATTAGTATATTAATTTAAAAAAATATATTATGATTATTATAAAACAAAGCTCGATTAAATATTAATTAAAAAAAATAATGTGCGTATTTACATACATAAATTTTATAATGTAAATAATAACGATACTGTTTATTGTCACTGTATAGTGTATATATCAAAAGTCTGTCTTGCCGCAGTCCGTGTCGACCGGAACAAACGTGATAAAGGCCGAGTCTAATGATGATAGCGTTTACATTATCACCTTACTAATATACTAGTGTCCCATCAGGGATGTCTTGATTGATACGGGAGAATAAAAGAAGTACACACACATCACACTTTAAATTAAGATTAAATGAATTATTAATAACACTTATGATTATATTTTAGTACTTATATTATTATTAAATTTCGTTAACTTTTACTTGCCTAAACAAATGTTTATATACCAGTGTAATGTTTAAGCCGAAATATGTGTACAAACGTTTTATTAGCTTTTTTTTTTGTTTTTTTTTCTTTTGCTAATTTTTCCTTTTTTCACTTTTGTTGTTGTATCAAGCAATTGTAATTAATAGTTTAATTAGTATGTAGTGTTTGCTTTTAAATGATTTTACATAATCTATGGATGTATATACCTAATTGTGTATTTATGCAAGAATGACAAATGTAAAAATCGCTAGCGAACCTAATAAATAAATAAATAAAAAACATACAGTTCAATTTTTTTTCTAAGTTATATTGAGATCTGAGTAATAATGAACTAAAGGCGAATGTATGGGACAAGGAGTAACGGTACCTTCCGTCTTGTACCTGAACCTACGTCACGTCGTCTTGCCTCCAATCTCCATGAAGAGCTGAACACATAACATCCCACTATCAGCGTGTAAGACACTTCAGTAACACTACGATGAATACAAAAATTATGGAAGTTCGAAAAAAAAAGAAACCAATCTTGATAATTGATTTGTAATGCAAATTTATAAGTGTTAATTAAGTTTGCACTATAGATGGCGTCGTGGGCAATTAATAAATATTTCAATAATATTTTTATATAGCTATGCAAACGATGATAGTTTAATTAAAACTTGTACGATATAACCAGTATTATAAAATTCTTTTATAATTTAATCTAAAGTAACTTACCTAACTGTACAATATTTAAAAAGTTTAATAAAAATTTTGTCTTATACTAACTGACTCGTTTGTTGAAACATAATTTACATAATTATTAAATTTAATCGCAAAAGAAATCAGTTTTAGGATAAATTACGATTTTAATAAGACTTCGCAATACGTATATAGGGTCTTATTAATCTAACGAAGTTTTAAATCAAACATACCAATGAGTTGTTTCAGTTGGCAAAGCGAATGCTTGTTCATCATTCTCAGAGCTCTGAACAAGACGGAATGTGATCAACAACGCTGTACTCTGTATAATCATTGAGTACGCTGACTTAGATATTGAAGTGTGTGAAATGAAAATTGTTTGATCCATTTAAATGATCACTTCCATTACAAGAATTTTTTTAGCATTTAGCAGCCTGTAATTTTTCCCACTGCTGGGCTAAAGGCCTCCTCTCCCTTTGAGGAGAAGGTTTGGAGCATATTCCACCACGCTGCTCCAATGTGGGTTGGCGGAATACACATGTGGCAGAATTTCGTTGAAATTAGACACATGGTTTCCTCACGATGTTTTCCTTCACCGCCGAGCACGAGATGAATTATAAACACAAATTAAGCACATGAAAATTCAGTGGTGCCTGCCCGGGTTTGAAATCATCGGTTAAGATGCACGCGTTCTAACCACTGGGCCATCTCGGCTCCATTACAAGATGAAACAAGAAGTTCATCTATATTCAGTGCAATTATTATAGTCGTGATGGCCCCATCTTAATTCGGTGTTCGATGAATGAATCGGTATGGTAATGGTAACGAATGAATGTGCTTCATTTGTTTTTTTATAATACATCTCGTGCTCGACGGTGAAGGAAAACATTGTGAGGAAACCTAAACGCGGTGGAGCAGCGTGGTATAGTGAGATCTAAATCCTTCTCCTCAAAAGGGAGAGGAAACCTTTGTTCAGCCCCAGTGGAATGTTGACATGCTGTTATCTATTTTAATTAATGCTAACTTTTTTTAATAATAATGCTCTTATAACGGAGCTATTATTATTAAATAGTACTGTCGTAAAAAAAAAATTTCGCTTTCTTGATAGCTCTAATCTTAAGATCTACCACTCCAATTATTGAGAGAAGGCTTAAATTATATAACATCAAGCTATGACTCATGGGGGCATCACTCGGTGCAGTAGTACGTTTAACGTGGGTGGAACCAGGTGGAAGAGTTAGTTTATTCACAAAACTGTTCGCCTAAAACAGAAGTGGTCCTTGAGCTGAATTCCAGAATGTCATAAATAATTCCTCGTGAAGTCTATTGTTCCTCGTACTTTACGACCAATTACTGCGCTTATGATTTAGGTACATTGCAGTTCATAGTTTAAAATTAGGTCATTCATCCACTGCCCGCTGACCTGGGGAGCTTGAAACGCTGGTCATGTTGTGAGCCACTAAATGGGTCGCTTTACTGGGTCGTGTCACCTGGTTTACTTAGAGAGCCCTCGGCGTCGATTTTACTTGAAAAAAGCAGTTTTTAATACTGCTTATGTTTGCGTTTGGTATTCACCGGCACGACTTTTTATGTATACGAAAGTTGATGATATACTCTGAAGAAGGACGAGCTCATGCTTTTAAAAATGTTGAAAGCAGATATCATGCTCTTTGATGTAACGGAATTTATTAGCATTTCGATTTAGGAAGATCTATTATGTATATTCACGGTTTCAAAGTACGTAAACAAACGTAGAGTACTTGTAATCGTATATGTATGCATGTTTTTGTGCGTTTGCTATGCGTTCACGCATCGTTCATCAGATCGATTTGAAACTTTTTTGCCATTGGCTCTGGTACTTGTGTGAAGGTTACTGGCATTATTATTATTACGCCATGCCATTAAAGTACAATAAATGACGCGTATCGCGAGTAGGATCGGATAACTTTTATATAAAAAGAATAGTTGTACTGTAAGACGATCATTGACAAGTTACGTATGTATAAGGAACAGAGATATGCATGTCTGCGAGTATTTGGCTTAACAAATTTTCGATGTAAAGCGCGTATCTACAGATATATAACGACGATATAAACTCACTTGTATTCAAATAAAATCTAGCACTTTTGAATCGACATTCTAAAAGGTTAATTTTAATATAAAACTTCCACTGATTTGTAATGAATGTAATATGGATCCTACCGACAAACGCGAGCAAGAATCTCAGTAGTTACTCTATATCTTAAATCAAATAAATATATATGAGTTTTAAAGGTTGTTACAGGATATTAATATAATCTTATACAAGATAATTTAAATCACATACCTAATGCAAACATAAACGTGCAAAGTGCTTTGCTACTTTACAATTAAAAAAAAAGTACCATAATAGTGTTTTACGTAGGTTTTTATTTTACCTCGGAACCTTAAGTCATCGTAAATAAAATATATATATAAAAATTGATTTGATATATCAGATATTAAAGGCTAACTACATTACCGTAGATATTTTTTAACGTAAAAAAATTTAGTGTTGTAGATATATTCGGAACGAAAGTCCCAACGGGAGTTTATAACAAAGGAGAAAATGTATATCAGAAATTCATACATCATTGAGCACGTTCCCCTTATACAGCACTTGGGGGACTGCATTACGCCGGACCGTGCCCGTGGAAAGATTGGAAATTGAATATTTTATAACGAAAATACGAAGGAAATTTTCATAAAGGATTTTTTTAAATGTTTTGAGTTGGATTAAAAATGTACCTACACAGTTTGTATTAACTTTATATATGTGATGTAGCTTAGCTAACTTGTGCTACAGGCTTCATATCGTGGGGATAATTGGAAACGAATACTAATTCAGTGATAAGATTGCTCTTTCTTTGTTTATTTCAATATTGTTAGTCTCAAGTTTTGTGTGAAATTAAGTTTTATGTTATTAAAGAACCTACATTATATGACTTTATACGTATCGTTAAACTCTACGTAGTCATCTCAACTCTAGATAATAGAGTTTTGTTAGTTGTAGAGCATACCTCAAATCATATTTACTAGTAATACAAAAAATACACATTGTAGCGTATTTAGGTGTATGCGTACGTTGAAACGTCTATGTTTTGTCTATGGAATGATTTGACGTATGACGTACTTTTTTTCTCTCTTCCCTTCTGGTGTGAGCCGCGGTAACGTGTGTTATGTGAGTGCGCCGCGCTTTTGAAATTAGCTTGTGTAACGGATTTATCCTTCTCCTATAATATCACCCATCCCTTTGGCTGTGTTCTTCGAGTGTATGAAGACCAAGGGAGCGCTCCCAAGAAGAACGTGTCTTCACCGAGCCCAGAGTTTTGAGGTAACACCCTTTTATACCAAAAATACAGTCCACTTTTCTCTCGCGCGTACACACATTATTCTATTCCATATGTATAATTATATTTTATTTAATTAAAATATTTTTCTCTATGTGAATCGTATTCGTTATATGTTTTGTTGTACCGACACGTTATTGCTGATTTATTTCGAAGAGGTCTACTTTCGGGACGTGGGCTGATCATCCTTAACACAGGTTATTGGATCAGCCTAGATAGGATCGCCAGTATCTGATCTATATTTTCCTCTATCGATCATGGACTTGTTCATGAATATATTTTGTGAAATATTATTATTATTATTAGAAAAGTAAATTTAAACATTATTTGAAACGACTTAAAACATTTTATATGACCGTTATAAAATCTTACTGCAGGTTCGTTATAGCGCCTTATAACAATTATTTTTATATTTTTGACCAACATACTAGTTTATACAATCAAGATTGGCGTATCATAAAAACATATAATAGTACAAAGCATCATAAAATATACTCGTTAATATTCATAACAAGACTTGGAAATAGCTAGTTGTAAGATAATTCAGAAATGAATGAGTTGTAATATGATTAATTAAAATAACAAATTAGATGTGGGAGAGGGTTGCTTGTGAAATAATGACTTCACGCTCTGCTTCTGCGTTTCAGTGTCAAGTGATTGCGAGCGATTTATAATAACTAATATTTGTTCTCGTCTCGTCACGTTTAGTGTTTGTTTCGTGTGTATACTACGGAACCATCTATAAGTAAACTATTGTGACTATACGCTTTTTTTTTTCGCTGGAAAAACGCGTTACGCGTTTCCCCCACGTGGAAGTGGGGGGGTATGTGGGACTCGCTGGTGCCCAAGATGTTAGCGGCACACCGGAATACCCACTAAAAAACCAGCGGTACCCTCTCCGTCTCATCGGTAGGCGCCACGGGATCGCTTTCGCATACTACCGTGACGCCCTGACGGTCAGCCCACTTATGCGGGCCTCCAATTCCTAGGGGGGAATCCCGGGGTACTGAGAACCCTCCTAGCCCCTGTGGCGCCTATTGAGGCGGGGGGAGAAGGTGCGCGTAGCGTTGTTTCCTCCTCCCCGGTCTTCTTCGGCGGATCGGGTCTGCAGCAGCGTCCACCTTCCGCTCCCGTTCCGCTGCCTCCTTCTGCGACATAACGTTTTCGCAGAATTGTGACTATACCCTGCCTATCTTAGTTAAAATATAATTTTACGTTTAAATTTCTTATATTTAAATATCGGTTTGGCTCGTGATTTCGTCTAGTTAGTTAGGATCCATATAACGTTGACTTTGTGTAATAACCGTGTTCTTTTAGAGCGTCAGAGATTATAATTTCAATCGACTATAGAGGAGTCAAATAAAACCAGGTTTATCTTTTAAATGCGTTTTTAATATAAATATTTTGTTTAATATATTATGTTATGTTTTATATATTAAAAAAAAAAAAGTATTAAAATAACAATAATTCATTCTCACATTTATGTAAATAGTATAGTATAGTCCGTTACACTATGTATAGATTTATATATTCCAAGTGATTTCCAATTAGACTGCAACGGAGTAGGTATATACTAAAAATACAGCGGTACCCATTTCGTTCCTACGGGGCATCACGACATAGCTTCCGTGATGCCCCGACGCTGGCCTCCGAATTAAAAAGCTATTAGCTCTCCTTTATAATAATTACACTAAAAACAGTTGTTGATTAATACATCTGTATTTATAATAAAACATTCAACAATAACCACTTATATGCACTTTAATTTGACTTCCAGCAGTTGCTATCAGATGATAGCAACTATTCGAAATTCAAAACGTTATCAATGATAATAACTCAAGGTCCGAATAGTTTATTTATCAAAGAATAAGAAAAATTCCTTTCCATATGTGGACATATTTATATATTTCGTTTCGAAACTTGCAAAATCCTTGAATATTTTTTTTTCAACGTGCATCTTTAAAGAAAATGTTAATTTGAAGGTTGTTTAGTGTAAAAAAAGATTTATGTATATTTTTATTAATTTAGTAAAATTATTATTTATTTATGAAGACTGTTATGAATTGTCAAGTTACATACTAAATAAAATATAAAGCAACAATCATGTCGTAATGTTTAACATTTATCCGAGCAATAACTCATTACTTACCTCTTCTCTCAAATTAGACACAGTGTCAAATAAACAATTAAATTTATAGGTACATAGGTCCTTTATGTAAATTAATTAATACAAATTACAACACGATTTTTTTGTCTTTACTAATGTTTCTGTTTGTTGCTCTTTCACAAGCAAACCGCTGAATCGAATTTGATGAAATTTATTATGAAGCCAACTTGAACCTCGAAAGACATGGGGTACTTTTTAACCGACTTCAAAAAGGAGGAGGTTATTTTTTCATAAAGCGGGAGCGAAGCCACGTTTCAAAACTAGTTTCATTTAAGTTGAATAACACAACGAGAAATTAAAACGGATCTTTTTTCATTTATTTTGCTTACATATTTGGTAATGTTTTTTAACTGTATAAATTATAAGCTATTAACTAAAGTAATAAACTTCTTAAAACATATGCAATACATTATTGCTACCATATTAAATATTTGTATGATATAAACAAATTGCAACTACATACATAAATATTTGCTATTTTCATACTTTACAACGTGACTCGAGTGTTTGTATTATATGTGTAGAGATACGATGTTACGGGTATATATATTCTATATGCGTCTATATACTATAATGATATTAATCACGAAATATCAGAAATTACAAACTTGGAATTTGGCGAGTAGGTTCCTTATAGCGTGTAGACATTTGCTAAAAAATGCGGACTTTACGAAACTCAACCCCAGAGGGAGCTAAAACGGGGGTCGGAAGTTTGGTTGAAATTCCTGTTTTTGAAGTAAGAGACTTGAAATTTAAAATGTATGCTTTGTGGATGGTGTAGGGTTATACTAATAAAAACAATATTAGAAATCAACCCCCTTTGGGGTTCAAACAGGGTATGAAGGTCCAATGTTGACAAAGTTTTAAATTGAAGTTAAAGTAATAATTATGGATGGCAGAAGGATTTTAAATGGTATTTAAGTATAAGAATTATTGAAAACAACTACTTAATAATAAGGAAGAATGGTTTACTATAACAATAAAAAGTATTTTAGCGTGGACCGTGCGAACCGAGTCGTACATAATAATACATAATTATTATGAATAAAGTTTTGTTTGTTTGTTTGTAATACATAAAATCTGAATTTGCTGGACCGATCATCCAGCAATAATATTTTATTTTATTTCAAACTGAAATAACTGCGGATAAATCCGCGGACACAGCAAGTGTCGTATAAATGAAACAAAATATTAATTATTAAATTGATATAAATTGCTGGCAGTGAGTGTAAAATTTATATTTTTATTTTTTTCGATAAACACCTATTAATAGTTGATTGTTATGTGTCATGCGGCTTTATCTGGCGTGACACATTTACTGTGGTTGCACCCTTCGGTATGTTGTTTTAGACGAGCATTGCCCTGTTATGCAACTGACGTTATCTGTATAATTGCATACCTCGAACGCGAAGCGGCGTGGTATAACCGCCATTAAATAGAAGTCGCGTTTCATTCACCTTTAATTTTAAACTTTGGTTTGTTTGATCTGATGCTTAGCAATTAGTTCAAACGTTTCCAGTAGTAAAATAACAGCACTCCTGTTAAGGATGCGGATGTAATTGTCTTTATATATATAATTTTTATTTCTTTTAATTTTATATAATTGATCGCGTCGCGAAGTATTATACATAATATAAAAACAAATTTAACATATAAAATGTCTATTTTGTTTGCCAGACTTTGAATCGTTGAACCTTTCGGATCGGTTTAAATCAACGTCTTCTATGCGCTTAATGTCTTTGCTTGCTTTTATATGTATATTATAATTTATTGCAAATACATTTAATATAAATAAATAAGTCTTAATATCTTAGTAGATTTTTTATTATGTCTTACTGCGTGTGTGTGAGAGTGGATTTGCAACGATAAATCTGTTTTAGGGAAGGTATTTCTTAGATAAAGTGTCTTGATGTATAAATTGACATCTAGTGAGTAACAACGCAGTAAATAGTAAAAAAACTCTCCGTTCAAACAATATCGATGTCTTTTATTAGATTAGTCTCAAACAAGCATTTTAATTTATATATATATAATAATAATCATGAAATATCGAAATAACTACCTACGGAACATCAAAATTAATGATATTTAAACTCGTCAAGATCGTTTAATATTTGATGGTGATACTAAACATATTTTACGTTATTATGTTTTTTTTTTTTTTTTAATATTAATATACAATGTTTGACATTGAGAGTGATTACAACACATGCACTATTAAGCTAGGGACCTTGGCACCCGTACAAAATCGACACACCTCTTTGATCCGTACGAAAGTGAACGGCTCTTTGTATCAATTTCGTTGTGTATGTGTGTATTCAATGTCACGATGTTTCTTTGTTTTTTTTTTTTATTTGTTTGTTCGTTTTTTGTAAATCGTTTAAGTATTATGTGAACTTGGTTCGTTGCTTGTAAGCTGTTTGTTTATAGGTATTATGTGATTACGTTTTCATACTTACAGTACTTGTCCGCTCCTGCTTGTGTAATGTGGTTTAAATGATGTATACATTGACTAGTGGTCGACTTCGCTCGGATTTTAGAATTTCGTTGTCAGGTTTAATGCATGAAAGAGTGTCCTTTCTTGGAGTTCGAGCTTGCTTCATATCAGATTTTAATAAATTTCGGTTCAGTGCAATTCGGCCGTGTAAGAGCAACAGATACACAGACAGACGAACATTTATTTTCGCATTTATAATATTAGTATAGATGCTTATCCACCAACCCGCTCTGAAGTGGCGGTATAAACTCAAAGCCTTCTTAAGAGATGAAGAGGACTAAACCTCCAATGGGTCATGTTTTTGGGCACTTTTAAGGAGTACTATCGCATAATTAAAACCGTGCAGTCTTACTTTACGTACAGTTTACCGAGTCATAGTTTTAGGTTTGCGCGAATGTGCGGGCCTTTAACTACGCTTGCTGGTTTACGCACTTCAGCCTATTAAATTATTCGTTCGTGTACCTCGCCATTAAGATGTGTTTGTAAATTCTGATAATTGAAAGAAATATTATTCCAAGAATACTATAAACAAATTGGAGCGTCTGTTCGTAATATTAAAATAACCGCTTTTTATTAAATGTATATGTATGTATACACGTTACATATACCAAAATAACATTTGTTTACAATTTTTGTCTGTCTATCTGTTTGTTCCGGCTAATCTCTGGAATGACTGGACCTTTTTTAACTGGACTTTCACTGGCAGATAGCTGATGTAATAAGGAGAAACTTAATACTTTTTGTTTTAGAATTATCTATAAAATAATAATAAATTCACGCTGCAATGTCCAAATATTATCCAGTACCGCGCGCATGCCAACACTCCAACGACATATTATCACAAAAGCTGCCTAATACAGAATTCTGAAGTCGCGGGCACAGCTAGTCGGTAATAAAATTAAAACAAAAACCTTTGTTATTTTACTGCTAAAATATTTCAGCTTTGCTTATTATCCTGCAGCTTTAGTCCGATGCTAAGTATCAGTAATAGTGACCAAGGCGGCATAAACTATCCGACGTCATTTGTTTAATAATGTATTTTTTTTTAAGAATATTTATAAATAAATAATTGTCTGGGAAGAATTTTTTTATAAAAATAAAGTCTTTATAATAATTGTATTGACGTCATTACTTAATATTTCGAGTTGACATTGATAAATAACATAATTATTATGATATAAGAAAAATGTATGTTTAATTTTTATTATAATTAAACATGAGATTTATAGGAATTTCATTGCTGTGTATTTTATATAAATTATTAATAGTATTTACACAATTTTGTTATTGCTATCGGTTATAGATACGTTCGGGTAGAATGTTCTTCGAGATTAATCAATGAACTGTGTGTTCAGTAAGTAAAAAGCGGCCAAGTGCGAGTCGGGCTTGCCCATGATGGGCACCGTAGCAGCAAGTGACATACTATAAAATTTCTTGTAGTTCTAGTTGTAACTTTGTTATTTTTATATTTAAGTGGATTGAAAAAGGTAAATTTACGATTACGATTTATAACTTATTAAAAAAAACTACTTACTAGACCTCATTCAAACCAATTTTTCAACCAAAATAGAAGCCGCGACAGCTTTTATTTTTGGCGAGCAATGCTTTTCAAGCGTTTAATTGATACTTTATGTACCCTTGTATTAAGCTTCAAAATAGTATGAAATATCTTTGAAATGTGTTTTCTACTAATCGGATTAAGATAACTTCCTTGACAGGATAAAAGGTCTATACTAAGCAGTGGAATATTTACGGCTAGTTGTAATGTGTGCAATCACATATACGCACACAAAGAAAACGAATAAGGAGATGCCCATAAAAGAAATATCTAAGCTGTATACTATTCTTGAATAGAAAACATCAAACCAAAGCAATATATTCAAAAGGCCTCGAAAGAACCAGCAAGTAACTACTACTGGTGGTAGGGCTGCGTGCAAGACCGTCTGAATAGGTACCACCCACCCTTCGCATATCAAACAGCAATACTTAGTATGGTTGTGTTATGGTTTGAAGGATTAGCCAGTGTAACTAGAGGCACAAGGGACATAATATCTCAGCTCCCAAGGTTGGTGGTGCATTGGCGATGTTGAGAAGGGTTAATATTTCTTACAACGCCAATGTGGGGGACATTGGTCCATTTGCTCATCCGCTCACTCTATACAACCACAAAGAACAAGATATGTATGTGTATATATACATACACAGTTTATTATTTACGAAACGTGAGAAGCAACGAATACTAATACCACGCTCTTTAAGATTTCTATATCAATATTTTTTAGACGTAAATTGATATAAATCGTATTAAAACTCGTGCCGGTCTCCGCCGGCGTAGTCGTCTGGTTTGTTTGTTGCCGTATTTATCCTGGGTTTATTTTTAGTCTTATTTTAATCAAAGCGTCCTCATTAATATGTACTAGATTGAGATGCGACGTGCTTATTGTTCGCGTGCGATAAATATTAAATAACTCGTTTAACCGTAATAAAACGCGGGACCTGTTAAGTAGTTATTTGAGCGTGTCGGTCTGTTGTTGTTTGTCGAGTCGACGATTCTCGGATGTAATTTTATTTTTGCAGAAATAATGTACTTTGTGAAATGAGTGCGCAGTTCTCTCAAATATTCCATTTATTCTGATTTCGCACAAACAAATAGTTTTTTTTTTGTGTAGGGAAGGTTACATCGATACTACTTACGAATCTTTTCAGCGATAATATATACTGATATTCGAGCATAATTTATTTAATACTCAACATAATATAAAAGAACTTCGGTTCTTTTGTGCTACGTTCTATATGTAAGATCTTTTAAAAAGGTCGTAGATCGTGAGTTCAAGCCCGGACAAGCACCAGTTAATTTTCAATTGTTTATTTCATGTAATTCTTGACAAAAACAAGACGGTTATTTTTCAAATAAAAACTTGCACATGTATATTCACTAATCTGCACTGGATTCGCGTGAAGGAATCCGTCTCCAATGCAGTTTGCTCAGGACTGGGAATGTAGAGTCTGTGTTTCTGTAAGAAGAAAACTTATTCATAGACAAGACGAAATAAACAGTTCTATGTGTATATGACATATATAAAATATATAAGCAAAAACTATATTACATTAAGTAATAGTCCGACTGTGTTGAAATTTTAAACTTTATTAAATAAATTGCCCAGCAAGCAGCGGGACATTATCGTGAATCGGAAATAAACACATAGAACAGACTTTTATAATAAGTAAGTAAGTATATAAGACGAAACCATACTCGTATCGTTAAGACGATCCAATTAACATCTAATTATCATTCGGAAGGAACCGAGATGACGCAGTGCTTGGAACAAGTCAATCTTTATCGAACATCGCTAGTTCAATTATGCTCGGCGGTGTTGGAAACTAAAAATCTGCAAATTTATACACCCATACTGAAATGTTACGGTGAAATTAGCTTCCAATCTTATCCCCAAAAATGCCATTAGCCCAGCAGTGGACTGTTTATTTATAGCCTGTAATAATTCACTGTCCAACTATGGATTGCTATATTACCGCAAAAATATCTGCAATTCAGAATTTATAATACACCGTTCTCTCTGTTGCACAACCTTGTATCTTGTTTATTGAAAAAAAAGTATTTTTAAACACCGCGATTATCATCTACTTCATAAACGGGATTGAAAAATTAACACGTGATAAAGATAGCTGTATACTAAACGACATAAGTGCCTTTAGATTATAATAATCTTGCCGTAATATAATGTCCTTTTGATAAATTTAGCGCAGGAAAGATAAAGATGTTACAGTAGGTTATCCTACTAATCCGATAGGACGGAAATCCGACCCGATTGAATAGCGAGAAGACGCAGCACCTTAGCTTAGGGTAGTCGCACAAGGTCAGCTCTCGCTTGTAATGTTGATACATCTTAGATCGTTATCTAAGATTTTATTTTGAGCCAATCAGAGTGAGTTGAGTAGTTGATTTTTACAATTTCGAAAGAAACGTCACACTGTGCTTTGCAATATTGATGTCACTTACGTAAAAAAAGCAAGATATTGGTTTGGTTGACTGTCTGCGATTTTTCTCTCTCACTGATGTAATGTTACAAATTTTATTACTTATGTTATGCTCAATATGTTTATTCTTACAATACAGGTGAAAGCCTCCTGCGGCAATTACCTACTTCTGAGGCAAGGCAGTGTAAAAACGGATTAAATATTACTTCCTTCTAATGTAAATTTCTCGGAAGAAAAGGTAACCTTATTCGCCCATGTTGTACTAATGTGCAGTCGAGGTAAGAAAAGGTTCGTCACCTTAAGGTCCATTTTCGTGTGCTCCGTATGCGCGATAATCTGTTTTACCGATTGAGTATGACATATTGAGTTAGAAAAGGTTCATCACCTTAAGATCTATTTTCGTGTGCTCAGTATGAGCGATAATCTGCTTTACGGATTGAGTATGACATATTGCGTCGCAATGTACACTATTTCGAACCTAGTTATCATACTATGTTAGTTTAATTTTATGTGCAGTTTTCTGTTTAATGCATTAGTTTCAAAATGTACTAAGAGTTTACGACTTGATGAAGGAATGAATTTGAAAACTGATGAAGGTTTTCTTACTGTGAATGTACTAAAAAAAGTACGAGCTAGCTTCAAGATTAACGAAGAAATATATATATTCTTCGGCTTTGTGCAAGCCCGTCTGGGTAGGTACCACCCACTCATCAGATATTCTACCGCCCAACAGCACTCTTCAGCATTTTTGTTTTGTGTTCCAGTTCGAAGTGTGAGTGAGCCAGTGTACGGGCACAAGGGACATAACATCTTGGTTCCCAAGGTTGATGGTGCATTGGTGATGTAAGGAATGGTTCATATTTGTGGTTACTACTTACCATTGGCCCACTTGATCGTCCACCTACAGGAACCATAAAAAAAGAATTATATATATGTATATAAGCAATATAATAGTTATAACTATGTCATAATAAATACATGAGACATATTTGTAAATAAATAACTGATATCGTATATTAATGGTATAAGTTATTGGCAAAACATTATACAATGTAATATGTTAGACTTAAGATAAAAGTAAATCACGTTTAATGTCATGTCATATTAAAGCTATTCTTATATAAACTCGGCGCATGCGTAACCGTTTATTTTTATTTGATAAATTATATCTGTCCGCGACCTAATTCTTGTCGACATTAGATATTATAAGAAAAACACCTTGATTCTTGTTAAAAGTTTAATTGATATCGCTGCACAACTATCCCCAGTATGATAACACCACATCAGTAGCTAAAGCACTTGTGTTATGGAACCTCGAAAGTAACGACGGTACCACAAACACCCAGACCCGAGACAACATAGAAAACTAATGAACTTTTTCTATATCGACTCGGCCGGGAATCGAACCCGGGACCTCGGAGTGGCGTCCAATATACACTTCTGTTTATCAGTGGAACTAAAATTATTATCCAAATGAATTTTATTAAGATTTATAAAATATGTACTTAGTATAAAACTCCTTATAAATCTGTTACAAGCTATTGGTATTAGTGTATGTTGGATATTTAGTTTAAGTTGATTTTTCGAACATTATCATGGCGATGAATGTATATAATAACTGGAATATTCACTGTTATTTATGTCATATTTACTTTGTTAAATATAAGGAGTATAAATTACCGTAAATAATACTGTGTAATATGATTGTATCTATATGCTTATTTCAAAGTAAACATATACACTATATCTCTATATGATTATCTGAATTTCAGTCCACTGCTGCCTCATGTACTTAACTGTTCTGATATATGCAAATAAAACTGAGGATTTGAACCCATGATATCAGCTATAGCCATCCCTATAATCTAACTAACATGCTACTAAAATGGCATGACACCATCAACAACGCCTACACAATCAAGTACATATATCAATATGTAGATACAATGATAAACAAGAAACGGCAGAAGCTTAACTTAATACTATTAGTTGGCCCGTCCGTCTATCACGTTGTTCGTAACGTGGGAGGCATTGCTATGCAAAATCATTCGTGTTAAGTTCACATCACTATTTAGTATTTACGCATTCATGGACATGACGCATGTATAATGTACTCCAACCTTAACGACATTTATTTATCGAAACGATAATTATTGCTGATATTTATTACTGCTCGTGCACGCGAATCCGTTTCGAATACTGTAAATATTGGTGTACTATGAAATTGTTTCGCGGCTACGTCCGCGTCTTCTACGAATTAGACGGAGTATAGTCTAGTACTTAGACGGCATTTAATAAAAACTAAAATTTAATAAAGACGAAGGTCTCGTGCTTCGGTTGATGTTTAAAGCTCATCTCTTCGACGGCGGATGAAAATTCCCTATTAACGCAGCAATCTGTTTGAATTTTTTGTAATCAATCTCCCCATGCCTCATGTGGTTCAATAACCTCAAGCAATTCTTTACATAAGATTATTTTTTTCCATAAAATAAAAAATATTAAATTTTAATTATTCAATAACCAATTTGTATGAATTAAATTATTCGTAAAATTGTTTTAATGTCGGAAAGAAGTAACCGTTTACATAGATACGGCGACTTGTTTAAATTACCGACGATCTTGAACGCTGAACAAACAAACGTTGTATCAATAAATATAGCCGTGTTTACGTAATTCATTGGCAAGTGGAACTTTAATAGAAAACCTAAGGCTTCGCCGTTGAGATGAAAATCCTCCCGTCACACCGACGCATTTAATTAAATCTTCGAATATAGTTATTTTAACTGCGTCGTAGACAATCGATTGACTTTTAAATGTCTGGCTTAAACAGTCCAATCTACAAATAAGGTATGATTCGTAAATGTAGACTGATGACGTTTAAATAAATATTGCTGACGTCATATATCGACTATATTGCAAAAAGTTAATCGTTAATATAAAGGACACATTTTCATACAACAAAACAAGATTATGTCGCTTTGGTTTATTTACAACCGCTATAAATTACATAAATTAGTACCCTAGAAACGTAACGTATTGTCATCGCTTTTGTAAACATGAAGGAATACGCGTACCCAAGCGTACCCATGCGTTTGTTTTAATGTATATATTATACTCGTCGTTCGCGGCTTCGCTCGCGTTAGTTTAGTGTTAGGGTAAAAAAGTACCCTATGTCCTTCCTAGGAGTTCAATCGTCCTTCATATAAAATTTCATTAAATCCGGCTGTCAACAGACGGACAGACAGAGTTATTTTCGCATTTATAATATTTTTTATTTTTTTTTACATTAACAACCTGTAAATTTCCAACTGCTGGACTAGGGCCTCCTCTCCTTCTCCTGGTTTGGAGCATATTCCAAAACGCTGTTCCAATGCTGCTTGGTGATATATAAATGTGGCAGAATTTCGTTGAAATTAGACTAAAATAGAATAGAATTATAAACACAAATTAAGCACTTGAAAATTCAGTGGTGCTTGTCTGGGTTTGAACCCGAAATCATCGGATAAGATGCACGCGTTCTAAGCACTGGGCCATCTCTTTATTTATAATATGAGTGTAGATTATTATTAAAAAATATCAAAATAACATATATCAATTTGTTTTTTTTTTTCGCAAAACTTGGTAAATAACTCGACCAAATAAAAAAAAAGTAAATCGACTCAGAGAGGAGAAAAAGATACTGAGCTGTTTTATCTCTATCTATTTATATATAGATAATCACTATGTGTGTATGTGTACGTATGTATTTTTATAAATCGGCGTTGTTTATGATATTAACTGGTATTACTGGTATTACTTACGCGGTTAAGATCTCCGAACTAATTATTATCGAATACTCGCAGTTACGCGTATTATGTATACATATATATATATATATGTATATTGATAAAGCTTCGAATGAATTGTAATTTTTTCTCTACTGAAACTAAAATAATATTTTGGACATAGGCGTCGCGTTAATGACATACAGTTTTTCTTATCTCACATTTAAAGATTTCAGTGTGCCTTTTAAATGTGAAAATTTTTTTTGGTGTTTTATAGGGGTAAACCTATACCAAAACTGCAAACACTATGATGGTCTCTTATGCCGTCATGCCCCATCTTCCTTTTTTTTATTAATATCGCTGGAATTGGGGTATATGGGACTCGCCGATGCCGAGGACGCCTAGTGCGCCCTTGTATACTGGAATACCCAAACGTGATAGAGAAAACCAGTGGTACCCTCGCGTCATTTCGGGGGCGGTACGAGATCCCTCGCGCATCCTATCGTGACGCCCTAACAGTCGGCCCATCTATGCGGTTTGTCAAAAGTGTTCTATATACTAACCTTGGCTTATATTATTATATATGTAAATTTTTACCCAAAGAATTTATTTATTTATTTATCTTGCTCCTCAATAATTCCTAGGTTATATTTATTGTTTCAATAACTATTAATTTCGTTTTTATTTTGTTTCTTTTTTATCACATTTAGCTTTAATTCTATTTAATTACACGAGCTAAACCTTTGATGGTAAATATGTATTTAATATAATTTCAGATTTACATAATATAATAATATATTTGTTTAGTTGAATTTAGATTGGAGCATGAAAGAGTTTTAATTAATTTAAAAGATTTTGTTACGGAAAGTTTACTGTTGTACAACCTCCTACCGAAAGCTCTGAGATGATTCAAATGTAAATTCTCTTTTATAAATAATATACCTGTTGTTAGTAGTAAAATTATAAATTATTTTTAGTATTTTAATGATCGAATATATTAAAAAAAAGAGATAAGATCATAAAATTAACAATAATAACAATATATTAAATATAATGCGATTGATTTTAATATTATCCGTCCGTATTATACTGATCAAACTTTAGAGTTCATGTCATATAATTACAGGTGTGCCTTTGTCTGACAATTATTTGCATTAAAAATAAACTGTCATGGCCGGTCGCCTGTCTAACGTAATTCCTCCTTAATATGGAATACCTTTGGTATAGGACGTCACACTCGTGTTGTCAAACGCACACAATGCCATTCAATCAAAAATGAGGAATTATTTAATGTATTCTAATTAACATACGTATATCAATATATTAGTCATATAAAAACTTCATGAATAGGGAACAATATTAAAAATGAGATAATATAAAAATAATCCGTGTTACAGTATAGTGTAACAAATTCTTTGACACATAAACTGCGAATCGATTGAACAAACGCGAAACACAAAATAAACTAGAAATGTTACCGACATCGTAAAGGATACAAATATTCAATCATAATTCAACTTGACGCCTCTTTGTTTAGTCATCCTTTTGTTTCAAGTTTATGTACATAGATTCAAATTGATATACTCGAGTGTCGCGTTATGTGGAAACGGTTCTGGTACATAAGGAAATAATATAAATAGCGAGCTGTGGTATTTAAATTAATTTTACATTCTGCACAAACGCCACATTGCCCTTATGTGACTTGTAGTAATATCAGAAAATCAGTGTACATTTTGATTCTAAGTTATTTTAAAATAAATTAATTTCTTATCAAGCGATGTTGTAATAGGGTACTGAACACAGCAGTCTCGGCTTAGCCCTGCATTGTCATGTTAACCTTGTTAACTATCTTCAAATCACTATCGGCGTCTTGCTAGTTGGAACAGATTAGCGCAGACAGGTCCTACTCATTCTCTGCGACCTCTTTCTGCAAGAAACGTGTCTTTTAAAACTAGACAATCCCCGTTCAACGTATTTCGTCAAAATTATGTTAATTATAAGCTCGTACTCTTACCATTTTTAATTCCGTTTGATTTAAACCTTCCTCAACATACCTACCTGTTTTGTTAGGTTAAATTATATAATACGTTATATTACAAAGCCGTTATTCAGTAATTGTTACAATTATATTAATTAGGGCATCCGACACGTATCTGGCATGCAATTTAACTCTACAATAACTGTTATTAACAATACGAAAATAAAAGATACTTTTTGTTCTTAATAATAGCAGCGGGCATTTTCAAGTCAGCCGACTGCCAAATGCGCGGGACACATGTGTGTAAAACACAAGTGCACTTTCTGCTCTCTCTTTGTCTCCTAGTGTATTTTTTGTCTATTCTTCATACAATCCTTACTGTTGAAAATCGTCCTTAGAAAAATACGTCACTCAGTCATAATTTTAACTTATTTGATAAATGCTAAAATTAATATAAAATCTAAAGTTAATCGTTATAGAAATGTTAAGCGATTGGGTAAATATAGCCTCTGTAACAAGCTGTACCAGTTAGTGAAAAGATTTTAGGACAGCCTTTTAACTTTTAATCCAACCGGAAGCGGAACACCATTTATTTAATGCAGACCTTTAAGCAATCAAGGCTCAGGAACTCAATTAACTTGTATTATAAATTAAAAAAATAATAATAATCCTTATATTTAAATTTAATAATAATATGATAATATTAATTTAATATTAATGAATAAACTGAACGTCCACATAACTTTAAAAACATATTTATTTTATATTGGTTAAACTTACAAAACCGCTATTCGTAATGTTTCAAGTACCAGGAGAACATTACAACGCAGTGGTTTTTGCAACTGGTCTCCAATGCACACTTATACAATTCCAGCGTATAGTGTGGCGCACACAGCATTGAAAATTACGTCAAACGTTTTATTTAGCCTTATATGTAGATCTGGGTAAGTGCGTGTGTACCGGTAAGCCACTGCCTGACTCTTACATGATCATGCTTCCCTGGTACTAGTTTAGTTAGCAAGGATTCAAAAGGGTCTTAAAGGAGTTTAGTTGTTTTTTTATTTAATTTACGGTACAAACTGTTGAGTTCATCTTTATGAATCTCTCTGTCGCCTTTATTTAACATCGGATTAAAGCGACAGGACGGCTTTCGTGAAACCATTTTCACTTAAGTAAACTAACAATTATCACAAATTTAGACTTTAAACTTGACAATCCAATTTACAAGAACATCACGACGGAAACGTTAATTAATTATATGTTCCGAGATCTTTTGTTTTTGGATCCCGTTAGGGTCAACTGCAATTGAGGTCGCTTTTTAACCCACATATAAAAAACGAAGAAGATCTAAAATTCTATATTCAACATGTTGTTTTGAATATAAAAGCAGATATATTACCTAATTTAAAAAAAATGTTGGATACAATTTTTACCTTTGATGTGGTTACATAAAATTTTAAAAGCAAATATTTAATTCTTTTGTTAACATAAATTGTTTAAACAAAACCCTGAATCGTAAAATCTTCACAACAACACGTCACGAACCGCAACTCCACTCGTATTACTGGTTTCAAAAGCAATTTTTCCGGTCGTTTAAAAAGACCGGTATTTCGATTTCTGACCGTAATGTCAAGTACACTGCAGGTTATTTCGAATAATGTGCCATTTTTCGTTCTTCATTCGAGTTGTTTTTATATAATCCATTGTTCCGATGGGTTGCGTGTTGTTTTCGGCTGCTGTACTCGCGGACGGTGATTTTACGTATTGATACATGTAGTTTGTCTGTCTAATCATGTTATGTAATAGAAATATGGAAAATTAGATCGTTAGCTCTTATTTTTGTAAAACGTTTTTCTGTGATTATAATTATTTAATTAAAAATATTTTTATTCTCATTGGTAGAGTATTATCGTTAATCTTATGTTTTAGTAACTAGAATTTGTACCGGTTACTAATTTACGTGACTATTTGGAAAATGGCGACTAATATTTTGTGCGAATATCTAAGTATTACATTATTTTTATCTTATTAAGTAAATCTCACTAAACTCAAAAACTCACAAACTACAGATAGATTTTCAATAGAGCAATCCAATAAAGATTTAGTCGTTTCTGTGTAAAGTCACTATGACCAAATTACCGTTCCGTTACCGTTGTTCGAAGACTTCGTAGTCTTTAGAAGGCCAAGTCCTCTCTTAACCCTCTGAATATTTTAACGGATGTATTGACTCGACGCGAATCGATAATACAATATTGCCACGATTCGTTTTTACTCTTGCAAACTTGATCCAATTTTATGTAGGATTATAGTTAGTAATGTATTAAAATATTATACTAATGGATTTCTGAATGGCAATAGCTTACCCAGTGACAAAAAAATATTTTAGCCTTAAAATTATTGGCAATCTGCCAAATTTATCTTCTGATAGTATGGTCACCCATATACATTGACACTTTAAGAAATATTAACCACCCCCTTATCTTCAATATGCTACCAATCTGATGCCTGATGCGCTATGAACCTCGAAATGTATATTTTGCCCGTAGTTACACTCGACCACTTACCCTTCAAACATAAGTAAACTCAGTATTGAATATAATATAATATATACTGATTGTAAAATGGAAAATTTTAAGTTTAACTTGTATTTATAATTCATCTCACTGTCGGCGGTGAAGTAAATAATTGTTTTTATTCTCAGCTAAATTTATCTTTTATTTAAGAGCGGCTATTTAGAATGTAATTGCGTTTAACCCGCATACATTACATAAATCAGTAACTGGTTATGAAGCGTCCAACCTGTCATTAAAGTTACATTATTTTAATTATTATTTACAACGCATTCTAACGTGTTGATAACCACGTCACTAAATTGAATAAAAAAATAAACATTTACTCTTAAGGAATGGTAAACAAATAAATATAATTTGGGTATAAGAGGAGTTCAAAATATTTGCAAACGTTTCCCTGTAAATAGATACGTCACTTGAAAATCAATCCAGAGAATGTTATTGAAACTTACTTCATTTTTCAGCGGTATTCAGCTATTCGGTAATGAATAATTCGGAACTCACCGCTGAACGATGAAATGTCAGTATGAGATATGCGACATTTACTTTAATAATCTATACATATAATAAATTCGTAATATTAAAATTATTTACACACGGTACATATACCAAAATAACATTTTTTACAATTTTTGTCCGTCTGTCTGTCTGTCTGTTTGTTCCGGCTAATATGGCACGGAACGGCTGAACCGATTTCGACGGGACTTTCACTGGCAGATAGCGGATGTAATAAGGAGTAACTTAGGCTACTTTTATTTTAGAATTATATATAAAATGAAAATAAAATCACGCTACAATATCCAAATAACTGAAATTCACACAACGCGCACGAAGTCGCGGTCACAGCTAGCCATATATAACATTTAAGCAATTATTAAAAAAATCGTATCGGCTTAAAGTCGGTTTTTATTACTTGAATTTACAAAATGAGTTCTCGTTTATGATGTTAAAGGATGGTTTTATCAGAGAATTACTGTATTTCTTAGTTTTCTTTCTTTGTTTTTTTTTTTTTTTTTTTTAATAAATGAATAATTCTTAGCGTACCATAACATAAACAAACACTTATATAATATGAAATGAAAAACATTACACGAGTTTATATTTAAATAAATTACTGATCTCGCGATGAAAGCGACTTTAGTGCAAGATTAGCCAGACTTAACCCCATTACCGACATATTACCGGATAATTTGAGACATTACCGCTTCCGGCTAACTGCACGCTGCACGCGACTACAATGTGCACGAGAGAATTGTCTTTTGTGAATATTAAATTGTACAATTGCCTTTTGTAAATGCTTCGTATATTTACAACGAGACTTTTGATATTTGTCTTTTGAATGGTAAATGAAAATATCAAAAGATATTTCATTTCTAATGATCTTATTGTATAGTCGTTTGTTATTTAAATATTTATAGTTATTCAAGAGTTTTAAGTGTATTATATCATCTAAGGAGGTGTTTAACTAATAATTCTGGTTAAAATATTATATATTTAATATTTCTACGGATTTAAAAATATATTCTTGAAACCTATGTTTACATGACTGCTTAGACAAAATATTTAAGTTAATATCGTTATTTTTTCCATTGAAAAATTTAAAAATGTTTTTTTTTTTAAATTAAAAGTATAAATAAAAACAGTTCAAATTGGTCCATGAACTGTCATCGTATGCAAAGATCTTGTGATCAAATGTCTTGAAATGCGATTACAGTTTAGTAATAAAGAGCGTTATGGATGTCTGCCCGGTTAAGGGTGAATTAACTCTTGTATTTTCTGTCACAGATACTTAATGACTTAGATATCATAGTGAGCGGTGTATCAGTGTAAGATGTGCCTTATGTTTAATCGAATTCCATTTTCTAAGGCGAAAGTTATCAATTAGTTACTGACGAACATTGTGATTCATTTGCTTTTATCAAAAAAAATTATCATTTCTGCTGGTAATCAAACAGTTTTCTGACTTAATAGACGAATTTCTAAAAACTATGGAGTTGTAAAACGAATAAAAATTTCTTAAATATATTACAATAAAATTCACATAACAGAATATTCTACTAAATAAATTTAATAGATTAGGTAAATTTGTTTGCACTTTGAAAATTTTAAGTATTTGTTGTAATATATATAAGAGTAATATAAATGTTCGTTAATATTTAAAATGTTATCGTTATTTCGATTTATTTGAATTTTCTGAAGCTTAAGAAAATTTAAATATATTCATTTTATTTAAGCGAGATAGATCTCGGTAATTGGTAACTATTTATGCTATGTATGTATGTATATATGTATATTATATATTATGCTAATTCTAGACACATGATAATACAGAGATTATATCGCGTTAGTCTCGAACTGTTGAATATTAAACAATTAATGATCTAATCTCTTAATTTGTAAGCTTAATATGTATTTATTTACTAGTTAGTTACAATAATGTAATATCCACGTCTTGTACTTTGTATGTAATTAATCCTTTAAGTTATTTATCGTGAAAAATCTTTTATAATAACAGTACCATACCAACTAACTACTTATATAGTTATTTTTGTATATTATAGTCGTATTATGATGATTAATTTTAAGCTTTAATGAAACAACAGACGTTCATATACTCGAGAACTTTGCGCGATGTCATTATGTCTAATATTAATAACTTCAGTTATTAACATCTGATTACGATTGATTTCGATGGACTTATGATCTACATATTTAATTACAAATATCTGCGTACCCGTGTCTTCGTTAGTTTGAATATTTGTATCTTAGTCATGCGACGATAGGGATTTGTGCAAGCTCGGTCATATCTTCTACGGCAAGCAGTGATACTTAATATGGTTGAGTTCTATTAGGAAAGGCGTGTGAGCCAGTGTGGTTACAGGCACAAGGGACATAACATCTTAGTTCCCATGGTTGGTGGCGCATTAACGATCTGAGGAAAAGTTTCAATTTCTGAAGAAGCCAATGTATATGGGTACCGGTGACCACTTACCAGGTTGCCCAATTGCCAGTCCGCCTGCCAATTTAAAAAAGAAGTCTGATCTGGACAGCCATTTTTAATGTTAATAATATTGTTCCCCTGTCTTTTTTTCGGCTACGGATGCTAGTTTCAAAGACAAGCCAACTGCACATACGAGTAATATAGAAATTAAAAAAATGCATTGTAAAATCAACTGTTTATAAAAAAAAATCACCATTGAGTATTTTCGCCTGTTCTTCTAAATTTTGAGATGTGTCTCTCCAAATCTGTGGTAGCTTTTTTTTCTTGATTATCAACAAGTAACTGTAATACTTCTATATTGAATGAAGATTTTTGACAATGAATATATGATAATCATACTTCCAATCTCCGGAGTTTTATAATAAACAAATAATATTATATGAACAAGGGAAATAGACATCACGATTCAACGTATTTAATTAATCCATTAATTATGAATATGATTTCACTGCAGACATTTGAAGTGAAAACATCGATCTTGGTAAACCTGTTCTAGTTATGTAAATACTGTTTATTGTATTATTTTAATTTCGTGTATATGAAAAGGTTGAATCCTTCATTTCTCGAAACGAATAACATTCTCATGTTGACTCAGGATAAGCCGAATTTTATTAACGTCCCTCCGATTCGTAGCGTTTTTGAAACTCTACTTCGATAAATATTTCAAAGGCACACAATCATATAATGTAAAATTTAAATACTAGGATGCTAGTATTATGACCATTTGGATGTCTGTTACTCAATGCAAAAATAACGGAACGAATTTGGATGATATTTTTTATTGAGATAGCTCCCACCTCCACACAAGTCGAAGCATCTTGCTGAAGCTAGTATGTAAATAAAACGATGAAATACTTTGAATACATTACATTAGCAGCCTGTAAATTTCCCACTGCTGGGCTAAAGGCCTTCTCTCCCTTTGAGGAGAAGGTTTGGAGCATAATCCAACACGCTGTTCCAATGCGGGTTGATGGAATACACATGTGGCAGAATTTCGTTGAAATTAGACACGTGCAGGTTTCCTCACGATGTTTTCCTTCAACGCCGAGCACGAGATGAATTATAAACACAAATTAAGCACATCAAAATTCAGTGGTGCCTGCCTGGGTTTGAACCCGAAATCATCGGTTAAGATGCACGCGTTCTAACCACTGGGCCATATCGGCTTTTAATACATAACTCTAATCGAGAAGGAAAACAATATGGCGTTTATATATGTACATAAACGGTATATGACAGTCACATGAGATAGTATGTAAGATGCAATTAGCAGACACGATTATCTGATTAATATTGTTTACGATGTGTTATGTAAAACGTGACTTACATTTATTATAGAGGTTATTAGAAAATCATGTATTTTCTTATGTAAATAATACCTCTATGATTGTACGTGTTACGAAAGTGATAAATCGGATTGGGAAGGAATATATTTGTAAAGCTGGGGAGATACATACTATATCTACCTGATGATAGGACTTTGTATAAGATATTCTGGTTACGTTAATACCCTTGTGTCTTATATTGCACCAAACATCAATACTAGTAATGTTGTGTTCTAGTTGAAAGAATTGAGTCATCCAGTGATATAACATTTCAGCTTCCGACGTTTGTGTCGCGTTGCTTATGTAAGAAATGATTAATGTTTTCATACGGTCCCGATATCTATGAGCAGTGGTGGCTGCTTATCATTAGGCTGCCCATTTGCTAGTCCACAAAAAAATAGTTAAATGTTCAAAATTTTTTTTTTAAAGGTCAATCAGTAATGTGTATAAATATATCACTGACTAAGATTCATGGTTTGAGCGTTTGCTGGCCTTTGTAGACATTTTTTGTATGCAAATTTGTATATTTTTTAAAGCTCAACTATTGATTTTCTTGTCTGTTTTTCTCAGTAGAATCTACATTCCAATATTGTCCAACATATTATACAGGGTTAACGATGATTCATTTTGATTTAATAAATTTATAAAATAATCAATTTTTATCTTGAAATGCGTGTACTGAACATAAGTAATAATAATTATAAGTCGACGTAGATGGTATCTTCAAGTTAATTTTTTTATTTAATATTTTAATTTTTTTTGAATAATGATTTATTCTTATTTCGATTGTGGATTTGACTTTAATGACTACAAACTGAATCTGTTTAGTGGAGGAAAATTGCATTGTATAGATACTGAATAGCTATTGAAATTAAAATACCGGATTTTTTGTAACTCCGGTTTTATTCAAGTGTCTAACTCTTATTCTTTCAAACCGGTCGTATAATTTTGTCATTCCATGTGTTTATGCTTAATTTAAACCTTTAGTTTTTCTTTTCCCAAGCGAAGGGAAGCCCAGTGGTAACGGTTTCATAAATCGCTGAATTTTCATTGAGAAATTTTCCCACGTGGTTGTGTTGGAATGAGCTCGAAATCTTCTAAAGAAAAGTCTGCCCGGTGGAACATTACGCGCTGTTATTTTTACAATATTTATCAACCATTGACCATCACTTGGCTGATTTGTTAGGCTGAATTTCGGCTACGAATTTTTTTCTTATTTATTGTCTTTCCACAGACATGTCGTCCATGTCTTTGGTGTAACTTACCTTTATAATTTGTATTAATGTAATATCTATCAATTATTGTCAGATATAATAACAATTTATATTTCGTGATTAAAAATATATAGAAATATTGTATTCGTATGTAATATAAGTCTAGTCATTAGATGTCATGTCATGTAGTAATAGTATTATTATGTTTTATTGAGTTAATATTTTTTTAAATTTTAATAAAATATATTTAGTCTTAGTATGTTAAAATATTTAAGTAACCACTGACCAACCAGAGTGAGTATCAAACGGTTATAGGCAATACTACTTGGAAGGTTCAGTAAGTTTCTTAAATAATAAAAGAAAATGCGTATCTTTGATATGAAATTCTTTCGTCATTTATAGTGCCATTGAGCAAACCGTGTCCATTTCTACTACAGCGATATTCATGAAAGTGGGTATAGATGAATATAAAGTTCTTACTTTCCATATATCGTCACAAAGGT
This sequence comes from Vanessa atalanta, assembly GCF_905147765.1. Lineage (NCBI taxonomy): Eukaryota > Metazoa > Arthropoda > Insecta > Lepidoptera > Nymphalidae > Vanessa > Vanessa atalanta. Next base: position 2,441,983 of record NC_061885.1, read on the forward strand.
CAGTTTTCCTTTGTTTCTCTTTTACCATGGCTCAATATCATAAACCACAAATGTTTTATAAATAAGAAATTATTATTTAATAAATTATTTAAAAATCTCTAGTAAATATTCGGTAACTATTAAATATGAAGTTAGATTATAATCTATCTCGCGAGATTGTAAGCTGTCGAAAGATTATAAAAGTTGATTCAACTACAATAAAACGGTACAACATTTCTATAGTTCATAATATTTTCTGGTTAGGTAAGGTTTGAATTTTTGTAGTTTAAGTGAAATTCACTTCGGTTTATCGGTATTTACAATTTTACGGTGGCGTACCGCGTATATGTTTACACTAACACATGTACATGGACATGAAATTCACGCTTGTCATATCAACAGTCTAAATTTAAAGCGAGTGATAGAGCGAAGCGCAACTTCTTACGTAACCTTTAAACACGCTCAATCTTCTAGTAATATAATGTATAAGTATTATGTTTAATAGTTTAGTAAATTTTACAATGAGGTAATAAAAAAGAAATGTCTGCCTAATGGCAATATATTATAATGGACACATGATTTTTATAAGTTTTGATCCTTTTACATCAAATATATTTTAAGTAACAATGGTCGACGCGGTCTTGATTTGAATAGTAACTATTTTTAATTTTTATTTGTATGTAATAAGGTCTTAAGTTGAAGTCAGGATATAACAAGAGTTTAATATAAATATTTCTTTGTCCACAGTGTATGAAAGCGTACGTTGAATTCGAAGTATGTAATGGCGCGTATGAAGTTTCCTGTCCCGATGATCGCTGCTCGACTGGCGCCGCGCTGGCTTTGGACGAGATCTCGTCCCTCGTCGCGTGTTCCGTCATGGAGAAACATCTCAAGTTCCGGCTTAACCACGGTATGTACGAATTCTATATAATATTTAGCAATAAGTCTTTGTAATTATACGTTCATATGAAAAATACTAATAATCGGTAAAGTATACTTTACTAACTGAACCTGCGGCTTTACCCGCGCGAAATTAAAAGATCTTTACCTCTATATCATGCAATCCGCCACCCCTCATTTTATTCCTTCGAGGGGTGAAATAAAAAAAAGTACGAAAAGTCTAAGTATCGCCTAAATAGATTCAGCGGTTTAAGCGCTAAGAGGTAACATAAATAGTTACTTTCGCGTTTATAATATTATTACAGATGTAATTAAACCTCATGATTAAAAAATCACATTTAATGAAATAAACGTCGCATAAAGCGCCGATACTGTGGTTTATTTAAATCGTAAAACATAATAAACATCTCGGCTTATGAATAGTAATTTAAAATTGCGGTTAGTAACCATACAGTTAATGTTTCGTATGCATCTACGAAAATCTATTTTAACTTTGACACTGTACTGCTTCTAAGTAATTACATTGTTTTAAAGTATACTTAGCTCTCAGCCTTGGCCTTGTTTAACGCAAAACAAAGGAAAACTACCCTGAATGACGACAGATTCTTTAGAAATGTTCAAAGTAAAGTAGGTTTTTATTCGTACATTTCAAAATAAAACAAGACGTATGTATTTTCATACTGTTATTCAAAGTAGTGCTTAACTGTATATTGGTATCGTTGACTGCGTATTTGCGTCACAATGGGTGTCTTAGTTGAATATGAAGGTCGGATTTAAATCATCGTTTGAGAAATCGTATAGGATTTTATTTGATGTCACGAATGTGCTGATGTCGCTTTGACCGATTTTGGGGCGGTTGTTCCAAAGGGAGACAGCCAACGCAGAACATATCTTACTGCTCACATGTGTGTGAAAACACAATGGCACTTGCCCTTATATTTTCTTGGACTTGATGAGATGGACTTTATGCAAGCCTGTCTGGTATGGTACCACCCTCTCATTAGATATTCTACCGTCAAACAACAGTTCTCAGTATTGTTGTGTTTGGGTTCGAAGGGTGACTGAGCCAGTGTAACTACAAGGCACATAACATCTCAGTTCAAGGAATGGTTTATATTTCTTACAGCATCATTGTCAATGCTTGACTGGCTTGAATGTCAGCTTGTAAATGTCGTACAGCTGGCCTCACCATGCTGCTCCAATGCGGGTTGATGGATACCCATGGCGCAGTTCAGTATATCATTGAAATTATTCACATGCAAATTTTCTCACGATAGTTTTCTTCACCGCCGAGCACGAGATGAATTATAAACGCAAATTAAGCACGCGTTCTAATCACTGGATCAATTATGCTTATTAAGACTGTGATCGATCTATAAATTCATTCCTTCGTCGTGAATTCTTTCGAAATACCAATTTCGTTTCTTTTTCTTTTATAAATTATGTCTTTCCCGCCCATTTTATCCATTAGTCACAAAAGATAAGTCATTATGTCATTGAAATAATTTGATGAACAGCCATACGGATATTCTTAAATAGTCTAACCGTTCCTTATTTAAACGTTCATCTCGATTTATATATATAATTAAATAATCTGCTCGTATATTATGTTTTGATATTTGTGTACGATAACTTTTTTTTTTAAATTTATATATGGTTAATGCTTTTAAGGTTTTATGCCAGTTTGAATAGCTGAACGAAGGAATAAACACAATAAAAACTTTTTCATTGGTAAATAAAAAAAAATTGGTAAATTAGTATCGTCATTTTAGATTAATCACCAATAAAGTACCTAACTTATATAATATCTCTAATAATGTAATCCTATAGCATGTACTTAAAAACACATAACAATATACCTAACAGACAAACTATATTCTTATTGTATAATTGCTTAAAGCGGAATTTATACCAGTTAACGCAAGCAGAGAAGCCGTAAGAAGGCTAATTAACTCATCCGTCCTATTAAAAATAGTTTATACGATATTAGATTATATCGTTATAAGAATAAAAAACAAATATAATTAACAATGTATAAAATGTTTGCTTAAGATATAACTTGCTTAATTAATTTTATCATAAATATCTCAGTGTTGCCAATTGTAATTGTATTAAAAAATATTATTTTGTTGGAATAGTTGGTCCGGTTGAAAATCACTAAGAGGCCGAGTCCGAACCGCAAGTATGATCAATGGGTCTTAGTTTTCGGTAGTTGTACTTCAACTGTTAGTCCGGCATGTGAACTTTCAAACCATTGTTTCACAAAAACTATCAGATACTATTCATGGTAACAACAAACTTAGTATACAAAAACGTATCGTTTTATAAAAATCATAACCGCAAATATTTTTCTTTGCCTACGTGCTCAATATTAAAGTTTTATTTATAAAAAATACGTTCTAACCTAACCTAACGAATGTAATTAATTCTATGTACAGGGAGGTCTAAGCATTTAAGTCATGCATTGGTTTACTTATTAACTTTTTAATAAAACATTTGAATTTAAATGAAACATTGTATGGTAATTATTGGTCTAATGAATTATTTTTTATAGAACCAGAATTTTGTATAAGTATGACTTATACGTATAATGTATGTAAAAATAAATGAATACTTTTGCCTAAAGTTATGTTCAAAATGAAAATTTAAGGTCATTTTAAATATTAATCATATGGGTAGAGAAGACTCTTGAGGTGCAAAAATGTATGAAATCATTCCGTCGTGTCGTGTTCGTTTCTGTGTAAGAGAACATTTCAAGTCGAGCGCATAAAAAACCTTTTCTGCTTTGAAGGAAAAAATCAAGAAAATTGTGTAGAATTCAAAAGAAATTATTGGACATGTAAGCCAATCCTCTTTGACTTAGCTCGGTCCGTTGAGTTCTGAATAATTACGAGGTCGTCTTCCGTCGCAGTTGATATTTGTATTCCGTTATAATTCTTTTTATTTCCAGAATTCCTCTTGGGATATTTGAAATTTTCAGAATAGATGCCGTAATGAAAGACCTTTTTATTTATCGTTGGAAATTGCTTGTATGCAAAGGCCCCAGTAAGTGGAATTTCTGGCCGAGTGCCAGCATACCTACCAAAAAGCGCGGTACCCCGCGCCTTAATTATAAACCTTCATTTAACATTTAAAAGGTGAATATTTTATCAACATTAATCCATACTTTAGGTATTTTTGATTAAATTGCGGCGCATTTTTTTCTCTATCTAACAATCCTTGATTTTAACACAAATACATTTAGAAAAGAGACTCTTTCGTGTGTAATTGCGTAAGTAATAGTATGTTATATCTTAGACGGCTTTACGCCTTGAGTACAGGGTTTTTCCGGGCCTAAAAGCCAGTCTAGGTACAGGGCGTCACGGATTACCTCATTGCCCGGGCTTCACTATACCGGTAGCCGCGGCTAACGCGTCAATCCATTTGTCAAAGCCAGGGTCAAACTGGACCCAGAGGTCGTGAAATTGAAAAATAGATTATAAAGTGCAGTGAGAGATAGTATATAGGTTAATTATGTATCAAAAAATGTAAAAAGCCATTTCGAACACAAGAAAAGAGTCAGCCAAGTGATGCCGGGAGGAAACAACACGAGAAAAAACTTTTGTAAAAATATATTAAGAGTTCTTCTTTAAGAAACGAGTTTTAATTAAGATAGACTTACACCGATTGTCGTTTTTATTTCTCTTGTAACTGTTTTTATAGCCGCGTTTGTAATGAAAATAAAAATACTTAATTTGATTAAACAGCGCGTATATGATGGTAATTAGTGTAATAAATAATAAGTAGATATGAACATGAAGTGAAATCACAGCAGTCTGAAAATTTATGGGTTTATTTATTTGTATTTATTGATATTTATATCATGATGGATGTAAAGCTATCGTAACCAAAGATCATAGGTTCAAAGCTTATTTCTGTTTATATTTCATCTCGTGGATCTGAAGAAAACAACGTGAATCGACAAGCGTAGTATGACCCTCAACGACAAACCTCTTTCAGAGGTCAATGTCCTTTTCTAGTAGAAAAAAAATTGTTCAATTGTATTACCTAAATGTAATCTAAATATGAAGTTAAATAAAAAATATTATAATTAATATGAATAGTATTATAATTTATTTAATTTTTTTTTTTAATTTACCAAATCCAGTCAAAATGTAAGCGTAGTTGTGGCCACTGAGAAATATTAGTCATACCTCCACCAATGCTCCTTCAACCTTGAGAACTTATGTCCCTTGTACCTGTTTGTTTTGTTTGTTTTACTGGCCGACTCACCCTTCAAATTGGAACACAACAATACTACAGGCACAAGGACGTAACATCTTAGCTCCCAAGATTGGTGGCACATTGGTGTAATGTAAGGCATTTTTTAGCATTAGCAGCCCGTAAATGTCCCACTGCTGGGATAAAGGCCTCCTCTCCCTTGGAGGAGAAGGATTGGAGCATATTCCAACACGCTGCTCCAATGCGGGTTGGCGGAATACACATGTGGCTGAATTTCGTTAAAATTACACACATGCAGGTTTCCTCACGATGTTTTCCTTCACCGCCGAGCACGAGATGAATTATAAACACAAATTAAGCACATGAAATTTCAGTGGTGCCTGCCTGGGTTTGAACCCGAAATCATCGGTTAAGATGCACGCGTTCTAACCACTGGGCCATCTCGGCTCGTGTAAAGTAAGGAATGGTTATTATTTCTTACAGCGTCAATGTCTATGAGCGGTGGTGAGCAAAAAAAAGCAGTAAAATACATAAGTGATATAATAAGTGGGTGCTACCTACCCAGACTGGCTTGCACAGAGTCACCGACATGCCTTCATTTAACGTTGGTTAAAAAGTAAAATCACAAATTTCACTCGTGATGTCCAAAAAACGAAACTGGGATAAGTATGTAATAGGACGTGCTGTGTTTGCATGCAGAAGACCTCATTCCATAATGCAGTGGTGCTCAAACTGTTTTAAGTGGACGAAAACAAAATTTCGTTATTTCGTTGCGCTGTGCACTTAATATGTGTGAATAATGTCTGAGGTTATATGTCTTCGTGTATTTAAGGAAGCTTGTTATATTATTAATAATTAGTATGCTTCTTGTTGGCGTTAGAGTTAAAATTATAAGTAATAATAATAATTAAAAGTGAATCACTGAAAATGACAAAGTAAAATAAATAAAATAAAATAACAGATGTTCTAAGGGTTTAAGTGAGCGATCTCTTTCAGATAACCTTCCGGTCTAGTGACGATAAAAGTTTTATAAAAAATACGCCCAAGTCAGATATAATGAGACATATATGACTATTTATTTATGTGGTAGTCCAACATTTTACATAAATAACTTATTACACGTATCCTTTATTTATATCTATAATATAATATAATTGAAGTGTCTGTTTGTAATATTAAAATAACCCATTTTTACTAAATGCATATGTATGTATACACGGTACATATACCAAAATAACATTTTTTACAATTTTTGTCCGTCTGTCTGTCTGTCTGTTTGTTCCGGCTAATCTCTGGAACCGATTGAACTGACTTTGACTTGACTGAACCGATTTCGACGGGACTTTCACTGGCAGATAGCGGATGTAATAAGGAGTAACTTAGGCTACTTGTATTGTAGAATTATATGTAGAATAAAAATAAAATCACGCTACAATATCCAAATAACTTAAATTCAAACAACGCGCACGATGTCGCGTTCCCAGCACAGTTCAATATTCAAGAATTTCAATTACTTTTTCATTGTCCGTCAAAAACTACTATAGGATAGTAAATAAAACAAAACTCATATCGTACTATGGGCGCAGAACTGTCCCCTCTACTTCATAATTCTATTTTATTAAAAACTAGTTGTCACCTGTGGCTTTGATCGCATTTTACGGGTTGCTCATCGAGTGTTTTGCATTAAGATTAAGCATTAAGTGGAATGTGTACTTCCATGGAGTTCAAGCTTGATTCATCAAATTTGGTTTAGTGGTTTAGCCGTGAAAGAGCAACAGACAGACCGAGTTACTTTCGCATTTATATAATTAGAAAAAAATAATTATTGTATCAATTTCATTCTATAAAGTAATCCATTTAGTACGTTTTGTAATATTTTGTAATTGCGTACTTAATTTTATCGCGAAATACTGGTAGTAAGTTCTTGAAGCGCGAGCGACCGCGGATGACGAGTTGTGAATCGTTGGTAAATCAGTGACTGCACATCAGTAATCTCACCCTCGCTTCAAACATAAACGCATGGCTTCGCAACGCCCTGATTGCTTCTTGTATATGTTTAAAGCTAAGTGTACAACGATGTTATTTTCAAATTAATTATTTCTAGAATTATCGCAGTTTATTTATTGTAGGTGTTTAATTAAACTTTTAATCCTAAATTGAGGTACGTCGATAGAATACGTGTGTAGATCTTTTCCATGGACTTTAAATTATTACGTTCTCAGTGATGGAAGATAATATCCTTACGATCGTATATGTACATCTTCACTTGATGGTGCCTGTCTGGGTAGGTACCACCCACTTATCAGATATTCTACCACCAAACAGCAGAAGTTTGAAGTAACTACAGGCGCAAGGGATATAAAATCTTAGTTACCAAGGTTATTGGCGCATTGGTGTTGTTACTTACAATAGTTGATATTTCTTACAGCGGCATTGTCTATGGGCAGTGGTGACCACTTACCATCAGGCGGCCCATTGGCTCGTCCGCCTGTTTATATAATAAAAAAAAAATATATTATATCGGAAAAAAAATCTGGAACAATTTGAACATGCTCAAACATATAATGGTGGATAGGGCCAAAGTCGTTCATTTTAAAAGGAATGATGACCGATTCCCCGCTATGGGAACTATATGAGCTATTATTACATATTTTATTACCCCTAATAATAGTCGTATGTACTCGTATTAATGACCGAAACAAAATTAATTACGCAATACACTCGAAGGCTAAATTTTATTTTCTAAACATTACAAATGATTGCTGCCTATTTCACCATACATCGTTTGCGCTACGATCTTGAACTACGACTACTATAACTAATTAATTTATTTGAAATTAGAATGGTAATTAATTTTTGGAACGAATTTCTTCTACTCGGCCTATAACGAACTCGCAGAAATCATCACGTACGGGAAAAGCGTTAAGCTGACATAAGCTTAATGGTTACGAATGAAATATACCAAGATTGTTTTCGCCTGCGGCTTTCTTTGTTTTAGGTGGTCGTAGGTTTTGGTTATAAAAAAGATTATGTCCTTCCTTCGGCGTCGAGTTTGTTTCATATCAAATTTTGTCAAATTCGATTGAGTGGTTCAGCCGAGAAACGTAACAGACAGAGTTAGAGTTACTTTCGCTTTTTTAATATTAGTATAGATTTTTGTAATTCATAAGCCACTATTTTTAATGATCAATTAACAAATAAGATTAAATGTAAAACTACCACCGGTTCACAGTATAGATTCTACTGTAAATAACTTGCATGGGACTCAGCTTCTGTTTCTCATCCGTCATATTAAATAATATGTCTATTTTAATACTCTTTACTAACATTTTCCTGAACGGATTTATAATGATGAAAATAAAACTGTACCCAGTGTGTCTTCGCTTTATTTATACGTGATAGATAACAGACGTAGAATCGCAGCAATTAACATGAAACGCTTCATTAAATTGGTATAAAAGATACATTTTTAACGAGCGCGTTGCTCGCCACTGCGTTTGAATAATCTTTTGTAATGAAAATGTATGCAATGTTTTCTTATCATTCATTATAATATATCTTATATATTTATAACTAGTTGTCGTCGCTCGCGTTTTAGAGGTTGGTCAAAGTAAAACCGCAAAAAAGCCGAATGAAATACGTCGTCTACTTTACTTTGTTTTAGTTAGGAACGTTTAATAATCTATTCTTAGTAGGTTATTTAACTAAAAACCAAGGCTACAATTAGATGTGCAATCTTACATTAGAGATATAGTACAATGTAGTCACTAATAGAGCCGAGATGGACCAGTGGCTAGAACGCGTGCATCTTAACCGATGATTTCGGGTTCATACCCAGGCAGGCACCACTGAAATTTCATGTGCTTAATTTGTGTTTATAATTCATCTCGTGCTAGGCGGTGAAGGAAAACATCGTGAGGAAACCTGCATGTGTTTAATTTCAACGAAATTCTGCCACATGTGTATTCCGCCAACCCGTATTGGAGCAGCGTGGTGGAATATGCTCCAAACCTTCCCATCAAAGGGAGAGGAGGCCTTTATCCCAGCAGTGGGACATTTACGGGCTGCTAATGAATGAGTCACTATTGTTGAAATTATGTACACAGCATATAAAGTGCTTCTGTGGAAATAATTTTGTTTTCGTTTAAGTCTACGGTACCAGCATCGTGCTGCCTTCCTGAATTATTTGTATTATCTGAAACCACCTCGTAGTTTAGTGGCTACACTGCACTGATCTATTCTGCACATCTGGCTAGTCCTTGAGGTTGCCCGCGGTGACCGAAATAAGGTCAAGACATCGTTATGTAAAATAAATTCTTAAATTTATTATTTTATTTTATAGCATTTTTATGGTTCTTTTCCGGTAAGTGTTACAACTATTTCCCTTATATACAGTAGGTATATTATATACTTTGTAGCGAATTACGATTATAAATTCAAGAACATACATAATTAAAACATTATTTCAATAGCCGCTTTTATTTTTTACAACATTTTTTTTTTCTTTATACTGTAGTTAGGATTTAATCCACGTGCACGAATCATTATAAAAATTAATTAATTTATAATTTTTGTCTTATAAATATTATTCACACAAAAAGCGGTTTTAATTTATTATGTATTAAAATATTATTTTTTTTATACATGACGCATACGTAACGTACCTTCGGTAAATTAAATATCTAATATTATTTATTAAAAAAAAAAAAAAAACAGAACCGTTTACACTTATAGAAACATTATCAATAATATTTAGTAATCGAATACATCATTATATAAAATTACATAACACAACATAAATCAATCGTTGATTAAGTTGTTATTTATCATACTAATGATCGCAAAAACTAAACAATAGCACATATTTAATATGATAAGTCGACCGGTTACATTCATGATTTATTGACGTCATCGAGCCTTTAAAATCTAGACTAGTAAATGAGGACTTTATTTCTCTAATACTTAACTGAAAAAACTAACATAATCTATATTAATAATTTCGTGCAGTTCTACGATAGACCCGATTGAAACCTATCCACAAATATAGATCGTTAAAAAATATAAAATATTTTTAATCGATTACATATATCCACAAAATTCGTATAATCGAGATATATCGATATTAAAACCATGTAATACAATGGCGTCAAGTTCAACGGGCGGCCGTGTTTGACGTTTATGTGTGCGTTCGGAAAGTGCGTTCCAAATAATAATTTCGTTCAGTGGTAGGTAGTTAGTATATTTATATATCTACTACCTTTTTTTCCGAGCTAAGCCGGGTTTTTATCTAGTTATAAAATATTAATTTAAGACTTATGATGTCATAAGCGTTTCATATTCTTGTTTATTGATAAATAAATATTTTATTCATACATTGTTTTGCGAGCGTTCGCAATGAAAGCGCTCGAGCCGACGATTTTCTCTTGACGTTGGCACAATTAATTATCTATCTATCTTTATAAATTGTTCGTTTCTTTGTATCACGTAAAATTTATATGACGGAATGATGTCTTATAATTTTTTAAGTCCAGTGAATGCTCGACCACCACAGATTTTTTTACAGGTCCATGATGTGTTCCTTAAATTTTTCAAGATATTATTGTTTGTCTTTGCTCTTCCTCTGATTGGAATAGGCTAACGTGATGAACGGCCTTTAAGCGTATCAGCCACGTAGCATTTATTCAACTGTTAAACATCAATATACTATTGTGTTTTACATCTTATATTATGTACACTTACGTACACTTTGCACTAGTGACTGTTAAAATAAATAAAAAAAAAAGAGTCAGAAGTTGTACTTCTTTGGAGTAATTAAAAAAATATATATTTGCATGCAAATTTATAATTACAGTAAAATAATAATAAATTTATTCTATTTATTAGAATAAATATGATTTATAAATTTATAATTAAATAAACATTGTAAATTAAGATAAGTTGTGAAGTTGTCTATTTCGAGCGACTTCACTCTTGTGAAGGTAAAGGTGAAGGTTTCAATTGGCGGTTTACGAAACAACTTCATTGTTTAGTTTTCACGTGTCCCTATAAGTGCGCATCATTAAAATACACTTTCATAACGCACCTAAACGTATACCTATATAAAACCGATTTGTCTTTTATTGTCTCCGTAAGCAAAAACCTAAGGTGAATTTAAATTTGAGTCAATATAACAATGTACTAATTTATTAAACTAATGTATTTTTTTATAACAGTTCGCAGGGAATAATGAAATAAATATGTGTACATGAGTATAACTCAATGTACAAAGACCACGCGAACGAAAAAGCGGCCATCGTTCGTTTCAAATAAAAGTAGCAATTACGAGTAATTACGTTTAGTGTTATCGTGTGTAACTATAAAGTAATTATAAAGTGTTAAATATGTCTTTGATACTATTTTTCAAACGATTCTATCAATTTAATAAAAGTAGCTTATAAATATTATTTGTAAATGAATGGTTCACACAAAACGATTTTTCTGATGTTTCTAATATAGCCATACGTAGCCATAGTTGTCGCCCAAGCCTTCACTCGCGATTTAAGTGTTGGTATAAGGTATCGTCAGGTGTTCGGCATAAAATGTAGACTGTGTCCTTCCTGTAGTTCAAGCTTGCTTCAAGCTATATTTCATCAAATTTCAAGATTCATTGGTTTTGGTTGTAAGAGCAACAGACAGACTGACAGTCGGAGAGGCAGATAGAGTTACATTCTTATTTATAATATTTGAATAAGAGTACTTATATATTTCTTTATTTCGGCATAAATTTCTTGCCGGTTCTTCTCGGTAGAATCTACATTTCGAACAGGTGGTAGCTTTACTTAATATAAGTTTGTTAAATGACGATTCAAAAGTGCTTGTAAAAACCTACTTGAATAAAGTATATTTAGGTTTTGATTTATTAATGACGAGTTCAATCTTAGCGCCGTCCCTGAGCACTGTAAAAACATGCCAACCCATTATCAAATTTTCAATAATATCGAAAGTGAATAAAAAATTATTAAGTAAATAATGACTCATTCATAGTAGAAAAAATATAATATTATTTTTATATTATATTTTGGAAAAAGAGAAAAGCATTTTGGATAACTGCGAAGTTTTTCTTTATCTCATTCAACTAATTTAGACACTCTGACCAACCAAAAATTTGATGTAGAGATCGTGCGATTTTGTAAGTGAATATATCTAGATCTAGAACTTGTTATCTTTTAACATAAATGGATGAATGGAAAATTTTAGCTAAATCGATTCGTTTTAAATTAATTTTATAAGACTTTACCTAGACATAATAACAGGCGAAGGGTAATAAAATCGTGTAAAATTTAAATCGTTAAAATCTATTAAATTATTTACGATTTGAGTCACACTTACAGAGGCACGGTCAATGCATTATATTACTTAAAGCCAAATAAATTAAGTAATGTCTTGAGAGCCGAGATGGCCCAGTGGTTAGAACGCGTGCATCTTAACCGATGATTTCGGGTTTAAGCTCAAGCGGGCACCACTGAATTTTCATGTGCTTAATTTGTGTTTATAATTCATCTCGTGCTCGGTGGTGAAGGAAAACATCGTGAGGAAACCTGCATGTGTCTAATTTCAACGAAATTCTGCCACATGTGTTTTCCGCCAACCCACATTGGAGCGGCGTGGTGGAATATGTTCCAAACCTTCGCCTTAAAGGGAGAGGAGGCTTTTAGCCCAGCAGTGAGAAATTTACAGGCTGCTAATGCTAATGCTTGTAGAGTAAAAACAAATGGCATTAAACAGAACAAATATAAATGTTCGTTCATCCTTTAAATAGAGATAAGAAAATTGGATTTATAAATTCAATTACTTAGAGATCCAATGGATATTCTGCCAGGATTTGTGCTAGGTGTTTGACCTTTGTAGTGATTGCCAATAGTGGAACTATCGATACTCGAGATTATTAACATCGAAAACTAACATATCGAATCAATTGAGCTAGAGCGGGTTTCATTTCGACTGACTGATCCCTAAGCTATTCTTGTACCAATGAACCTAATGCTATTAGATTAAGAATGATATCGTTACGCTCGATAGAATTAGATATTATTGGATATATTGAAAATAAAAATATCAAATATTATTCATTAAATTTTACTTATTATATTCTATCAAATTTCATGAACTCTAGTGTTGTGTCTCTATCGATATTGTCGATGGTCCATGAGTCGTAATTTTATAATAAACCATCTTGCATAATTTACTTGAAATGAGTAAATTATATCAATCTTTTGTGGTCGCCCGCGGATTCAGTCAGGTCAAGTCAGATCAGGTCGTCCTTTCTTGGCGTTCAAGTTTTCTCAATACCGAATTTCACCCAATTCAGATAAATGGTTTTGCCGTGAAAGCATAACAAACAGACAGAGCTACTTCTGTATTTATTAGCACAGATTACTATCAAATATCACATTATTAAACGGCATTATATGTCATTTGCATACAGTTTACCATTTTACTGTGACCTTCCATCTTATCGCAGAAGAACGATACCATGAATTACCTATATTGTACGTAAGTACATACTATTAATGTAATGACACAAATTCTAGACTTCAACAATGAGAGACTACTGCGCAGCACGTTTACCGTATTACATTGAGGTTTTAATATCTGCCTATTGTTCGATGTTATTTGTTGCCAACATTTATACCGATATTGTTTCTACTTTGTTATTACGATGAAGTTTTGTACATCGACTGCTTTTTTTTTATTGTTTCAAGTTATATTAAAATGGAGCCGCGATTTCATTTTCGATAAAAAAGTATCGATATGCGTGCACATCAATAATATATATTTAAAGGTTTCATATTACGGAGAGCAGCTACTCATCTATACTAATATTATAAATACGAAAGTAACTCTGTCTGTCTGTTGCTATTTCACGGCCGAACCACTGAAATTAATCTTATAAAATTTCTTATGAACTAAGCTTGAATTGCAAAGATGATTTAGGCTACTTTTTTATTCATAAAACCTGAAGACCACCTCTAAGCGTGAACGAAATCGCTGGCGATAACTAGTATTTTTTTTTAATATAAGTTTTATTTATATTGGCTAAGTGGTTATCTTAGTTAGGCGTTACAGAATGTAGTCTGCTCATGTATTAGTAAAAATATAGATATAGTATTAAACACTTGATTTGATATAAATACTCAATACTTACTATAATAAGTAAGTATTTTTAATTAATATTACTAGTCGGTTAAATGGTTACGTCGACTGAATTACAATTCTAAAGTAAAACTCAAGTTTATGATAAAATTATCGTATTTTATTAGAATGTTTTATTGTTAATTTTTAATAAACTCGGACAGTTGTTTTAACGTTGCGTGTTATGTTTAGTATTTAGACATAGTAGTTATTATTATACATTTACCAAGTTATTCGCATTTTTTAGCGTAACATAATATACTTCTTGACAAGGTTACGTCGAATTTAGTTATTTAGTAAATCGAATAATATAATATCGATCGATTGTTATTATGAGTACTCGTCCTTGGTTTAATTATTTTGTAGAGTAAAGTTGCTGCACACAGAAGGCTGAAACACCACAAAGTATATTCTTACGTAACCGGATGATACATTTTGATTTTACGTGTGCAGTCATACTTCAGGAGTTATAATGTTGAAAACCGACTTCTTTTGGTATGGAATTTTGAATCGTGTATCCTTTAAATGTTATAATAATTGTAACCAATGTCGCTTACATATCTTATTATGACGTTACACGACCGTGCTCTGTGAAGATTATCGATTTGAGTGAAACTGTACAGCATCTTCCGGCATCCTCTGTCATATAGTTTTCTTATATTTTGTATCATAATAATGACCGTTACGTGTTGTGTGTAACCATGCGTTGGTTTTATGCTGGCAGACTTAACGTCAAAGGTAGAAAGACTTTGGTTTTCAAGTTGGGTTGGAGTTGGTATTATTAACTCTTCAAATATTCTACCGCAAAACAACAATACTTAGTATTCCTTTGTCCGGTTTGAGCAAGGGTAACTTTTGGCACCAAGTTGGCACATTGGCGATGTGGGGGATGTTTAATATTTCTGATACTGCTGATATCTATGAGCGGTGGTAGGTACTTACCAACAAGTAGCCAGTCTGCCAAAACAAGCGCTCATTGTTTTCACCTTCAAGAAGTTTCTCAATCAATATACTCACTTATAAGAAGCCAATATAATTTTAATCTACGTGATATTAATCAGTTTACATCTGTTTTAAAAACAGCGCTCATGTTTTACTTGAATTGATTTACGATGAAACTATTCGTAAGCTTTGATGTGTTTATATTTCACGTAAAAATAATGTTTCGTGCATTAAATTTTGATGCGAAAATTAAAATAAACTCGTTTTAAATGCAATTTCAAATGAAACGAAGTATAAATAAACGCGAAAATGCTATATAATAAGTTTGCCTCTGATTCGTTTTGATCTTCGCGTTTGATTATTATTAGCAAAAAACACTTATGTACTAAATACTATCACAAATATATCATTTTATATGATCCATAATAAAGGATTTAAAATTTTAAATTAAATTTATAATTAAAATTTAAAAGGATTTAAAATTAAGTAATAAGCATTTTAATCCCTGTTGTTTTGATCAGTGAAATGAGAACGGTAATAAAGTACTTGAACGTTTGTAATTCTTTTTTTTATTCCGTTTTTGTTTGTTTTTTTGAGATTTTTTAGCGATAAAGCTAAATGTCAGTAACATCCTACCCATAATAAAATTTCCACCATCTTCAATAACAATAATCTTATAATCACTTCTTATTGTAACTTAAACTGCTATATCATTTTGGCTATCTCTAAGTCGGGAATTCCGGTACTGAACTTAATAATATTGACAGAACCTTTGGTTCATCAGAGGCTACAAATGTTTGCCGTTATTTTATGGTGTTGACTCTATATTCTTTTGAGCCGCTCGTCCACTTGAAATGTTAATAAATAAATAGTGCATGGCTATTTCATAAAGTGTAATCATACGTTCCAATCAGCATAAATTATAATGAAACACCACTGTGTTTTTCACTATAATTTTGTTTACGATTGCTTAACTTTTTAAGATTGTTTACTTATTTACATATTTAATTTATTTTCCACCCGAATGATCTGAATAATTCCTGTCCTGAACTTTACATAGATTAAAATTGTTACGTAACCTTCGGGACTTGATAACAAAAAAGGTTTTGGAATTTTTGAAATTTTCCGGTCGCATATATTCGCTCGACAGTCATTTCATTTAAAAATGTCGATATACAAACGATAATGGTAAAGTATTTTAATCCTTTGTCACTATTATTTGTCGATTGAAATTCTTATAAATAAGTAATTGAACTGTACTTATTATAATGACACAGAACATCTCATTACCGATATGTCTCCTAAACGGGATGTAATGAATCCATACACAATGCTGAGGTTATTCCATCTGTTTACAAAATCTATACTAATATTATAAATGTGATAGTAACTCAGTCCGTCTATCTGTCTGTAGGGTAAACTACTAAATCGCATTTGATAAAATTTGACATGAAGCAAGCTTCACCAAGGAAAGGCTTCATACTCAAAACCTATGACCCCCGGACGATGCAAAGAGCTAAAATTAGTAATAAATTATTTGGAACCAAAGGTTTTATGGACTTGTAAACTCTGTTCCTCGGCATTTGTTCGTTTAACGCTTCTGTTTACATTTCGTGTCATTTAAAAGTGTCGACTATGTGTAGTGCCGTCGAAAGATTTATCATTTCAATTACTTAATGTCGTGAGAACGTACGGTGAAAAGTTTACATGTTTTCCGTCCGTTCGTACTTTATCGGATCTAACGTGTACTCACTCCTGACACAATCAAAGTAATTGTTTATTTAAAATGCTAATACATTTAACCTTTAGTTACCTCTTTATTAAATAGAAAGAAACGAGAGCTTTGACACGATAGATGTTTTTTTTTAATGTTATAATGACTAGGAAGGCAACTTGATTCAAAATTAAAAGTATATATAATTTAGGAAATTTTATCCTTGCCTGTGATTTCGTTATCCAAGCAGTAATAGTAAGGACTGGCCGTGGATGCTCCATGTAAAAGGTTTTAGTGTAAAAGAAACCCACATAACCCAATTGCAAAGGGGTACCTTTCTGAAGGTGCATGTATTTAGAAATATTACAAAAAAAAAAAAGAAACTACTTTTCGATACCATATAATGAAAATATGTGAGGCACAAGACTAACTACTAAACATACTTTACGAATCACAGTATTGTAATACTACCAACTTAATAGGACATCTGATATCAATGATATCAGATGATATGGCAGACTGTTTTTTTACAGTCGCATAACAAAGCCACTAGACCAATGAGGCAATTGAACATTCCAGTAATAATACTTAACGGACCGAAAAGATCGTATTTTGTTATTATTTTCATCTGTCTTACATACATGTTTACCTAGTACAATAATCCTTGTAGCATATAGTACACACGTATATATTACATATACATATATCAATTCCACTTCGATATTCTAGCCTCGTAATACTTCCGCATACTGCAGCAGGACTGCAGATAACATCTTTCGATCAAGTATATTGAAGTCAAAGTCGAACACCGGAACCGTATTTATAATATAGTATTAGTTCATCACTTAGAATATAATGAGACTATTTTCTATGTATTTAACTTAATCGTATGTACCACACGAATGAGTAGAGCTTGCACAGACTCTGTGCTGGAATACAGTCTAAAAAGATGTGGCTATCGCTGATGTGAAATATCTAAATGGTTGATCATTAAAGGGGTTTTTATAATTCAAGAAATAAAAACTGTTTTGAGTTTCGTTGCTATATTAATATATTTTCATTATTATTACTAGCTAAACCTACGGCTTTACCTGCGCGAAATTTAAGAAACTTTACCTATAGCAAACAAATCGTTACCCACTCGAGGGGGTCGAGGGATACGTACTAGAATACTCAGATATTTAGATATTCGTTAGCAGATCGTCATTATTAGTTGGCGTTATTTACTTTAAAGGCGTACTAAAATATTTGGAGTTACATCCTTTCAAGATTTTGCTTCGTCCGATTAAATATTTTAAAATAAGTTTTTAAGATTAGTAAAAAACATACGTTAAAATCATGTTTAGTGCAAGGAACATGTGTAAAAATTAAGTATCGAATTTTATAGGTAAAGTCATTAATGTTTTAAAGTTTACATTAGATATTTAGTTACAATAAAATTGCGATAGTATTACTTTGTCTTTGTAATAAATCATGTCTGTCGGCTGATCTGTTGCTACTCGCTGTGTGTAAGAAGGTCTTGTCACACAGACGTGTCCTACAGACTTTAATACTTATAATACTAGAAGCAAAACTGTCAGACTTTGTCTGTCGTGTATTTTATACTAAAACCTTTTTGACAGTATACTGCATCTTCTAGTATACTTACGTAATAAATATTAAACAGGGAGGATGGGGTCGGCCTATTCTTATTTTTTCATATTATAGGGGCGTCAAAAACAAGCGAAAATAGTCTTACGTAATAAATGAATGGCCCCTGTCCGGCGGTGTAAAAATAACGTTAGGAAACCATTAAAATCTACCTCATGTATCCAACCCGCAATGGATCAGTGTGGTGCTATACGGTTCAAAGTCTTCTTCCCTGAGACGACGAGATGAGGCCCCTGAATAGCAGTGTGATATTACTTTACCTTATTTATTGGTATCTTTATAAGGTGATATCGTTTCCATCGTGGTTTAACACTTAATTATACAATTACAATAATTATTACGGTATTTCTTAAGTGTTATTAAGTATTTGTATTGTAATTAAGTCACTGTTAATAATTAAGAAAAAAATGTATCCAATTATCTAACATCTGCAAGAAATTAAGAAATTACTAACTTAAATATACCGATACAAACAAAATAAAAATATGTGTTTGTAACGTAAAAATCGAGTACGGAAAAAAAAACGATCTATAAAAAGGACGAAACGTGCATATATTGACATTTATCAAACTGTTCCATATTTATCATCTAATAAATTGAGAATCTACATAATATTAATAATACATTTTAATTGAATATGTTATATTAATGGTTATTGCTTTTTATCGTTATAATGTATTGTAGAACTGTACAACGTATTGTTTGCCGGTGGGGCTTTATGCAAGCCCATCTGTGTTGGTACCATCCTCTCATTATATGTTCTAACGTCAAGCAGTCATACTTTGTATTTTTGTGTTCCGGTTTGAAGGGCGAGTGTAGTTACAAGCAGAAGGGGATAATAACTAAGTTCCCAAAACAACCTTCAATACTTTGCACTAAATCATTTTAACCCTTGCTTTGTAAATAAACTTTTAAACTTTAAATTTCCCTGACGTGTATATTTTGTTAAATTTAAGTGCTATTAAAAAAAAAACAGCTTATTAAAAGTATTCGAACTCTGTAACGTCGCGTCATTATTGCCACTTAGTTTTAGGTTAATTGATAAGAAAACCCGTTCTCGGTATTTTATATACGTTTCCAAGATTCCGCTACGAATCTATGTACATTTTATGTTAATTCCATCATTCCATACATACTTAAATTATAAGCATTAGGGTTCTTTCTGCGATTTATTGTATGATAAAATCTTCCCGCAACTTCACATGATCCGATCCTATTATTTTTTTGTTTTTGACAGTTAATGCTGTACTTAATTTGTATGCCGACGTTCATTGTCATGACTTTGTATTTCTATATCAAATTTTATCACGATTTCCTCTTTCTATTCTTACTGTCTTGATCAAAAATACTAAACTGGAACTTCTATCGCATTTATAATAAAAATCTGTTTTAGTTGTTAGTTGGTTGTGCCTTTGATCAGGCACAATGTTTTTCCTTGGATGGATGATTTTCCATGTATTTCTGTTATGGTTTCCAAAGCTTACTATTTTTTTTTTCACAACAATTTTCTTAATTCCTTTATATACTGCTAATTATATACACTTATATAATTTATATATAGTACTTTTGTATATTTCACGATGTATATAGTATCATAAATCATATTATATCATGATAATTGATAAACTAACATAACGGTCCCTGGTCATCTGGTCAACACTAGGACAGGCCTGTGACATAACCTTAAAACGAAAATTATATTTATATAAATATAAAATACATATACTTAAAATTAACGTATAATAACTCTCCTTGTATAGATAATTTAAGCAATGCTTTGACATATTTTTTTATGGTTAATGTTGTGTCTAAACTCTAAAATAAATGGAAAAACTAACCATCTTATCTAAGTTCTATTTCATTGCCAATCATTAACCATTAACAGGATTCATATCAAAGAAAATTTGTTAATATTATTGATGTTACGATTTAAAATGTTTTGATAGTTCAACACATTTTAATTTACAATTCACTTTAGATTTGAATGTCAGACTATTATTTTGATCAACTCGTATGTTACCCAGGTTTCCTTAAAAGGTCATATCCTGCTTTTTCTTTTGTCTTGATTTTACATCATACGACCCTCACTCAACGACATATTATAATAATTCAATGTGCATGTGTCATTTAATTTGTAGTTTACATTTAAAAAAAAATGTATTCCAATCCAATGACAGGTCATTGCACGACCATGATTTTGCGACTATTAAAGGTTTCTTTTTTTTTAATCTTGTGCAATCTTCCTGTACTGTGTTGTCACTTTATATTTCAGAATCCAGTTATATAGAAAGTCAGTATCATTCGTAAATAAATATTCCTACTGAGCTTGTTGTTGTTGAAAGACCTTTTGTACGAAAACAGGAATAATTACTTCCGTGTTCGCCTATTGTATTAAGCCTTTTGTTCGCAGAGGTGGCGATGGATGCGATGCGTGCGTTCTGCCCGCGGCCTGGCTGCGACACGGTGGTACAAGTTCGCGCCGCCAGTCCCGCACATTGCCCTACATGCAGACACGACTTTTGTTCGCAATGCAACCAAGAGGTAACTCACATCTCCAATAACTTATGCTATCCTGGTACTCGCAAACTGAAATAGTTTTGTTATGATATATGGACACAACACAACTACGAAGACTAACTAGCAAAGCAACAGATCTTACAACTCATATTACCCTAGTACTATGTACGACTAGTGCCAAAACTCAGTTTCTTGAACCCTCCATTTTCCGTCCGAAATAGGAAAAATAGGGATTGAAACTTGTCTTAATATGGCAGGTTCTGTATTTAATAAAAATAATAGAGTCCTTTTTAATTTTATTTAATTATTTTGTACGCATTAGTAATATGAATGACTTTTTTTATGTCGTACATTTTGTTGTCAAAAACCTGTAATAACTACTTAACAAAGAATATTTAAAAAATGTACCATGTAGTGCATGCAATAAACACAAGTTTTCTAATAAAACGTTTTTGTATGTCTATTCTGAAACCGTGCGAACCATTGTCCGATGCGAAAGGCGACCGCTTTCCACCGGCGCATTGTCTTGTTTCGTTAGGCATCGGCGGCTGCGAGTGAGGGCCATTCTTTGTTCTCTGTGAAAATGTTTGAAAAGCCCCTACAGTTCTGGACGTGCTTGAGGATAAGCGTGAAATGTGCATACTCACCATGTAACGTGTCATGTATTCATATTATTCATATAAGTATTCATTTGTTTTACAATACAGCACATCTACACGTTAATTAAGCAAGAAATAAAAACACGCCGACTTACTGTTCAGGCTAAGTTAAGATAGTGTGGACGTACCTTATCTTCGGTGTGACTGTCAAGTATCAAACAGACCAAGGATTGACAATGCTAGTGCCGTACGTTATTTTTATTATAAAATGGAGTATATAGCGTCTGCAAGACTGGAACAGCTGAAGCAGAACAATATAGTTTTTTCGTTTCTCATGCTCCGAATGCTACCATTTTATCTATGTAGGTCTTCTTTAGTGGGAACAAGAACGTCTTATCGGCTAGAGTACTAAAGTTAATTCGTCTGGCCTTTTGCCAGTATACGCTGTGTGGTTCTAAAATATGAAGGACCATCGCAGTGAGTTCAAACTAATCCTTGGTTGTAGTTATAGTAAAGCCGAGCTAATCGAGTATTATCCCAGTGTTTTGAGCTTGCAGTGATACTATCTGAGTTGTAATGGAATAGTAGAAGAATATTGTACAATAACACATTGAATGCACACATTCAAACAAATGAAATAATATATGAATTTCAACTATAAACAGCGATGGAAATAGTAGTATTTATTGAAGGCCCTTGCTATTATGCTTGCTATTGCTATTGCTATATACAATATCCTTCGCTACACTTTATAATGTATAATAAATATTACTTATTGTACATTATGTACCTACTAACTCTTAGCTATATTTTTGTGTATAAAATGGAGGAAGGCTTCCAAAAAATAACGGAACAAGTTCATTCAAAGATTAAGGTTCAATTAAATAATGGTATTAAGAAGAAAAACACGTTTTTTACTTAAGACAAAATAAAAATTCAAAAGGCTTTCAGAGCATTAGCGAAACAATGCAGCTGTCGTCTAGGGCGAGGGCGGATCGTTTCACGCCACCAGTGAATGTAGGTCGAGCACAATGTTCTAGTGCCTTGCGTCGCGCGCCGTTGGCAACATTCCTGCGGTCGCACTCCATTAGCCTTCTGAGCGCCTGGTACTTGCCAACAACAACATGTTATACACACGTCACGATCGTTTTCTACTTAATTTATTTTAAGATATAAAAATTAAAAAATAGTCAAAATATGGCGTTACTACTTAATAACTGTTATTAACTGTTGTTTGTTACATTAAAGATTCAGCAATAGCACCATTTAGTTTATAGGTTTTAATTTGATTATCATTGTAATAGGCGTACAAACTTTACGATTGAACCTATCCACAATAAAAAAAACGACTGATAAAACAAAAGTTTCATCAAGTTAGAAGCAAAATACAAAACGAAAAATAACGAGCAACTTAGATTGCTTAATCATTACTATTTCGGCAACAGCTTTAGTTATATGTTAATAATAATAAGATACTTAAATAAAGATATGGATCAGTTTTAAAATTAACGAATGTAACGCATTCATTTAAAAAATTGCAAAATATAATAGGCAACCTTCTTTTTTAGAGTAATCTAAAGTCATCGAAAACTATCCTAATGTCCCTTAACGTGTAGAGTAATATCGTAAAGCTACTTAATTCATTGCTTAGTTAAAGTCTAAAGAATCATTGAGACAAAAGTCATACATTATTTATAAGAGAAGAAATGACATTCATTTCCTTAGTTTTCCGAGGTAACTCAATAGCTAAGTAAATATGGAACTAGCTTTATGAATTCAAGTAGCGCACACGGCGCTAGCAACCTTCTAGTTGTTGTAGGTACTCTGTTTGTATTCTGAGCGCCTAGTACATAGTTCTCTAGTAAACCTATATTACAGAACCTTATAAAAAAAAATTCAAATAAATTACTAAAGATCTGATTAATTTATAGGTACTAATTAGGTCATAATCTCAAAACAAATTAGTAATATAGTAAGGTTATAAAAAACTAAACTATAAAGTGACCTTAATTAAAAAAAAATTGTTTGTAGTAATAATTCTTATGTGAGACAAGATTTTATTGATTTAGATATCTCTAAGCGAACTGGTAACACTACTGGTACTCCGGTTTTTCTAGAAATGTAAATAAAAATTTCTCTTTAGATAATCAGTTTTCTATAATTTTGTGATTGATGTTAATCATATCTTTGCCCCATGGTTTTACTCGCGGTAATGATACATGCCCGTTTCATAAAAATGATTTAAAAACGTATTCCTGTGAACAAATAATCCATTTAGGTACAGTCTATATAGTCGCATACAAAACATTCCACCTCGGTCGTTATATTGTATATAAAAAGGACAAGTTCAGGTTAATTTATTACCAGTGATTGATTACTTGACAATTTAATTAGCTACGTTTGAGCGAGAAAATGTAAACGGCACAATTTGGTTTGCTTATTTTTTAATTAACGCGTTTTTTAATAAATCAAACGTTATTTAAAAACCCTTTATGTGTTTCGTGCTTGTTTCTGAGAATTATTTATCGTCTAACATCAAAATCGTGTTAAAATTTTATAGCATTTTATGAGGGTCCTGCATCATATTCCACGATATATTACTAATAATTCACTCTTATACTTAATTGTTGTTATATTCATTCGTTCAGCATTTCGTGATTTTGTTAACGTGACGTAAACACACACAAACTCAAATTTATAATAATATTGAGATAACGATTTGTTTTAAGATAAAGCTGTTTAGGTGTTTATTTTGTTTTAAATACACCACCTTAAAAAAAGTTTGCTCAAATACTAATTTTAAATCAAAATATGACTTAATCCAATAGTATCTTAAATGAGCGTTTAAATATGGATGTAAACTTTATCGAGAAAAACTGGCGAGCCACCACTTAAATAACATAGGTTTGTTAGGTAAATACAAATTAATTATTATATATCCTGCATTAAAGTCAAATAATACCAAGGCCACGCTAAATAGTATATTCGCTTCGTAATGTACCTACATGAGTTATATTAAAAATGCTATTATTGTCGTAGCATAGAGTAGCTTATTTTGTTAATACTGTGTATAAATTTCGCGCTATATGCTTAAGAACTTAGAAAATGTTTCAAGCGTAAACCCGCAGTATAGATAGTTAATAAATAATTTGACACTGATTTATATTTCTTATCATTTGAAATATCGATTCGAATATATTACAGTAAAGTAGAAAATTATACTAATGATGTAGAGATTAATCATTTCCATGGTCATATGTCGTGTCAATAGTACAATGGATTTTAACGTGTTTGGCATGAAAGGAAAAGGATTTCGAAACTGTTCGTTACATACACAAACGGTTTGATTAAATTTGATCTAAAGCAAGATTGAACTGGAAAGAAGGACAAATGATACAATTATTATACCACACGACCAACCCCTAAAATGCGAGTAAAGCCGTGGGCTAAGTAGCTAAAGCATGTGTTATGGAAAATCAAAAGTAACGACGGTACCACAAACACCTAGACCCGAGACAACATAGAAAACTTGAACCCGGGACCTCGGAGTGGCGTACCCATGAAAGCCGGTGTACTCACTCGACCACGGAGGTCGTCATAATTATAAATAAGTTCGCGGAACCGATGCAATTCATTACGATTAGGAAAACTCACAGAAAAAAGAAAAACGATATTTCATCAGAACCAATTAAGTTTCAATTTCCACTGAATATAATATTCATAAAAGAGCATTCAAAGAAGTATAATATTATTTCTATGGACATATAAAGTATTCAACTAAATTGGCGATTAATACTTGTATATTTTCCGGAATTATTATTTCGATAGTTGATGATTTAGTAGCTAACTTATAAGATCGAAGATCCTGACGAGGACCTTGGGATACGGTCCAAGCTTTATCGTCCGGGCCATTTTTTGTCGTAATGAATTTACTGTCCCATCAGATTATGAGATTGAGAGATTATAGAGTGCTGTCTGGTAGGTGTACAAACTTGTGCATTACGAAATTACCCGAACAGAGGACTACAGACTCTTTCGAGATTAATCGCCATGGTCGAAATCGGGCGTCATTTATCATTTGATATTTTCATCACCGATCTTTCGTGTCCCCCCTCATGTCCCCTTTACAATTGCGAAATAATCTGTTGCCATATTTAATTAGCAATACGCATATAATTGTCCGAAATTGATATTTTATTCTGTTAGACGAACCAAATAAGAATGATATAAACTATTTCACTAATTTAAAAATGTAAGACTTTATAAAGTAGTTTTATTTGTATCTTATTTTATTTTTGATACCGCAGAATTCCGTAATTTGTATATTTCTTTTGGCCTTTTGTTCTTTGGGATACTTCCCGTGTGATCTCATTTAAATTTCAAGAATAAATCTGCATTCAGTTATTTTTTTGTTAAATTGTCGTACGATGCATATAATCACGAAGTGATTCTTAAAGACGGTACTACCAAAACTTTCAGATATATGTATGTCTTTAGAAGTAAATATTTAATTTTTGATAAACATATACCTATATATATTTATTCAATAAAGTAGTAAAGTAAAGCAGCTCTACAAACGGGAGAGTCTTAAACGTTTTTAATTAAATTACATATGTAATCAAATAAATACGTCACGTACATCGTTTGTTGGATTATAACAAATGTCAGTTTAATTAAGAGTCATCTGCTTGATTAACTCCGACCAACTGAGATTAACGAATCATACATTGAATTACTCGAGTTATATATAACGGGAGTTAGGAAATACATTTCGAGTTATATAAAAAAATATACGCAATAGAAAGTCTAACATAAACAAATATATCGAACAATACTATGGAGTATTCTATGCTTAGGTGGCACTTCCAGCTGTCCGAAGTCAGCCCGGACACACGGATTTCCCCCTTAGCTCTGCGTAGTTACTTTTTACCTATAAGTTCGAAGTCTATGAAGCATATAGTCTAACTATATATTTTGTAAAAATTGTTAGAAATCAATTTTTTAAATGTTATTTTCCAGTGGCACGGTGGATTATCTTGCGAAGCGGCCGCCGCTTCGTCCTCTATGGCGGGTGTGGGAGCTCCTCTGCTACCAGACTCCGAGCTGATAAAGCTGTGTCCGATGTGTCGTGTGCCCATTGAAAAGGATGAGGGTTGTGCTCAAATGATGTGTAAACGCTGCAAGCATGTGTTCTGCTGGTACTGCTTAGCCTCTTTAGACGTAAGTATTCTATTACTCTATTTAAGTAAAAAGTACAGCCTCTGAACGTTCCACTGCTGCGCTAAAGATGCTCTCCCCTTGGACAAGAAGCTAGGATCTTAACCATGCACTCTCTTTAATAAAATTATTTAAAAAGGAATACTTAATTTAATTATATTTGAACTAACTTTTGAAATATCAGTGTATTCTTTTGTTTTTATTATATTATAAAATTATGATGTATTTTTTAAAATTAATTTAAATGTAAATTGTGTACATTTTTAATTGATGTATATATCATTTGAGTCAATTTTTTATTAGTGTTTTAAGTTTTTTTACCGTACCTTTTTCAATTAATTTTCATTCAACATTCATGCGTTTCAACTTTGTTTACAACTTATTACAATTACAATTAGTAATTTATTTATCGTAACATTATAAAAACGAAAGTGAATATTATTTAGATTTTGATAGTACGTTTTAATTATTCATCATGAAAATTACTTGGCAAAGACGTTGTCAAGGGTACAGAAAAATCATAGGATAGGCACACCCCCACTCCTCGAGTCCTCGTAACGTACGGGCGAAACCGCAGGCGCAATTTAGTAACTTTATGAGCTGAACTCCCTCATAATATCAATCATCATCCCAGCACGTGTAATCTCAGTAAACCCGTAACGTTTACTTTACAACGTATAAAGCTTTCATAAGCCACTCGTATCCTCTAAATCGGGCCGGGGACGGACCGCAGTGTTATAATTAGACTGGAAGTTGGACCAGTTCCCTTGACCCCTTATAATGGATTTGATTTATGAATGAACAAGTTGGGCAACTTTTAGAAGCTTGTATTAGCAGGGTTTGTGTGAAAACCGGACATTGTTCGGGTATAATTAAATCTTTGATAACATCTGATCAGCAGTATTTAAGTACGTAAGGCGTCATCGCGACCATAAATTTTTATAACAGTTTTATCTAAAAGACGTTTGTACACAGAAATTTAGTATGGAGACCTATTAACAATCATTTTCTGTTAATGTATAGCCGACTTGAAAATATAAATCTATCAAATTAAAAAGTAATGACCTTTACGATTTTACCAAGATATACATAGGTATATCTTGGTAAAATCATGATGATCAGTTGAACGGTATAGCGGAAATAACTTCTCTAATTGATATAATATTTTATTAGTAAAAACAAAACATTTATTTATTATATGTGTTAATTTACAATCGACCACATATATATATATATATATAAATAATTACAAAGGGATTTTAGTTCAGCGACGTCGAAAGGAATAGTTATTTTTTTTAATTTTACAACGTCAATGTCTATAGGTTAAGGTGAGCACTTAAATGCCTACTTGTCTGTCCTCTAATAATACATGTTACTTAAGGCTATCAGACAAAAACTTCTTGGTATGCCCTTATGGTTGGTAGATTATTTAAAAAAAAAAAAATGTAATTCCAGGATGACTTCTTGCTCCGACACTACGACAAAGGTCCCTGCAAGAATAAACTAGGACATTCGCGAGCTTCAGTGCTCTGGCATCGTGCACAGGTAATAATTGTCACTATAACGTGTAAATATTTTGGCTTTATTTGCTTGTTTATGTGAAAAAACTTTTAGCTGCATATATTTATCTTTTAGAATCATGATCAGCTAGGGTAGCTGCAAGTATTAACTTGGTGGTTGGCTTAAGTATACCCATCTGGGTAGATATCACCCACTCATCAGATAATCTTCCGCCAAATAGTTTTTTTTTTTGCATTAACAGCCTGTAAATTTCCCACTTCTGGTCTAAGGCCTCCTCTTCTTTTTGAGGAGAAGGCTTGCAGTATATTCCACCACGCTACTACACTGCGGGTTGGTGGATACACATGTGGCAGAATTTCGTTGAAATTAGACACATTCAGATTTCCTCACGATGTTTTCAAACAGATAGAAATACTTGGTATTATTGTGTTATTGTTGAGGATCATTGGCACAAGGGAGATAACATTTAAATACTCCAGCTTGGCATTGTCGGTGATGATTAATATTTCTTTAATGCTAATACTTATCTGGTGACCACTTATTAGTAGACCGATTTGTCAGTGGCTAGATTGAATTTAAAAAAAGTTTTCGATAAGCCGCACGTCATCCGTTCTTAGACTACGGTACCTCGCTCGACCACCGACGAATTCTCAATCTCTTATAGTATCATATTTGATAGTATTTTGTGTATATAATTATGTTTCTTTTGTTTTCAGGTGGTGGGTATTTTCGCGGGCTTCGGCCTCCTGTTGCTCGTTGCGAGCCCGCTGCTACTTCTGGCTGCGCCTTGCATCGTCTGTTGTAAATGCAGGTAATGTGTCATCATGTAAACTAAAATAAAAAATAAATTTGAAAAAGCGTAATAAAAAATTGCAGTGGAAGTTATCAAAGTTTTTTTTATAAATGTTTTTTTTTTTTTTAAGTCAAATATTCGTTGGTGCGTTTAAACTGGTTGATCTAAGCCTATTAAATGTTTTATGTATATTTCGTTAGGTCCAATAAGATATCGTAGCTATTAACAATACATTTATATTTCTATAATGCATATCAGAATCTATTATTTTGACTGTACCGAAATAGTACAGTGAAGTAGATAATTTTAAACTCATATTTCTCTCACGTTAAGGAAATAAATGATACAACTAAATCTTTATGAGATTTTTTACTAACTTCTCCTTCACGTATCTAAAACATTTATTCTAATGCGAATGCGAAAGTTACTCTGTCGGTCTGTCTGTTGCTCTTTCACGGCCTTAACTACTGAACCGACTTAATGAAATTTAGTTTGAGTAAGCTTGTACTTCAAGCAAAGACATAAGCTACTTTTTTTGCCTAACGCCTAATGACTAACCCTTGAAACGCGAGCTAAGCCGCGACCGGCAGCGAGTATTTTATTTATTTATGAAATAAAATTATATTGTATTATATTACTACAGCATTTTTCTAACTTTTCAGACTCTGTAACCCCAACACCAAGAATCTTGAAGAAGTCGACGAGATAGAGAGTATAAGTCCAGGAAGAGAAGACGATGGGGACGAGATAACACGTGCGAGGTATCTCTCCGACTGACGGCGACGTTACTAATTTGGGACGTTTCAAAATGTACCCTATGTGCAGGTATTACGTACCACTGTCGTGTGTAAACGTTTGAGTTATTACGAAGAATAATTCGATTGGTTGTTGGGAATGATCGTGAAGGTTAATTGAAGGTCACTTTTCCATTAATATGCAATGTGATAATGACGGCTTAAGATCGATAATATTTTTTTCTATAATGAAACTATTTATTCAGTACGGATATGACATTCAAATTATAGAATAAAAAAAGGAAATTCCATTCCCACGTCAACTTTTCTATGGTGGCGTGGTATGGTCGTAAAGATATATTGTTCAAAGTAGTTGTGTGACGTCGAGACACGAGTACAAAATGGAAGGTCTAAATTAGCGATATGTTCAGGCCCGTCGGCTCCAAAAGTAGGGGAAATCTGGCAGTAGGAGAGTGCTTAACGTCTTCAATATAAAAGTCGAAGATGAATGTTTCAGCTTGATTAGTAAAATTCAAGGTCAAAGTGTACCGCTTATTTCTGATGCAAAAAGTGCGAAAATAGAATTCACATAAAGGACAGTTGAGTTATTCTGTAAGAACAAACTCGAAACTCACCGCTGAACACGATTGTAAATGTCAGAAATGATACGAGACTGACTATAATTGTTAGAACATTGAAATTTTACATTTATCAAAATACTGTATTCGAAGTGAGTTTTTATAGAATAACACTTCTGATGAGTGAAAATGAGTTTGTTTATTGCTGTATGTTCTCTTTAAACGTGCTGTCGTCTTGTCGATATGTGTATCGGCTCTACAGGTACGCTTAAGGCGGGTCTGGATGTACTTTATTGTATTAGCGAGTTTTAGTGACGAATATATGTTTCAAATAGACGCAAAAATGAGACATAGTCTTAATGACTAACATAATATAGTAAACGACCTCAAAGACTAATAATCGTAGTTGTCACTTGTTTTTGAATATCGAATATTAAAAAAAATGCCAAATATATCCTCAATATTAATATAAAATTTTGGCTTTTCAATATATGTATATCGACTGTTTTTTTAAATATGCTGCCAAAACGCTTTTTTTCAAAAGTATACGTTTTCCATTAACAAATATCTGTAAAACTAAAATTAAAAATGTTTTTGCATGGAATTCCTGGGAGGAGCAGATCGTGAATTTGTACGGACTAAATAGTTAAATATCATATACACGATAAAACTAAAGCAACATATACTTTATTAAATAGATGTTTAGTCCAATATTTAGCTGCTTTAACTGGCATTTCCATTCCGTTTAAATATAAATACAGCATAATTTGACAAGGTCATATTCTTTTAACAAACATTGTTCGGGACGGTTCATGTGTAGCGCGGGCTTTAATTTGACCAGAAACAGATGTTTTATATTTGATGCGTTGCAACGAAGTTCTTGCATTTGTTGAAACGTTCGCTATTGATGTCCGGTTCATTTTGATTACGGGTGGTTATTTTTTACAAGCCGTAATTTAAAGCCTCCCTATAAAAAGGATCGTAAGTTTTGAAGCCGCGTGTACTTATGTGACGTATAGGAATGACTAACAAAACGAAATTAAATACAGAATGAAACCGGGTTTTAAGCAACTTGTATTATTTTTAACAACTTATAAAGAGGCATTAATGTAAACATACGAAAATAGTCTAACAAGTTTAAATAGAAACGGGTATAGAATATTTGTATCTATAGCCGACATCAAGGCCCATGAGAAAATACGACTAAGAAAAATGACATAGAATTAGCTTGTCGATTGCTGATATATCTAATTAGACAGTATTTTTGAATGTTATTAAATAACGTCGACAAAACAAAACTGTTATTTTGCCTATAAATATTTAAAGTACTCTAATTCAATAATAAATATTCATATATACTTATATAATATATTTGTGTCATTTTAAAATATAAATCTCAAATATTTTCGATAGATACACAAGTAATTATTCAAACAAGTAAATGTAGATGGCATTAAAGTTAATTGAAAATAAGTATGTGTAATTTAAATACGTGTGGAAGACAATCGTGACATCGATTCATTCATTTTTTAAATGTTAGTGATTTAGCTCAATAAAATATTATTGCTTCATTTTTTTTTTAAATAGCAACTTATCGTGTAAAAAGTTGACTGATATTTTGTTGTAAGGAAACGAGACTGATGAATGAAAAACGTCGAATGATCGCCACTATTCATTTTTATTTATTATCACAATAGCAACATTCTTAATAATAAACAAAACAAAGAAAACCATAAATTATAGATCTAATTTTTTAATTCGTATTAAAAAAAAATAAAGATTATAATTTGACTTGAAATTGTTTTGTTTAATTCTAGGCTTATTTTTTTTTTTATTTTGACTTTTTCTATTAACTATTCACTACGAATATTATGCCAATAAAATAAACTTAATTTAGGTACTTCTTAAGTTAGGGATTCGCGCGAAAAGTTAATATAAAATGGCGGATAGTATGTATATATTTTTGTAAAAAAAAATGTTAGTGCGCTTAGCGTGCATTTTAGTTGCGTAGTTTAATTATATAAAATGAATGAGTATACTGTAAGAAATACAGTGAACAGTAAAGTTATGACATTATTTAAATCGACAACAAGCACAAAACAGTTTAAACGAAACGTTATTTTTATAATATTGTCTTGAATACGAAAAATACTATTTACAATGATTTCGATATGATTTCGATATAACAAGTTCATAACTCTATTGGACGCTGTGCAGATAAGATTGGATGCGAAACAAAGTCTAAAAGTGTTAAGTGTAACTGCAATGCAGTGAGAGACAATGCATATTATATTTATAATATATAGTTTATTTTTTCATTAACCTGTGATTGACTAAATGTCAAGTCAGCTGTATATTGTTCTAGAAACATTCAAATATGCACTGCTTTTCCTGTGTGCCCTCACACGGAGCCTTAACTCGTAATTATATGGTAGACATTTTAAAAATATTAATTTATTGTAAATAAGGATTAATATTGTACTTAAATACGAGGATCGATGGATGAAATTACATGATGAAATCAATTAATTTTCAAGAAATTAAATACTAGCAATTGGACAGCCTCTTTTGTGATAGAGATTATCTATTATCTATGAGAAGAAACTGCCCATCGTAAAAATAAAAGAAATGGTTGTGTGTTTAATTTACAAGTAAAAGAACCACAAACTCCATTGGTCCTCGATAGCTTGTTGTAGCAAGCTAGTTGAAGCATTTGTAGACTTAAATGGAAATCATCTGTAGATTAGATTAACTCATAAGAGATCAATAGTTGTATTAGCTTATTATTTGTCTATGGTATATATATTGAAGATTGTCGTTGTTTTAATGTAAAAATAGACACAAATTTTTGTAACTGATATTTTTTTTTCGATGTTTTAGATAGAAATGTTATGAAAAAATTGAATGTTTTTTTCATTGAATTCCAGAAAAAAATATTATATTAACAGTTATATAAAATCTTACTAATTTTTTGTCTGTTTTGAAAGCAGAATTGTAAATATGAAGAAAAACTTTATTTTTGTTATAAATTGTACTTCTCGTTTATTTTGTGTTGAATCAAACTTTTGTTTCTATTAATTTAATTATAAAATAATAAAGAATTTTTGAATAAATCGTAAGGTGTATTTCATTCATCCAAATCCAATTTAACACATCTCAAATATAATTATGTTCATAAACATTCACAAAAATAATTATAAATACATAATCATACATTCTTGGCTTATTGCAAGGACCTAGTATTTGTTACTATTATTAATTTAGATTCCTTTTTTCTTTCATAAATAATTTAAAATTCGAAAAAAAAAATACTAAGCATGGTAAAAGTAACCCTTATTGAAATGAGAGTTATTAAAGTATCATACTATAAATTTCCTTTGAGGAATTTATTCCACCACACTTCTCCATTATGGTTGTGTAGATAGCCATGTGGCGGAATTTCATTTAACACATATAGTAAGCAACATGTTTTATGAGCACAACCTTGATTTGTGCAGTAATAAAATATTCTCTTTGGAGCTTTAAAGGAATAAAGGCGAGGCTGCAGGCAGTTGTTCTGTCAATTGATGGTTGTCATTACTTGGACTCTCACTTGTCTACTATAATTTGGCTGAAGGTGTATGCGCAAATTTGCCCCTGCTACTGCTCATTTCTACTCAGGACTCATGCTGGCTACATATTATACAGATTTCTGAATGTCATCACCGGAAACATAACAAGCCCAATGAGATGAGCAACATGAGCCCAAGAAACAAATGAGAACTGCTGCATTGCCCTGTGCTCCCTTGGTTTAAATCTATATGTTCTATCTTGGGCTAGCTCGCTTATAGTTATAGTTGTATGAAGGTCTATATACAACAAATATTTTTTTTATAAAACTTTAAATCACATATTATAGCAAAATTTACACATAATTTTACACCTAAACCTACCTCAAAAATCAATCAAAAGCATTTAAAAATCTGTTTGGCATATTTCGAGTTTATCACAGCACTAGATTTAATTTATTTTTCTCTCCAAATAAATATTATATTTACTGTGATAGAATATTTCCTATCTCTTAAGAAGGTCAGGTAAGGTTTTGAGTTCAGAAACAAGTTAGTAATTTAAAAAATTATCACTTTATTTACATTTAAAGTTGATGTTTATTAACTAAGGACTAAATCTTTTTACAAACACTTAAATAAATTCACCTAAAATTTACACAATGTTATTACCAAATTCTTTTCAAGCCGGCTGTGCAGTCAAATAATAAAGGATTCTTAAATTCTCCTCTCATGTCAAGCATATAATGCATGAAAGTATTTTTAACCTTAAGTGGTAGTTGAACCTTTGCCGACTTTCGATTATCTTTACAACATACAAATTCAATAGGAACTTTCATAATTCTATTACTACCAAAAGGTGCATAGGTAACAAATGTTAGGTGTCGTCCACCTTTGTTAAGAATTAATAACCTCACTGATTTGAGTGTGTACATCCATATCATCGCCAGAGATCCAGTTCCTGCAAAAACAGACGTAAATATAGCATTTACGGGTATAATGGATACATTTAACAGATTATAATATTTACCAATGATTATTGATAATGCCCCTAATGTATTCCTATATTTATTTTCGCCTAAATTAATTTTTCGATACCATGGGGTATCGTCTGTTATCTTCGACTTGTCAACGGGAGCATCTCTCAAATTTTGTAATGCAAATAAACCCAGATATGTCCAAAACATATATTGAACAACGGCGAATATATTCATGTACATATAAAATTTGGGATTTTCATATTTAAATAATATAACGTCCTTCACAACATTCGTGTTAACATCATGAATTGTTTTTGTAACTACCGAACTAAAAGGTTTATCATTTTTTAGTTTACTGAATGTGTTGTTAATAGGATAACGTAACTTAGCGACTCTTTTTAAAATTACTGGAGCATAAGATAGAAAAGACATATTATTACGTCTTGTAAAACTTCAGTATTAAAATAATCAAAATTATTTAAAACATAACCTAACTTCCTAAATCCTATCTTGTGTCAATGTCATAACATGTCAGTTTGTTAAGTGTCAGCACCATCACAGAGTACATTTTTTCATTATCAGTTTATTTAACAAATGTTATTTCATACAGATCATTAAATAATAAATGTAAGAAGAAAAGAAAAGACCACTGTATATTATATAATATCTAAAATGTGTCAATCTTGATTAGTGTCAATATTTGTATTTTATATTTATATTATATGAATTAATAATGCTAATACAATCACTAAAGCAAATCCCTAATCAATTACTATTTTATGGAATCTTTAATATATGATTTTATAATATTGTGCTTGTGAAACATATTTTTTGTCGCGTAAGTTTTATAGAATGTCATATATCCATAAACAACAAAAAGGAAATTTATAGTCTATAGATATTCACGGCGTCTTTGTCAATTTCGTTATTTCGTCGCGGCTGTGCTAATTGTAAAATACAGCAATAAAAATGTTGATTTTCAAAAGCCAATAATATTAAACGCTGTATTGTCTTGTTTTCAAGACAAATCGTCCAACGCGTTGATCGCAGACGTTTTATTAGCACGACTCTCAAGATGGCTGATATTAAGGTAAGGACTCTGATCTTGGCGGCATTTTGATCAGTAACGGTCAAAATTGGAATTGTTTATTTGGGTTCATATGTTTATACTTTTAAGATTTAGTTATTATTTTTTAATACTTTAATACTATACAATAAAGCTAATTAACACTTAATTAAAAATCATATACCTAATACATGTTCGCTTGTATGTCATTCGAAGCATATTATTTTATAAATATGCATAATTCATTTAAATAAATATTTATATTGTGAAATAATCGAAAAACTGACAGTAAGTTTAGCCTGTTATGAATGTACAGTATCTATAAATCTTTAATACTTTCGGTAAAATGCAACTACCGCCATTTATATGTAATATTTTCATATTAAAAAAAAAGGATTGTATTACTTATAGCCAAAGTTTCTGTGTATTGAGTATACATAATTTTAGTAAAATTGACATGAATTGACTTATATGGCTCAATATTATAAATAATTAAAAAGTGAAATATAAGTTTTATTTCATTTCAATAATTTTATTTTTAATTATTTTGGTAACATTTAAACTTAAACGTTCTTATTAATTATGTATATAATTTGTCAGTGTAAGTCTTTTTCTAAAGTAACCCTTGTACTCAGCAATATGGGATGAAACTATCCATATCACATATTGTTACCTTTTCACACAAACAACTGGATTGTGTTTTTAGAAATTTGGCAATCAACATTTAATATAACAAATGTTAGTTTAATTAAATAACATGGAAATTCAGTGGTGGACTTGAATCCCTATTCATTGGTACCTGCCACCTCATGTATTTAGTAGGCTGTATCATCATAAATCTAATTAGTAGATTTTTATCTTTCATCTAAGTTCTTTGTTTATATAATTCCTCACTAAAAGAATCTTGTATAAATATATCCAATTTGTCAACAAACTGATGATAATTTTAGTCATGACTAACATGATAATTATTAAGATTGCGACAGAATTGCCAAGATACTATTATAAAGCACTGAGTATATGTTTAAGTGATGTCTATTAACTATGTATTATTCATACCATACCCATATTTTTCAAAAAATAAAATGAAGGTATACCTTTAACAAAAATCCTATGTTTTAATTAGTGGTAAGAATAGATTTTATTAGAAGTATCTATACTTCTGTACTAATCTGTACTAATATTATAAATGTGAGGTGTTACTCTTTACATATCTAAAACATGATGACTAATCATTACAATGTGAGCAAAACCATGGCCTGTAACTAGTATTTTATAAAACTGAGGAATGAAAACATTTTGATTTGTTTTTATATTCATGTATGGGGTGCTTTTTTCAATTTATCAATAAAAAAATTCTTTACTTAGTTATTAAATGTCTTTAAAAGTAATGAATGGCAAAGCTATTATTTTTATTTGCAATATTCAGATACTTGTTGCGATAAATTGTTCTTGTACTACTTATTAGTTAACTAGTAAGTTTAATAAAGCCCTTTTATATATTCTTTTGTGGGAAAAAAATGTTACAGAATATTTCTTAATAATGCTTTGTTATTTTATTTTAGTCAATGCTCGCTAAAATGAGCAATGGTACCCAGAATGGCACGGCGCCGGCTGCGCCTGCTAAGGGTCAGAAGGGTAGCATTGAAAAGATATATCAAAAGAAATCTCAGCTGGAGCACATTCTTCTCCGTCCTGATACCTACATTGGGTCCGTTGAACGGGCCACAGAAACTATGTGGGTCTTTGACAAGACAAAGGAGTGCATGGTTCAGCGGGAACTGACCTTTGTACCAGGTACCGTTTTTAACCAATTAATTATTTACATAGACTTGACTGTTGTATATAGCAAAGTTAACATTGAATTAAAAAAAAAAATGTTATATATGAATGCTAAACTATTGCTTATAACAAATTTTCTGTAGAGTACCTTTTCAGGTTATCTTCAAATATTTATTATACAATAAATTAATATTTTTCAGGTTTGTACAAAATATATGATGAAATATTAGTTAACGCAGCTGATAATAAGCAGAGAGACCCCAAAATGGATGTAATAAGAGTGGAAATTAATCAGGAACAGAATACAATATCCGTTTATAACAATGGATGCGGTATTCCAGTTGTAATGCATAAAGAGGAGAAAATGTATGTACCAACCATGATCTTTGGCCACCTTTTGACATCTTCCAATTACAATGACGAGGAAGAGAAAGTGACCGGTGGCAGAAATGGTTATGGTGCCAAGTTGTGTAACATTTTCTCTACTAAATTTACAGTGGAAACTGCTTCCAAGCAGTATAAAAAACATTTTAAACAGACATGGGGTGCTAACATGACAAAGGCATCCGAACCTAAAATTAAGGAATCTGGAAAAGATGATGATTTTACAAAAGTGACTTTTAGCCCCGATTTGGCTAAATTTAAAATGGAAAAGTTAGAAGACGATATTGTTGCATTAATGTCGCGCAGAGCTTACGATGTCGCAGCGTCCTCACAGGGCGTGAAAGTTTATCTCAATGGAGAAAGATTAAAAATAAATAAGTTTAAAGATTATATTGATTTATATATTAAAGGTAAAGAGGATGAAAACGGACAACCCTTGAAGGTTGTTTATGAAAAAGTTAATGATCGCTGGGAAGTAGCACTCACACTCTCTGATAGGGGTTTCCAGCAAGTTTCTTTTGTGAACTCGATTGCTACAACAAAAGGTGGAAAACACGTCGACTCAGTAGCCGATAGTGTTGTTAAGAATGTCCTTGAAGTTTTAAAAAAGAAAAATAAGGGTGGTGTTAATATCAAACCATTCCAAGTTAAAAACCACATGTGGGTATTTATCAACTGTCTCATTGTAAACCCAACCTTTGATTCTCAGACAAAGGAAAACATGACTCTCCAAGCTAAAAGCTTTGGTTCGAAGTGTAATTTCTCGGAAAAGTTTATTACTGCAGTTTCAAAGTCTGGCTTAGTTGAATCAGTATTGACTTGGGCCAAATTTAAGGCCCAAACGGAACTCGTTAAAGCATCAGGTAAAAAACAGAGTAAATTAAAAGGTATACCGAAATTAGAAGATGCTAATGACGCAGGAACAAAGAATGCACATCTCTGTACACTAATTCTCACTGAGGGAGACTCAGCCAAAACTTTAGCAGTGTCTGGACTCAGTGTTGTTGGCAGAGATCACTATGGTGTCTTCCCCTTAAAGGGTAAACCGCTTAACGTCAGAGACGCGTCACATAAACAAGTTCTGGAAAATGTAGAGATCAATAATTTAATTAAAATACTTGGTCTACAATACAAAAAGAAGTATAATTCAGTTGATGATTTAAAGTCTCTAAGATATGGTAAAGTGATGATAATGGCTGATCAGGATCAAGACGGATCACATATCAAAGGGCTCATCATTAACTTTGTTCATCACAATTGGCCGGAGTTATTAAAACTGCCATTTTTAGAAGAATTTATCACCCCTATAGTAAAAGCAACTAAAAAAGACAAAGAAATATCATTCTACTCATTGCCTGAATTTGAAGAATGGAAGAAAGAAACTGACAACCATCACACATACAATATAAAATACTACAAAGGTTTGGGTACCTCCACATCCAAGGAGGCTAAAGAATACTTCCAGAATATGGACAGACACAGGATCAGATTCCGGTATGGTGGCCAGACAGATGACCATCATATTGAACTGGCGTTTTCAAAGAAAGGTGCTGATCAACGTAAGGAATGGTTGACTAATCACATGGACGAAGTGAAGAGGAGGAAGGAGATTGGCCTTCCCGAGAGATATTTGTACACAAAAGACACTAAAGCCGTCTCATATTCCGATTTCGTTAATTTGGAGCTGGTTCTCTTCTCAAATGGTGATAATATAAGGTATGATTAGTATAATTACCTAATATTATTACAGAGATAGTATTCAAACAAATGTTATATATGTTTGAAAATTCTAGGTCAATACCTTCAATGATGGATGGCTTAAAACCTGGACAACGTAAGGTTATCTTTACGTGCATAAAACGTAACGATAAGAGGGAAGTCAAAGTTGCACAATTGGCTGGTTCAGTCGCTGAACACTCCGCATATCATCACGGTAAGTTCATCTTTTAGACACAGTTGTGACATTAAACTTGCTTGGCTTTGTCGCTATGGCCTTGACGGCTACATTTGAAATTAATTATCGAGACAATTGCACGACAAACACTAGCTTGTCGAATTCAATAAAAAAATCCTCTACTAAAACAGACTGTTAGATAAGGTTTACAAGAAAGATTATGCTAGCTTTTTTTGACACAGTCCTGTTACATTTATTGTGTGAATGTAAATGTAATTAGATATGCAGTGTTTTCGTTAAATCATATCAGTTCAATCAATTTATATTATAAAATAACAGTTTCACTGGCGTTTGAGGGGCGGGACAGATCGAGTGTTAGGTCTAAATGTAAACTTTATCCCGTGACCTACAGGCGAGCAGTCCCTGGCGATGACGATAGTGAACCTCGCGCAGAACTACGTGGGCTCGAACAACATCAACCTGCTGGAGCCGCGCGGTCAGTTCGGTACGCGGCTATGCGGCGGGAAGGACTCGGCCAGTCCCAGATACATCTTCACGCTAATGTCGCCGCTCACCAGGCTCGTGTTTCACCCTCACGACGACCCATTGCTAGTGGTTAGTTAAACATTCAGTATGGTTAAAAAAATGTTACAGTAGCATCACTCAAACTTCTTGATTCGAGTCTTATGTTAAGGAAAGAGTTTCTTCAACCATGCTGCTCTTCAGTTAATTGGTGATATATGTGGCAGAATATTATCTAAGGGTTTCATGTAACTTAATTGCTGAGCACAAAACAGTTTAAAAAGCAAAAAGTTCTATACAAAATGTAATTCACAGCCAATATAAATTGATAACATGCCAACTAAATGTGCTTGAGCTTAAATATAAAAACATGAAATTAAACAATAACTTATGTAAATTACAGCATGAATTTGAAGACAATCAAAAGATTGAGCCTATCCACTATCTTCCTATTCTGCCTATGGTACTGGTGAACGGAGCTGAGGGCATTGGCACAGGCTGGTCAACCAAAATACCTAACTACAACCCAAGGGATATTGTCGCTAACATTCGGTAAGTACTACTTAATTTAATTGGATACATTAGCAGACTTTTATAAAGCTTGTCTGTCTTAAAAAAAAGCTTTCCTCATTCATATTCAAATATTTTAGTGCTGTAAATTGGGTTGCAGCAACTCTAATGAACAACTAATAAACCTGATTAGTATTTGTGAATATTTAGTTTTTGTTTAATATTGCAATTAAATATTGATTGTTTTTAATGTGTTAGTTTATTTCGAAATGTTACAATAAGCTTTTTTTATTAAGAAATACAATTCAAATGTCGTCCGTATAGTTTGTGTATTTTTAATTGTCATGATTATGATTTTAGACGCATGCTCGATGGCGAAGAACCGGTACCTATGCATCCTTGGTACAAGAACTTCCGCGGTACAATTGAAGGTTTCGGCGATAAATACGTTATATCGGGCGAGGCAGCTATCTTACCCAATGAGAAGATCGAAATTACAGAACTTCCCGTGGGTGTATGGACACAGAATTACAAGGAGAATGTTCTAGAACCCATGCTTGGAACAGATAAAGTGAAACCACTTATATCAGAATATAGGGTAGGTTTTGTGTGGTGTTTTACTATTTCAAATTTGTCTATGTTCCATCATCAGTTCCAGGTTCATTTAAAATGTATAACATTAATTTGCTATCTGTTCAATGCTGCAAAAAATAATAAACCTTTTTTAATTATTTATGAATTTATGAAAAAAAATTAAAAACTGAAGTTTAAATGCGTTTGTTTTTACAGAATGTACTATTTTATTTAAAAACGATATTTCGTGTTTTAGGAATACAATACAGACACGACAGTACGATTCGTTGTTAGTTTATTGCCGGGAAAACTAGCTGAAGTAGAAGCAGAAGGTATTCATAAGGTGTTCAAACTGCAGACCACAATATCTATGACTTGCATGAATGCTTTCGACCATAACACCTGTCTTAAGAAGTGAGTATACATGATTCTGACTAAGGTCCAGTTTCACCATACCCTGTTAAATATTTAACGTATTGTTAAGTCAGTTAACGGACTGTTAAAGTTATCGAGTGTCCCACCACGAGTTAACGCGTGTTTATTTGTTATAAGAAGCCGTTAAATTTAATCACCGCTGTAGACGTCCGTTAGACCGTAACAGACAATTAAACTCAAGATGGACGCTGCGTACAATTTTATTTTCGAAAATAATGTTTTAGAAAATTTAGATTACTTAGACACAATCCTTCATTTTTGATCGCAGTAGTTACTGCGTCCGTTTTCTTATTTTCAATTAGATCCTTGTATTTTGTAACTAAATGAACAAGGATTTCCTTTTCATTTGACGAAAAATTCGGTCCGCGTGTTTTCTTTGACATAGTTATTTATATTCAATAAGAAGCACACCACAAACACAATCAAAGAGCACAAAATAATGCTGCATAACCTCAGCTCAAAAATAAATATTACCATGTTATAATTATTTGACGTTTCAATCGGTTTAAATCAAAAGTAGTTAACATTTCATTGAAATCACTCGGAGCTAACGATTTTTGAAATTGGTCGCGCAGCACAACATATGACGTATTATACGACTAGATAAAATATTACCGAACTTCGTCTAAATGACATGTCACAAATAAGCATTTCAATTTGGTTGCTTAAAATAAGAGTGAGTAACTTACAAGCCATTCAGTTAAATGTTCTGTTTAATAACGGCTTGTTAAATTTTGTTCCTGGGACATTTAATGATATAACAGCCCGTTAATTATTAACAACTCATTAGTAAATTACTGATTAAGATTTAACAAACATAGTTTGGTGAAATTAGACCTTAGTCTCTTTTATAAAAGAGTCTGTATGTGACTAAATATTATATATTAAATGACTATCTTAAGACAACTTATTAACGGAAACCTATTTATGATTTAAAGACTATTCAGTATGTATAATCACATAACAATAACGCTTCGTGAAGAAAATGTATGTGTCTAGATTTCTGTATTTTTAAAATCCCAGAAATATAACTAATATTGTTTGATTATTAGGTATGACAAAGTAGAGGAAATTCTTCGTGAATTCTATGAAATAAGGTTAAAATACTACAGTAGACGAAAGGACTATTTAGAAGGGCAATTACAAGCTGAGGCAGACAAACTGACCAATCAAGCGAGGTTCATTGTTGAGAAGTGTGATAAAGGATTAGTGGTCGAGAACAAGAAAAGAAAGGCTATGGTTGAAGAACTTATTAAGAGAGGTTTGATTTTATCTTTTGTAATATTATAGTAACTATGCTGGCGCTTTAAGATTTTTTTCATTTTGTATTCTGATATCTTAGTAAAAATAGTACCAGTCTCTAAATGGCTCTCTTTTTTTGAAAATAAGTTTAGAGCAAATTCCACTACTCAGCACTAATGTGGGTTGGTGGAACTTCTAAGTATTCATTTACGATGTATTTTCGGATATGCATTGCAGAAAAAATGCCATTTACTGTCCAATATTTAAATGCCGTTTAATTTATGTAAAATTATAGTAAAATTTGTATTGTGTTTATTTACAAATATTATTATTAATGATTTGTTAAAAATTCGTAAAACTAATTTATTACTTCTCTCATTGTTTTAAGGCTATGCTCCCGATCCCATTGCTGAGTGGAAGAAACGTGCGAGCAAGATGCAGGGACTCGTTGCCCTCGAAGAGGAAGAAACACCCGAGTCTGAGGATGAAATTGAACCAGAAGACACAAAAGGAAAACCTGTTGATCCTGGTACGTAGATAGATAGATTTTTTACTTTCACTAAGGTTTCAAAATCATTCACCCTGGTTTCGTAAGATGCTACTAATATTATTTCATTAAGACCACAAACGCCATGAGAAGGAAACAATGAGTAAAACGCGCTGCATAGCAGAGCTTTAATTCTCACGTAACATGCAATTAATTTCTCTCTATTGGAAATGATTATTTAAGATGGTTAAATCAATCATCAAACATACATCAGACACTACCTATAATGCAATATTGCCAAATGATGTATTTAAGGATAAAATAGACAAGAATAAAGCTCTATATATATACACACTTATTTATTTATTTGATATTTGAAATAAGATTTTTTCTTTATTCCATTAGAGAAAGCATTCCAGCAACTTAAAGAGGTGAAAAAGTTCAACTACCTGCTGGGTATGTCCATGTGGATGCTCACTAAGGAGAAGAAAGATGAGCTGCTCAAGCAAAGGGATCAAAAACTTTCCGAGCTGAACATTCTCAAGTAATCTTTAATTTTAAAATAATACTAACATAAGTAAATTTCATCATGAAATTATATTTAGTCATAAACTATAGTAAAGAATAAAGTACTTAGTAGGCTATATGAAGGGAAGTGTAACTACAAGCTCAAAGGACATAACATCCCAAGGTTGGTGGCATATTGATGTTGTAAGGAATAGTTAATTCTTATGGCACCAATGGCCCATTTGCTCCACCTCCTACCTATTTATAAATAAAA
This sequence comes from Vanessa atalanta, assembly GCF_905147765.1. Taxonomy (NCBI): domain Eukaryota; kingdom Metazoa; phylum Arthropoda; class Insecta; order Lepidoptera; family Nymphalidae; genus Vanessa; species Vanessa atalanta. The sequence continues at coordinate 2,486,720 of NC_061885.1, forward strand.
AAGAGAATGATTTCAAGAAGAAATGCACAATAACTATTCATATATTATCATTTTAATCTTTTTTAATAGGCTAATAAAGTGTACAACTAAAGGATATTAATATAAAATACATAGTGATCAGATAATTATTTATTATACAATAAATATTTTTTTAAGAGGTTGAAAAATCATTATATCTACCTGATTATAATTTTTTTAAGTTAACTAAAGATATACATCCTTAGTTTCGTTTCACATATATTGCATATTTAAAAAAAATGTTTCTTTAGAGCGAAAACTCCATCGTTACTGTGGCGCGAAGATCTCGACGTTTTCCTGATCCGACTTGACGATATCGAAGAGAAGGAGAGACAGGAGGAATCCTCTACCAACAAGAAGAGTTCAAAGGCTTTCGTATGTTCACATTTTTCATTGTATCTATTTTGTCTATCATGTGATAGTAAAGTAGTTTTTCGAAAATTCATTAAAAAATATATCTATTATTAACACTGAGTATGAGATCTTCAACACTATGTTATATATAAGCTGTCAAATTGTATGTTATTCACAAAAGACCTTTTGTTGTTTATGCTATCCATAAAGATGGACAGGATGAAGGTAATATTTAAAATATTTTTATACTGCTTTACCTAGTAGTACTATATTTAGCATGATTTATGATTAGCTGTTTCTTTCTTTTGTAGCATATGTGTTTATATAGTTTATGCAATAAAGAATAGGTTTATAAATGTTATAAATATTTTACAGGCTGCTAACAAAAAGAATCGCAAGTCATTACTAGATATAGCTCCGTCAGATAACGGCCGTCGTGTCGAGCCAAAGATCTCCGAGGACCTCATCAAGAGGATACAGGCGGCTGAGAAAGCGAAGATTAAGAAGGAAGTTAAAAAAGAATATGATCCTGTGAGTATTCAATTGTTAAACCATTACATGTAAAGCGAATTCTCTATTGTAAATGCCAGTATACTTTGTCCACTAGGATAATTGCTTTTTTGCAGTTAAAACTAAGTGATTTAAAAATGTAACATTTCGTTTATGTATTTTAACAAGAGGTGAGAAGCAAAGAAATAGAAATTTTATGGGCTGTTGCATTTATTCCTTTTTCTAGGATGATCCCACGGGCGTCAGTCCGGCAAGTACAGAGAAGAAACCGAAGTCTCGCGTTAAGAAGGAAAAACCTGAAAAGCCCGATAAGGCCGAGAAGCCTGAGAAAGAGAAATCAGATGGACTCAAACAAACTAAGCTCACATTTAAGAAGGATACAAAGAAGGTAATGCAATTAATTTAACTAGTAGGTAATATTTTAACAAAGGGATAATTTTATAACAATTTGTAAACTTCTAAGAAATTCAAATAAAGGAGGGGTGATAAATGCTATTCCAAAAAAAAAAATTTGGTTATTAAAGATCATAATTAAAGTAGTCATAATTATAGTATCTGACAGAACCAATACCATTCCAAACAAGTTTAAAAAACATCATGCTTTATATTCTGCCACTGTTGCGAATCACTATACAGCCAACAAAAAAAAAAAGTATATATAACACAATTTGTAGTTCATTAAGTACACTGATCAGATAGGCCATTGTATTTATGTCATTTAATCTGTAACAGAAGAAGATGACATTCAGCGGCAGCAGTTCGGGCGAGATGTCCGGTTCTGATGTTGAAATGGTCGAACCTCCCGCGCCCAGAGAAAGGCAAAGTGCTAGAAGAGCTGCTACGAAGGTAAGAGAAAAGTCTAAGTAGAGGTTTAATAAAATTATATAATTACGTTAAAACATTTATAAGTATAAAAAATGATGATAAGACTATTTAGACGCAATTCTAAAACAGTTTGGATGCTCTTGGAACAATGATATATTAATATCCCATAAATACTCTAGTGTCAATTTAGAGTAAACTTTTTAGATGTAAAAATTGCTTGACCATAATAATTACACTTTAGGTTCAATTTGATTTTATACTAAGTTTCATGAACTATAATTTTAAGTTACATATCAACAATACAAAAGGTATATTTACCATGTTTTTTATTTTTATTTGTTGGAGCTCGATATTTCGACATTATCTACGAATGTCTTGTTCACGAGACTGACGTTTGCGGGTAGATGTTTGATCTATATATATCTATATACATTATATACGAATTTCGTGAACATCCCATTTTAAATACTGTTAGTAATAAAAATAACCATGTTAATTTAAAATCTTAAATACAAAAGGTATTGTTGATATGTAACTATAAAAGGTTTTTTGAAAGAAAGAAGAAAGTTGAATTTGTTTCATTAGAGTAATATTAAAATTTTATTGACTCTTATATTGTATAGCTACGATATATTGTAATAAGTAATATCTGTTCTCCAGGTACAAAAATATAAAGACGGTTCTGATGACTCAAACTCTGACTCTGAAGTTGAGTTATTGGACAATAAGGTAGAGTCTGACACGGAAGCGCCTTTAGCCATGTCTATCAGTGACGATGACGACGACTTCAATATCAAGAAAAGCGATGCCAAGAAGAAGCCTGCTGATATGGACTCAGGTAATTAGTCTTAGTTTTCAAATCTAGGTTGATCAAATAATTTCAGTTAAATAAGTTGCATTATATTAAAATGATGTGGAAAAAATTATTATTTTATTGAATATTACTAGTATTGATTTATATCTATTTAAAATCATTTTTAATAGCTGACTAATATTAAATGTGTCCTGTAAATATTCTGCTATTTTCTGCTTTTAGATTGTCTTTTCGACTCACTCATAGAGGAATCGAAGAAAGAATCACAAAATGCCAACGATTTCAATACGACACTCATATCGAGTGACGAGGAAAAAGCTCCACCCGAAGAGTCCCCGCCAAAGAAGAAACCGGCACCGAAGAGGAAACTCATGACCGTCGACAAGGAGAAGGAGAAGCCGAAGAAGAGGCCGGCTAAAGTGATGCTCAGTCAGGACAGCGACGACGACAGCATATTCGATAGTAAAAAGGTATATAAGCAAGTAAACATTATTTTATATTTATATAATTTATTTCCAAAGTTTTTTAACATAGTAAGGAACATCTAAATAAATGTGCAAATTGGTAGCTGATATGAAATGTGATAAGGGAATAAATGGTGGCACGACGTCACGATGAAATATACTTTTTATGTCTTCAAATGATTATTATTATTTTATTTGTTTTGCAAATGTTTATTACTAACGAACCTCATAACTTTGTTATATACAGGACAAAAAGAAGGCGAATCCAAAGAAAAAGGTTAAGAAAATGAGTAGCGGCAGCGAGAGCGAGGACGACAGCGCGCCCGTCGCGCCGCGAGCCAACGCGCGCGCGCGCCCCGCCAAGAAGTACCACTACAGCGACGGCGCCGACTCCGACTCCGACTGAAGGTGCGCGCTTTTTATATCTTTTTAGATCGTTAGTGGTTACCACGGCCCCTATAACTTGGCGCTCTAAGAAATATTGATAATTCTTTACATACCCAATGTGGCGATAATCTTGGGAGCTAAGATGTCTCTTGTGCCTGTCTCCATCAAAGTAAAATTGTGTTCATATCAAACTCAGCAGTGAAGGAAAAAAATAGTATCCTCGTGTATTCTACATAACTGTAATGGGCACTTACGGGCTGTTGCTCTCTTATTGAGCTGTTATTAGGTATCGCCAAGAATCGGCAATGTTCGGGACGATGGTTCTTGATAGTAAAAAAATATCAAATTTTAAAATAATACATATTTGTTTCACAGGCCAGCTGTACATTGCAGCAAATGGTAATATATTAAAGAAACCCCGTGAGTGTGAAACACAGAGTTGACGTTTTTATGAGATTCATATTGAGTCTGACTGTTCGATTATTTTCGTATTACTTATAAAGAATAAGTATTGTGTCAGTTTTATTTTAGTTAATTACGAATAGGCACAATTATATTAAATAATATTAATATAGAAGTATCTAACTATTTTTAATGTTAGTTTCGTCTGGAACGTTACGATAAGATGACATTTTGACTATTTTATTCAACGTTTTTACTCCAAAATTTATCCAAATTTTTACAAAACTTTGTATAACTTCTAAATTTTTTGTACATTTTCCTTTCTTTCTAAAAAAACTCTCTTCTTGTGTTCGTTTTTTGACATTTATCCTATTATTAATAGTTTAGATGATTGAATCATTTTAGAAATTGTAATAGTTTATAAAGAATTTCCTATATTTTTAATAAAATATCGTATTATCTTTAATTTTTAACTGAATTTGTATGACATCTTTAAGAAATCTCATTCCATATTTTATCCTAAGATAATGAAATGTTTAGTTGTCAATTACTATGAAAGTATTGTCGAGATGAAATAAAAATACATATTACCTAGTACATTTGTTATTACGTATCATTTTTAATGTTTTTAAATTACAATGTCTCGATTGTTAACTTAAATTGTAAATAAATGATAATTTTATAAGTATACAATGTTTTATTTCTAGATAACCAATTTACATGAGAATGTGTTAATTTTCGTTGTTCTTATAGTTATGCGCCACGGCTTATCTACTAAACCGATTATTATAAAAATTTCGTACATGTTTTCAGGGGTACAAAAAAGGGAGGTACTATCCTGCCCTGCTACCTCACACGCGAGTTGAAACTGGTATAATATATAATTATAATACGTATTTGCCAAGGCCCACGTGAGCTAACTCTGCTGATTTTCTCAGTGGAGGCTTAAACTCGGGAGCTCCGGATCTGCAGCCTCATCACAATACCAGTGAGGCAGTTCAGATTGTGTTGTCAAGAGCAAAATTAAAACAAATGTGTAGTAATAAAATCGTTTATTAGAAATATTTGACATATGTATTATATTCCTTAATTTACATGAAATTCATAATAAACTCCCAACTATCGAGTTATAAAAATATATACCATTATTGGAGTTGTCTCTAGTTTAAATATTTATTACTTTTTAAATAACAGGTAAATTAATATGGCATTTTACTTCAGAGATTCATATTATAATATTTACAAGTTATAAATAATCTAATTACTTACAAAAAATACCAAGTACAGAATTATAAATTTTCTAGTAGTATTTTTTTTTTTTGTATTTCAGAATTATTTTGTATTTTGAAGATTTAATAATAAAAGCTTAAACTTAAACGTTAATGGAAGCGCACATTTATTGTCCATGAGATAAATAAATATAATATGGTAAATAGTGTTACACACAACACTAATAACTGAGTTAATACTTAAATATCTACCAGAATAACATAGTGATTTACTTATAAACTTTAAAAAAATATTTATAGTTCCATTAACAGTCGAAACCTGTATGTTTTATATTTTAGGCCTTAATTAGTAAAGCTGTTCTAAAATTTCTTTATTATTTTCACATATCTGTCAAACGTAGAAAATGTGACAGCGCTAATTCGCGCCCTTTTTTTATTCGTTATAATCAATACCTGCTTAATTTACTCTCTCTGTCTGAATATCCCTTAGCACTTTCCCTATCAGAATATTTACCTCCGTTATATTTATTGTATCTATCGTGTCCATTTTGTCTGTATGGTTTTTCACTAGCACTGTAGTGGATTTCCGAAGGTCCAATGGTTTTTGACCAGTGGTGGGTCCAGTAGAAGTCGTCCGGGTAGCGAGGGTACGGGTTCTCTCGACAGAGCACTACGCAGTATATGAGGCTGCCCACGAGTGTGATGAAACCGAATATAAGGAAGACTATACCCAGGATCCTGAAGACGAAAAGTGAAATGTTTCAGCAAATCGAAAATTAATAAATATCACAGTATAATATAATAATCATGTTCGACAAATATTCAAAAGAGTCAAAAGAAAAAATATATATCGAAGGAACAAAGTGTCAGTGTTTTATTATATTTGGTATAATTGAATAACTAAGTTAATTATTTTAAGCTCATTGTTTGAAAATATTGTCTCCAAATAAAAAATCATATGATTTTAGACCCATCTGTTTATTATGGGTATTATTATTCATCCGATAACAGGTTCGTTGTATCTACTCTACCTTTGATTTCATACGCGTTCGAATTCATGGTTGGCTAACCTTTAATCACAAAACTTTATCACACTATACAAAGACGAATATCAGGAGTAAAGAATCACAATAGAAATTAATGATAGTCATTATATTTTTTCTGTTGTTTTTTTTTCTGACCGTCTGAGATCTCGTGAGAAACGTTCTAAAATCAAAAACGCCCGTACAAATGTCATATTGTTGTCGCAAATTGCATTTACCGTTGAACGCGAACTATTTTAAAATGTAAATTGATTTTTAATGTTCTATAGAGAATGATCGCGCTTTGCGACTGTTGTTGGGAAGAGATGTATGGATGTAAACCGCATTATGATCTGGTTTTCGAAACAGTTTACCCACTTTTGTAACGTGGGAACACATTATTGATAAATTCTTTGACGTTTTTTGTACCATTTTCTTAGTTGTGAATGTGTCAAGCTGGGATTAGATTTATGAGAGCGGCGCTACATTACTTCTTGATTGGAATTCATCGACATAGATAATTAGTTTTTTATTATTATTGCTTTTTTTATTATAAAAATAAGAACAATTCGAAACTAAACATGTGAATACTACACTAGTTTCAAACGAGTTGACAGTAGATACCTACTATGATCAATACTTATTAGTTTTTTTCTTTTCCGTACCCATGTCTCAATATATTTGGGGTCGACACAGCATATCTTTTCCTTCAATTCTCCACTATTATTCGTCATCTGATCATTCACATCCGTCTCTCTCATATTCACATACACTTCATCCATGTCTTTTTAGGTCGCCCTCTTCCCCTCCCTCTACGCTCATGCTCATCACTCTTTTAGTTAGCAAGGCTTATTAGTATGATAACTTATGTTCCCTTATACTCAGTACTTAATACTTCTTATATACATTTCCAAGTATTATAATCGACATATTTTCTAGCTCCCTTATCTTGAAATAATATAGGTCGATAATTTCTCGTTAAGCTGTTTTAAATCCTTACTACACATATCTAAAAATCTGCTTTTACTGTTCACATGCAAATTGTATTTTCCTTTTAAGGGACTATTAAAACCTTAAGCCTATACTAGATACGGATATACGAAATTGAGTCATACGCTCATACCTGCGACTTTCACATCTTTATAGTGAAGCTATTAAGGTCAAGTGATGAAGTGATGATTATGACATTATTTGATTTTATTATAAGTTAATACAAATGCGTAATGATGCTTACCAAACGAAGAGCGGTTCAAAGAACTGCAGCACGATGACAAAGCCGAGTGTGACGAGGATGAGGCCGAGGTTCAGCAGCAGCATGAGGCAGCACATGCCTTTTACGTTCGGGCAGAACGGGTTTGGAGCCGCCATCGCGTCCACTTTCACTCCAGCCTGGAAACATTATATTTGTAATGATTTGCCGATAATTATATTGGGCTTAATTAATTTTTAAAGCATTATATTAATTTCAGCAATATACATTCAGATATATTTTGCGAAATATACAATAATAATCGTTATAAATTTTAAATATAGGTAATATTTTATATTTCCAGTAACTATTTGCGAAAAAATTTTGTAAAAGATTTTTTTTTTTCTTATTTTAATTTAGAGATTATTAATGAGATATATATTCTAGAATTTGATTACACGATTTAGTTAGTTGATTTAAAGACACATAAGTAAGTCTTTGCAATTATAACGAAAAAAAAATGTTTGTTTTAACTGTTTTTGAATAATCAAAAATAAATGTATAAAAGCTATCTTTAATAAAATTAAATGATATAAATATTATTAAATTATACCTTTCTCGAAACTTTGGAGCGATGTGTGGAGGCAACAGATGGCGCCACGGCACTTCTGTATGAGTAAACACTACGCGGTGCTCTCGACTGTCGGCTGAGAATCAATTAATTATTTCATTATTAATATAATTATATTAAATTTCACTATAATATATTTGTAAATATTGTGTGACTCAAAAGTCCAAAAAAAATCAGGAACTATTCATACAATAAATAATTCAAAGCCATTCCTGTAATAAATAAAATGGAAACTAAACTTATGTAAATACACTTAGTTGCTAACTTGACTATGAAAATCGGCATATTTTCATATTAGTTTTTTAACGATTATAAAAAAATTTAAACATTCAAAATTAAATATTTACTCTGCTATATAAATGTTTCTTAAGTTAAAACTTGCATAAGTTCTATATTTTCAACATAATAGACCAAAGACAAGTCATAGTGACTTGTACGTTGTACGTTACTATTGAAATGATGAAGCGAAAATTACAACTAGGTTAATGATTTTATATCAACATCAATAATGACAGATGAAGTTATTAAGGCCTTTAAATCTAAACACGAATGAAGAAATTCGATATATAAATATATATTCACGTCACGAAGTCCACGTTGAATGCTTGAATATGTTGGAATTATTTCCAGGCTTCTGTTTCTTATTGTTAATTTCTTCTAGAAGTATAGAAAAGCTATTTTATTTTTTAATTCTCATTTTTAGGACTGAGTCAATATGATGACTATATAGTTCTCGTAAGGCTACCTTATATAAAGCAAAAACTAAACCATTACCAACTTAAAACTAATTCATTCTACGATTCATATTATTGCGCACCATCTTATACATCCTTTTTGCTGCTGAAGATGTAGGATTAGTCAAAACGATGTTTTCGAATCCTAACGTTCTGTCTGGCACCTCACTTCGGACACACTCCGTTAATATGTGATACATATCTTCTTTAAAACCCGGGCAGTCAGGGCAATTGGGGGAGGGTATTTTTTTAAGTAAAAATGCAAATTTATTTAACGGCATGTGTTCAGAGCGGAGTCGATATGCTGTAATTATATCATGTCGGGACAATCTAGTGATGACGTCTATCCAAGAAATATCGCAGGGCTGAATAGTCTAGAAAAGCTATTAATATGCAAATAATGTTGCATTGAAACAATTGCAGTAAAATTCGAAATGGGTCTAAGGTTTTTTTTAATATGTTCGCAATGTATACGCTTCTACAACAGGATCCCAGAAAGCGTTCAAAATGCTTCTGTTGCGAAATTAAAAAAAATTGTTAAGGAACGCTTGTGTGCGAAAGGTTACTATACAATTAGTGAGTTTATGTTTGATAGCACACCTTGGGAATGAAACGATCGCCTCCTGGCTGTTTCTACTCATATACAATTATGTATATAATTAATTTGACGTAAAAAAAAAAGTCCCGCTGAGCTTCTTTCGCCGGTTCTTCTCAGGTCAGGGTGTTTTCTTTTCCGAACCGGTGGTAGTGTTTAACTTGACAATCAATAAGAAAGTGTAATACTTCTATATTGAATAAAGGAATTTGAGTTTGAGTTTGAGTTTGAATCCTATTAGGTATAAAACAACTAAATTATAGTTATTTTGAACATTTGCATTGGTAAGCAAGTATACATAGTGTTTATAAAGATATGTTATATTACGTCATCCTTCATATTAAATCACTTGTACGTAAATAACATCTATACTAATATTATAAATAAGAATATTACTCAGTGTGTCTGTCTGTTGATCTTTCACTGCCAAACCAATGAACTGAATATCAACAAAAAAAAATGGTATGGGTAAACATAATGTTGTCTTAGATTTTCGCGATTATTACACATTGAAATAAAACTAGTTTTTAACGGATTTAATCGCGTATATTAATTATTTTATTTTAACAAAAAATAATTAATAATGGTATGGGTAAAGCTTGAACTTGAAGGAAGGACATAGGCTAACTAATTAATAAAATAAAGATCTACGAGTTACTACTACGACCTATTTTAATTATGCTCTGTATCCGTTTCATACTTGTAACTTGGGCGTATATGTAATTCGAATGACAATTCGATCGAGCTGTTCTGATTATTAAGCCTGGAAGTGAATAGTTCATTCTCAATGGTTGCTAGCAGCCCCTCAAGTGTGGCCGAGATGGCCCAGTGGTTAAAACGCGTTCATCTTAACCATGTGCTTAATTTGTATTTATAATTCATCTCGTGGTCGGCGGTGAAGGAAACCATCGCGAGGAAACCTGCATGTGTCTAATTTCAAGTAAATTCTGCCACATGTGTATTCCACTAACCCGCATTGGAACAGCGTGGTGGAATATGCTCCAAACCTTCTCCTCAACGGGAGAGGAGGCCTTAGCCCAGCAGTGCGAAAATATATTATATATAATTAATTATATGCCTGGGTTTGAATCCGAAATCATCGGTTAAGATGCACGAATTCTAACTACTGGGCCATTTCATTTTTTTCATTTTTTTCATTTTTCATTTTCTTTTAGCTAAGATGAAAGTGTAGTATCTGTTCTCTTCAGTTTCATTTAGTTAAAATTAGATTTAAATCAACATATTTTTGAGCAAATGTAAAGCCGTATCTGTATTGATTATAAATTTTGTTCGCTAATAAAATAAATACTATTTGACCATCGAATGACGTTACTGATCGAGTCACGATTCCGAACGATTAGTTCCGAGACAAGGTCGAATTGGGATGTCACGATCGTGTGACATAACGTTATTTAACGTTCGACCGTGTCGCGATCTATTTGAGGAACAGGTGTTAATGTATATGGCCTAAGAAGACGAACGGTCACTTATAAATATAGTTACAAACGAGTAAAATTCCAGGCTTTGTTTGTCTGAAGGTTCGATTGAGATTAACAGTTTGGATACCAAACTGCATTACGGTTTTTATGCGAGAATGTACATTATTATACTTAAACAGATTGAGAGCTGATGTTCCCAGAAAATGTGATCTCGACCTTCTTTCGCCACGACCAACCCATATTGGTCTTACATTACAAACTTTTTTTATTGTTCTGGATATATATTCTTTCATTGTACTGTTCCATTATTTTCAATGTAATGTTTTTTTTTTTAATTTAATAATCGAATCAAAGTCCATTAATTATAATCCATCGAGCTAAAACATAGAGTTCTCTTCTACCTCTTCATTGGATAATATTTACATTGGCAGGTATTTAATTGGTTATATTTAGAAACAAAACAAAATAGAAACACAAGGAGAACTATAAAACGTTTATGCCGACGTGTATTTACATCTCTACAGAACTTTGTCCTTTTCAAGGCCATTTTATATTTCTTATTCTATTTGTGTTTCTCACAATAGCTCGTATAAAAGATTATTCTTTTTCAAACGATTAACTGAAGAATGTCAACACTATGGCCCATTAGAGAACATAAGCATTCAAAAAAGTAACGTCTTGATAGATTTCTTGATTGGTCCCTTTGTGTAGGGTGGACAGTCCGAGACTTTGAAGAGAAAGTTCGATATAATTAGAAAAAAAAAAAACCAGAAACGTTAAAGAAAATCCTTAGTCATGCGAAGACCTATAAATGTTTATAAATAAGATGTCAAGATACGGACAAAGAACGTCCCGAAAAAATAAATCCAAACCAAGTTCGAAGTATTTATAATACTTGAAGATTGTTTAAAAGGATCCTTGTGTTTCATTTCGGCTTTTTACATAAAGTCAGTATATAATTTGTGATTAAAATATTATTATTTAAATGGGAAAAACAAATTGCAGCTAAATGTTATGACAAATAGCTACCGGCTATACGCTTAGATCTTTTTGGCGGATTTTAATGCGGTTTTAATCAATAAACAGAGTGATTCAAGAGGAAGGTTTATATGTATAATATAGGCATATTATAGAGGAGGCAAGTCGAGAATTTCAACTATCCTAGCCGAAAAAAAAAACATTAAATCTTCATTCTCATTGAACCGAATAGTTACAAATAAGATGTTCTCCTTGTCTATCTATTTTTGCAAAGTCTGTTTGATTGATTTATTCCGATTTCACACCGTCGTATATTATAATATTTTTTGTTTCTTATTTAATGATGAGCTTAGAATATACTACCTACATGTAATAGTGATTACCCCTAGGTATACTTATTTATGTAATTATAAAACTTATCAAATGAAGTGATTTATTACAGTAATATTACATGTATTAAACTTAATATGTAGCTTATGATCATGACTGCAATTAGGAACGACGAAGTCACTTGTGTCGTCGGCGTTTCACAAAGAAATTATTGTGCCGTCAAAACGAAATGAAAAAAAGTCACTGTAGTTTTTCTGGGAGTCAAAATTACTTAATGGAACCGTCTACCGTCATGCTTTGACATAAAGGACTCGTACAGAAAGATAAAAAAAGAGACATAATTATGGGAATTTACATCGAAAAACTCATCGTGTACAGATTAACGATAGGAATTTTTCAATTTTTAAAATGTTGACGAAATCGAAATATTAACGCAATGAGTCTTGAATCTTATATGAGTAAGTAGATGGTAGTATATCTGATTAATAGACTTTGATAGATTGATCGAAGACAAAATTATATATAGTACATATTTTAATCGAAATCATCATCCTCCTGCCCTTATCCCAATTTTACTTGGGGTCGGCGCAGCATGTCTTCTTCTTCCATACTTCTCTGTCAGACGTCATCTCACAAGTAACATTCTTTCTAACCATATCGTCTTTCACACAATCCATCCATCGTTTCTTGGGTCGTCCCCTACCTCTATATCCATCCACATCCATACTCAAAACCTTTCTCACAACATGGTCCTCATTCCTCCGCATATTTTAATCGAAAAAAGAATGAAAATAAACAAACCTTAAATTTTCATATCCTATGCGTTTTGTTAATAGCTATATCGTGCACTACTAAGAGTTCTTGATTAATATACATATCTTTATTTATAATACAATATTATTCCACTTTTCTATTCCGACGATAAAAGTATCGTCGACTTTAAAAATTACATTTTTTCGCAAATACATAATGAATAACATAGATTCCAGCTCTCAACCGATATCACGTTAATTCGATGTCAAATGTTGTTTATTTGGCTTTTGTCTTCTTATAGTTGGAATTGTTTATAGATATGTAAAGAAAATATATGTATGATATGAAAGCTCAACTAGATGGCGCTGTATATCAAGTTTAATACCGTTTGATTTACATATATGTATATATACGGAGAGTTTGCTGATCATATTATAAATCGTCTAAAGATCTTTTCCCTTAAGATAACTCACAATAAAAAACACTTATTGAATTAATTCATTCTATTCTCGTCTCATAATTAAACAATAACAAAATTTGTTATTGTTTAATTATGAGACGTATATATATATAACAAGTCTTGTTATTTTCGTATATTATGTACTAT